>NC_136068.1:64411755-65611755 GCF_964261635.1 Lissotriton helveticus | reverse complement strand
GGGGAAACAAAGGATGAGCCGGTGAGTGGAAGTAACACAGGGTGAGTGGAGGTGGGGCAAAGTGAATAGGATGCAGCATATGGGAGAGAGAGCAAGGAAACACATGCATTTTCATGGAATGCTTAGAGGAAAAGAGAATGTATTGCTCTGAATGCAAGTAACATAGTTGGTCGAAGGCCACAAGTCAACTAATCAGAACACTGAGACTGAAATTCTTCTGGGTGGGACAAACACAAGAATAGGAGGACAAACACTGATTAAAGAGGCAACAACTGAGATCGACAACAAAGCCATCTAGTCGTGAGCAAGATGGTGCCTCAAAGCCCTCTGTTTACATTTGAAAATAGGCCTTCTGAACAGACAGCTTAACGCCTTGCCTGCGGCAGGAATTCCAACCCGGTGCTGGACATTCCAATCGCGGTCGTGGATGTGACGGAACCCAGCCGTCATGCGCACAAGTCACCCGTGGCTCATGACAGCTGGATTCCGTCATGAGCATCGAAGGGGTTAAAAATGGTTGAGGAAGGCATAGCAGACTGGTGGATTAACCAAAACAGTGGGAAACTGTAACGTCAGACAAATGGCTACTAAATAAACTGAAGAATGCCTATTGCATACACCTATTGAAGAAACCACCTAAAGTCAAGTCAAGACCACAAAATTACCAACAAGCACATTCTTGTACTACATTAAGAGATACACAAACTAATGACCTGTATAAAGTACCAGACACGTACATAAATCATGATGTTTACTTAGATACGTTTATGGCATGGGCAAACTGGGCAATTGCCCAGATCCACAACCTTGAAAGGGCCCCTCTACGAAATTGAACTTTCTCTCTATTTGACCTCTGCCCATTCTATTCCTTTATCTGAACCTTTCTCCCTTTGTCTTCTGTTACCTTGAAGTCTGTCTCTCAAAACCAGGATGTTGGGTAAACAGGCACAATATCTTTCAACTTTCATGTCACTGTGTTAAAATATAATGTTGTTTTCTTTGGCATCATGTGGGCAGGACATGCGTAGTAAAAGGTTAATTTGTTCTGTACAGGAACACCCGCAAAATTTATTTTGCCCGGGGCCCACAAAATCCTTAAAAGTACATGGTATTTATTCCATACTTTTTGATATGATGCAAGGCAAATGTTACCTCCAAACTTTGCGTTGCATCCCTCATACACATATATGAAGACACAAAAATTGGAGGATGTCATTCCCTTCCTCAAGAAAGGAATATGTCTCTTTACACCGCGAGCAAATACCACGAGGTAGGTTACAACGTGGACGTTACATCGTCCGCGTTGATACCATGCATGGCTTTACATTGCAAGTCATTTCTACGACTTGCACTAGATGGCGCGCTGTACTTAGGAATAGTATAAATTATTATTCCTACTCCAGTTAGCGCAACAGTAGGGAATGTGTTGGATTTAAAATCCAACACATTCCCTGGTGTCGCGCGTCATCTAGCGCAAGTCGCTGAAACGACTTGCGATGTAATGCCATGCGTGGTAACAACGCGGACGATGTAACGTCCGCGTTGTAACCTATCCGTGTGGTATTACCCGCGTTGAAACCGCTGTTTCTCTCACGAAAGATGACCTCCTAGCAATCTATAAGGTGCTCAATGAACAGGTTGGATGGTGTTGGGGTTCTTGTTCCAGCGATGTTAGAATAGTATAAACAAGTTGTCCTTTCTTTTATCAACTGAGGTTCACAATCCACTAGAAAATCGTCTCCCATGCCACCCCGGAGGAAAGTGCCCTTGAGATTAACAAGCATTGGAAATGCAATAGGTCTCGCACCATTAGAGTTAGTGCTTTTAGAATTGTTTATGGGTTTTTTTTGTAAATGTTTAGCATTTTTGTTTCCTGTAGCCAATGCTAAAGAATTACAAATAAAAAAAGCCATAAACATTTCTTAAAGCTCTAACTGAAATGGTCTGAGACCTATTGCACTGTGTGAGGGTGAGGGGTTGAGGATGAGTGAGGGTGAGGGTGAGAGTGGGTGAGGGTGAGTGAGGGTGAGGGGTTGAGGGTGAGTGAGGGTGAGGGGTTGAGGGTGAGTGAGAGTGAGGGTGAGTGAGGGTGAGTGAGGGTGAGTGAGGGTGAGGGGTTGAGGGTGAGTGAGAGTGAGGGTGAGTGAGGGTGAGGGGTTGAGGTTGAGGGTGAGGTGTTGAGGGTGAGTGAGGGTGAGGGTGAGTGAGGGTGAGGGTGAGTGAGGTGTTGAGGGTGAGTGAGGGTGAGGGTGAGTTAGGGTGAGGGGTTGAGGGTGAGTGAGAGTAGTTGAGGCTGAGTGAGGGTGAGTGAGAGTGAGGGTGAGTGAGGGGTTGAGGGTGAAGGTTTGAGGGTGAGGGTGAGCACACAAGCTTAGGAGTATGTCTTAGCACAACTTGCCCTCACCAATCACCTTTCACTTCTCAGGGCCTATGGACTTTCAAGGCTACAGATAGCATCTGCCATGTGCCTTAGAGAAACATTTATGTTTTAAAAATGTATTTGACAAATAATTATCGATCCATAGTTCAGCGCCGGCGAGATTATGCATTTTTGATATTTTTTGTTGCTGCACAGGCACTCGTGAGCATCATCTTTACCAGACTATACTATGGGTGGGCCGAGAGTTAGGCAGTCCAGGATCTGGGTGTTGCCATTTTAGAATGGCCCCTTACTTGCCAACTGATGGAGAATTGTTGGGTGGTCTCACTACTACTCGCTGATCTTGTAATTCATGCTCTAATACAAATGAACACTAAATAGCTTTTTATTCACCATCTCAGCAAGAGGCCAACAATTGAATAAGCAGAGTGTGAACCCTTCAGTGAACAGCACCAGTGTAAGTTGTGGATGACTTGAGGATTGTCGCTCATATTTTAACAGATTCGTAACTATTTCACATACATCTTTTTAGTACGAAAGATTCGCTGTTTTTTATTTTCTCATCTCTGATGCATTTTACTTGTTTCTTTTCATTCCTGCATAAACCATAGAGCCAACTCGGCACAAACGTGTTATAATGTGGTCAGAGGGAGGGGCACTAGATGACGAGATGTGGACTACCGCCACATTATGCAAGCTTGCCAGAGCCTCTGTGCCTTGTGGTAAACTACAGCTGTTCTTGAAGTGCTCAGAGCTGCTTCTTCATTCAACGTAAGCCATCGCTTCACTCCAATGAGAGCATCTGAGCATCCTGAAATTGACGTCCTTTGCATAATAAAAGTGTTTACATACCTCAAGCTTCTTTCTCTAGGATTCTTTCTGTAGGATTTCCTTCTGTTTCCTGCTCAATGGTTTCTTCAATGAAATGTTCTTAATTGCTTGTTTCTTTGCTGATTTTTTGGAGAGCAGAACTAGAGCACAGCTTGTAGCTACTCCTTTCAGTCTTTCGTCATATTTCAGTTACTGGTGCGTGTACTGCATCATTGAGGCACACGGCCCTGGTGCTGGGTGTGCAGGGTCGATTTTTACATTGACACAAACATGGGAAATAAGTGGTGCAAATTGAAATTATACTGTTTTCGTGCATGCTATTTAAAAAACAAAAATACGCTATTCCCTCAAAGTTATTACCAGCAAAATAACGAGAGTGTAGTTTGCACAAAGCTCTAAAATAGCACTGGAAACAAAGACAACAAGTGAAAGCAAGTTGCGGTAAAGCGGGTTTGGGCTTTCATTTAATGTTATTCCCGAAATGTGCTCCAGGCAACACGTTAATCTCTTTGTACGTCGTGTTTGTGCTGCATATTTGGAGGCTTGACAATAACATGCTAGTTGGGGCTGAGCAACACCAAAATGGTTAAAGGGACTGTAAGAAGGGACGGTGCAAGGAAAACAAACTGCGAGGGGCGGAAGGAAGGAGACAATGTAAAAAAAATTCAAATGAAAAGAAGCGAGACGGGTCAATTACATGTTCCCTCCAAGCGCAATGCCGCTGCCAGCAGCGGCAGAGCAAGAAAGTCAGCACAAACAAACGGTGCGAAGAGGTGGCTCAACATATAACGATGCCGACTTTGGAGAAGGAGAACAGGGTTCGAGCCTCAGCGTGGGCGGCATCATTAATTATAAATTAAATAAACTGAGATCTCCTGCATATTAAATATAAATAAATAAACAGCGTGCGTGGGGTGAGGGCAGGAAGCTGCCAGCTATTTAAAAAACAAAAATACGCTATTCCCTCAAAGTTATTACCAGCAAAATAACGAGAGTGTAGTTTGCACAAAGCTCTAAAATAGCACTGGAAACAAAGACAACAAGTGAAAGCAAGTTGCGGTAAAGCGGGTTTGGGCTTTCATTTAATGTTATTCCCGAAATGTGCTCCAGGCAACACGTTAATCTCTTTGTACGTCGTGTTTGTGCTGCATATTTGGAGGCTTGACAATAACATGCTAGTTGGGGCTGAGCAACACCAAAATGGTTAAAGGGACTGTAAGAAGGGACGGTGCAAGGAAAACAAACTGCGAGGGGCGGAAGGAAGGAGACAATGTAAAAAAAATTCAAATGAAAAGAAGCGAGACGGGTCAATTACATGTTCCCTCCAAGCGCAATGCCGCTGCCAGCAGCGGCAGAGCAAGAAAGTCAGCACAAACAAACGGTGCGAAGAGGTGGCTCAACATATAACGATGCCGACTTTGGAGAAGGAGAACAGGGTTCGAGCCTCAGCGTGGGCGGCATCATTAATTATAAATTAAATAAACTGAGATCTCCTGCATATTAAATATAAATAAATAAACAGCATGCGTGGGGTGAGGGCAGGAAGCTGCCAGATATGGAAATACCAGCATCAAAGAAAACAAGACGGAGGGAAGAGAGGGGAGAGGGGAGGGGGGAGGAGAAATGCGACACGGCGGGAAGGGGCAGGCAGGATGACTCAGGGGAGGGGGCGGAGCGGGGCAGAGCGGCATGTGGGTGTGAAGAAGCCGGGCCTTTGAAGTGAAGCTAAGCTTCACTTCAAAGGTGTCGGAGGAATGCGGGCGGCTGTGCACGCGCTTTTAAGCTCAATGCACATGCGCATTGAGCTTAAAAGTCACGGGCACTGCAAGGAATCGCCACGATTCCTTGCAAGTTAGATAAAGAGTAGATGAGCCCCTATAGTCTCGCTTGCTCGATGCGCATGCGCATCGACAGGCGAGACCTAAAAATGATTGCAGCCACAGTGATGACAGCACAGATACACACACACACGCACACACAAACACGCTCACTCTAAAAAAACTAAAGGTTACACTGAAGTTATAGTTAGGAAATAGAATTTTAAAAAACCTTAGAAATTCACTGAAAAAAACAAAGGTTACAGGGACTTTATAGTTAGGCTCAGATTTCTTTTGTACAAAACCAGTGAAATTCAGCAGTTATAGTTACCTGAGCTAACTATAAATTAGGCCCTCGCAATGCATTGCTTATGACACATATTACATCACTCATGACATGGTCAGTTGTATCAGTGATGACATCTCAAATGGCATCACTGATGACATCACCAATTGAGTGTAAGTGTTTTTAAGAGTTTATGTGTCTTAAACTTATATAAAAACCTACTACAAAAGTTTAATTAGTATACTAGGTGCACTACTACTGAGTGATACTACTTCTATCATATATTATGTGAGTGGCTGTGTGACTGTATGCATCCTTATGTGTACAGTGTGTATATGGCTGCATGGGTGTATAAGTGGGTTTTGTGAGTAGCTGTGTGGGTAAGTGAGATGCCGTGTGGGTAAGTGAGATGCCGTGTGAGTGGCAGTATTTTGAGTGAGTGGGTATGTCGGTGGGTGTATTGGTGAATGAGTGGCAGTTTGAGTGGCTCTATGGATGGGTAAGTGGGTGTGTAAGTGGCTGTATGGGTGAGTGTTTGGTCAAGGGAGTTGGTATGTGAGTAGCTGTATTGGAGAGTAAGTGTCTGTGAGAATGCCTGTATGGGTGAGTGAGTGGATGTGTGAGTGCTTGTATTGATGTCTGAATGGGTATATGAGTGGTTGTGTGGGTGTGTGAGTGAGAATGTGAGTGCTTGTATGGCTTAGGGAGAGGCTGTTTTGAGAAGCTGTATGGGTGAGCGAGTGGGTGTGTGAGTGATTGTATGGGTGAGTGTGTGGCTATGTGAGTACCTGGTCATATGAGTGACTGTGTGGGTAAGTGAATGGTTGTGTGAATGGTTGTGTGAATGGTTGTATGAGTGAGTGGGTAAGTGAATAAGTGAATATATATATATATATATATCTATGAACAATCCTGACCGCTATCGAAGCGGTGTCACAACAGGCGCAGACCTCTTCTCATTCACATAAATTATGTTCGTAAGTAAAACGCCATCACTCCATCAGTTAAATTCGCAGTGGAAATTTATTACAGCAAAAGTGCAGAGCAAATGCTCTCCTTGACGCGTTTCGCTCCGCAGGCGGAGCTTGATCACATGACGCGCCCAAAGTAGGTGTAACAATATATAGTGATTTAAAAGGCTCTATCACCCAAAGAAAAAGGGATGAAAAGCATATAATAATAAAATTGGCATAAAAGTAAGTCATGAAAATATAAATCACAATGAGTGTATATCTCATAAAACACTCAAACACAGCGAAACAAATATCAGCATAGTGCTCAAATCGTTATAAAATAGAAATAGCTGTTACATTTCAAAATCTATGCTGTGTACACAAGGTAAAGTTGTGATAACAATCAGAGCATAGTGCTCATATTCAATGATTGGAGGTATGATTGAAATGAACTAATCAATGATGGTGAATATCCTACAGAAAAAGGGTAGTATAGCAACCCCACCAATTACTAATGTTGAAAATTGGTTTCTCAAGTGGGAGCTTGATTATATCTAGAATAAATTCTTTATAGATTCCATCGAATGTACGTCAAACCCCATTTGTTGTCCTTTAAAGTTGCCATTGCCTACCCTAACAAACCGACCATAATGTTCAAAAGAACTTTACTCCTTGTGACAAACGTACCAAAATGAAAATGAAACATAATGTATGATATGCCAACTAAATCGAAGGTACTCGTGTATAATGGGTGAACAAACAAGTTGTGAAAAATATCTAATTATAAACGAAAAACAACTGAAACAAAAATTATGAAAATCCTACTCATTCATTTAACATACACAGATAAATACCTCTCGAAATATGGACATAATCAGATTGCTCAAAATTACCTATCTTTGGAAAAAATGCACAAGAACAACACCTGTAGATAGTAAATTCCAATTATAGAAAATTGTGAAGTTCATCAATTGCATTTAAACCATTTGGTGCCTTAGAATCAAGTAATAGAAGGAAATATGTCTCTCTTTGTCTCAAGAGTTTTTCTCTGTCTCCCCCCCCCCCCCCGTCCGGGGTTGAGAACTGACCCCAAAAGTGTGTACTGCAGATCTTTCAATTTATTACCATGAATAGCTTTAAAGTGGCGAGCCACCGGGTAATTACTGTCCGAATTCACAATTGCCCGTATATGCTGCAGAATACGCTGATTGACTGGCAGTTTGGTGCTGCCAATATATGACAAATTGCAAGTACATGTTAGTTGATAGATGACAAAATCACTACGACATGTCAGATATTCAGTGATGGAGATTGGTTTATCATTAAATGCAGATTTATAGTGTGTGCCGTTCTTCGCAAAAGTACAAGCGCGGCATGACGTGCATTTAAAAAAACCTGTTTTGGACAACCAAGTTCCTTTAGGTGTTAATTCAGGTTGGGGCTTGTCTAATGCATCTTTCATGGAGGGAGCCCTCCTGAAAGTAATCGCCGGTAATTTAGGTAAGATGGGACCCAAAATGACATCCGTTAGAACAATAGGCCATTCCGAATTAATGATACGTCTCAGTTTGCGTTCTTGTGAGCAAATGGTGGTGATGAGACGAACAGAACCACAAGAACTGTTATCCAAAATGGTCACAGTTTTGGGAGTCAGTAATTCATCCCTCGAAAGTAGAGACGCTTTCGAGAGGGAGCGGTTCAACAAATCAAGTTTGTAACCGCGTTCGAGAAACCTCTGGGTTGATTCAACTAGACATTGATTCAATGCAATAGGGTCACTGCATATTCTTTTGATACGGACAAATTCGCCAAATGGAACACTGTTTATAGTATGGGATGGATGAGCACTATGGGCATGCAGAATGGCGTTGCCTGCCGTTGTTTTCCTGTGCAGTTTGGGATGGAGCCTACCTTGCTCAATATAAATCTGTACATCAAGAAACTCCACCGAGTCTGATGTGATGTTAGCAGTAAATTTTAAATTGCGAGTATTGATGTTGATCTCGTCTACACATTTTTGAGCTTGAGCCTGCGAACCATTCCATATAATGCAAATGTCATCGATGAAACGCCAGTAATAAGCTAGGTGTGAAAGCCACTGGCCATGGTTTTTGCCTAGCACGTGCTCCTCCCACCAGCCAACATGTAAGCATGAATAGCTGGGGGAGAAGCACGAGCCCATGGCAACACCACGTTCCTGATGATAAAATTCAAATTGGAAGTAGTTGTTAGTTAAACAGATCTTAATCATTTCTATCAAAATGTTGTTATGATCTCGCAGGACTGCATTGCGTGTATGCAAATAATATTTTGCAGCTTCCATACCTTGGGAATGATTAATGCTAGTGTATAAAGATTCAATATCCATCACCAAAAAACAGAAATCAGAACACCCTTTGACCTTTTTAATTTTAATCAAAACGTCTGTAGTGTCTTTAAGATAGGATGGGAGTGAAGTCATGTGAGGTTGGAGAAAGTAATCAATGTACTTTGATAAATTTTCATTCATACTACCCCTTGCCGAAATGATAGGACGACCAGGAACAGGGGTGATCAGTTTGTGTACTTTCGGGAGAAGGTAGAAAACTGGAGTGATAGGGTGTGTGACGCTCAAAAATTTGGCTTCATCCTTAGTCGAAAGACCGATTCTTTGCCATTGATATATTTTCTTTCTAGTCAATTCATTGCTTTTAAGCATGGCAAACTTGGTGGTTTTTGAATAACACAAAAGATCTTCCAATTGTCTTTTGGCTTCCAGAAGATAATCTGCTTTCGCCCATAATACAGTATTCCCACCTTTGTCGGCGCTCTTAACTATTACAGATGGATCACTCTGAATTTTCTTCATTAATAACCAGTACTGTTCATTATTGTGTTTAAATTGTTTCTTTTTCCCCAAAGTAGTCCTGTTCAACTGTTTCAATTCAGTGATCACACGGTCGCTAAAAACATCTACTGCGTCTTTCGGCATAAGGGGTAAAAAAAGTTGATTTGCTAAGAAAGGGACTGGATGTTGGTTTATTGACTGTGACAACCTGACTGACAGTTGGTGTTTCTTCCATGTTCTCTTCGTGAGCTAAAGAGAGAAGTGTTTGAAGGCCTTCTCACTTGCAATGGGGCTGATGTTATGTCTGTTTGTATATTTTCACTTGATTTTATATTACCTACTGGCGATAGCCAGTAGGTATATATAGTTAGGACCTAGTTTCCATAGGAAATCCACAACATTCTATTGGGAATAACGTTGGCGCCGGTTAATGAATGTACACGATTTTCTCAAAGAAGATGGCCCGTTACGCTCCGCTCCTTCCCTGAAAGTTTTGGTGGGATTTGTCAAGCGGGGGCCGAGAAAAAAGGGGGGTCCCAAAACGTGTTTTCCCCATGTTAATTTCCATAGGGCGATTAGACACGGCTACAGCCCGAACCGCTGAACGGAATTACACCAAACTTGGCAAAATGGTAGTCATTGATGTCATTTGAGATGTCATCAGTGATGTCACAGACCATGTCATGAATGATGTAATATGTGACATCATCAGCAGTGGATTGCGGGTGCGCGAAATATAGTTAGTACAACTAACTATATAGGAGCTATTTCAATGGTTTTTTAAATGCTAATTCCTAACTATATAAGGCCTGAAACCTATGGTTTTTTCAGTGAATATATATATATATATATATATATATCTCCACAGTGCCATTTCAGGCATAGAGTACTGCATTAATTATAAAACCTTGAATATTTCCCAGGTTCTAAGTAGAGAGCAGTTCATTTATATGGAGCACACCACAACACAAAAGACCACTCTAAATCTACTCACCTCAGACGTCTGTTTTTCTTGCAGAGTTTCTAAGCTTAGGATTAGCATATTGCCATCCACCTAAGCTAGAAAAGCGGGAATGCCTTTTGCCATTTTCACTGCAAAGTCTGTAAGCATAAGACCTTCTAGTGCTGTCCACTCCCTGTTGAAAACTGACAAAGGTGTTTTACTGTTCCAGGGACATCATTACAACTTGGTAAAATACCAAATTTTTTCTCTGAAACCTGCTTTGGTTGCACCCTCCAATCTCACAGCAGGTCATTCCTTCAGTTCCCCGATCACATATAGCATTGTAAGAGACGCCTCTTCACTGGGCTGGGCGCTCATATGGAGAGATGACCGCGTTTATGACCTTTGTCCTCCTTGGAGTAACATAGGAGCATAAATGTGCTGGAGATGCTGTCTGTTTTGTCCTGGAGGCCTTCCTTCCCTCCATGTTGGGACTTGTTGCTCAGCTTCTTTTGGAGAAGAACACCTCTGTTCATTGCATCAACAGGCAGGGTGGGGTGGCGTCACGGAACCTGTGTTGGCAGGCTTTGTATGTGTGGTACAAATCTCTACCACAGGGCATTTTCATAGTACCAGTCAATTTTCTGGGACTCTGAATGTGAAGGAGGAGGCTCTGAGTTGCTTGTCCTTGGAAGATCATGAATGGGAGCTCCATCTTAAAGAGACAGACATGTTTTTTTCTAGACTGGGATGACTTTACACAGTTCCCTTTGCCACAGCTTGGAAGTACCCTCTCTTCTGCACCTAGTAATTCCCTCTGAATGATTTCCCAAGGGATGCCTTTGGATTCAACTGGTTTGCAGGGTCTGCTCTACACATTCCCTCCAATTACTCTGATTTCAAAACGCCCTGCAGAACGCGCAACCGTGATGAAGCACAAATGATTGTCCTCACCACAATTTGGCAAGGGGGAGTTGGTAATCTGATCTTGAAGCTCAGTCCTTGGCCCTCTCTTCCTTTCCCCAACAGGCAATAGATCTGCTTTCACACAGGACGATTAGGTCCATCTCCCTAATCCTCAGTCTCTTCAATTATAGGCACGATGATTGATCGGTGTCGTCTAAAGACCTTTTTCCTACTGCCAGAGGTAGCAGCTATCACTTCAAGTGGGTCTATGCAGACTGCTAATCTGTTTGCTTCTTTAACCTCTTGTGTGCTAGTGACGAGCTCAGCTCGTCATGAGGGACGGTTGAGCTGCCCTCATGACGAGCTCAGCTCGTCACAGCCGTTGGAACATTCGCACGCGGGGATAATTTCCCTGCTGTGCTGAACGTTCCAAAACAGGTGTGTCTGTGACGAGCTCAGCTGGTCATGAGGGCAGCTCCGCTGTGCCTCATGACGAGCCGAGCTCGTCACCAGCACAGCGGCGCCACGCGCGGCCCACCTCCCCCCGCACAGGGCGGGAAAACACCCCGCAGCTAAGGGGTTAAGATGTTCTGCACTGTCCCTGGCTCAAGAAGGTTTGGCAGCCACTACTGAGAAGGGACATTTGACTACTCTAAACTTTTGTCTTTCAACCCCACCGTGTTAAGGTTGACCCTTGCGGCTCAATTCTAAATTGGACTATTGCACTTGTTTTCTCTTACCCCCTTTATTCCATAATGTTGACTTATTTCCAATTCTGCATTCTTAGTGGACATCACTTCAACCCAGAGAGTGGGTGAGCCACATACCTTGCTAGTGCAGCCACTGATTACTGCTTTCTATCCGGTCAAGCTGAAACTCTGGACTTGCTTAGAGACTTACTGATAAGTTGAGGGATCTGTAAGAAGAGGTATCCATCAGAAGAAAAAACTACTTACCTTTCGGAAAAATTTTGATGGTGGATACTATATCTTCCCTAAGTTTCCGCTCCGTCCTCTCCACTCTCCTTCCCCTCTGGCAGGGTAAATAAGATCCCACTGTACGCAATGCGTCTCCTGTTATTGTCCGTTATTGATAAGCTCTATTTAAATCTAACAAGAGTCATTCTGCCATCCTCAGAGGTAGATAGGGGGTGTTTACCCCGATCTGACCCTCCCCTGGAAGACGGGGCAGAAGGTCCACTAGACTACCATAGGATATCCTTTGCTGTTTGAGAGAGAGTGGCCACTCTGGACAGGTGCCTGCACTGACCCCTGGCACAAATGTCTTTCTAACCCCCAGAGGGGCAGACAGGGGTGGTTTACCCCACTCTACCCCGGTGGGGAAGGCCAAAAAGCCCATGGGACACCCGTAAAAAAGGGCAAAATAAAAGTAGATGTGCCGTGGCCCACTCCACACAGGCATCAGGCTATACTCTTCACCCCAGAATGGCCCCAAAAGGCTTTTTGCCCTAGATACACAAGAAAATTGTCAAAAAAAGGCAAGAGATGGGGACGGACCACCTAGCCCTCAGACTTTTTCCTCACTACAGAACTGGCCAGACAGGCTTTCTGTCCACCAGTAGGATTGATTGGGCGGTCTGCCAGCTGGGGGTTGAAACAAGTTCTTTAGACCTCCGAAGATATATAGTTTTTGTTTTAGGAACAAAATATGTGGTGTGAGCAGGCTGCACTAGTGGCCTATCTTTCACCCCCTAAAGCCCTGACAGTCTTCTGCTCGCCTGTGGTGCAGATCATCGTCATCCTCTTGTCAAGCTAGAGGAAATGCAAACATTTTTGGGCATACGTTTTATATATGAACCTGCAGCGTAAGCCCACATTTTTTATTACTTGCCAAGCTGAATGGATGCACCAGACAAAAATCCTGAAAACTAGACACCTAGGGGAGCCCGGAGAGGTGTGCCACTACACTTTCATACCAACAATATCCTGCAAACCTCAAACTTTGCCTAAGATTTCAGATTTTCCTCCAATTTCTGTGATGGAAGGTTCCAGAATCTGCGCATCTCCTAACATTTCCTATCATATAGCATTCCCACACGGGGGGGGGGCAGGGGGGAGACGTATGGCTTGACACAGTGGGAGTTTAGTCCAAGCTTTGCACTCAACCCAACATGAACTCTCAAACCCTGACTGAGTACTGTGGGGGTTGGCCCTGGATCTAACCACTGTGGGTGCACAGCCCCCGGTTCGCACAGGGGTTGGCCAAACTGCAGCTGTAGCGCACAAAATAATTTTTTTAATTCACATATAGTAAGAGCCCAGGAAGGTCTGTCTGCAGAACCCAAGGAGGGTCTAGAACCCACAAATTCAGTTGAGGGTTGATGAATCCTACGATAAAAAACATTTTTAAACGATAATTTTAATGGTCTTTGTGTTTCTTGATGGCCCTCACAACATAGGCCTAGGATGGTTCACTCTGCCTCTTTATGCCATTTTATTTTTTATTTTTCTTAGTACATGTCCAGCGCAATGTGTTGGCAATAGGATTTGCAACATAAATTCTTCAGAAAAGCGTCGTATTTTTAAATCTGCAATGGTCGACAAGAGGAAAGTATCTTATTTCAGAGGCAGTGCCTTAATTTTTTTAACTAAATTCCCTAATCTATACTGAATTGGTGATTCCAATGAGGATCTGTGGATTAATGGCAAAGATATCTCAAAAATTTAACCACTACACTTTTTAAACGCTAATTTTTCAAAAACTAATGAACGGATTTACACCAAATCTAAGCCACTTTCTTAGGTAAAGTTCTTAATTTATTCCAAAATTGGTGTAATTCTTTTCAGCATTTATTTCCACATTGCGGAGCAAAGAAATCCTAATTTTTGCACCTCCTAGTCAGATCTGAATGAAACTTGCCCTGAAGAATCCAAAGTGGATGAACTTTTTTACTGAAAATGTTTGTACTGATTCAAACTGTGACAAAACTTAAAGGAAAACAAAAAAATGCCTTTTCAGTGGAAAGTATGACCTAACCAGAACCGCACAAACGCTATTGCTGCATATGTCATATATAGTATATATGCAGATTTGCAATGTGTAATATGCTATGTAATATGATTGTTGAGCGAGGGGAGGGGTCAAGATTCACAAGAGGTGAGGACTAGAGAGAGTCATGATGGCCTTCCCATCCCTCAACCATGGTAATAAACAGCATATTATATCATGAGCACCTGCATATATAGTTTAGACTATGGCATATATTTGTTTTAACAAAAGATTTGACCAAAGCAAGAATACAAAGGGTATCATTTGTGCAACACAGTAAAATCACATTGAAGTTATAGCCTGGCTATTAGGAAGCTTGTTTACCCTCTGAAAAATAATAGTTACATGCCATCTAGCAAGCAGTAAAAGGGGTTTTTCTCATGCCACTTTTGCTTTACTGTGGTGGTCAACTTAAATGTCGATTTTGGTGTACTGTGGCAACTTGAATGTCAATTTTGCTCCACTGTGGTGGTAAACTTGAACTTGACCTTTGCACTCTAGTAATAATTGTGCGAATGCACTCTAAAGATGCTCCTAAAAGCCTGTGTAATTGTGCCACATTCACTTTCTCTGCCATGGCATTATATATAAGAGAGAGAGAAAAAATGAGAATGGGCACGTATAGCTCACGCTGTGGGGACCGGCTCGGTCCATATAGCGTGGTTCAGTATTGCCAAAGTCTGACAAAAACTATCTGTATGGGGACCGGTGTGTCAAGAGGACTAGTCCCCTTTCTGTGTTTAGGTACTTTCGAGCGAGTGTATCAAAAAACTAAAAGTGCAGTTAACATTTGCCTCAGTCTGCTTTATAACTAGGGCTCCCGGTTTTATGGTATTTATTTTTTAAACATTTCCGTCTGTATTTACCCATATTTAATTTTTGGCCATTTTATCTGTATTTATCCATATTTATTTTGTGTTTTGCATATAAATGTAGTTGTAAAACTGTACATTTCCATATTTATTTAAATGATAGACGGGGACTCATACTTTGATGTCTGTCGTGTTTTAGCTATTTAAGTTGCCAAATATTACATAACAGTACATCCACTGGCAAATATTAGCACTATACCACAAATGCATGTTGACAAATGCAGTTATTTAAAGAAATATCATCCTGGTTTTTAATTTCCCATGCTGTCCATCTGCTCAGCTGTTGGGCTAAATTCATGAGACAGCACGAAGAGTCACTGAAAAGAAGTACATGTTCTGTATTTATCCATTTTTACAAATAAATGCAGACAGAAACACATTGTTTTTTGTCTGTATTTATCTGTAAAAATCCGTGAAAACGGAAAACAGGGAGCCCTATTTATAACCTACCCTACTATCAAAGCGTGTGTCGAGTTAGAATAGTAATTATACACTTCATTACGGTCAATGGCCGGTTCTCATAATAATAGGTATGTTATGGTGTGTGAGTGTGTATTTATTTATTTACATGTGCAAACCACCCTAACTTTTTCTCCTAAAAGGTACCAACAACCTGAGCGTTGTTTGACTCTTTCATTTTTTCAAAGTCTGCCGTAAGAGGACTTTACTTCAATATAGTGTGGGACTTTGCTCATGCACAGTTTAGTCTTTTCCAAGGTATCAATAGAAAGCTGAGCTAAGACGCTCACGAGATGACACCATTTGGTTTGCTTTGTAACCAGACTCTCGCAGGGGATTCTGTTACCATGAGGCGCGAGCTCAGCACCACGGACACGTGGATCCTGTTACTTCCTGTCTGAGCCGCGTGAAAGGCCAGGGCATGGCCAGCTCACGTTGTCTTTTGTTTCAACAAGCTTTCGCCCTACTTTGATCTAGTTGCTCCAAGTTTCTCATTGGATCAGGGGCGGCTTCAGGCTCATGGCGGCCCTGGGCAGGGAGCGTAGGTAGGGGGCCCCCGTAGGAACGCAGGCGCGGAGCCCAGTGAAGAGAGGGGGGGGGTCAGGGTGTTTGGAAGTGGAACAGAGCCGGAGGCCGCCAAATCCCTGCCAGGGGCCGCCATGCAAATATGTATCCATCCTCAGAGGATTATTATATTAGGACTAGCAGCCCGTCCCGACCTTGTCCGGGAGCATTCAGGCTTCCCCTACCCCCGCCTGCCCCGACATTGCCCAGCAGCCCGTGCCCCCGCCCGCCCCGTCCCCCGCCTGCCCCGACCCCCAGCTGCCCCAGTGTAAAGTGCGTTCACCTGTCTTCGTGGTGGGGTCTACTACCAAGTAGATTCTGACAGTGAATGGGAAGACAGATGAGGTGGTGATTGTTATGCCCCGAGACTCTGACTTTCGCCTCTGTGCTCCATAAAGACACACATGCATTTATTCATTATTAAAGCGTGTTGCAGTAACCCCAAATGGTAGCAGGAGTATCTGTGCATCCCAACATCTCGCCCCCCGCCTTCATTATTAAAGCGTGTTGCAGTAACCCCAAATGGTAGCAGGAGTATCTGTGCATCCCAACATCTTGTCCCCCGCGTGGCCCGACATACTACAGCGTGTTTCAGTAACCCCAGATGGTAGCAGGAGTATCTGTGCTCAGCCGATCCCCGTCCCCCGCCTGGCCCGACACCCGCCTGCCCCGACATTGTCCCTAGAGGCTTACCTGATCCGCCGCTGCTCAGTTTACCGCTCCTCGCCTCTATGCTCCTCACCGCGGCCCGACACCCGCCTGCCCGGACATTGTTCCCGGAGGCTTACCTGATCCGCCGCTCCTCAGTTTACCGCTCCTCGCCTCTCTGCTCCTCACCGCCTGTCCGCCGCCGCTCCTCCCCCGCGCCATGTCCGCCTCTCTGCTGCTTGCACCGCCGCTGGCCTGTCTGCTGCTCCTCAGGTCACCGCTCCTCCCCCGCGCCATGTCCGCCGCTCCTCGGACGCCGCTCCTCCCAGTGCTCCTGACGTGAGCACGCACGTCGCGGCCGGCGCTACTTTGGAGGGACTACTTTTTTTTTAATATAAATTTTCTAAATAACGTTTATTTTTTAAATTGATATAGCCTATGTCCTTCTGCTTGCCCTGAGGTTTTCAAAGATGTCTTGGGTGTTTGGATTGGTGGTGTACTTTTCGAGTTTACCTGGCTCAAAGGACACAGTTCTCTCTTTATAATAGTAGTATAGATATATATTGGCGTGGCGGCCCCTGGGGTTTGGCGGCCCTGTGCAGGTGCACAGCTTGCACATGCCTAAGGCCGCTCCTGATTGGATGTCTTATTGGCCTCTGGCTTGTCTAGGTTCCAGCTAGGGCAGGTCCTGTGGAATGTATCTTTTATACTAACTGAAAGTTTTCAAGATCTCCTACCTGCACATTAGACATTCCCTCAATTACAGGCTCGCCTATCATTTGTAAATTTCAGTTAAACAAATGTATATTTTGTTTGGATAATCTGGGCACTAGCAAGGCATTGAATGATGGTGGAGGGTGGGCACATTGGACTTTCTGTGTTCCACTAGATAACAAGTTATATGTCTGTATTACAATAAGATAGTTCAGTGGGTCAAGTAACCTGCGCAGAGATGTGTCTATAAACAGTATGTCGGCAGTTCTAGTCCCAGGAAGTGGCAGATTCAGGCTTTTATTCTTCCAAGTTGATGAAATGACTACCAATGATTTGGGCAGTGTGAATATCCATTATTTGCAGGGCTTAAGACCAGGGCCGGACTGGCCGTAGTGGGCACTGGGTGTTTCCCCCGTGGGCCGCTAGGGTGGGGGCTGGTTTTGGGCCCCTGGGGGTCCGTTTTTGTTACCGGGTCAGCAAGATCGGTCCTCTGTAACAAAATCGTCCAAAACCGGCCCTCGCAAACTGCTCGGCTGCACCCCCCTCACCACAGAGGGGGCAAGCCAAGCAGTTGGCCAGGGCCGGTTCTCGTTCCCAGTCCGGCCCTGCTTAAGACCTGCAGAAGGAAGCAGCAAACGCTTCATGGAACCACAGTACTGCTGGCGGGGGGAGGTGGGAGGACATGAAGGGAAGGGAGGGGTGAGTAGAAGGGAGGGAAAGCGGAGACAGAGGGAACCATGGAAGAGGGGACATGGGCTGCTTGTGCGGGGATTGGAGCAGACCCTGGTCAAAGGCTAAACACTGTGTCAAACTTATCCTACCTCTTGCTGAAAATAACGTGCTGCGGAGGTTTGAGGCTGGTGGATGTCAGTGTTTTTTTTTAACATTAGCTTGTGTCTCATTTCAACAACTTACTGTAACATCAAACCTGAATGAGCACCTCAATGCTCATTTACTTCAGCCTGATCCTTCTAAAAGGCTTTACATGCAATAGCTACTACTGTTTTAAAAAATGGTGTCCTGAGGGTGCCTCCCTTTGTCTAAAATACAAAATGTTAGCACTCTAGTTGTTCATTTGAACTCTGTCGGGACTGTAGTTGATCACTTGGGAGTTCATTGAGAAGCTTCTCCTGGTGTTGGAAGTACATGTTTCTCTGCATATCAGAATATTTGACTGACATAATTGGGGAAGATATATGAGAACTCACAGAAGATGTCTCCTCATTTTACATTTCTAGAGCACTAACCATAATTTCTACGTCAAAAAGAACCCCTCATTGTATTCCTTTACTACAGCCTCCTCTGTAGGAAATCCTTGCAATTTTACAGCTTTCATCCCATCAAGATGGCTTTCAGGTGTGCCACACTTTTGTCATAAATATAGAATGTTTGAGCTCCAGTTGCTCATTAGAACTCTGTATTAAAGGTGCAGTCGATCACGTGGGAGGTAACTGACAGCATGCTGCTGGTGTTACGAGTACACGTTTCAGAAGGTTTTAATGACATGGATGAGGAAGATATTGAGAACTCATAGAACATGTCATCATTTGGCTTTCTAGAGCACTAACCATATTTTCTATGAGAAAAAGAACCCCCTGATTTTTGTTCCTTTACTGCAGTCTCTCAAGTAGGAAATGCTGTCAGATCTACAGCTCTAACTCCAAATTCCATCAAGATGGCGTTCAGGTGTGCCACATATCTGTTATACATTTTAGAATATTAGCGCTCTAGTTGGTCTTTGGAGCTCTGTGGTGAAACGGCAGTAAACCACTGGGGATTCAACTGACAGGCAACTGCTGCTGTTGGTTGTACTGAGGTTATCAGACTTTATTCTCACATGGCTGAGGAAGATAGTGTGATTTTATAGAAACTGTGGTCTCACTTTAGGTTCTGGGGCACCCTCTAAGACAAAAATCCCAAGAAAACTGTTTTCTCTCAAACATGGTCCATTCATTCCCAGCAGAGGGTCTGCATTTTTCACAGGGTAAAATCACCTGAAAACTCACCAGAATTCCTAAATTGAGCATACCACCACCAACAAATGATTGATATAGTGACTGAAATCTGTTGTTTGCCTTTTAGTGTGATTGTGACCCTCAGAGCCTTGTATTTAATAAAATGCATCTCAATAGGGACCATGATCCCAAATCCTGTAATGGCTGCCACAACATATTGTGCCCCTCCCCCACATGCGCAGCGGGGGCATAGTGTGCTCACCCTGCCCCTGATATATTTACCAAGTCATTTTGAAGGAGCAGGGACCAGGCCTCTGAGTCCTGTAATGGTTGCCACAGCATATTTTTCATGTTATGGCCAGCCAATCGGGAATTATTAGTCCAGTTTAAATTGGCTAATCAGAGCATATCTGGACACCAGGGTTCAGATAGCTCTAACTTTTCCAGGATATTACTCATTTTTGACTAAGGCAAGCACCTTTGTTTTTAAAACACACATTTCTGGAAAACTACTGAATGGATTTACATCAAATAATAAAAAGATTTCTTTCTGAGTAAATTTGTATTTTTGTGCCAGATTTAGTATATTTTTGGCCAGTCTCTTTTCTGTATTGAAGAGCAAACTTTCCTATGGGAATTAAAATGAGAAAGGTATGTTTTAAAACACGCTTTTTCTTGGGCCCTGCTTGATGGATCAGCACACAATTTCCATAAAGGAGCATCTATGGCAGTAGTTGTTTCAAAGAAACAAAGTGAATTTCTCAGTTCTGAACCATGTTTATATGCTAAAACTCAACTACTTTTATCATTGGTAATTTTACAGAACAAAGCCATTTCTACCTGCTGAAAGATAAGAAAAAGAAAATTATGTGGGGTGATGCGCCACATTTAGTGATAGTATTGTTCATTATTTTGTCATTTTTGCACATGTTATGCACAAGCAGGCAAGTGGTGAGCAATCTGCAAATCCCTACAAAAGCAATGCTCCCTCCAAAGAGGTGGCTTTGAGGACTCAACTTCACACCTGTAAGCTGAGCAAGCACCATGGCCCTCCCAGCAAACTCACGCGGTTCCATTTTTGGACAACTGTATCTTTCACTGCACCGGCGAATCCAACAAAGTTCTCATCATTTAATCGATAATCCTTAGACTGACTTATGTCTATGTAAAAGCTAGGGCTCTGCCATAGGCTTAACCATTGTAGCCTCTTCTCCTCTTGAAAGGGTTGTGTATGAGATATAAATGTGGGGAGTTTGTGGCCTGTCCCACAAGAAAGGGTGACACCACTTTCAGAGGGAAGGATGCATGAATCCAAAGCAGCAGTTTGTCACAAAAAGGGACATACAGTGGCTGGACTGACAAGCTCCCTGATGCCACACACGGAAGTCATTGCTGTGTGCTGTGTCCTTGCCATCTGTCACTGGCCAGTGATGAAGCATAGGAAGGAATTATAGATCCATGGAACAGGGAATGTGTGACTTATATGAAAAGTATAAGTTAAGGTCCCTGGGAAGATGTATAAGCTGAACTGACTGTCTATTACCCCCTATTATGTACCACGGCTAGGTAAGATTAAGATACTTAAAGAACTCGCAAACAATTGAGCATAAACTATTAGGCCTAGATGTGTTTTTTCAAATTTATGGAACTCAATGATTTTTATTCACCGGTTTTAAGATATTCAAATCTTTTTATATGAATTACGGAGCCAATCAGACAAAGGTAATTGGGTTTTTAATCTTGTTTTATGACGTTTTAGATAATCATTTTAATTAGATTTTCTCATGACAAATGATTGCGCTTATTAATTGTGATGTAAGCTTCTATGTGCTTTTATGGATCAAAAATTATGCGAATAAAGGGGCATATTACCAAGGCGGGCGATATGTGATTATCGTCGCTTTAGCGTCCGTTTTCGGCCGCTAAGCGGCGATAATCCTATCGCCCTATTAGCAAGCTGTCGCTAACAGCAGTTAGCGACAGCTTGTAGGCGATAGCGAGCGGTTTGGGGCCCGCTTTGCATGTCAGCGATACGTATCGCTAATGACATGCAAAGTGGGCGTACCCAACCTGTTAGCGACTGAAAGCAGTCGCTAACGACGCTATCGCCTAATAGCAAGGCAGGCGTAGCGATGGAAATATTTGCGCTAAGAGAGAATATCTCCAAATACTAACGCCTGCTCAGACCAGTTCTTAGCCATTATATCCAATGGGAGGTGGATATAATGGCTAAGACCCTGTTAGTGATAATGCGTGAATATCGATGTATTCTCAGCGATATTCACGGATTTTGCCGCTATCGCCGAAAATATTATCGCTTTTGAGATAAACATTGCTAATAGCACGTTATCTCAGCGATAATATCCGGCGATGCGCAGTGATGAAAAAATTGCTGCTAAGTCTACTTAGCGATAAATATTGCTAGTTGTTGGTAATATGCCCCAAAATTTTCTGACTGACTGACATTGCAGAGTTTTCAAAACCCAAAGATGTACAGCGCAGATGTGAAGTGGCTTAAGGAAGTTCATATGAGGAACACTAAGATCAAAGAACAAAGACAAGAATAAGATAAGTGCATCTGACAATCTAGCTTGCAGAGTCAACCTGCTTTTCCTTATTCCAGGTGACAAACTTGGACAAGTGGCCTTAATAAAGTGATTTGATGGAGTGGCCCCAGGCAACCTAGATAACACTTTCAACTGTAGCACAAAGCCCCTCAGCTGGTGTGGCTCAATTTGCATGCATTAAGGTGTAGAGTATGGAGGTTCGGGTGGAGCATTCTGCCCTGCAGGTCTTCCCAAAGACGAAGTCGAAGTGGAGGGCAAGCGCTCATTGCGAGCCGTTCGGGGTACAAAACTGAGCTGGCCATCAGGCTCAATGGAGGTCGGTCCCACCAAACTTCATTCAAGACCTACTGGATCAGAAGCAGTGGTGGAAATATGTACAGGGATCCCAATCCCAACACAGTGAAATATGTCTCCTAGAGAACATCAAGGAGGAAACTCTAGCGCACAAAATGCTGGGCACTGAGTGTTTTTGAACTTAGCAAAATGTGTGCCACACTGGGCGAAGATGCCCTTTGCAACCTGTTGCCTGGTGAATTTGTTTGACCTGATATTGAGATCCCCTGCCAGGTGACTGACTGTTAGATAGATACTGTGAAGACCCAGTCATTTCTGCAGGTCCAAGTCTTCCCTACCGAAGGCACGTGACCCCAGGCCACCCTGCTTGTTACAGTACCATGTGGCGGTCCTGATTTTTGTCAGCACCTGAGTCAGTCTCCCTACAATGAATGCAGGGCCTTGAGGACCAGTTGGATGGCATTGAGCTCCAAAAGATTGATGGGATAGAGCTGCTCCACCACCTGTTTTCTATGGTGACAATAGATGCAGTATAAACAGTTATAAGATAGCTTTCTATCAGCACCAGAATCATTTATTTTTAAAATTGGACCCATCCAGGCCTTTTCACATTTCTCTCACTTGGGACGCTCTAGACAGGATTATCGCTGGGCTCGCTCCCTTTAGGCGCTCTCCTCAAAGGTAAATGTACACTTTTTTATAAGTTTACGCTTGTTTGGAATTCACAAAACTGCATTTTAATAAGTTTACGAGTGCAGACACGCCAAAGTTGGGGCGGAGGACACAGCACATAAAAAAATGCGACATTTGCGGAGTTCGCCGCCCTGACTTCAAGGTCTCCGCACCCATAAACTTAAGATTAAAATGAAGTTTTGTGAATTCCAAACTAAAGTAATCTTACACAAAAGTGTTTGTTTACCTTTGTGGATCAGACCCAAGGTCTGCTGGCCTTGGCATGCAGAGAGATGGCAGTGCAGCCCTTACTTCCAACTATCCTTTCCAGGCCCTAGGCTTCCAAAATGGAACCCACAGGCCTCCACGTTATGTACCATTCACAGACACACATACAACACAGCATACACATGCAAGTATCATGTGGTGCCCAGCCCTACATGCAGTTATCATGCAGGCCAGGGTGAGTAAAGTACACAGAAGCTCAACTTTACATGAGTAGGCACCACTCCAGCCGCGACCCGAATTTCGCAACGCGCTCTGCATCGCATTTTGCGATGCAGGGTACGCTACGAAATTCATTTTATTAATTAAATTGTTTACTTACCTCCAATTATCCATATGCCGGTTTTTAGCACCCCCACCCTGCCCCTCCCCCACCACACCTCTCTGCCCCACCACACCTCTCTGCCCCACCACAACTCCCTCCAAAGGCCGCAGCTGCACCACTCCAGTGACACAGGTAAAATAGGCCAGTTCACACTACTAACTCTTATGAAACACAAACCTGGTATGCTGCCACCACCACACCCATGCCACTGAACTCCTGGCAAGGGAAGTAGTCATCTACAACTGTGAGAGTAAGTGCTTGGTGCACCCCTCCCAAACTAACAAGACAGCATTACCATGACACAGGCTAGGTTATGGTGCACACACATGATCTGGGTTCACCCATGACCAAAAATCAAAACCAGGGGTCATGATACCCATACAGCCTGGGACCTCGCGGTAGAGGTACACATCTGTCACCATGCAGGGGAATTTTTCGGCTCAATACCGTGCCCGATTTACAAAGGTCAAGTTATACCAAAAGTCTAACTTAGACCAAAAGTCTAACTTTACTACTTTTCGGTATTTGCAAAGGTAAGTTCCTACCAGTAACTTTACTACTAGTAATCTTGCTACTATAAAACTTACTAATAGTAAAATTACTAGTAGTAAAGTATGCAAAAATATTAAGGGCAAACATTGGTTCTTCATGAAAGCAAGTCAGGGTAAGAACTTTTGACATGATTTCTGAATCTCAAGTTTTCTTCACATTTACCGGCTATTTCCTTAACTGAAATGGTCGTTATATACTAAGTTTAGGCGGGGCACGCGGCCAGTCAAGACCTTTTAACAAAAATTGGTCTAAGAAAGGTTTGGCTTCAACCTGTAACTGCAAACAAGGAGGCGATGGAACTATATTGCACTTTATTATGCTGCTCTGTACCACGTCCGTGTAAGCCAGGAGGTGAGACCTACGACCTATTTTTATTAGATTAACAGGATACCATGTAAACCTGCTCTGTCTCTGTCTTCCAGCTGACTCTGATACATTTTTCATACGCGTTGCTTTTTACATTTATGCCACCTGGAAAACTGCTAGAATTAACTCCCTCGACACATACCCTCCTATATGACCCCAGGGTGCTATGTGTCTTATTTATTTATATCCCACAGGGAATTCCGCCCCCTAGGCTTGTTAGAGGGACCTGATTAGACTGACTTGGCAGCGAAAATCCCACCACTGTATTTACTAAAGGAGGAATACATTTGATATATTTTTAGTGTATATCAGTCAATTCTAAGTAAGCTTATTTGCACACTTAGGGGCCCATTAGGATGACGGGCGGACTTTGTCCGCCCGCCATCCCATCGTAGAAAGGGACCGCCCGCCATAAGGGCGGGGGTCCCGTGGGGGAAATTAGGATGCGCCCGCCACAGTTGCGGGCGCATCCTGTATTTTTAACATTGCGGCGGGCGGTGCTGGTAGCACCGCCCGCCGCAATGCTAAGAATACATGTTGTGCATTTCAAAGCACACCATGACAGGCACCGTGCGGTGCCTGCCACGTTGTTCTTTGAAATTCAGGGGGGTAGCATAGGTACTCCCCATGTGCACCCCCATCCCCCCGGAGTCCCTGGGGGTCCACAACGGGCCCCCGCAGGTAGACTCCGCATGCCCTTCCGTGGCAAAAGACATTCCTCAGAGCACATTGTACTATGGCTGGCGGTGTCAACCAGACACCGCCACCATATTGCAGCCTTTTCTGCCCCGGTCGTGAGGGGACCGGGGCGGAAATGCGGCGGACGGTCTTTCCGTCCGCCGCGGACCCCCCAACCATAATAATAAGGCGGGGGCGATCCGCCCGCCATCCTAATGGACCCCTTACTCTTCTGATCACAGCTGATGTGATTCGAAAAACTAGACACAGCATCTGAGCAGCCTTTAAGGGGCGTCTTTTAAAGTTTTCGCCATACGTGCATGATCCAAGCCTGCGAAGCTAACATTTATAATGCCCCCTTCACGCCAGACCGAAGCTTATTACATCTGTTTATTTGCACAACAGACCTTTACCGCACGAGTCCTTTTCTGCCAGTCTGTTCATCTTGCCGCCTAATTACGTAAATGCAAATGAGGGTACGTTTCTGGCTTTCATGGTCGCCACGCGGTTTGCTTATTTGCACGTGGCACTGACGTAACTTGTTTCTTTCTAAAATGTTTTTTAAACTACTTTCATGATGACCTAACGCTCTGGACACTGCCATTTGGCCAGGTGAAATGAATTGCTTATTTGCACAAGGCAGTGATGGAACTTGTTTTCGTTTTAACATGTTTTTGTGCTAATTTTGTGCTGGCTTAGTATTTTTGGACAGCAATATCGTCTAGTTCAGAGGTTCTTAACCTGTGGTTCGAGAACCACCTGGCGGTCCGCGAGGCATACTCAGAGGTCCGAGACACGTCTGTTTTATAAAATTACATAATATTAAAAATAATAAATGAAAATGAATAAAGTCTATAGAATTAAAGAACCAACTTTGGAAATTTGAAAAGAAAACGTTTTCTATATTTGATTATGCATTAAAATACTTCAATATTTGACCATTTGTTTGTTGTATGCTTGTATTTGTATTTTTTATGCATTGTCTAGAAGTCATGGAAATTGCTTAGTCAAAAGGTTAAGAACCGCTGGTCTGGTTGATACAGATGTTCTTTCGGTAGGGCCACGAGTTAGCCATTTCCGTCCCTCCTTACTACAGCAAACCTCAAACTTGAACTACCTCAGACTGTTGATCGACAAAATGCTTATGCTTGATTGTAATTGTAAATGTTAGGGTGGGCAGAATTTGCGTAATTGCATTAACCAAATCTCCGCGAAAGAGTAAAAAATCTCTGCGAACAAGCAAAATTCTTGTTCGCGGTGCTTTTTTACCGTTTGCAATCGCTGTTTGCGTGCTCGGGGAAATATCTCGCGAACACGCATTTTGAGAACGCGAACAAGCAAAAATTCCGCGAAGTAGCGGAACGCAGAATTTTGGGCAATTTTGCATTCTCCACGGAAAGCGAAATTACCCAAATTCCGCAAATTCCACGAGTGGAACAGAATTTACCACCCAGGCCTAGTTTTATTGCATGGCTTACGTTTGTAAAGCTGGAACAATAAAAGACATCCGCAAGTCAATTGCCGAAGAGTGCCGCAATGGCGGATGCTGAGAAGCTGGCTGTCCAGCCTGGACTCGATCCAGGGGACCCTGTTTCCAGGTCCAAGGGTTCAGCTGTCGTGTCATGCAGACACTTGTGGATGAGATGCTCAAGGAGGGAGTGCAGGCCCAGTTTAAGACGTCCCGGGGCATATTATTTACAAGCACCTAGCGCCACCGAAGTGCCATAGTTTTTAGATGCTCCGGTGGATCTGCGTGCTGCCACCATGTTTACAAGGCCACGCAAAGCCACTTTGCGTGGCTTTACACAGCCTTGTAAATATGACCCTCTTTCACGCAATATTCTGTGTTAAAGCGCCGTGTCAGGGCGTTGCTGTGGGTGTTCCCAAACAAGACCCATGGCTTTTTGACACTGCCCCGGATTTAAAGGGATTAGGAACCCAAAGGCAGCACCAAAAACAAAGGCCTTTCAAGCAGATGTGTTAAAGTGGCGCAACGAGGAGAAATACTTTTATTTATCCTAGTTTTTTTATCTTTCTATAATGCACGCATAGAAGGAGCAAAATGCCATTAATGATGGTTTTTGCTCAGGAAAATGTCCCTGCAACTCAGGCAGCCTTGCACCATGGTGCAAGAGGGCCTGCATTGGTGTCCGGCTGCTGTTTTAGCTCCTGCGCAGACGAGGGCACAGGGGTGTGCCGTATTCCTGTAAATACGGTGCATCGCTACCTTTTGGAAATGACACAGGTCGGCACAGCTAAATTGCTTGCATCATTGCGCTTCATTATTTCATTGTAAATATCCCCCTCTCCTGTCATAGGAATGGCTGCTCTTTTGCAAGAAAGCCGACAACTTTGCAGAAAGTATGAAACAAAGCAAGGCAGCAGCTACAGGGTTGGGATTGTCCTCACCTGTGAATTGATTCCATTGTCAGTTTGTAAATGTGAAGGCTACAGCTGCCAATCTGTGAGGCCAGAAATGCTGGCTACCCTTCAATCATAACTGCAGAAGCAACAGTTGTATGTCCACTCTTATGGAGACAGAGACTTGAGCCAAGGACCAATAAGTATATTTGACTCTTTTTGTCCTGTGTCATAAGACACCGGTAGGCCATCTTTCGTTTTTCTCTCCCTCTGATTGAGCGTTACCTCAGATCGCTGGTGTCTTCAGATTATTACATTTCACGAAGGAATCCCTTGTTGACTCTCTCCCGTCTCCGCCCCCATACAGATGGATAGATCCTGGGCCTCATTTATGACAAGTGACGCATCGCTGCGTGAAAGCAGTGGTGCGTCACTTCTCAGTGCGTACTCCATGCGACATGATGGATGCGTCATATTTACTGTTTGATGCATCATGTCGCAAGGAGTTACAGATACGTCAGTATTTCTGACGTATCTATAGGCGCAAAAGTGACGCATTGCTGGAGTGTGTCACAAAAGTGACGCAACTCCAGCAATGTGTCTTTTCGCATGCGGCATACCCCATGTGAAAGGGCTTGCGTCAGTCTTACGCCTGCTGTGAGGCAGGCGTAAGATATTGATGCATTTGCACCCTAGAAGTGGAGCAGTGAAATCTGGTAGATTTCACTGCGTCACTTCTACGAGACTTACTTACGAGGGAACGCCCACCCTGCATACATTATACCTGATACATGTATAATGTAGCGCAGGGGTTTACAAAGTGACACATTTGCTTAGATGCGTCACTTTGTAAATAGGGAGCAACAGGAGGCATGTTTTACGCCCCCGATGTGTCACAAAAAGTGACGCAACGGAAGTGCAAAACTGTCGCAAGGCCTCAGAAATAAGACCCCCTGTCTCTTTTGGCCACAGAAAAGCCAGGGCTATTACTTCTGCTATTTTCTAGTGTCCAAATAGATTAGCATTCCTCTGATTTCTGAGCAAGTTCTTATGAAAAAGAGAAGTGACCCATGGTTATCTGTCATAATTTCTTTGCTGATCTTCAGACCCAACACGGGTTGGTCTCTGTTGACTGCAGGACGTGTATTTTTATGTTGCAATATGTCCACAACACAGACAGTATTCACATTCAATGCAAGGTTTCATCATTTGACCTCACCTCTGCACCATCCTTTTCCACCAATGCCATGGCTCTCCATGTGAACCTTTACCTCCACAACGAGCTGCTAAAGGCATTGGCAGCATTGTAGAAGAAACAGCCATCACTACGGCCTTGATGGATTCTACGGGACGCAAGGGCGAGTGAAGAGGGGTGCAGGTGTCTAGTGGGTTGGTGGAAGTTCGGTTAATGGTTGAGTTAGGCAGGTCCTAAGTTGTGGAGGGCATTTCAGGCACGTGTGACGAACTTATACTGGCATCTTTTCAGGATGGGGAGCTAGAGGAGGTCTCTCGGTTGGGGGAGGGGTACATTTGTGGAGGTTCAGGAGGAGTCTAGCTGCCTCGTTCTGTATGGTCTGGAGTCTTCTTAGGAGCTGGATGGGGATACCAGCATAGAGGCAAAAGCAATTTCACCTCTTAAATGTCTGATTCATTAACACAAGATGGTACAACAATGCCTGTGGGTTGCCGCACCAGTCAGCAGGAGCTATCCTGTGATTTCTGTGCATGACGCTTTATTGCATTTTTCTGGAATCTCTAGCATGGCTTTGAATGCGACAGTTGCAGTGGATGGTTCAGGATCACTGGAACCAATTTTAGGGCCACCTGAAAGACCAGATTATTCTGGATCCATCAACATTGCATTTGGTTGTCTGCTGGACATCCCCAGGGAACTTATTTTTTGAAGAGCTACTCCATGTTTCTTGGCATCAGGTCAACTTGGTTATGGGTGCCTCTCTCCATGTGTCAGGAGCAAACCTGAGCACATTGACTTTCGGTGCTCTGTGATCTCAGGGGTCCAAGCTGCACATAAACTTGTTGTAGTAGAGAGTGATTTAATTAGTGCTAAAGGTCTTCCGTCCATATCTACACAACAAGCAAGTACAAATCCAAACTATATGTGTTTTATGTACGGCCTCAACAAGCACATGGGTATGGGTTCTCTTTTTCTGCGCCTCAAAGTCAGAGAACTATTGCCATGGACCATAGACCAAGCTATTTTTTATCGGCAGCTCATGTAGTGTGAGGGGAGAACCAACCTGCAGACTTTTTAGGTTTTCTGAAATCCGTCAACCGCAAACAGGAACTACACTGAGGAACGTGCAGAGGCAGTAGTGAGTCACTTCTTTAGATGATAATTTTCCCAAAATTGATCTCTTCGCAACAACCGCATACAAGAATCCTCCTTGGATCTGCTCAAGCGATCTTCTGTCGCAAAACACTTTAGAGGGCGTTCTTAGAATACTGTAGGATTTCAAGCTCTAGTACACATTTCCCCCAGTTCCGGTGATGCTGAGTGTGCTTCAGAAAATCACACTGCACAGTGTCGAGTTTATTCTCCTAGCACCGAACTAGGCCAGTATGCTTTAGTATTACAAACTTATTCAGCTGGCAAAGGAATGTTTTCAATGGAGACTGCAAATACAGGAGAAAGTTTTCACTCAATGCAATGAGTCAATATTCCAACCAAAACTGGCATCTCCCAAGTTTTGTGCCTGGACTTAAACTCCAGATGTTACCTAAGGTTGTGTTCTCTCCAGTCCAGAAACCCCTGCTGTTCTTCTATCCCCAGTACCTCACCTATACACTCTGGTAGATGGTGCATTTTTGCCACATGCTCTCAGAATGTTTTTGTATGCCTTCTTAAATCAGGCATGATTATCATGCTTCACCTTATTCTTTCTCTGGACGAAAAAGGCCTCAAGAGAGGTACCATCAAGCGTCATCTAATGTTGGCTTCTCTATTCTCACAAGTACTCTTTATCTCAAATGTTTGTTATACGTTTTCCTGAGGATTTACGAATAAATATCTCCTAGTTTCTTATGTGGTAGTATCTAAATCCAATCTTGAGTGTTTTGATGGACCAACCTTTAGCCCTTGCATTCCTGTGATCCTAAATTCCCTGCCTGGAAGGCAGTTTTTCTACTAGTCGAAACGTCTGTGAGGCGGTTAGCGTGCTGCAACCCGTCTCTACATCTTCTTTCTTCATGCTGTGCTCCAAGCATAAAGATACCCTCGGAGTGAAACCTTCCTTCTTGCCAAACATGTTTTTAGGGTATATGCCTCCCATCTTGTTACCCTTATCTTGATTTCTCTGAAGCAGAGCCGCGTCTGCATCATCTTGATCCTCAAAGGGACCTTGAGCAATTACATTCCAGTTAGATGCATCTGCAGGTGGGATTTCAGTTTCCCAGTTGGTTAAGGATTTTTGTAAACAAACCATTGCCAGGTGAATCTTCTGTACAGTTGGCCACTGTTACAGACTGCCAGCAATCCAACCAGTCTGAGATTTGTTGATCCCATTGTAGGAGGGTGAAGGCATCTACTTCAAGTCTTCTGAGAGGGATTTTTATATCTGCTGATTAGTAAAGAAGCTGCTCGGTCCCCTAGTGCATCCGTTCACCAAGAAGTATTCCAGTGAGCGAGAACAGTTGTATGTTGGTGGAGTTCTACGCAGTCCTTTTTACTGATGGTTGTGTTGAGACCGTTACTCGTCCTTTTGACTACTGTGGGTTGGGATGACTTATAGGATCTGTGGGGCATCCTACCCATAAGAAGATCAAGTTATTGACCTTCTGTAATATGCTTCATAATCAAGCCTGTAGCTCCTGCAGATTTATCACGCCTTGCCCGCCTTCTTTCCTTCAATCTCACTAATTAAGTTTTTCCTTTTATTTTTTATTTTTTGGCTCCTTCCCTGAGTATCCAAAGCCTCTGTTAGGGCCAGATAGATAAAGATGGATGGAAGGGACGTCAACGATGTCGGGAACCAGTTTTGTGCTGCTAGTGATGTCAGTTATGATTTCCATTGGTGGGACTTAGCACCGGTTATAAGTAATGGCTGAAAACGTTTCTGGAATGAGTCTGATGCCGGATGCTCTGGTTCACTTAAGGAATAAGCAAGAGCCACTGTATCCATGAGTGAGAACGTTTCCCAAGATAACTAGCTTACTACTACTACTACTACTACTACTACTACTACTCCCTATTATTCTGGCTGGCATGAAGGTCAGCAATGAAGGACCTCCACTTCTGTTTTCTTGGGCATGTTTCAGTATTCTGCCCCGAATGTGGTTTGGGGTTACACATCCTAGAATCTGATTCTGGTCTTGCACTTGACACTTGGAATTTGTGTCATCCTGTCAGTATTTTCCCTGTGGCTTTGACTACTGTCAATCAGGCATATCTCCTACGGAGACTTTGGAAGTCCTTCGTACCGTCGGAGAATAGCCACCTTGAAGTGGTCGAGAGGCTTGCTTGTCTCTGTGACTCAAAGACTAAGTCAGTGGGATCTTATTCTTCTGGCAGGGCTGCCCAAGGTGGACAGGTCAAAGGGTAGAGACCAGACAATGCTCAATCCACTTGCCCTCTAGGTTGGGCATTGGGCGCAAGACTAACAACCTTGTCCCATAACAAAAAAAAAACATTTGTTATGGAAACAGCTGCAAGGACTCTAAAATGTCTGAGCACGATAAGTGACTTAGGGGCTGTGTTAGAGTTTGGCATGCGGAGCTAAGTCCATTGGTATGGCAGAGTACTACTTTACTCCCACCATACCGAGAGTCCTGTGCACGCAAAAAGTAGAGTTATCCACCAGCCCTGTGCACAACTCTAAACATTGGCAGGAACCGCTGTCACGGTGGTTCCTGTTAATGTATACAAGGTTTGATGGACAGTACAGTCAAAACGAGAAAACCATCTGTCAACATTTAACATGTTTTTATTTTTTCAAATCAAAATCCAAAAGCGGGAATTTTGTTTTAAAAAAATCCAAAAAATAATGACCCCTACACCATGGGAGGTTCTCCAATAGTTTTTGAGGTTTTGAGGGTCATTTAAAGGTTCTTAACGTCCCTTACTGTCACGTTTTTCAGTGTTAAGAGAGATTAACAAGCATTTGCAATGCAATCGGTCTCGCCTTTGGGACCTTATATGTATTTAGCTTTGCAGCACATTAGCCTGGGCGCTGAAACATCTACTTTTCTTTAACATGGAGGGAAAGTAAGCACCAAACTGCGTGATACGCCAGGTATGGGAATACATGGAGAGAAATATTGCCTTTTAGAGGGAAATGGTATAGTCCAAAGTTCTGTTTTTAAATCAGGGTCTTCGGTGGCCATATCACTGAAAAAACAATATTAAAAACAAATGTTATTGTCTAAGGGTGCTTGTGGAAGACAATTTATATGGACTGAAATCTAGAGAATGGTAAAGTGATTCTGGTATTTTACTGACCTCTGCTGGTCGTCTTTTATCAAAAAAGTTAAATAGAGGCAGTTGCCAAAAAAATGAAAAAAAGAAAGTGCCTAAGTAGAAAGCAATTCTGGTATGTTACTGACCTCTACTAATCGTTTTCTATCAAGACAGTTAAATAGAGGCAGTTGTACAAGCAGAAAGCAATTCTGGTATTTTACTGACCTCTACTGGTCGTTTTCTATCAAGACAGTTAAATAGAGGCAGTTGAACAGAAACAAAAGCGTAAGCAGACAAGTCCTAGGGCTGATCTCCAAAGCCCATAAAGTACATACACATATAAGTATATACTAAAGTATATACAAGAGGCCTCAAATGCTCGACCTAAAAACTAAAATGGACCTTCAGTTTGGTGGAGTGGGCATTACGTCGCCTTTGCAACAGATTACCCCGATTGACTAAATTCTGAATCAGCCACTAACTCTTTTTAAAAATTTATTAGGTGTAGCCATTAATAAATATTTACGTTCATACTTTTTAACCTTGCTCACAGCATTTGACTTTCCATTCTTGCAGATATAGCTGACATTATCTAAAGCTTCTTATGGAATTCTCGATCAATCGAATATTTGTGTCTAGGTCTGACAATCTCCAAGGGATGTTCTTCCCCACACTAGGTGAATGTACACTTTGGGAGTGGAAGGCACTGTTAAAAAGGCATTGCAGCATTGGTCCTGCAAATCCACATGTAAAATTTGTTGACACATTTGATCAATGTATTTTAAAAGTTAATGTCAAACTGTGGTTATGTTCAATGGGACATTGAACATATGAAAAGATAAATGCAAGAATAAATCTGCCTTACTACCTGTCACATTGTGATTGCGCACACCTTCCTGAATCCTGGCATTGATTCTGTTAGCATTGCACCTCCTGGCTGCCACATTTACTCTATAGGAGCTCTTACATTCATAGCCTTCCAAGGTGGGGTGACGGCTGAGGACTCTGAGATGTATCTGGGCCCTGCAGCCATCCGAGTTCCAAGGAGGATGTGGATGGCTCTGTTTTATGCTTGATTGAGTTTCTGGATCCTTTAGCTGGGGAGACTTAGGTCAACAACCAAACAGTAGTGAAATGTGGACACTACAGCTACATGTGAAATCAGTTGGTAGGGACTGATAGCAAGCAGGGGGCTGAGATCTTATACACCACAACATCAAAACTGGCTGATTTGACTGTGGATTGCATCTCTGCATTAGGAGCACCCTTAGATTTTGCTCCTACTGCAGGAGTAGGTTAAGGTTTCAGTTATTTCTTGGGATCAGCATCTCAGGATTATCACTGGTTAGGTGAAGGATGAAGAGATTCATCCACCACAGATTCATTTGTACATGGGTAGTTTGTTTAAACTAACTTGTTCTGGTTTGCTTGAACTAAGTAGTTCTTTTTTTTTTTTGTCCTCATAAATGCCACCAGATAATGTGAACTCTAGATAGGCTCTCTCCAGGCCACAGACATAGACCAGCTGTTTCAGCCCAGGGGTCTATGGATAGCCGATGGAGATCACCCAGAGGTAGGTTGTTTCCTGAGCCAACTCCCATTCACGATGTAGCTTGCCACTTTGGGAGGATAGGACCACTAACCTCTGGCATAATCATTGGACTCATTGGATGTTATCGCTCAGTCCATACATTCAGGGCACACCAGATCTTATTGGCGCTTTCTCCACCACACAACATATCTAAACGGCTGACCGCCATGATGTTTCTTAGGCAGTCTACAAATCTGGGGTGGTTTACAGACTGTAAACCAACAGTAAGTAGCAAAGGAGTCAGGAACAAAAATCTTACTAAGTATGAGTCATAGAGGGGATAATATTTTGTGCTGATACTGTCACAAATGGGGTATCCATTCAATGTAAACAGATTCCCATCAGTCGCACACCGAATCCGCCCTACATCATCTGGGATCTCATTATACCAATGAGGTAGAGTGGAAAACCCACAAATGATTGACAGATCACTACAAGTTGACCTATCATGGGGGAACCAGAATAATTGTCATATGGGGTGTCTGACTGATGCAGCAGTGCAAAAAAAGGGTGTGAAAAAAGTGAGTGAAACAGTGAGTTTTTCAAGATGATAAAATTGGATAGTCAAGAAGATAAAGCTTTATTGTGTCCTCTTGTGCTCCCAATATAATAAAAAGTGCGAAGTGGATCTAACAAATAACCACTAAAAAAGATGGAAGGTCGACATGTTTCTGCAGATTTACAAGGATCCAAATGTATCCTACTGCTTCTTCAGGACCATTACGCTACTGCTATTTAAGATTTAAAAAGGTAAAAGGATACCTGATGTGGTAATTATTTCATCCTCCTCCTAAGTGGTAGGAGGGAAAAACTCCACCTCACCTGGCTACAGCGCAGGTAAATGGAGCACCGCTCTGTCCGGCGATTCTCCGGACTTCCCTCTGGGCTGTTCGGGGAGGGAAGTCCGCAGAATCTCCCTTCATCAGTTCACCAGAGAGAAGGCAAGAGAAAACTATATCTCCTGCCAAAGGAATCTGTGTGGTGTTCTATATCTATGTTATGATTCTGACCTCTGGAATGTAGGTATCAATGTTATGATGTGAAGATCTGGAATGTGGGGTGGTTGTCAATGTGGAATGTGGTAGGTGGGATTCTATGTCAGTTTTGGTGGTGGTTCATTGTGGATTCAGATCTGATCATATTTCGGCCTTTTTCTTTACTTGCTGGTTCACTAGTTCTGTCTCGAGAGGGCTCAATAAATCAACAGTTGCCGTCCACGCGCACAGGATTGCTGGATTGACGCGCAACGCTTGGTGCGAGATGATTTGGTATCTTCAACTGCTGTTGCCGAGCAACCTAAATGTAGATGCTGACGTAGTGAAGTGACATGTGATGACGATTCCTATTGCTCCGCGATCTACGTGAGGGTGCTGAAGTTTCACGGCCTCAGTCTATTGGGTCCCAGCATTTCTGATTGCCTGGCAATCTGTCTTCATTGGAGCGCGACAGCGTCCCCAGGTTGCCTGAATATTCAATAAAGTTTTCAGTATTCAAGAAGTATCAGGGACACACTTGCTCCCTGTAAATCTCTGGCATACCACGCTCAGAGAGCGATAAAGGCTAGTTGTGCCTACAATGTATAATTCATCTTTAATCACCCAGACATGGTCATTGTCAGTGTCTGATTATACTCAACAGCTTCAAGGTTATTTCACTGGCATATGCGCTGGGAGTCACATGTTGTCACTATCGTGGTACGCCGGAGATTTACGGGAAGCAGGTGTATGCCAGGTACTTCTTGAATACTGAAAACTTTATTGAATCCATGTGACACTTGGCACTACAGGAGGAAGATCCTTTCACCTCCAGTGCTATTTGAATTCCTGGTTAGCCCGGGTGGGCTCGTTGACAAATATGCTGTCCATTCATTTGAGCTTTCTGAGTCACTTCAGAAGGGCATACACAAGTGTTTCTTTGTCCAGAAGAAGACCCCACAGTGATGTCATTGATACGCACACGTAATTAGGGGTCGAAACGTCAATTTATTTATTTATAAAGTTTTATATAGCGCAAACTTGATCCCGAAGGATATCAGAGCGCTTTACAATTTGAGGCAATTAAATACCTTCCCACCCTATTCCCCTATAAACCCACATCCCACTATGGAACTAAAAATGCAAAATTAGAACAAAAAAATGTAATAACTACTACAATTTTTACACAGATAATAAAAACAAAAACAAATCTTATATCAAAAATACATGCATCACACACATAAATAAATACAAACATAATTACATTAATACAAAATCGATATTTTTAACATTTACTGATCTAGCATTGTTGCCCAACAAGACCCATACAATGAAGGAGGTCTTGCTAGGGTGTTTTGTTGCTAGGAATACAACATTAATGTAAAGATTAATTGATGTTTTCATGTTTTTTTGTGTAAAATTTGTAATGTGGTGATGTGTACAGTCACAATCTATCACTTTTGTATGTCACTATTGTAGATAATAACCTATGTTTGTTGAGTATGATGGATATGTGTCTTGTAGTTGTTCCCTTAAATACATGATTTTTTTAATACATCTATATAATTTTCCAAATTTTTAAAGGTGACAGAACCACTGTTGGTATAGCATGTCAGCAGTTCTTGGTCAGAGTGTGCCAGCAGCTCTGGGATATTGTGAATTTATTTATGATATTGTGTGTTTATTTTTGGCATATACTTCAGGTGCAATCTAGGATATGGTTTTGATGCTGTATCTTGGGAATATGCAGAATGTTACAGCACCCACATTCTTTCTTTTAACCCCAGGCGAACCTTCCATTACATGGCAAAAATGTAGGACAGTGTTCAGTCATTATGCCCATGTGTGTGGGACTTCCCTCAGTCCAGAGTGGAAGCTGTTGTTATTAATTCATTGCCTTGGATCAGAGGGGCAGGAGGATTTTGAGCACCTTACCGATCTCTCTGGCAGAGATTCTGTAGGTTTAAATGAGTATGAAATATGTCTCAAAAAGGTAGATTTGCATTATCTTCCCAAGGTGAGTACTGTTCTTGAACGGTATCAATTTGAAAGGAGAATGCAGTGCCAAGGTGAGACTGTGGACCAGTACATCACAGAGGTGCGCAAATTAGCGGCTACCTGCAATTTTGGGGCTTCCCTGGAAGAGCGTTTGAGGGACCAACTTATGCTGGGGTGTATGTTAGACAAGGCTTGAGACAGTAGGTATCAAACAGATTACCCACCCTCACAGGTGGTTCTCACTATTGCCAAACAAAGCTGTGGTGGTGGACCACTATCCACTCCCTAGTATAAGTGAAATGTTGAGTTCTCTTGACCGTGGTAGGCATTTCTCCTCCCTGGTCTTAATATCTGCCTATCACCCAACAAAGTTACACTCCTTGTCCCAAAAATTGACAGTGCTTGTGATGACGTTTGGCACCTTCAAATTCTTGAGAATGCCCTTTGGGCTGATTTCAGCCACTCTGTGTTTCAGAGAGCGATGAAGCACATTCTCCGAGGGGTTGAGGGTGTCAAGGTGTATCAAGTTGACGTTTTAATTTTTGGGACCAACGTGAAAGAACATGATGACAGGCTGAAGAAAGTCTTGTAGAGGCTATGTGAAGCTGGATTGATGTTGAGAGGTGAGAAATGTAGGTTTGATGTCCAGGAGATTGAATATTTGGGACATTTGATAACAATGTCTGGAATCAAACCAAAGTCTGCTTTGGTGAACCCATTAATACCTTTCATGAACCAAAAAATAAGGATGAACTAGTAAAGTTCCTTGGGATGGCTGATTTTAATAAGTGTGTGCAAAAATTTGCAGGGAAACCTAGGGGTTTGAGGGACTTGTTAAAGAAGGGAAGTTAACTTGCTTGTGTCAGGAATGCAACAGAGAATTAGAGTTTTGGAAGTGGTGTTTGAATTTACTAAGGTTTAACCCTAGGGATGAATCATCCAATATGACAAATGCAAGCTCAAAGGGATTAGGAGCAGCACTGATGCAAAAAGTGACTGGGAAAGAAATAACTATTTTGTTCATCTGTAGGGGCCTGAGGGGTGCTGAGCTTAACTATTCAGTGGTGGGAAAAGATGCTTTAGATGTTTCTTTGGGGAAGGAAGTTTGCAATCAAGCCGGATCATAAGCCCCTTAGGGAAGTGTTTTCAAGAAAGGTCATAGATTTTGTCTCTCTCAGAATTCACAAGTGGGTTGTCACCTAGCAATAATTTGACATAATCTTACTTACCTGGAGCCAACAATATGGTTTGGTGGAGAGGATCTTGAAGAAGAGGTCAAAGTATGTTTGATCACTGAGGGGGTTGTTTCAGGAGAAGATTAGTGAGAAGGTTTGAAGGACAACAGTGTCTTGCAGGAGGTTGTGAGGATGGTTTCTTCTGGTTGGTGTGAGAAAAATGAGTGTGGGGATGAATGTGAAAGGTTCTGGTAAATCAATGATTTGGTTGTCGTGGATTGTTTGCTTATTAGGGGTAGTAAACTGGTTCCCCCAGGTAAGCTGAGAAAGAAGTTGGTTGAGAATGCTCACACGAGTCACATGGATATTGCCTAGTCCAAAGGGAGGGCCAGACGGGGATATTGGTGGCCTGCCATGGACTTGTTTATCGAGAGAGTGGTAAGAAATAGCGTGGATTGCTCACGTAGTGACAAAGTGTTGAAATGTAGGACACAACCTCCGGTTTTGAGGGAGCAGGCAAATGGTCTGTGGACTGATATTGCCCTTGATATCCTTGGTCCTTTGGCAATTAAGCCCTATGACAGATATATTCTATTGTGTGTGGACATGTTCTCATGTTGGCCTGAGATTAAGGTTATACACTTGGTTGAGTCTGGAGTGATTATAGATTTCTTGGAATAATTATTTGAGAAGAAAGGCTATCCATTACTCTGGTGTGGTTGAGGAGTTTTTAAAACCAAGAGGTATAAAACATAAAAAGGTGTCTCTATATCACCCGGAGAGTAATGGTGTGGTGGAAAGGTTTAGAAAGATACTGAAAGAAACGTTACAACAAGCCCTGGTGTGTGGTGCAAGCTGGGAAACAGCGATGAGAAAGAAAGTGTGTGAATATTGCTTTACCCCGCATTCTTCTACAGGGGTAGCTCCTTTCCAATGGTTGAAAGACTGGGTAGCTAATTCTGAAGTGATTCCAATGTGGGCTTATGAGAAAATCAAGGTGGTGGTCACCAAGTTGGGAAGAGTGAAGGATGGAAGGAAAAGATAAAGAGAGGATGGAGAAAAGGAAAAAGTGATATGATGTGAGGAAGTCTGTTAGGAGTATGGTGGTGCATGAGGGGGACTGGGTAAAAATTAAGTCTTCGAGGAAGGAAGGGAAGATGTCTCAGTAAAGTCAACCATTAAAAGTTAATAAGGTATTCATGAATGCGGTAAAAACGAATGACCATAGAATTTGAAACTTGAACATTCCTGTTAGGAAGATGCTCCATGACTGTGCGAGGCACAAGATGAACATGAGAGAGTTACTAGACCTCAGCGGGTGAGGAGGATGCCTCTTTGTCTACAAGATTGTGTAAAAATATGTTTTAATCACGCCTTTTGATTACAATATTGTATTTTCCTTGTTGTATATTTTATATCTTATTTTAGGTTCCCTTATAACCATGTTGCATCCAACATGACATTTATTTCATATGTTAAGGACTTCTTATTTTATTGTTTTTTTTATATTTGGTGAGCAAGGTGATGTGGTGTTCTGTATCTATGTTATGATGCTGACCTCTGGAATGCAGGTATCTATGTTATGATGTGAAGATCTGGGATGTGGGGTGGTTGTCAATGTGGAATGTGGAAGGTGGGATTATATGTGTGTTCTGGTGGTGCTTGGTGGGATTCTATGTGTGTTCTGGTGGTGCTTGGTGGAATTCTATGTGTGTTCTGGTGGTGCTTGGTGGGATTCTATGTGTGTTCTGGTGGTGCTTGGTGGGATTCTATATGTGTTCTAGTGGTGCTTGGTGGAATTCTATGTGTGTTCTGATGGTGCTTGGTGGGATTCTATGTGTGTTCTGGTGGTGCTTGGTGTGTGTTCTGGTGGTGCTTGGTGGGATTCTATGTGTGTTCTGGTGGTGCTTGGTGGGATTCTATGTGTGTTCTGGTGGTGCTTGGTGGGATTCTATATGTGTTCTAGTGGTGCTTGGTGGAATTCTATGTGTGTTCTGGTGGTGCTTGGTGGGATTCTATGTGTGTTCTGGTGGTGCTTGGTGGGATTCTATGTGTGTTCTGGTGGTGCTTGGTGGGATTCTATATGTGTTCTAGTGGTGCTTGGTGGAATTCTATGTGTGTTCTGGTGGTGCTTGGTGGGATTCTATGTGTGTTCTGGTGGTGCTTCATTGTGGATGGGGTCTCTACAGATACAGTCTCAATAAAGAAGATCCTTTACATCTGAACTTGACGCGGCGTTATCCTTGGATCTCACAATCTGCATTATCCAAACAAGGCTATGCCTTTCCTGCTGTACCACAGCTATGTTGTTAGGGTATGATAACCCCCCAGTGAACAGAGCAGAAACCCTTGTTCTGCTTCTTTACACTGTGTGATACTAATTGCTCTGTGCCTACAGCCCGCGCCCCATGGAGATCCGTTTGATGTGTCCTCTGCCTTTGTCAGAGCTCCGCTCATTAGTATCAGATCCAGCTAACGCAGTATGGAATCAATTTGAAATTATACATCCCTCCCGGGGACAATAATCTTTGTCTGCAGCACTGTAACTAGTCCCGCAGGAGTGAGAGTCCTCACTGGCTCCCCGCGGCCCCTTGGCGCAGCAGCTGCGTCTGCCAGCAAAGAGTAATTCAAATTCATTTACACACTCCCAAGGTAGGCTGGCAGGGTATGCCAACTTGAGAAACTGTGTCCTTTTCTAAAGAGTGCATTGCCCGTCAAACTAGGGGCCCTTGAGCTTGGGGGCCACTGGCATCCTTGATGCACCAGGCAGGTGAGGACCTACTCTGGAACAAGAGACACCCAATGTAACAGTGCTGCAGGTACCTACCTTAAGGCTGGCATGATGCCAGCTGGGCCACAGATTTGTAATAAACCTGCATTCTCCGGGCATAAGTAAGTTTAAACCAAGCTATTGCTTTATAGCTAGTAATAGTTGGTGACGTTGGACCCTATTACAACTCTCCCCTCAAAATGTTTCCCTTTGTAAATTGATTATTCAAATCCCTAAGCACTCAAAAGGTACAGGTGCCTAGTAGGGGAGGGTTGGGCTCCTTTGTTCCTACTGCAAGAAATGATTGGTTCATCCTTAAAATAGAACTGATTTTAATAGAACTGATTTTATTTAGGAAGATTAGGCTTTAGTAGTAATTCACCGGGAAAGAGTACAGCCCTGCAATGAGTATTTCAGGTCTTTAGCCATCATTCTCCTTCATGCCCCCCCCAAAGCATTAACGCCAATAATCTCACCTTTGAGAAACACATTCTATCTGGTCTACAGAAACAAAGATTTGAAAACAAGTACTGTATATTGGGTTGAATTTGTTAATTCCGCGTTGTTTCTTTTAGCTTTTGTTGGTGACCTTAGACGTGAGCAGTTTGACCACCTTGGGTTACTCCAGCAGCAGCTTGGCCTACTCAAGATATCAATTGGGTAGGGCCAGTGGCGGCTGCTTCCTGGAAGCAGCAGTGGGCCGGGGTGGGTGGGTTAAAAAGAAAAAACACATTCCTCCCGGCCTACCAGCTTGCGATTTGCCACCTCTCCTATGTCATCTTCCTGGCTTCTTGGGGGAGACAGGAAGCACCAGGGCTCCCAGGCTCCCTGCAGCCAATCACAACACTGTAATGCAGCGTTGTGATTGGTCTGAGCACCGTGACACGGCGCTCGGCCAGGGGCTGGAGGGGCAGGCATGTTCTCCACATAGAAACCACCGCAATGGAGCGCACACCGCTAGCCCCTCCTCCGGATCGCCCCTCGGGATTCTGGTACTTGTAATTCAATAGTGGATCACCCAGGTGGGTGCAAGTCGGTACTTGTTGGACTGATGAATCTCTAGACCCGATACATGCCCCGGGTTTTTGGGTATCGCCCGAGACATGGCTCGGGTTTCGGGATAACTTCCCTCATCAGTAGAGAAATGGTTAGGGGTGGAGGAGAAGGCCGCCAAACAACCGTCAATGGCCTCGATGCCCGAACCGGCACGCAGGGCAGCATCCACATAGGCTGTAATGCAGCCTGAATGGAGAACACAGTATGTGCGCATGACTGTTCTGGGCTGCCCGAGAGGCCCGGCCAAGCACTCATGTTCACATAGGGAGTACAAACCACTCCTCCCCCTGCTCTGAGAGCAGATCCACCCCACAAAGATGCTGCGACGGGGAAAACTAAAATGATAATAACCTTGAGTTATTATCATTTTACTTATACTTTTTTTACACTGCATAAAGCAGTGGGGTGACGCTCCTGCCCCTCAGCGGAGGAGCCGCCACTGGGTAGGGCCAGGTGCCAGTAACACATCCAGGATGTACCTGAATAGTAAGCCTCACTCAGTGTTGAAGGACTGCTATCATTTGACTGTAGGGTAACTCCTTCATTTAAGATGCCACCGTGGCCTCCTGCTCACTAGGTAGCAATCTTACATGAGGGATTATCCTCACAATGACCAGTGCGCTACTTCAAGTAAGGAAATCCATCCGACACAAATTTAGAAAAATAGCATATATTTTTATATAAATTTAGACATCAAGACCTATGAGATTAGGCAAGTACTTTCCAGGTAAGTGATTTTCAAACACTAAGAAATTACAGCTGTCAAACTTGAGGCATGAGCCTCGAACAGGGTAATGTTATCCTATGGGAAAAATATACACTGCATAAGGGGACTTGCAATCGAGTTACAGAGTAGTTCTTCTGGACTTAAGGTAAGAAGGGGCCAAGATCCTTAAACCCACCAGCAGTTTTTGTTTACCTGCTCTTGTGTGTCTTGGTGCAGAGGTGTTGGTCTGAAGGGTAGGCTTGAATGCTGTTGCTAAAGTCTATGGAGAAAACCTGTAACAGAAAAATGCTGCAAGTGGGGACTTTGGGACAAGTCCCTTAGAACCCAAGGGGGGCTCAGTTCTTTAGGGCTTCTGGGGCAAGGGTGCACCATTGGTAGGTTAGGACCTAGGCTGTGGGGCTTGGGTTCAAAGGTGTTTTGTCCGGCGGGTTGCTGGCATTGGAGTCCTTCTCTTTTAGGATCGACCTGGACATGGGGACAGAAGAGGTCAGCAGGGCCACTCTCGGTGCTGGTGATGTCCCTCACTGGTAGGTCAGTCTTGGTGGTGTTGGGGTCCTGGCTGGACAGTGAACAATCCTTGGCTGCTGCAAGGGGTCTGGCACCTCAGGTATTGGTGCAGGGTGGCTCCTGGGGGTCCTGGCATCTCCAAACTAGGAGGAAACTGGACCGGACCTCCTGGAGCATGGTGACTTCCTCCTTGGTGACTGCTGCATCGGTGGACCCGGTGGTCAGCAGATAAGTGAACCAGATGTTGCAGTTGGTGCCTGCAGTCTGCAAGGAATTGGTTTCTCCGCTTCAAGGGAGATGCTGACGGTTTGGGGAAGTGCTGGCAGCTCTTCTTTATCCTTCTTCCTGGTTCAGGTGAATAAGCATTCTTGGTGTAAGGGGGGCACCTAACTTCTGAATTGAAGGGTGTTTAGGAAAGTGAAAGGTAGCAGCCTATGAGCTACTTACTGCTTGGGGTCACTGATGGAGCAAGGATTCGCACGTAAAGCGACTTGCTTGTAATCATGAACCTCGAATAACCTTAATAAACTAAATCAATCTGTTTGTCTTACTAATTTCCCCTTTATTCTTACATTTTGGTATCCGAGTGATGCTTGCTTATGTGTTTTCTAATAGTAATACGCTTGCTACTAAAATGGCTGCTGCTAAGCGGGAATTCTTCTGCACATGCGTCGGTCATACCCATGTGACGTGACGTACTCGCAGTTCTGGTGGGAAACCTTTTGCACTTGCCCAGTAGCAATAAGATGGCTGCTTTGTGTTCTCACATGCCCGAAGCTTGCACCGCAGCTTTTGCTATACTGTTCGTTTTGCATTAATTCTAATGCTATAGTTATTATAAAGTAATGGGAGTAATATAGGGATTCATGGTATACAGTGCATTCATTTTTTCTGTGTTTTAAAACTGTTTCTATTTACTTTTCATGTATCGTAAATCCTGGGGCATGAGGGACGGGAATACGCCATGTTGTCAACCCCTTCTGCGCATCACAGTCTTCAGCAAGGGGATGAGCTCGGTGTTCTTGAAACCAAGCCAGATGGAAGCACCAACCAAGATGTGCCTTGGAACCATTCGTCTGACCCCACTGATGGCGAAAGACTACAATGTATAAATCAATAGACTGTCCATTGTTTCACACATTTAATTCGTCATGTGAACCTGAAGTTCGGTAGGCGTGCCCAGAAAATGTAAATTATGGGCTTGAGAAAATCAAATCCTAGGAGGTGTGATGACCTGTCCTTTCTTTTGACCAATCGAAATTGGGGATTCTTATACTTGCAACATTTGGGGGGTGGAACACTAACCCGAAAACAGTATAACTAGCCTAGGTTTAGCTAGGGACATTTTCCGACTTGTCCGAATAGCTGACCTGTCACTGACCCAAAGCACTCAATAGCTGATCGAGAAACAGAGGTGCTGCGGAGCACTCTGTCTGACTGACTCACAGACCCATTTGAGGTTTTGAGAACCTTAAGTGCTGGCGAAGCACTTAGCTGGGGGATTCGAAAAACGAATCGGGTTTTGACTGATAGCTGCAGAGAAGGTGTAGCGCAGGCGTTGCATCTGAACTGCGGGTGCTGGTCTCAACTTTAGTGGTCCTGTCCTGATCCTAATCTGGTTTTCCTGTCCTGGGTTTCCATCCTGCACCTGCTGGCCTACTGGCGACTGCATTCCTTGGGGTTCCTACTGTCCTTAACTGACCCGTGGCCAGGGTTGGTCTCCACACCGTTCTAGGTAAATATAAATCTGTGAGGGAAACACATTTGCGTCCTTTCTTCTTTATCCTTTATTTAAATCTTGCTAAAATCGTAATTGCATATGTCCCTTTTCTTACCCTTCCCTTTTGACAATTACTGAAATCGTGAAAGTGCCTTTATTAGCATGTTCCATTTTTCCCCTACCTTATAGGTTGAATATTAAAGTACTGTCTCTGAAATAATAGTTGTTCCTTCTCTTTACCTTCCCTTTACTGAACCCGAAAAGTCATTTCTGAATTATTAGCATGTTCCCTTTACTTACCCATCCTGTAGGAAACCATAAACTGTGACAAATTAGTATGCTCCGTATATTCCCGTCCTTTAGAACCACCTTCCTAAATAAAACTTCTATGAGTTCATTATAGAATGTTCCCTGTTCTTACCTTCCCTTTAGAGTTCTAAATGGTTGGCATTCTCTATTTTCTGCATGGATACACGATTTTCATGATCTTGGTTATTGATAGTTTTATTGCTGTAAATCTTTTACTTTCACGTATTGAAGAGAACTAGATAAAGGTTTTCAAAACTTCTCGAGTCTGTGGTTATTATAAAGAGTGCAAATATAATAAATTTCACTGTGGTTTGGTGAACTACTTATCTTTTTCAGCTAGCTCCCTGATCCATTGTGATCATTAGGTACCCGTGACAAGGATTTGGTAAGTCGGGTACATTGGAAATAAATAGGAATGAACTGGGTTGCTGATAGTAGAGTGTAGGTTACCCGATTAATAAATATGGTAAATTGAATTTATGGGCCCAAATGTGCATATGATAAAATATTATAGTCGGGTGACCTGCGCGCTCTATCAGTAATTTTCTGGTAGCAGAGGTATGGTTAGGGACTAGTTAAAGGTAGGTAGGACTAGTTAAGATAGGTAGATAGGTAAACTGCTGCTAAAACTGTGAAAATGTTATTGCTGCTAAAAGTATTGATTGATCAAATATGAAATTGTTGATTTTAATTGCTTTGAAATGTTATGAAATGTTTTAAAAATGTTCTCTGATATGCTGCTATATTGATTTATGTACTAATACACTCGTTAGTAAATTGTTACATGTTTGTCTGGAATCCCCGAGGGAAGAATAGCGGGTGGTGAGAAGAATCTACCTCGCAATGAGGTCAGTGGCTCGAGGAAAAGTTAGTTCAGGTTGGGCAGAACTGGAAGCACTAATTGGGGTTTTCTGTATAAATGTATGAGTAAATGATAGCAAAGAGCTCTCTGGCAAAACTTCTATTGTGATATCACCTAGTAAGGGTCACACGGAAGGAGTAGCAGGTTCGTCTAAGCTTGATTGATAGCAAAGGGGTTCGCTGGTGAAACTTTTGGCTTAGTATATATCCCAGAGTGGATGAGTTGGAGGAGTAGCAGGTTCTCTAATGCTTGTGTGAAGGATAGTCAGAAGGGTTCTATCCGCAGTATTTGAAAAGTAAACGGAAGAGATTTACTTGCAGTGAAACAAATATTTTCTTTCTAGACACTCGAGTACAGTGGCGAATGTGTTTTGCGTTGTGAATTAAACAGAGCACTTGCACTTTAAAAGGTAGAAATCGAAGTTTTCCTTACCTTGTGAAGGAGGGAGTCAGTTGCGGAGCTGCGCTGACGTCACTCAGTGCCGCGCTGGTATTGGTCGAGACAGCGGGCGTGTAGCTGAGACAGCATTGTAAGGGAGGGGTGAGCACAGGAGCATGAGAACTTGTCTCACGAGAAAAGCCGCGCACCCATTGGTTGAAATTGTTTGAAATCGCGCATTTGGTTGGTTGTAGAAAAATAAAAGACGAATTTGTATTGGAAGTGATTTTGTAAACAGAGTAGTTTGCGAATAAGTATATGTGGCATCAAACACATCCAGAAATTCGACCTGACCCGAGATATCAAGGTTTTGGGAAAGATCAGTGGAAAGGCCGAAGATATAACATTATGTACGGAAGCAAGAGAAAAATGACATTAGTAGACAAAGTAAAGAATTATTTCAAGAAAGACAAGCCTATCAAAACTAGAGAAGGAGTTATTATTCCGCCACCTAATACTCCCGCATCATTTATGATGTTTGACAAAGGTTACCATGCTTGTGTATGGTTGGAAAATTGGGTGGAATATACTAAAGATGACGGAATTTTAGCATTTCCCTTAGAAGGTACATTCAATGGCAGAATTCTGTTCAATCTGAGAACCCGAATGAATGATTTGCATCCCAGACCCAGACTAACGCAATATGAGGCATTAGAAGAATGGGAAATAGAGGCTTTTGAGCGAGACAGACCCAGAATTGACAAAGGGTTAGCTAAATTTTATCCGAAGGTACAGAAAGAGACCCGAGAGAAAAGAATGAAAGAATGGAGACAGAACATGATGGTAGAAGGACTGTACCCTGTAATAACAGTAGAAGAGCCCATGGGAGGGAAAAGGACAGAGAAGACAAAGCATTTAATGACCAGTCGGGATTCAGACGATGATTATCTGGAGGAGTTGTTAATGAAGAATCCGCCACCCTATAATGAAGGACCAAGATCCTTAAGTGTGAGAGACACATGTCTAAGGCCTCCTTATCAGGAGGAAGCAAGATCCTTAAGTACGGGAAATCCATTCCTGAAACCTAATTATGGTGAGGGACCGAGTATGACACATCCAACTGCCCCGAGTTGTAGCCCTCCTTTGATTCCGCAGATAGTACATGAAACCACCATGGAAAAAGTACTACAGGATAGAGAACGAGAGGCTTTAGTTAGACAAAGAACAGAATTATTTCAGAAAATCTCCCAACTGAATACGAGTCCTGAAGCTCTGACAATTCCAGTAACTATTGGACCAGTTGTTCCTTTGTACAGGGATAAGCAGGGGAGTTCAACGACTCCAATCATAACTCCATCTGTAGTACAGCCAAGAAAAGAGCCCTTAATAGTAGATGATCAGGCAAGTGAATGTGAATCTGTGATTTCCTTGATGGATTTACCAATAAGGGAGCCAGAAGGGAGCTCACAGAGAAAGAACACTCCTTGTAGTTCAAATCGAGTCATCTTCAGGTACTAGAAGTGCCACGGTAGTGACTCCTGAAGAAATCGAGAGATGGACCCGAGAATTAGAGAAACCAAATCCTCAGCCACAACCATTAGATATATACAAACTAAGAATAGAATTGGAGGAACTGATGGCTGGGAATGTGGGTTTGGACAGACTGAACACACTTAGTGAAGAGGAATTGTTGTTCATTTGCAAAAGTATCACCCGTAATACCAGAGTGTACCATGAGAAATTAATGGACACTGCAGCTAACATGGGAATAGACATTAGCCGATCTAAAGTATTGCAAACACCTTACAGAGCAGAATTCTCAGACAAAGATTTGGAAAACATGAATGTGTCAGGGAAAAAGGTACAGATCAGAGAATTGTTAAACCTGTTACAAAACAAAAATGGGGGGATTTAGAAAAATGGAAAACCAGGTGGGCCAAGAAAAAGGAAGATAGTAGATCAAAACAAATAACTTCTGAATATGTTTTAAAAGAAGCAGAACAGGTGGAAAAATTATATCCTATGCGAGAAGTGCCAGGTGGAGTATATGTACATGTTCCATGGTCCCGACAGGATATTGTGTCCTTTACAAATGACTTCCCGAAATTACGAGAAAAACCTGTAGAATGGTACAGACAGGTCGAGAGATTGGTGAAAGTTCAGAAATGCCTCCTGAAAGATCTAGATGGTTTCTTTGACATTGTAGTTCCCGTAGATTTGTGGACAGAATGTAAAATTGCTGTTGATTGGCCAAGTGAGGAATTCCCGAGGGACCCAAAGACAGGGGCTCCTTCAGGGGATGTAATGAAGAAATACAACCAGGTAATATTGTATCTGAAAGGAAAGGTGCCTGCAAAAGAAACTGATTGGACCCGAATAGATAGAACTACCCAGAATAGAGACGAAACTGTGCATTCATACTATGAACGACTGTTACAGGTATTCAAGACATACAGTGGTTTGGATAACATTGAGATGAACGACATGACCCACTTCATTCATCGATTTGTGCTAGGGTTAAGGCCTGAGATTTCACAGTGGATCAAAGACAATAAAATCTGCTGGCAGGCTAAACCAATTGATGAAGTCCTGAAGTATGCAAAAAACTGCGAAGATGAGTTAGAAGACAAACGAAAAGAACTGAAAGAAAAGGTCATGTGGGCACAGGTAAAATTAGCAGAGCACCAAGAACAGCAGTTAAATAAAATGACTAATAATCAGAGTCAGGGCCCTGGGGGTGGAGGAAAGCCCAGAGTAAAAATGAGCCGAGAAGAGGCACGCAAGAAGTTTCCCTGTCATGGGTGCGGAAAAATAGGTCTTTGGAGAGACGAGTGTAAGGCTGTGCAGAATGGTAATGCGCAAATTAATGATTTAAATCCACAGACGCAGAATGAAACACCTCGGAAGACCCAGCAGCAGGTAAAACAGAATCAGTTGCCTCGTGCACCAAGGCCAAACTATAGGAGCAAAGCACAACAGAGTGAAAACACTGAAAGTTGGGAAGGAAGGGAGGATAGAAATGCAGCCACTTCACAATTTCTGTTAAATGACACATTCCTCTGTGACGACACCTACTGACGGTGCCTGAGGGGAGAGGACGAGGAGTGCGTGCTTGGCGCATCCTTGCCGGTGGACCAGTCAGGGCCATACATTGAATGAAAGGTTGAAGAAAATGACGTCACCTTTCTGTTGGACACTGGTACTACTCGTTCTAATCTGAGAACAGCAGACGTTCCAAACCTACCCCTCTCGGGAGAAGCGATCCAAGTAGTGGGCATTTCTAATCAGCTAATTAGTACCCCAGTTACAGAACCTATGGAAATTAAAATTGGGAATTTTAAAGAGATGCATAGATTTGTTGTTTGTGATTCCAGTCCTTTAAACCTACTAGGACGAGATTTGTTGTGCAAAATTAACTGCACTATCTTTTGCACTCCAAATGGCGTCGAAATCCAGACCCCAGATGAAGATGGAATTTACAAATTAATGATAGCAAGACCCGACTCAGAAATTAAAAGACTGACGGTACAGGACTTACCTGAAGAACTCCAAGAGACAGTAACACCGGAAGTATGGGATTTTACTGGAAAAGATGTAGGATTAATGGCAAATGTTGACCCAATTAAAATAGCCATAAAAGAAGATGCAGTCTACCCAAATACTAAACAGTACAAAATGAGTGCAGAAGTAAAAGCAGGAGTTGCCATTGAAATCAAGCGATTGCTAGAAGCAGGCATATTGCAAGAAGTGTTGAGCAGTCCTTGTAACTCACCGATAATTGGCATTGAGAAACCTAGTGGAAAGTACAGGGTCGTACAGGACCTGCGCAAGGTTAATAAAATTGTGGTTCCTTGCTGTCCTGTTGTGCCAAACCCTGCAGTGATTCTATACCAAATACCATGGAATGCTGGATGGTTTACCGTTATTGACCTATGTCATGCATTCTTTTCAATTCCATTACATCCAGACAGCAAATTTCTTTTCTCATTTGAATTCGACAGTCCTGTCTACGTCTGGAATCGTGTTCCTCAAGGGTACACAGAAAGCCCTTCGATTTTTAATCAGATTCTGAAAAAGTGCCTTGAAACTCTGATATTGCCCGGAAAATCAGTCCTGGTGCAATATATAGACGACCTCTTGGTGGCGTCTAAAAGTCGAAAAGACTGTGTGACTGACACAATTGCCTTGCTGAACCATTTAGGTGAGGGAGGACATAAAGTATCACCAGACAAACTACAGTTCTGTACCTAATCTGTGAAATATCTGGGGCACCAGATAGAGAGAGGTATCAGGAAAGTTACCACAGAAAGAATCAGAATAATTTGTAACATGGAATTGCCCAATACCCAGAAAGAAATCAGAATGTTCCTTGGAGTTGTAGGATACTGTAGGCAGTGGATTGTGGGATTTGTAGTCCTAGCAAGACCATTGATAAAAATGACAAAGAAAGGAGAAAAGGACCCAGTGGAGTGGGATGACGAAAGCATGACTGCTTTTGTAAAACTGCGAGAGTGTCTGTGTACAGCTCCTGCATTAGGAATGCCTGACTATTCGAAAGATTTTGCACTTTTCTGTGACACACGAGATAATTGTGCACTTTCAGTCCTGACCCAAATTCATGGTTTGACTCGACGTCCAGTGGCATATTTTTCTTCCACATCTGGACCTCGTCGCAGCTGGATTACCTGGATGTTTGAAAGCTGTAGCTGCAACTTGCACGAGTCTTGAACAGAGTGAGTCCATTGTGATGGGAAATCCAGTAACTGTGTATGTTCCGCATTCTGTAGTAATTTTGCTGACGAGAACAAAGACCCAGTATCTCACACCAAGTCGGCTGACTACGTATGAGAGAATCCTTGTAGGTGCAGGAAATGTGACAATTGCTAGATGTAATATTCTGAATCCAGCTACCTTACTGCCAAGTTCATTCGCAGCAGAAGTGAGGGAGGAAACTGAACATGATTGCATTGATTTGACCGAGTTTAGTACAAAACCACGCCCAGACATAAAAGAAAATCCTCTGATTAATGAAGATTATGAGCTGTTTGTAGGGATCACTGACTAAATATCGAGGGACAAAATATAGACTACTCAAAATATAGATTCCAAAATATCGACGGACAAAATATCGAATTCCTATCTACAAACAGGTAAGTACCAAAATATCGACCCCAAAATATCGTTTATATATATATACATTATAAAAATATCGAATTTCTTAAAATTAATGTAAAAATAAAAAAAATTAAAAATAAATAGCTAAAATATACTTAAAAATACTTACATTACCTTAACATTATTAAATAACTAATTTAACTTATAAAAAAAAATACAATCATATCTGGTAAAACATATATATATATATATATATTAACATAATATTAATAAAAAATACACAATATTATTACCGTAGGATAGCGGAGGTGTAAAAATTACTATTCCCACTCCTGGAAGTGCAACAGTAGGGAAAGCGTTGGATAGCGTAGGGGTAAAAATTACTATTCCCACTGCAGAGAGTGCAACAGTAGGGAAAGCGTTGGATAGCGTAGGGGTAAAAATTACTATTCCCACTCCAGAGAGTGCAACAGTAGGGAAAGCGCTGGATAGCGTAGGAATAAAAATTACTATTCTCACTCCAGAGAGTGCAACAGTAGGGAAAGCGTTGGATAGCGTAGGAGTAAAAATTACTATTCCCACTCCAGAGAGTGCAACAGTAGGGAAAACGTTGGATAGCGTAGGGGTAAAAATAACTATTCCCACTCCAGAGAGTGCAACAGTAGGGAAAGCGTTGGATAGCGTAGGGGTAAAAATTACTATTCCCACTCCAGAGAGTGCAACAGTAGGGAAAGCGTTGGATAGCGCAGGGGTAAAAATTACTATTCCCACTCCAGAGAGTGCAACAGTAGGGAAAACGTTGGATAGCGTAGGGGTAACAATTACTATTCCCACTCCACAGAGTGCAACAGTAGGGAAAGCGTTGGATAGTGTAGGGGTAAATATTACTATTCCCACTCCAAAGAGTGCAACAGTAGGGAAAGCGTTGGATAGTTTAGGGGTAAAAATTACTATTCCCACTCCAGAGAGTGCAACAGTAGGGAAAGCGCTGGATAGCGTAGGAGTAAAAAATACTATTCCCACTCCAGAGAGTGCAACAGTAAGGAAAGCGTTGGATAGCATAGGGGTTAAAATTACTATTCCCACTCCAGAGAGTACAACAGTAGGGAAAGCGTTGGATAGCGCAGGGGTAAAAATTAATATTCCCACTCCAGAGAGTGCAACAGTAGGAAAAATGTTGGATAGCGTAGGGGTAAAAATTAATATTCCCACTCCAGAGAGTGCAACAGTAGGAAAAGCGTTGGATAGCGTAGGGGTAAAAATTACTATTCCCACTTAAGAGAGTGCAACAGTAGGGAAGGCGTTGGCTAGCGCAGGGGTAAAAATTACTATTCCCACTCCAGAGAGTGCAACAGTAGGGAAAACGTTGGATAGCCTAGGAGTAAAAATTACTATTTCCACTCCACAGAGTGCAACAGTAGGGAAAGCGTTGGATAGCGTAGGGGTAGAAATTACTATTCCCACTCCAGAGAGTGCAACAGTAGGGAAAGCGTTGGATAGCGCAGCGGTAAAAATTACTATTCCCACTCCAGAGAGTGCAACAGTAGGGAAAGCATTGGATAGCATAGGGGTAAAAATTACTATTCCTACTCCAGAGAGTGCAACAGTAGGGAAAGCGTTGGATAGCATAGGGGTAAATTTTACTATTCCCACTCTAGTGAAAATAAATTAATATAATTCACATAATTATCAATTAATCAATTAATAAAAATGAATTATCAATTAAGAATTAATTATTTATCAATTACAAATTAATTAACAATTTGTTCAAAATAAATACCAATAAATTAATTAACATATTTAATTAATTATAATTAAATTCCTTCCCACCCTATTCCCCTATAAACCTACAACCCGCTACATAAAATAAATTAATATTATTCACATAATTATCAATTAATCAATTAATAAAAAATAATCATTTAAGAATTAATTAATTACCAATTAAAAATTAATTAACAATGTAATCAAAATAAATACCAATTAGTTAATTAACATATTTCATTAATTATAATTAAATTACTTCCCACCCTATTCCCCTATAACCCACAACCCACTACAGAAAATAAATTAATTTAATTCACATAATTATCAATTAATAAAAAATAATTATCAATTAAGAATTAATTAATTACCAATTAAAAATTAATTAACAATGTATTCTAAATAAATACTAATTAATTAATTATCATATTTAATTAATTATAATTAAATTACTTCCCACCCTATTCCCCTATAAACCCACAACCCGCTACAGAATTAAATTGCACAATAATTAAATAACATAAAATTAATTTAATTACTTAAAATAAATTACAAAAATATATCCACTTTTCACACATATACTAACATAAAAAACACTTAAAAAAATTCGATATTTTTAAAAAATCGATATTTTTAATAAACTATATTATGTACTTCGATATTTTGACTGTCTATATTTTTAAAATCGATATTACATTACTTACCTTCAAAACGATATTTTTGATGTCTATATTCTGTCCATTCGATATTTTGTCCATTCTATATTATGGACTCGATATTTTGGTTTGTCTATATTTTGGAATCGATATTTTGACCATTTACCGTTTGTAGACGGCTCCTGCATGAGACATGAGGAAGGAGGCCTAAGCGCCGCCTACTCAGTGTGTACATTAGGAGGTCCAGTGGAAGCATCCTACTTACATCGAGTCAAGTCTGCACAAATAGCTGAATTGGTTGCATTGACAAAAGCCTGTAAATTTGGGAGAAACTCAAAAATAACCATATATACTGATAGTCAGTATGGTTATGGGGTTGTGCATGACTTTGGCCAATTGTGGATGCAAAGGGAGTTCCTGACTTCTTCAGGCACCCCTATCAGAAATGGAAAATACGTACAGGATTTACTGGAATCAATCCAGTTACAAAAAGAATTGGCTGTGGTCAAGTGTGCTGCTCACAAATCTGGCGATGACAAAGTGACAGCAGGTAATCGGTATGCTGACCGGTTAGCCCAACATTGTGCAAGATACCGAATAGCAATCAATATAAAGGTTGGGGGAAACGGAAACAGCTGCCAACTTATGATGCTAGAAGGAGTGAATACATGGGAGGAAGTGAGAGACTTACAGGACACAGCAGAGCCACAAGAAAAACAAAGGTGGAGAAACTTTGGTTGTCAGAGAAGGGCAGAAGATGGTGTCATTGTTTACTTGGATGGTATGCCTGTGTTGCCAGACTGTCTGCTTGCTCCTATGGCTAGATTGATACATAGAGACACACATTTAGGCAGAGACGCCATGATTCGCATGTTTCGTCAGACCTGGTTCAATTCGAAATTCAGAAACGTGGCAGAAGCACTCTGCCAGAGGTGCCTGGTTTGTCAGCAATTTAACCCAGGAAAGAAAACTGTAGTGTTACCAGGAAAGATTGGAAAGGCAGAAGGCCCTTTTATTAGACTACAACTTGACTTCATTCAGTTGCCCCCTTGTCGAGGAATGAAATACCTACTTGTCATTGTCTGCCTATTTTGAAAATGGGTGGAAGCTTACCCTGCACGTAAAAATGACAGCATTACAGTAGCCAAATTACTGCTTAGGGAACTAATACCTAGGTACGGATTCCCAGTCACGATTGAATCAGACAGAGGAGAGCTTTTTCAGAGTGAAATAATAAAACAAATCTGTGAAGCATTCAAAATCACGCAAAAACTGCACTGTGCATATCGACCAGAGGCTTCTGGAGTGGTAGAACAGATAAATGGAACAATCAAATCAAGATTGGGAAAGATGTGTGAATACACTCAATTGGAATGGCCTAATGCGTTGCCACTTGTGTTGATGGGACTCAGAAGTATTCCAGACCGGAACACGGGCTTGAGTCCCCACGAAATACTGATGGGAAGAGCAATGCGGCAAGCATGGGTACCAGGATACAAACTGTTAAGCATATCTGATGATTTGGTACTAGAGTACTGCAAAGAACTGGCTGACCAAGTGCGTTCTATCTCCCACCAGGTTGGGGGAGACGCCGTCGCCAGGCCAACGACTCCAGCACATGACCTGAATCCAGGTGACTGGGTCGTAATAAAGAAACATACTCGGAAAAGTTGCCTTGCACCAAGGTGGGGAAAGCCACGACAGGTGATCCTAGTAACCACCACAGCTGTGAAGTGTGCAGGAGTACCTCGCTGGATCCATGCCAGCCATACGAAGAAAGTGACTGAACCTGATGAAACTGAAGCAGAAGGTTGTGCAGCTGAGGGGTCCCAAGATATCGGTCCTGAAGTAGCTGAAGAAAAACAACCGAGCTCCAGTCAAGAAGATTGGGTTCCAATAGTCGACCTGACTATAGATCCTGTGAGAACCAGAAGACAGATTTATCTAGATAGACAGTGGGATAGTGAGGATGAGATAGGTGAAGAAGAAGATACTCAGATCATCGAAATCCAAGTCAAATCTGATTCTAAGGAGGACCAGATAGGGAGAGAACAGGTAATTGACACTCCACCAAGAACTCCTGAGCCAGAAGAGGGACAGATAGAAATTAGGGCGAAGGTTCAAGCGGAAGAAAATCAAGGGATCGAAGTGCTTGAACAGGATCAGATAGGACTAGACAATTGTGTTCAGGAAGTAGAAATCGAAACAGATCAATGCCAAAATCAGCATATACCTGAACAAGGCCAGTTTAGCAACCAGGCAGAAGAAACTGATGAAAGACCTGGACCTAGCCAGTTAGGGAGAAATACTGAAGACGAACTTGAACCTAATGTGCCACAACTGAACGAAAACAAAAGGGTGTTTGAAGAAGACCAAGAAATAGTGCTGGTTAAAAGACTCAGAAAAGGTGACTCAGTACCTAGATTTGTGAAAAGACTGAGATTGCGACTGAAGACAATAAACGAATAGTCTGAACAGGTAAATGAGGTTTTGAGTCAAACTGACCCAGTGGTGACAAAGTCAAAGAGAAGAAGTGCTCGTATAAAGAAACTGAATAACAAGTACCCGAGTCCTGAGTGGACTTACTTTGTGTTGGAGGAATTTGAGAATTTGGAAATAAGTGACGAAAGTGATGAAGAATTGATTACTGACCAGACCAGTGAAGAAGCGAAACCCACTTGAAGAGTTACCTCGAGTAAGCAAACTGTGCAGAGTTACAAAGAGGGGTTGAAGCTTCTTTTGAGTCAAAATGTCTGATTCTTCTGTGAATGGCAGACAGAGACGAAGTTGTTTTAAAACATGCTGCCAAGTATGTTTATGTAGTGTAGCAATAGTACTGATACTTTGGATAGGACTAACAATAGCCATTCCTTCTATGATGAGTAAAAACCCAAGTCTATACCCAAATAATAACCTACCAGACGATACTGTAGAATCACGCACTGGAAATACACCACAAAGAGTAGATACACTAGACAGACCACTTAGGCTTAAGCAAACAAAGTTAGATTTAGAAGCACCAGATGAGGAAGGATTACATTTCAATAAGATCAAGAACAAAACTCATTTAAATGTTTTTGCAAACCTGTTAGTACATTATGTAGAAGCTATGGAAATAGATGATTGTTATGTCTGCATGAAGCTGCCCACTTCAGTAGCTGAAGGTGTGACTTACCACCACTTGCCCTTAGCCTATGGAATTTCCTGTAGCATTCTAACTAGTTTATTTTATAGAAAAGGGCCTTTACAGTATTATTATTCAAATTCTGATGTGACATTTTCTGAACTTCCTGTCCGAAGAAACCTGAACCCTGTACATACAACTAGAGATACAGCAAAATACATGAGTGATTATTTTCTAACTGTAGGTAAAATAAATATAGATGACGCACACAAAGATAACTTGACCCGTTCATTACACGAAAAAGAGAAAGAGTTTCTGAATATGGTAGAGAAAAGAAGAAAAAGTTTCCAAAAGAAAGCCAAAGACAAGAATCAGAAAATTCCTAAATGGGCTGAGAGCATAGGGAGCACCTCTAATGGTGGAGCTAATACTGCCTTGTTGCTGGATTTCGAAAAGAAAGGGAAACTGTGTCTTCACAGTGAAAAGACTAGTTACTATAATAACATATTCATTGGTTCCAGTGAATGCGAACATAATTACAAGGTAATTAGGGGTTGGGGTTTCAAAGATGGGTCAGAGCCTGTGTTTCCTGGAATTTAATTTATATGTGGAAATAAGGCTTATTTCAAATTGCCCGACCATTGGTACGGAAGCTGTTACTTTGGTATTGTCTTTCCAAAGATATACCATGTGGGGCAAATCACTGGAAGCACTGAAAAGACTAATGAATTAGTACGTAGTAAACGAGAAAGTGTTGTTGAAATAGTAGGAGATATTTTTAGTGCAATGATACCTACAGTGGGAGGGGCTCTGAACACACACAGAATCTGCAAATTATGAACAGTAGTGGATCGGTTATCTACTGACACTGCTGGAGGTTTCCTGATGGTCAATACCGAAGTGGTTGCGATCAGATCTATGGTTTTACAAAATAGACTTGCTCTTGACACCCTATTGGCAAAAGAGGGCGGAGTCTGCCGAATGTTGAAAGCACAACATTGTTGCACTTACATACCTGAAAAAAGTGTGGAGATCAAAGGGTATGTAAGGAACATTACAAATTTGGAAAAGGAGCTCAAACCACTTGAGGTTGACAGTGCATGGAAGAGACTTACTGATGGTCTCTCTGCTGTAGGCCATTGGTTTTCTAACTTAGGTAAAAGTCTTTTGAGTAAAGTACTGATGCCAATTGCGGGAATAGGTTTAGCAGTATTCATCATAATAATCTGCTGCAAATGTCGGAAACACCAAAAGAAATACACTGTGAACAAGAGAGGAGTGAAACGAAATGTGGATGAACTTGAATTAGAAGAACTAAATAATCAGATTTATAAAAGGGTGAAAAATTCTCTAATAAAGAGACTGAGAAAAAGCTGAATAGAATGTTTGAAGAGATTGAATTGGGGAAAATGTGAAAAGTTGGCATCTGGTTCCATTAATTTGTGATGATATCAAATATCATCAAAGAGGGGATTGATGGAGCAAGGATTCGCACGTAAAGCGACTTGCTTGTAATCATGAACCTCGAATAACCTTAATAAACGAAATCAATCTGTTTGTCCGACTAATTTCCCCTTTATTCTTACATTTTGGTATCGAGTGATGCTTGCTTATGTGTTTTCTAATAGTAATACGCTTGCTACTAAAATGGCTGCTGCTAAGCGGGAATTCTTCTGCGCATGCGTCGGTCATACCCATGTGACGTGACGTACTCGCAGTTCTGGTGGGAAACCTTTTGCACTTGCGCAGTAGCAATAAGATGGCTGCTTTGTGTTTTCACATGCCCGAAGCTTGCACCGCAGCTTTTGCTATACTGTTCGTTTTGCATTAATTCTAATGCTATAGTTATTAGAAAGTAATGGGAGTAATATAGGGATTCATGGTATACAGTGCATTCAATTTTTCGGTGTTTTAAAACTGTTTCTATTTACTTTTCATGTATCGTAAATCCTTGGGCATGAGGGACGGGAATACGCCATGTTGTCAACCCCTTCTGCGCATGACAGTCTTCAGCAAGGGGATGAGCTCTGTGTTCTTGAAACCAAGCCAGATGGAAGCACCAACCAAGATGTGCCTTGGAACCATTCGTCTGACCCCACTGATGGCGAAAGACTACAATGTATAAATCAATAGACTGTCCATTGTTTCACACATTTAATTCGTCATGTGAACCTGAAGTTCGGTAGGCGTGCCCAGAAAATGTAAATTATGGGCTTGAGAAAATCAAATCCTAGGAGGTGTGATGACCTGTCCTTTCTTTTGACCAATCGAAATTGGGGATTCTTATACTTGCAACATTTGGGGGGTGGAACACTAACCCGAAAACAGTATAACTAGCCTAGGTTTAGCTAGGGACATTTTCCGACTTGTCCGAATAGCTGACCTGTCACTGACCCAAAGCACTCAATAGCTGATCGAGAAACAGAGGTGCTGCGGAGCACTCTGTCTGACTGACTCACAGACCCATTTGGGGTTTTGAGAAACTTAAGTGCTGGCGAAGCACTTTGCCGGGGGATTCGAGAACCTAATCGGGGTTTTGACTGATAGCTGCAGAGAAGGTGTAGCGCAGGCGTTGCAACTGAACTGCGGGTGCTGGTGTCAACTTTGGTGGTCCTGTCCTGATCCTAATCTGGTTTTCCTGTCCTGGGTTTCCATCCTGCACCTGCTGGCCTACTGGCGACTGCATTCCTTGGGGTTCCTACTGTCCTTAACTGACCCGTGGCCAGGGTTGGTCTCCACACCGTTCTAGGTAAATATAAATCTGTGAGGGAAACACATTTGCGTCCTTTCTTCTTTATCCTTTATTGAAATCTTGCTAAAATCGTAATTGCATATGTCCCTTTTCTTACCCTTCCCTTTTGACAATTACTGAAATCGTGAAAGTGCCTTTATTAGCATGTTCCATTTTTCACCTACCTTATAGGTTGAATATTAAAGTACTGTCTCTGAAATAATAGTTGTTCCTTCTCTTTACCTTCCCTTTACTGAACCCGAAAAGTCATTTCTGAATTATTAGCATGTTCCATTTTTCACCTACCTTATAGGTTGAATATTAAAGTACTGTCTCTGAAATAATAGTTGTTCCTTCTCTTTACCTTCCCTTTACTGAACCCGAAAAGTCATTTCTGAATTATTAGCATGTTCCCTTTACTTACCCATCCTGTAGGAAACCATAAACTGTGACAAATTAATATGCTCCGTATATTCCAGTCCTTTAGAACCACCTTCCTAAATAAAACTTCTATGAGTTCATTATGGAATGTTCCCTGTTCTTACCTTCGCTTTAGACTTCTAAATGGTTGGCATTCTCTATTTTCGGCATGGATACATGATTTTCATGATCTTGCTTATTGATAGTTTAATTGCTGTAAATCTTTTACTTTCACATATTGAAGAGAACTAGATAAAGGTTTTCAAAACTTCTCGAGTCTGTGGTTATTATAAAGAGTGCAAATATAATAAATGTCATTGTGGTTTGGTGAACTACTTATCTTTTTCAGCTAGCTCCCTGATCCATTGTGATCATTAGGTACCCGTGACAAGGATTTGGTAAGTCGGGTACATTGGAAATAAATAGGAATGAACTGGGTTGCTGATAGTAGAGTGTAGGTTACCCGATTAATAAATATGGTAAATTGAATTTATGGGCCCAAATGTGCATATGCCAAAATATTATAGTCGGGTGACCTGCGCGCTCTATCATCACTACGACCCCTATATTACCCCTTCCTGCGGGGAGTCGGTATAACCTCATCCCAAAGTTCCTAATTCCACCAAAAACAAAATGGTGGAACCCTTCTTTTGTTGAGTGCAACAGGTAGCCCACTTTATGGGTGTGACTAGCCTGGTGGTGCAACACGCCTATTAGCATAGCTAATTACCCCTGCTTTTCCTGGTGCCAAATGGGCTTCAGGGGAGGGGGAGGCATCTCCCATGTCTGGGGGAAGCTGGGGTCGCATATCAAAGGAGGCAGAAGCTTTCAAGCCCCTGGCCTTCATATGCTAAATCACAAGCCATCCTGCTGGAGGAGGTGTGAACACCTTCCTCTGGAGCGGATATTAAGTCTGGCCTCAGAGAGCATGGGCTACCACCTGCAGGAGGTCAGAAACATGTCTGTGGTGGCAGGCTGGACGAGAGCAGTCAGCCAGCACACTAGATAGTGATAGGTTTTTCAGGAGGCACCTCTAAGGTACTCTCTGTGCACATCTCATAATAAATCTTCTACTGGCAACAGCACCAATTTATTAAGACAGGGTGTTTGATACCAAACACCATAGGTTTCAGTGAACCTATCATGTACCTGGAGAACTCTTGATGACCAGTGCCCAGTTCATGTACTTAACCCCTTCGCCGTGCAGCAAATTTTGCCACGTGCGAGGGGGGTGGGCTTGGCGTGGCGCTCGGGTACCCAGGACGGCTCCCGGCCCTCATGAGTCACAGTAGGCATGTGCTCCTGACAGCCGGGAGCCGTCCGAACTCCGCCCACTGATTAATTCTCCTGCACAGGCAGGGAATTAACCGCGCGTGGGCGGAGCGGCAATGTTCGGACGGCTCCCGGCCATCATGAGCACACGACTACCGTGACTCATGATGGCCGGGAGCCGTCCTGAGCATGGATGTGGTTAAGATGGCGTACCTATTCACTTATGCCATCTAGCAATTTGTAGACAGCACAGGGGCATATCTGCTCAAGTAGATAAGCTGTCACATGTAATATTATGCACCCTGCCTTAGGGCTACAAGGCTTGCAGTAGGGGTGACTTACATATATCACATGCATTGACTTTGACATGACACACAATGATTGTGCCATGTTGTGTTTTTACTAATGGTTTGCACCATGACACGCAGTCTTCAATGGGAGGCTGCATGCAAATTATATGGGGTCCCTTAGGGTGGCATAATACATGTTGTAGCCCTAGGTACCAGGGGTACTACTTACTAGGGACTTACATGGATGCCAAAGTATGTGTCAATTGTGAGACAATTGTACGACAACCGGACGCTGTGGATTACTTCACTGCCTTTGCGCTTGTGACGCTTACCTGCTGCTCCTTCTGGGAGAGTTGAGATTACATAGACTGTTACTTCCCTTGTATGCGCACTAGGAGTCGCCTTGGTCCAGTTTCGGTGGGCGGCAATCATAGGTGGAACCTGCCGACTTTGTAATTAATTGAGTTTCTCGCTATTATTTTCTTGTATTTTTATTTTAATTTGTATTTTAGTTCCTGGTAGCTCCATCTGGAAGGGAAGCCTACCAGGTTGAAGTCGAGCATCAGGGCACCAATATTGTTTTGTTGCACCCCATTTTCATTGGCATTTTAGCCACGCCTTCTGTGGAGGTGGGTTATAAACGCATTGCAGCTGCACAGACGCGGTGAATTGCTTCACTGCCTTTGCGCTTGTGACGCCTACCTGCTGCTCCTTCTGGGAGTAGTGGGATTACATAGATTGTTACTTTCCTTGTATGGACACCAGGTGCTGGGAGACGCCTGGCTCCCATCTCTGTCGGTGGCCTTCTTAGTTGGGCCTTGCCAGCATTTTAATTGAGTTCATGTGTTTTTTTCACTATTATTTTCTCACATTTTTATTTTTATTTGTGTTTTAGTTCATGGTAGCTCCATCTGGGAGAGGAGCCTACCAGGTTGGAGCGGAGCATCAGGGCTTCAGTTGGTGTTTTGATGCCCCCGTTTTCATTGGCGTTTTAGCCACCCCCTTTATGGAGGTGGGCTGTAAACGCATGGCAGCTGTGCAGATGCGCAAAGGCCCGATTAAGTCAAGCCCAACTGCGCCTGACCGTGCCTGGACAAGGTCCCCTGGAAGTTTCACCTCAGATACCCTACAATATTTGGCGGCAGAACTGTGCTCCCTTGATGTAGGAATCAATGAGAATTGCCGTCACTCTGTGAAGGTGCTCTCAGGTCAGGCCACATGCAGTAAGTGTCCATTTTTGTTTTCCACAATGTCCTTGGCGATGCGGGAGGGCAGGAGTGACCATAGTAGTCCTGAGGCTGCTCAATGTTTTCTACTAAACGGCCGCTCTCTCCCCAAAACCAACTCGAAATTTTAGGCTTTTTGTCCCCTCAGCCTCTTACCACACTTTTTCTAGTAGAAACCTGGCTCCACGCACAGTCCGCCCCAAACATCTTGGAGGCTACACCTACGGTTTATGCGATCTCAAAACTAAATAGACCCAGTGGCAGGGGAGGGGGCTGGCTGTGGTCTATAAACAACATCTTAGCTGCAGTCTCACAGAAGTCCAGATAAATGGCTGCGAGGAAGCCTTTTTCACTTTATCTTTGACGAGCTGCTGCTCTTTCACTTGTCTTCTTATATATCGACATCCTGGGCCTACCTCCCTATTTACCTCTGTTAGACACCATTCCATCATACGCTCTGCGTTATTCCAACTTTCTAATCCTAGGTGATCTTAACTTGCACTTTGACGACATGGCCTGCAGCACAGCCACAATCCTTATTGAGGACTTAGAGGGGCTCCACCTCCAACAGTTAGTCTGGGACTCTACTGATATCCAAGATTATATTCTCGATCCCATATTTGCCAACCTGTCCCATGTCAAGTTAGCCCCCGCGTGGTTAGCCCATTTTTCTATTCCTTTCCAGATCTTTGACACACTCCACACCTGGCCTGCCATCGTCACACCCAGTAAAAGCTTGTAAATGTATTTATTTATTTTATTTTGAAAGTTTTATAGAGAGCGAACAAGATCCTGGCGGATATCAGAGCGCTATACAGACAGTAAATGTTACTTATACAGCAAATACGAGCGAATCAAAACACATGTACAAAACTTATTGTAAAAAACAACATAGTACGATGCAACATAAAGTCTATCTCGTAGCGTGAGACAGAAGGACGATATAATGGCAAGGTTGAATACATGGATATTTATCAAAGTCAGGTTGGGAGCCCATGTGCATTTCGTCTCAAGATTTCTATAGACAAAATGGTCATCTATCCCGCCAGCTGCCTTTACGCTAGATCTGAATTGCAGACCCTTAGCCTAGACACCTATACCAGGGGATGTATGACGGTACAACGCGTACCGTTTCAACGCGTGCCTTTACAACGCGTCTTTAACAACGCAAGTCGTTACAACGACTTGCGTTGTTGGGCGCGGATAGTGAATAGTATAATTTACTATTCTAACACCAGTCCCCGTGGAAAGTAGGGAAGATGTTGGAATAGTAAATATACTATTCTTTATCCTTTAGCGCCCTCCAGCGTAAGTCGTGGTTACGACTTGCGTCGTAAAGGACGCGCCGTAAAAGCACTGCGGGGTAACATCCGTGTTGAAAAGGATGTTCCCCGTACCAGGTTGCCAATCAGCAGACTACAGCATGGATTAATGAGGCCTTAGATTCCATGGCCCCCCTGAAAACACAGAACATCGCCCACTCTAGACCTTCTGCAGAATGGATTACAGAGGATCTCTTACTAAGAAAAAATCCATGTAAGCATCCAGAACATTAATGGCGCAAGAATGACCATATTCCAGATAAAGACATTTACTTACGTGCGCTCAAGGAGTACCATTGGCAGATCAGACTATCCCAGACTCAATTCTTTGCTCAAAAGATAGAGGGGGTGAAGAACTCCTCTTTTGAGATTTTCAGAGTAGTCCAATCACTCACATGCTTAAAACGTGTGTCAGCGGTTAGGACCCCTACCTACCATCGACAACGATAATCAGATTGCAACTTTGTTCTCTGGAAAACTACCCTTCCTCTATTCCTCCTTTCCGGAAAAAGTCCAGAACTACATGTTCCCTTATCCTGGAACATCAACCTTTTCCCCAGTGGAAGGCTTCTTTAGTTAGAGAGAATTTCAGTAGGGGAAACTTAGGGCCATATGTATCAAGATACCCATTTGCGATTCTCAAATAGTGATTTTTAAGAAATCGCTTTTTGAGAATCGCAAATGGGTATGCATATACAAAATCGCATTTTTTTTGTGATTCGTTAGAATTCCTTAATTGCGATTAGCAAATTGCGAATCGCAATTAAAGAATACTTTCCCATTCATTTCTATGGGCCAGGAGGCCCATAGGAATGAATAAGAAGTTATTCTCAATTTGTGATTCGCAATTTGCTAATCGCAAATTGAGAATAATTTCAAGGGTGCAGGGGTGTCCAAAGGACACCCTGTTGCACCCCTGAAATATGCATGGGTGCACATCTGGCACACATACATGCCCTAAGGGCATGTATGTGAGTCACATGGCACTTTGAAAAATGCAAAAATGCGCATTTTTCAAGGAATTCGCAACTTACCACCAACTAGAAGTTGGTGGTAATTTGCGATTCTTTAAATGCAATTGCAAAATAAGGAATCGCAAAATTTGCGATTCCTTATTTTGCACCAGTTTTGCTTCATACATTCCATTTAGCAAATTCGCATTCGCAAATGCCGAAATTCTGCGAATTTCGGCTTTTGCGATTGCGAATTTGCATGATACATATGGCCCTTACTCACTTGCTTCTAAAATTAGATCAGGATCCCCACTAGACCCAGCATCACCGGCAATGGTGGAACGAGGGCTCACAGCTATAGCCCCAACATTATGCACGCTGCTCAACCTGAATCAGGCCAACTACCACTATATTGGAAACACGTCATGGTAGTTCCCCTACTTAAGAAGCCCTCGTTGGACCCCTCTAAGCCAGAGAACTTTTGACCAATTTCGGTTTTTACCATTTTTTGCTAAAGTTGCCGAAAGACATGTAAATCAACAACTAATGAAGTTTATTGAGGAGAAAGGACTCCTTCATGAGGCCTAATTGGGTTTTAGACTGCATTACAGCATGGACTCTGCTCTCCTGATAGCCTCAGAGACTTGATGTATCTTTGTGGATGAAGGCAAGATTGCTGCTCTAGTTATGCTAGACCTAAGTGAGGCTTTTGACACAGTGTCCCATGGCCAGCTGTGGAAACAGGGTATCGGGGAGGAGCCTTTGAATGCTTTGCTGAATTTCTGGCTAATTGCTCCTTCCCTTGTGATTCAGAAGCCGTGCACCTCGGAAATGATCTCCTTGCAACAGGGAGTGCCAGAGGGTTTGGCTTTGAGCCCGACCCTGTTTAACCTGTATCTGCATCCCTTGTCGGACGTGATCAAACACCAAGGTGTGACGATCGTGTCCTATGCTGATGATACTCAGCTGATCCTCACACTGGTGCAAGATGAAGGTATTGCCGCACCTAATTTCAAGACCTGTCAGGTGGACCTTGCGACTTGGATGGACTCCAGCTGCCTGAGACGAAATGCAGGCAAAATAAAAGTTTTGCTAATTGAGAAACAGCCCTAAATATGGTCCTCCGCTTGAACTGGGCCCCACTCAAACCCCAAACCCAAAGGAAAAAATCTGTGTTTCACGTTTGACCCTCCCCTATCTTTTCACAGTCGGATTTCTGCCACTGTTGGCACCTGTTTTGGAATGCTAAAGATGCTCCAAAGGACTCTGGGGCTCCTACCGGAGTCAATCAAGAAGAAGGTAATCCAGGCCCTGTTGGTATTACGTCTAGGTTATTGTAATGTACTCTATCTGGGGGGTCTTCAAAAGCAGGTTGAGGATCTTTCAAAGGGTGCAAAATGCTGCTGCCCGAATGTTACTAAACATTTCAAACAGTCTTCTATAGGTTCAGGACTTACCCAACTACACCGGCTCCCTACTCCCTATCAAGTCTTTTTTTAAGTGCTCTGCTTTGTTCACATAATACTCAACCAGAGAGGCCCAAGATATCTTTGTCCTCTGACCAAAGTTTAAATTCCTAACAGGCATCTCAGGTTCTCTGGGGCTGCATGACTGTGATCCCCAGAATTAACAGAATGCACTTTGGGGGTACCTTTTTCAGATTCCTTGCTGCCAAACTCTGGAAATCCATGTCATTAGATCTGAGAATGGAGCCACCAGAAATTTGGTTCTGGAAAAATCTAGACTTGGCTAATCAGGTAAAAAAAAGTAGCGTTGTAGGCCCCAGTATAAGAACACAATTTGAAAAGTACAACAGGCCCAATTAATGAAATACTAACTGGGGGACACTCCCTGTGGAGTAACCAAGCACTTTACAAATCCCCTACCATATCATAACATAACAAATCGACCATTCAGTCGAAAACATCAGTACCAGTGGCAAAAAGTGGGGGAGACCATTTCAAAATGGAGTCTTTCCTACCCAGAGCTCAACACGCTATATAATTGGGGGGAGGGGGGGTGAGGGGGGAGGGGGGGCTCTGCCCTGGGCTCCTAACGGCATAGAAGCAACAAAAACAAGCATTTGCAATGCAATCGGTATCGCCTTAGGGACCTTATATGTATTTAGCTATGCAGCACATTAGCCTGGGTGCTGAAACATCTACTGTTATTTAACATGGAGGGAAAGTAAGCACCAAACTGCGTGGTACACCACGTATGGGAACACATGGAAAGAAATATTTCCTTTCAGTGGAAAATTGTATATTCTAAAGCTTTGTTTCTAATACAAAATCAGGACTTCGGTGGTCATATCACTGAAAATACAAGATTTAAAAAAAATATTATTGTCAATGGGTGCTCGTGGAAGACAATTTCTATGGGCTGGAATCTAGAGAATGCTAAAGTGATTCTGGTATTTTACTGACCTCTGGTGGTCGTTTTCTTTCAAGAAAGTTAAATAGAGCAGTTGCCAGAAAAATAAAAAAAATAAAGTCTCCCAGCAGAAAGCAATTCTGGTATTTTACTGACCTCTGCTGGTCATTTTCTATCAAGCCAGTTAAATAGAGGCAGTTGAACAGAAAAAAAAGTCCCTAAGCGGAAGCAGACAAGTCCTATGGTGATCTCCAGAGCCCACACAGTACATACACATATACTAAAGTATATACAAGAGGTCTTGAATGCTCGACCTAAAAATAGCTCCCTTTTACCTGTTCCCAGCCAATTGTACTATGACACGCCGATGGAAGGCTCTCCCCCTCCCCCCACTGTAATAGCAAGGCAACAATTGCTGCTGCTTCGGGCCCAAGAAGAGAGCGCTAGCTTGAGAGCGGAGGACGGCAGAGGCCTCCGGACGCATTCCTTGTCTTTGGAAAAGGACGACCAGCTACTCGGCTGTCAGGCATCGACCAAGGACCTCGTAGATTCCGGAAAGTGAAAACTTACAAGCGCTCCTTCTCAGGAATGGCACCCAGGATCTGGAATGCGCTCCCTCCTGAAACCAGGCTGATCTCCTCCACTGCACTCTTCAAGAAAGAGGTGAAAACAATCCTTCTGGCCAAGATCTCCTGATCGTTATAGATGCTGGTTCAGAGACTCTTCATTGCTTGTATCACTGCGCAATATCCCCTGGCACTATACTCTACTTGTTGGGGGCACTACTACGCTACTCTCTTACTACCGACCAAGATATGATACACGTTGGTTTACTGATCCACCTGAACACCTCTGTAGTGGGATCAATGACTTGTGCTGTCCTATATTACTTCCTTACCTGATTGTATATGGATTGGTTTTATGTATGTTTTTATTATCCATGTTATTACCATGTTATTGACTATTATACTGTTCCCATTATCTCTGTTGACTCCTACTGCCCCTACCCTGTCTTTGTGAAGCGCTCTGATATCTGTAAGGATCCTGTTCGCGCTATATAAAACTTTGAATAAATAAATAAATAAATAAGGACAACTCCCTTCTCCTCAGTGCTTCCCCTACCCTCCTGCCACCCGCATGTCTGACATGATGACCATTCTCGCCCCTACGCTACCCCTCGCCAACACCCTCTCGCTACGACCTCCAAGCCTGCTCCAATAAGCGCAGACGGGCCAGGCCCCTCCCCATGTTTGTGATGTCCTCTGTGTACCTCTTGACTTACATTCTCTCCCCATTTGTGAAGTTGCTATAAATTATTGTTTTAAATTATTGTAAGGCTGACAGCTGAAACAATAAATAAATCAATGAAGATGCATACCTCAATAAATACACCTGCTTGGAATGACCTGCCTTTGTTATTGCTCCATGATTACTCTATTGTTATTTTTCTTTTCCACTTGCTTTGCTTATATGTGCTAAGGTAGTGATAATCCAATATTAAGGCCCAATGTCTTGAATGTTTGTTTGCTTCTCGAATGCCTCCAGCCCAGATGAGACTCAATAATACATACCGTCAGCACAATGCTGCCCTATTTTTTTCTGTTGCAGTCATAACAAAAATCAATGAAGACATTTTTAAAAAGTCGATGGAGGCAGTTTCTTTGTTCGATGGGCAAAGAGAGGTAAAAAGAGGATGACACCCTCCAAATGCAGATGATATAACACTTTTGTATTTTCCCCTCAACACGTGACTGTGAGTTGCATGGGAAATGTCTATTTTCAAAGTAACCACATCTTTCTGTTGCTAGTTCTGAAAAGTGTGCTCGGTTCCTAAGCAGAGCACTTCCTGTATTCCGTTCTTTCTTTGGCAGGTCTTACGTCACTCTGCTTGACCCCCCCCGCCCCCCTGCATAAACTCCATGAACTGAGATTTCTGCTTACTCAGGACTGGCCTGGCCTAAAAGCGATTTTTATAACAGACGCTCTTTTAAAATAGCCAAAGGGGCGGCGCCTCCGTTAGGGCGGAGGAGCATCGCCCCACTCCTTTCTCACAGTGCGAGAAGCAGAAACATAAAATTGAATTTGAAATACCATTTTATGTTTCTGCTTCTCGTGCTGCGAGAAAGCAGAACAGTATGCCTGGTTTGGGGAATGCGGGTGGATGGGTTGGGGAGGGGTGGCTTGCCCACTGTTGTGGGTCTTGACTGCTTGTTCGGCACTCTGAGGCCGACAAACCAGTCATGCGCACTCTGCATTTTCTCTATGTGGCACCCCTGCAGGCGCACAGCTGGGTGCCGTCTGCACCAATCACAATGCTGCCATTGCAGTGTAGTCATTGGCTTAGGGGAGGGGAGGCAGGATGCGTCCTTCCTGACATGCGACCTGACAAGGAGCAGTGTCAGCGTATGACCCAGTAAGTGACGTTTTGTTATTTAATTTTTAATCCCCCGCGCGACCCCCCCGCGAGTCGTGACTGAATAGCCCTAGCAATGGAAACAGTGCAGATTGTACAAACCAAAAACTCAGTTGTGTTTTGCAACTGAGAATTATGCCTACAATGCCTCATCTAGCCAAAAATAAACCTGACCATAGAGATGGAGCCCAAAGGTAGTGACTGTTCGCTCACTGCAGTGCTCCATACAAAAGCAACCATATGCAAATCAGTCAGTTCTGATCCAATAGGAACAGTCCTTCTTGAACAGCAAGGCCACAGCATTGTATGACGGAACAACCCAGGGAGATTCTTTGCATGCCTTTACAACGTATTTTTTACACTGCGTTTTTTAGAATGTATATGCTTTTACAACGCATGCCATTACCACACATTCTTTACATGTATAAAAACAATGTATTTGTAGGAGGAGCCGCCCCACACCACCCAACTTACCTTAAATGCGTGGTAAAGGCATGCAAAGGCCGTTTCCCCTCTCCGGGTTGCATGACGGAACAACCCAGTGAAATACTTTGCATGCCTTTACAATGCATTTTTGACCCCACATTTGATTAGAATGCATATGCTTTTACAACGCATACCTTTACCACACATTGGTGCACAGACATAATATCGACTCCAAAATATCGTTTGGACAGAATATCGAGTCAAAAATATCGTTTGGACAAATATCGACAGGACAAAATATAGACAGCCAAAATATCGTTTTTAAGGTAAGTGAAGTAATATCGACTGTAAATAATATAGAAAGTGAAAATATGTAAGTATATAATATAGATAGTAAAAAAAATTGTTTTTATTTTTAGGGTTCAGGGTCAGTTTTGGGTTTTTGAGTAAAGGGGTATTTTTAGGGTTCAGGGTCAGTTTTCAGTTTTTGGGTAAAGGGGTATTTTTAGGGTTCAGGGTCAGTTTTCAGTTTTTGGGTAAAGGGGTATTTTTAGGGTTCAGGGTCAGTTTTCAGTTTTTGGGTAAAGGGGTATTTTTAGGGTTCAGGGTCAGTTTTCAGTTTTTGGGTAAAGGGGTATTTTTAGGGTTTAGGGTCAGTTTTCAGTTTTTGGGTAAAGGGGTATTTTTAGGGTTCAGGGTCAGTTTTGGGTTTTTGGGTAAAGGGGTATTTTTAGGGTTCAGGGTCAGTTTTCAGTTTTTGGGCATTATTTTATTATATTTTGTTACTATATATATATGTTTTAATAAATATGAAATAAAATATATTTATTTAACTTTCATTAATTATTTAATTATTATAAGTTAATTTAAGTAATTTTAAGTATATTTTAGTAATTAATTATTAATATTAATTTAATTTAACACTGTTTTTAGTAAATACGGTATTTTTTACAACTATATTTTTGTAAACGATATTTTTAACTCGATATTTTTGTACTTACCTGTTTGTAGATAGAAACTCGATATTTTGACTGTCGATATTTTGTCAACGATATTTTTGATGGTCGATATTCTGTACCTCGATATTATTTCAGTGATCCCCACACATTATTTATATGTATAAAAACAATGTATTTGTGGGGGGAGAAACCCATGCCACACAACTTACATTAAATGCTGGGTAAAGGCATGCGTTGTAAAGGCATATACATGGTAAAACATGCGTGGTAAAAAATGTGCGGTACAGACATAATGTGGTAAAAACCTGGGGGCATATCAGCAAGACAATTATCGCCGCTTTAGCGGCCGCTTTCGGCCGGAAAGCGGCGATAATTGTATCGCCCTATTTGCAAGGTCACGCTATCGCGTGAATCCTTGCCTCAGCGCCCTTTCCCTTAATGCCCAACTTTGCATCTCTAATGAGATGCAAAGTGGGCGTTCCTCCCCAGAATAATGGGAGAAATGTCGCTAAGCGACATTTCTCCTATTATCAAGCCTCACGCTAACCTGCAGAGCAATAAGAAAAGTGACCCTAACTTTGGAGGAGACGCGGGAGACGCTGTGGGAGTACCTTTCCCTGCTTTGCCTGTTTTGCGGAAGAACTCTGCTAAGAACTCTACGGCTCGCCGCTCCCGCTGCGCGGGAGCCGCTTCGTGTGGGTGGACACCCATAACCCACCAACGCTGCTGTACCTGTCTGGACGCCGCCGCCGAGGGGAAAGGAAGATCAGTGGAGGCTGCAGGGGTAGCGCGGCAGGGACTCACTATCCCAGGAGTCCCTGCTTGACCACGAGACATCCGGTCAGCGCACCCCTGCGTGCCCCGCCCCACTCGCCCATCCTATAACTTCAGTGGAGAGACCGTCTTGCGGGACGCAAGCGGGACGCCGGGCGAAGCCCGGGCAAAGGGCGGGCCGTCTGTGGCCGTCCGGGGCCAGCAGGGGCCGGGACGGGCCACCCCCCTAACAACTAAGGTAAAGTGCCCACCTTGTTGATGTGGATGTCACAATAGTATCCTTGTAACCCGGCATGTCTTCACACTCCCCAATGTCTACTAGATCAGGCAGAAGCTCTAGACAAGGGGGTAATTTGAAAACAACATGCACGATGGATAATTTTATTACCCGTGCGGTGTCAGTTGTAGAAAAGGAGATTATTATGGCAGAACGCAGACTATCACGTGAATTCCTGGCACAAAAACGTTCCTCCTTAGGATCATTAGCACGTGTTACATCCCCGGTGAATACAAATCATGCTGTACCCTTAATCCCTGCACCAACTGGTTATACACAACCTTGTGCTATTGATACAAGGCAAGTCAATGGCGCACTTGAGATTGTCTCAGACCCTGCACCTTTAAGCAAAGGTGGTATTACTACAAACAACCGCCCGGATATCACAGTAGTTGACTCATCAGCACTACCTGTAATTTTGGTTCATGAGGCACCCCCAGGATTAGATCTCACACCTACGCTGCCAAAAGCAAGACGAGTTGTCACGAAAAGGAAGAGAGTGGTTACCCCGAGAAAAGCCTATAGATTAAAAACACTCAAGAGAATTCGTAGGAACTACATGATTGGAGGCTCCTACGGTAAACCTATAGAGCCGGAAACCACGAACACTAGGTTAGAAACAAGCAACCTACAAGTGGGGGATGATTACATTGTGATACCCGACCAAATGCAGACCTTGGAACCCACAAACAGTCCAAAGAATTTACCTGTTGCGAACCCGTTACTCGACCAGATTCACAAGCTCATGACAACCTTGCTTTCACCAGTTATTGTTAAACTGAATGACTTATCAGAGCGAATAGATAAATTTGAACAAACCACACTGGACAATTTTTTTGCAGTGAAATCCCTGGTAAAATTACACTCCAAGATCGGAGTAGATTCTGTTAGGGTGGATACAAGTCCCACAGCACCAACTTTACTGCACCAACCACGACGCCCTAGGAAAGATAACGTGACAGATCAGAACGAATTAAATGGTGTTTCAAGGGGAAGCCAATTTGAGTCCGTCGAGGTACACCAAACTACTGTAGGAACCCAGCTGACTGTTCCTCCGAAACCTGCTCCACGGAAAGTAAATATGGTGAATACAAATACTACTACTCAGTCTCTGGTACCACCAAAATTAGGCAACGGGATTGAACCATCTACCTGTTCTACCAATGTACAAGCAGCCAATCTCAACAGAGACAAACTAGTATTGAAAAAAATACCAAATGCGCATCTACCACCGGGATGCCAACCATATGTAGTTGTTCTAACTGGGGTTCCTCCCTTGAAACCTAACAAAAGGGAGTCTTATGAGGAGCTGAAGAATAAGACTCTATATTGGCTTAGAGAAAACAGACCCTTGCCATATGCTGTAAACTGTCAGGTTATCCAAGTCAGAAGAATTAATTGGTTGGGCACTAGGCCGAAAGACATAGTAGGGGATTGTATTCTGGTCAATTTTAAGGATCCCTCTGTTGCTCAGCTAGTATATGGCCAGAAACAAAGAGGAAGTTACTTGGGAATTGGTACCTGTGACCTCAGCTATTTTTATCCCATGCAGCGACCCCAAGACCCAAGAGATCTACCTCGGTTAGGCCTGACAAATAACAGGTATTCATTCTTCGACCCTCCAACCCCAGTAGGAAGAATGCCTCCAGGGAATATGGATGGGGATAAAAATTGGTCATGGTGGGGCAACTGACAAGAAGGAACAAGTGGTTTAAGTGGGTCTTTTCCCCAGTTGTTTAAAATTCATACAGGGGATCATTGTGTAAAATCAACTGCAAATACCTGTGCTATGCTTCCAATGTCTGATAACCCCGGAATTGTACATGGTAGTAATTTGCCCATTAGTCCCCTTGTGGCTTACCAGGGGAGGGATATAGTGAATAGTAATCATGCACATGCCATAGACAGATCGCTAGTGGTACTAGACGAGCTCCAGGATTCTATATCTTCCCATGAGTACCAGAATAATGTAAATGAAGGGGTACTATTAGTTACATCTAGCGTGGATAATATTTGCCCAAGTACCTTATCATTATGCAATTCGAATCGTGGTATAAAAATCTTGTCATGGAACGTCGCAGGGCTGACAAGAAATTTGTGTGACAGGAACTGGAGTACTTTCATGGAAGAGCATGATATCATCCTTTTACAAGAGACATGGGCAATTAACATGGTGCACAGACTTGGATACAAAGCATTTTATTGTGGGGCAATAGCATCTGTAAGAGGTAGACCGTCAGGAGGTTTGATAATCTGGGTAAAAGTATGTCTGAATGTTGCCGTATCATCCTGTAATATTGATTCAAAAGATTTGCTCGGGGTGAAAATTTCCGCGAAGGATATTGGGGATATCTATTTGATAAATATCTACAATAGACCGAATATAAGGAAAAGGGAATCGTTGGTTGTGGAACACTTAAATTTGTACCTGAACACCTTAGATCAGAACCCTAACATAATAATAGGTGGGGATTTTAACTGCCAATTTGAGCCTGTCGTGGGTTTAGAAAACCTATTAGATAACGAGGACAGGGCCAACGACATACCTAGCTTGGATAGTGTAAAGGCAGTCAAAAGCTCAGTGGCAGTCATGCAGATTTATGAGTTGTCGGTATCCCACAATTTAAGGGCTTGTAATGGCAGATTGGATCCTGATAAGCCATCCAGCTATACTTATAGTAAAGGGAACTCGAAATCACTCATTGATTTTATATTAATCTCTATTAATTTGTGGCATTTATTGTTGACCTTTTCTGTAGTGAACAGACCAGAAAGCGACCACTTTCCCCTTCAGGTAGGGCTGCTTTCTAAACCATTCCGTCCATTAGATAGTGGACGGGATACAAATAATGATGTGGGAGAGGTCGAGGTTACAAATAATAGGAAAGCCATAAAATGGCCATACATCTTGGCAAAGGAGGACATACTCATAGGCATTTATAATACTTTCTATAACATCATTTCCGCACATAAAGATCTGCTCATGGGTTCCCACGAAGTCCTCAATATGCACTATTGCCTAGTAGAGGATTTAATCCCCCTTTTGAGTAAAACTTGCAACAGTAGCAAAGGCAACATAAAAAGGCAATTGGAACTGGAGACACCGTGGTACAACAAACAGTGTCGCCTAGCCAAAGGTAACTTAATCAAAGCAGTCAAATCGAAAAACCAGAAGAGGGTGAAAGAGTGTAGAATTGAATATAAAAATCTCCTTTCAAAAGCGAAAAAAGAGTGGGATGACTCAATCTGGGAAGACCTTTTGAATGCTGCTAGGGAACATGATCAATGTACCTTTTGGAGCCTGATATCTAAAAGCAACAAATCGGGGAGCTCCAATAGAGACTTCTTTTTAGACGAAAAAATTTGGTACGATCATTTTTCTAAATTATATGAGGCAACTGAGGTGCTCTCAGATGACTCCATTAATGGTTTTCATCCATCCTATCTCAACTTGGAAAAATTCTCCACTGATGAGACACTGCGTGCAATAAAGGCAATTAAGGCGGGTAAGGCGCCAGGCCCCGATAAATTACCAGGTGACCTGTTTACCCATGATATTGAAATATGGTGCCCTTACATTAATTTTTTATGCAATTCTATTTTGCTTGGTACTCCAATCCCGGAATCATGGAAGGGGGCGGAAATTGTCACTATTTACAAAAAAGGAGACCGTTATAATCCCGGTAATTACAGACCGATAAGTTTAATAGATATTTTACAAAAAATTTTTGCCAGACACATTTTAAATCGTCTTTTAGATTGGATCGAAGAAACCAAGATCCTCTCAAAATACCAAGCAGGCTTTAGAACTAAGACAAGTACTGTAGATCAGGTACACAGGTTTATGTGTATCTGTTGGAAATATGTCCAAATAAAGAAGTGCAGTATATATGTAGCATTTATGGATCTACGCTCGGCGTTTGATCTTGTCCCTCGTTCTTTGCTATGGAATACTTTAAGGAACATGGGTATTCCGGATGAACTGCTGTATAACCTTATAAAACTCCATACTGATAACTTTGCAAAAATAAGATGGGGAAGAAATGGTGAACTTACTCAAGCAATTCCGGTAAGACGGGGGGTAAGGCAAGGGTGTGTGTTGGCCCCGACCCTTTTTTCCTTATTCGTAAATGATATCCCCCCCTATCTGGCTCAATGTAACCATGATTCCCCTAAATTATGCAATGAAGTAATTACAGCGCTATTATTCGCAGACGACACCATTCTTATATCCCAAACACCTAAAGGGCTACAAAATTTAGTTAATCAATTTGACAGTTATTGTAAAAACAAGGGGCTAGAAATAAACTCAACTAAAACTAAATATATGGCTGTCAATCCCCCAAAATCCTTTAGGAAAAATTTGGTTCTAAATAATACTAAACTGGAGTATGTAGAACACTTTGATTATTTAGGTATTAGGTTTGATAATAAATTGTCTTGGCTACACCAGCTTGAAAAAAGCAGATTGATACTTAAGCATAATTCCCTTCCAATATTAAAAATTCATGGAGGGTGCACCTCAAAAGCAATAACACCTGCGCTTGAAGTGTATAAAGCTAAAGCCCAATCAGCGGCTCTATACGGTGCCGAGATTTGGGGGCCTTACTCAAACCAAACATTCCAATTAGAGGAAAACGTATTCTGTAGGCGTCTGTTAAGGTTGCCAAAAAGAACCCCCTTAATCCCAGTCTTTTTGGACATTAACCTAAAACGCACTGACTATTTGTGTTGGCTGAGACCACTGATCTATTGGGTAAGATTATGGTCTACTCCGGAACTTGTAGACTACAGAATGGGTCTGATGGAAGTTATGGAATTAGATACATATAATGCCATTAAGTGGCTGAGACATATATCTGTATGGTTTACTAAAATAGGCCTTACACACTTCTGGAAAAACCCAACTTCTATACAACCAAACTGTAAAAATCAATTGAAACTTGCGTTCTGGTACTATATGAATACTAATATCTACGAACGGGCCACTGGTTCACTTACAAACAGGTTTTTGGAATTCAAGGATACCCCTTTATTTGAGGAATTCATGGATGAGGTAGAACCACCACTGGCTAAAACATTGTTTCTCCAATATAGGTATGGGGTACTACAAATAAATGCTAATACCTGTAGGTGGGGAAATTCGAATCCTAGTAGGCACGATTCATATTGTAAGCTATGTGATCTAAATCAAAAGGAGGATGAAGCCCATATCCTTTTCTTTTGCCCATCGTACAGATTTCAGCGTACAAAATGGATCAAACCCCTTTGTAAAAACCTGGGCATACGCTCATACAAAGAGGCAGAAAGACTACTTAGATCCTTGTCTACTCGCCTAATAATTTTTGGAGTCAGTAAATTCCTCTACAGTATCTGCTTGCTTAGAAAAAAGTATGGTCTTAAAACATAGATATAAAGTTTATTTTTAAATACTGGCTTTTTAATTATTTATAGATTGTATATAGCTGTTTTTATATTAGGTCTGAATAACTCCTTAAGGTGATAATACTATGCAAAGGTGAAAATGCATTTCGCTGCACCTGAATGTACAAAAATTAGTATGAATTATGAATGTCCTGTTTGATCTGGGGATTGTATATTTGTCCAACTTGTATTTTTAAAATATTTGTACTTTTGTTTTTTGTTTTAAGAATCATGTTTATATGTATTTTATATGTGTTGGCTTTATGGCAAAAGTGTCGAATAAAAGCTTTACAAACAAACAAAAAATAAGAAAAGTAGCGCTAACCTAGGTGTTGTAAACGTATCTAGGACCCTAATTAAATATTCCCGATTCATGCCCTTATGTGGTTATAACAAATCATATCCTTATAAAGGCATAAGAATCATATCCATATTTAGTCATAGCCAATGCAGTCCAAATACGGCAAGGCAACTCCCCTAGAGTCCTATAAAGTACAACGCGTTCTTTAACGAAGACGGAGAAGTGTGGCTCACTGGTTAGAGGAGGTAGACCCTGAAGCAGAGGTCAGACCCGGGACTCGATAATTCTCGTTTCCGTGCCTACTCGAATCACAGGTTCACACTCTGCAGCTCTGGGCATCAGCCTGCTTAATCTCCACTACGGCCCCCCTGCGGCGGGATGACTGGCTTTCACCTTGGGGATGCCCAGTACGGGTATCTCACAGGGAAAAACCAGGACGGGTTCCCAAGGCAAGCGCCAAGATGCCTACGGGTAATCGAGCGCTATATAAGAACGCATAATAATAATAATAATAATAAACAAACCAAGCCTCCAGCAGCCCGGGAATTCCCCATGCTTTTGTTTTGATTTGTCCAAGAACTCCTGGAGTCCTGAAAGAACTGTAAGTTCTTAGTGACGTCTTATGTCCAACCTTACGTCAAACTCGGCACCTTCCAGGTATAAATATACCAGCATTTGCCTTAAGCAAACACACGGTGGTTTGGAGCAGATCGGCTATCTACTTACCCAAAGCCCAGCTGATGCGAGTGCCGAAGGAAGCCGACCCTCCCATTTGACGCACTGAGAGAGACGCTGTCTTTTCTCCTGCCGAGAAATCTAGCTCCAGTGTTTCCAGTCACCCTTGCGGGTTGCTGGGAGATCGAGTCCTGAGAGAGATACAAGACCTCCTTCATTCTAAACCAAGGTACGGAGCTGATTAGACCCTTAGAGAATTCTTGATTCAGATTCTTGGCAAAAACTATCTTAACTTAAACTGCAGCTCACTTACTCCTTCCCACGTACTAGGCTTAGGTTAGGTACACCGGGGTAGGCGTATTTTAGAAGCACCAGTTGAGTACGTTTAGTCAACTTTTATCATTGTATGTATTTTATGCATTTTATCCGTTTTAAGTATCATATGGCTCAGAAACCATATAAATGCTTTTACAGTATTATTTCATAATACTCTTCTTACTGTACGCACTTTACTTTATGACAAGTATTGCAATTGTGGCAATTCACTTCTCTTGCATGAGAAAGAGGACTGCTCAATAAATAACACCTTTTATTGAAAACGCCCGTCTCTCTATTTCTCTGTACTCTGGTGAAACCTAGCATGCACGATTGACTGAGTGAAATAGCCATCTATTGTTTTCACACGACTCTGGAGATATACTCCTTATTCTGGAGGGAGCAAAGTTGTCATATTCATGCGGTTATGGAATACCTGGGGGTCAAAATCATAAGTCAAACAGGAAGGATCACAACACCGATAATACACCAATAACACCCGTGAGGACAATTTGTGTATTAAGGAAGCCAGGCCAAATCAAGGCTCAAGAGCGTATGGAGAAAATGATTCCCATCAGAAGCCACACTGTACCGCCCTCTTTCTCATCATTTGGGTTCTCCTTACCCAGGAGACAAAAAACGGCTGGTCAGTTGTTACCGTAGCCGAAAAATGTGACAAGGGGGAGGTATATTGTGCAAAAATTAAAGAGGCTCCTGAATAAAGCAGTGTATAGTGATAGTGATAATTGTGAAGTGAAAGGTAATCTTAAAATTAGGTGAATTGGGTAGAGAAACAGAATTTATTAGTATCTCCCAATCCCTAAGGTTAAAAAGCAAGTGTAAGTGCGGGTTTGAAATAATAACCGTACTTAATAGTGGTCAACATGTTTCTGCATGTAAGTGGAACAAAGTTTCCAATGCATTCGTCAGGACCAATTGGTGGTAAACACTACTGCTTATAGTAAATAATGAAAAAAATATCACCTGAAAGTCCCAGGTGTGTACTCAACCATGTACTGTCATTGCGTTGCATCACACGGTATTGGATCCAAACAGAAAGACAAAGACACAAAAACAGAAAAACATGAATAAATCATATTCTCAGGGTTTTTTTTGCAGTACAAACCCAGTATGACGGAGACCCATTCACACCTGTTCGGAAATCACATTCCAAATTACACTCACCCATGGTTGTTGGTTGAGAGGCTTCACCCCACCTGGCTGCAGCTCAGGTTGAAGGAGCACCGCTCTAAAAGTAATGTTATTTTGCTTTTAGAGTTGATAAAACAACAATATAAAAAAGTTTAAAAGGTTTAGGCAGAGGTCAGATGTGGCTATTGTCACTCCATCACTATTTTCCGTGGGCGCCCCACCACCACAAACACTCAGCAATCGTATCCGGGGGACAATATTCCACCAAAGTACCCAATCGGGCAGAATCAAGTGGCAGATTGTGAATGCGATGACAGTACGCGAAAATGCTCTCAAGGTCAAGCACTGTTTATTAATATTTGCTTTGGTTTTAGATTTAATTTTGGTTATGCGCGTGTTAATAGATGCTAAGCGCGCTGTCAAATCAAAGCGGAACGAGCAGAGAAAAGCCGCCGCCCGCGATGCAAAGATAGAAGCAGAAAGCCAGCCGCCCGCGATATGCAGAGAGCGAAGGCATAACCGCTCCCTTGCATGCGCGGGTGCGTTATAGCGGGCAAAGCGGCCGCCAACCTTTCCGTCGGTGTCTCCGGGCAGTCGTCTGTACTGTCTGGGGGGGCACCGGCGAGCAGCAACAACAGATGTTTGTAACCTTGGATTCTGCTGAAGCGCATCACGTGATGAGAGAGCAGTCACGTGATGCAGGGCATGATGGGACATGTAGTTCCAACTGTGTTTTTTGCAAATAGTAAAGTAAATATGTCCAGATTGTTACCGGGACATATTATATATTGTAGTATTGTGCAAAAAAGTTGTATTATTCGCAAAAATCACCACGACCTCCAATATAAGAGGATATTACAAAGTGATTATAAGTAAAGTTTATTTGTTAAGCACAGGGAACTGTAGAGAGGTCTGGATAGAGCTCTAGTCTATCTATGTGTAAGGTTCATTAGGAGTGATACTGTTGGTCATTGTAAGGCTTAATGAGAACTAGAGAGAACTCCAGGGAATTGGCTCGTTCAAACCCTCCTTATCGCAGTTCAATCGATAGACCCATTTTTGTTCTATTTTGAAAAGGAAGCGACTGATGTCAGTACAAGACTCCGGAATATGAGGTTGTTCCAAGACTGTCCAGCAGAAATCATCCGGGCCGTGCCCCTTTTCCAGGAAGTGTGCCGTGAGGCGGGTGGCTTGCTTACGGCAACGCACTGTGCTTTTATGCTCTTGTATGCGTGTCCTTATCTTCCTAGTCGTCATCCCAACATATCGTAATGGGCACGGACATGTTATCTGATAGATAAGGTTGCTGCTGTTGCAGTTCGTAAATCTATTTTGGGTCCATGGGCGATTTGTCCCTATGTCCACCACAGTTGATTTACAAGTTTGGGAACAGACTGTACACGATCCACAAGGGTGGTGTCCAACCACAGGAGGTAAGTCCCACAGTGTGCCAACTTGTCTGGGTTCCTTGTTTCGTGGGCGTGTATGAATTAACCGGTCTTTTATATTTTGTCCTCTCTTGAAGGCAAAGATTGGGAAAGCTATGTCGTCCCCGCCGGTTTTCAAGATAGACCAGTGTTTCTTAATAATCCTCTACACTTGGTTAGATCGACTGTTGAAAGTATTAACAAAGGCAATACGGTTAGTCTTCTCTTTGGGAGGATGTATCTCCAGAAGGGACTCCCTGTTATTATTGGAGGCCCGCTTCTTAGACTGGCGGATAATCTTTTTTGGATAGCTTTTCTCAATCAATTGACATTCCAGATTTTGTGAATGGGTCTTAAAGGCTTCCTTACTGGAGCAATTCCTTTGGACTCTGAGGAACTGCCCGAAGGGCAAATTGTCCCTCAGAGCACGCGGGTGGCAACTATCATATCGCAATAGGGCGTTTCTTGCCATAGGCTTCCGATAGAGCTCAGATTCGATACCAGTTGGAGTTGCGTGTAACCTTAGGTCGAGGAAAGCCAGAGATGTGCGACTATACTCGATGGTGAATTTAAGGTAGGCGTTCTTACTATTCAACCAGCCGTGGAAAGACATAAGATCTTCTTCTGTCCCTCGCCACACCACCAGGATATCGTCGATGTAACGTTTCCATACGTGTAGTGATGGTAAATAGGGGTTGGCGGGTGTCAGAACTACTTGCTGTTCAAAATTATGGACGTAGAGATTCGCCAGGCTCGGCGCAAAAACGCTGCCCATGCTGGTCCCGGACACCTGCAGGTAAGTGGTGTCCTCAAAGCGAAAATAGTTCTCCTTCATCGCAATTTCTGCTAGATGCATAATGAAGCGTATTGGAGTGATAGATTGATGATCACTCTGCTCCAGCAGAGCACCTACCACCTCCAAGGTTTCAGTTTGCGGAATTGACGTATATAGGGACTCTACGTCGAAAGATACAAGGATATCCCTATCAGTATCAAATTGTACCGTTGGCAGTAGTCTTAGCACATCTTTTGTGTCTTGTAAGAACGTGGGCATGGCTTTGACCATGGGGTTCAAAAAGTAATCGACAAAGGTCGACAAAGGTTCCAACACTGAACCAATCCCGGAGATAATGGGCCTGCCGGGTGGGGGCCTCTGAGGTTTGTGTACTTTCGGAAGACAGTAAAAGTACGGGATCGTCGGGTGTTCAGTTATTAGGTATTGTCCTTCCTGGGGTGTGATCCAGCCCTCGGCGGTTGCTTCCTCGACCAAACCTCTTATTTTAGTTTGTATTCCTTCAGTGGGGTCTTCTTTTAATGGCAGATATGATTTCTGATCACCCAGCTGGCGTAGACACTCATTTCTGTAGACTTCGGTGTCCATGATCACTGTGGCACCGCCTTTGTCGGCTTGTTTGATGGTAATTCTATCGTTAGCTGATAATGCACGGAGTGCCAATTGTTCATCTCGTGCGAGGTTCATGAAGGGCTTAGTTTCTGTTTTATACAGGCGTGCAATATCGTTTTCAACGGCTGTTTCAAAAGTCAAGACCTTCGAAGGTAGTCCAGCACTGGGTGGATTGAACGTAGAAGGTTTCTTCAATCCGGTATTTTTGTCTTTATCCTCAGTGATTGTATCAATGTTTCTTGGTCTTGAAAAGAAATAATGGAGCCTTATTTTCCTAAAAAGCTTCGCCAATTCGATTTGGGCTACGAAAGGGTCCCCTTTCTGAGTAGCCACAAAACCTAGGCCTTTATTCAGAAGGCGCTCCTCATTTGGGGAGAGTACATGTGAACTGAGGTTCATCACGAGGCTGTCTGGTTGCTTGTCCCTGCGGTCTCTGGCGGGACTTTCTTCCCGCTGCGAAGGTCCATTCCTGATTGCGGTGGAATGTTCGTATTCCAATGGACTTGTGATGGCGTTGTTCCTTGTCGCCTCCTGCCCCTGCCCCGTCTCGGGCCAAACCCTAAAAAAGGAAAAGATCCAGGGCCTTGTTGCATTTGGGGAGGACCAAAGGGGCCCATTTGTGGCGGACCTTGGGGTCCATACATCCAGGGGTTTATCGGCCACCATGGTTGAAAGTTGTTGAAGTCCTGTTGTTGATGGCCGCTCTTCCAATTTCTTCTGTTACCACGGCCTCTGGGCATTTGGCCAGTAGACCCATTTTGTGAAGTGTCTGAATCGCTCGATGCTCCATCCGAGCTTGATGTGCCATATGTCGAGCCACCCTTCTTTCCACCTCGGTTGTTTGTTGGTGCCGTATATGTATCACTAGTATATGGATATACTCTTTCCATGGAAAATCTCGCTAGATCTTTTTTAAACTTTTCTAGTTTTGTGAAAAGAATAGCTTCCTTAAAATCTTTGTTGTTCTTATCATTATCATCCTGTCCCTTTTTAAACAATCCACTTTTGAGTGTTGTTTTAATCTGGCCCTCAAGTACCTGAATCTCAATCAGTATTTTATCCGCTACTCTTTTTGCGGTCTTGATAATCAAGACTAACCAGTCTCTTGTGCACCTCCAGGCGATCATTGACCAGTCTCTCAGGAAATCTTTGTCGTCAAGGAATAGACGTGGTGCATTATTAACAATGAGGCCTGAGGGTGCACAATTATCTCGAAGGTATTGCGCCATAACTATTCCATGAACGGATGTTCTGGAATGGGATTTCTTGAGGACTAAGACTTTTGCCCAACCCTCATCGTTAGTTATTACTTGGACAGGAATGCTATCTAGAAGACTAGGGTTTTCATCCAGGATACTCTGTACTTCCGCGCTCTCAAATGCTAGTCCCCAATTGGTAGCCATGTCAGATAGTCGATCACTGGGAAGAAAGTAGAGGCCTGGGCGCCCACAAAGTGGAAAAATATATATATATATATATGTGTGTGAGGAGAACACCTCGCCGTAAACACAACTGTTTAGTGGACCAAGAGGTCAACCAATGTTAAAAAGACCCACAGCCTCAGCTGTACTATTCACATACACAACAAATACTTGGTGGAGGGTCTCAGGGCAGGTTTAGCGACCAACCAGGTACAAGCCCCAAACATTACTATCACAACACGGAATACCTGGGGGTCAAAATCATAAGTCAAACAGGAAGGATCACAACACCTTCGAGATAATTGTGCACCCTCAGGCCTCATTGTTAATAATGCACCACGTCTATTCCTTGACGACAAAGATTTCCTGAGAGACTGGTCAATGATCGCCTGGAGGTGCACAAGAGACTGGTTAGTCTTGATTATCAAGACCGCAAAAAGAGTAGCGGATAAAATACTGATTGAGATTCAGGTACTTGAGGGCCAGATTAAAACAACACTCAAAAGTGGATTGTTTAAAAAGGGACAGGATGATAATGATAAGAACAACAAAGATTTTAAGGAAGCTATTCTTTTCACAAAACTAGAAAAGTTTAAAAAAGATCTAGCGAGATTTTCCATGGAAAGAGTATATCCATATACTAGTGATACATATACGGCACCAACATACAACCGAGGTGGAAAGAAGGGTGGCTCGACATATGGCACATCAAGCTCGGATGGAGCATCGAGCGATTCAGACACTTCACAAAATGGGTCTACTGGCCAAATGCCCAGAGGCCGTGGTAACAGAAGAAATTGGAAGAGCGGCCATCAACAACAGGACTTCAACAACTTTCAACCATGGTGGCCGATAAACCCCTGGATGTATGGACCCCAAGGTCCGCCACAAATGGGCCCCTTTGGTCCTCCCCAAATGCAACAAGGCCCTGGATCTTTTCCTTTTTTAGGGTTTGGCCCGAGACGGGGCAGGGGCAGGAGGCGACAAGGAACAACGCCATCACAAGTCCATTGGAATACGAACATTCCACCGCAATCAGGAATGGACCTTCGCAGCGGGAAGAAAGTCCCGCCAGAGACCGCAGGGACAAGCAACCAGACAGCCTCGTGATGAACCTCAGTTCACATGTACTCTCCCCAAATGAGGAGCGCCTTCTGAATAAAGGCCTAGGTTTTGTGGCTACTCAGAAAGGGGACCCTTTCGTAGCCCAAATCGAATTGGCGAAGCTTTTTAGGAAAATAAGGCTCCATTATTTCTTTTCAAGACCAAGAAACATTGATACAATCACTGAGGATAAAGACAAAAATACCGGATTGAAGAAACCTTCTACGTTCAATCCACCCAGTGCTGGACTACCTTCGAAGGTCTTGACTTTTGAAACAGCCGTTGAAAACGATATTGCACGCCTGTATAAAACAGAAACTAAGCCCTTCATGAACCTCGCACGAGATGAACAATTGGCACTCCGTGCATTATCAGCTAACGATAGAATTACCATCAAACAAGCCGACAAAGGCGGTGCCACAGTGATCATGGACACCGAAGTCTACAGAAATGAGTGTCTACGCCAGCTGGGTGATCAGAAATCATATCTGCCATTAAAAGAAGACCCCACTGAAGGAATACAAACTAAAATAAGAGGTTTGGTCGAGGAAGCAACCGCCGAGGGCTGGATCACACCCCAGGAAGGACAATACCTAATAACTGAACACCCGACGATCCCGTACTTTTACTGTCTTCCGAAAGTACACAAACCTCAGAGGCCCCCACCCGGCAGGCCCATTATCTCCGGGATTGGTTCAGTGTTGGAACCTTTGTCGACCTTTGTCGATTACTTTTTGAACCCCATGGTCAAAGCCATGCCCACGTTCTTACAAGACACAAAAGATGTGCTAAGACTACTGCCAACGGTACAATTTGATACTGATAGGGATATCCTTGTATCTTTCGACGTAGAGTCCCTATATACGTCAATTCCGCAAACTGAAACCTTGGAGGTGGTAGGTGCTCTGCTGGAGCAGAGTGATCATCAATCTATCACTCCAATACGCTTCATTATGCATCTAGCAGAAATTGCGATGAAGGAGAACTATTTTCGCTTTGAGGACACCACTTACCTGCAGGTGTCCGGGACCAGCATGGGCAGCGTTTTTGCGCCGAGCCTGGCGAATCTCTACGTCCATAATTTTGAACAGCAAGTAGTTCTGACACCCGCCAACCCCTATTTACCATCACTACACGTATGGAAACGTTACATCGACGATATCCTGGTGGTGTGGCGAGGGACAGAAGAAGATCTTATGTCTTTCCACGGCTGGTTGAATAGTAAGAACGCCTACCTTAAATTCACCATCGAGTATAGTCGCACATCTCTGGCTTTCCTCGACCTAAGGTTACACGCAACTCCAACTGGTATCGAATCTGAGCTCTATCGGAAGCCTATGGCAAGAAACGCCCTATTGCGATATGATAGTTGCCACCCGCGTGCTCTGAGGGACAATTTGCCCTTCGGGCAGTTCCTCAGAGTCCAAAGGAATTGCTCCAGTAAGGAAGCCTTTAAGACCCATTCACAAAATCTGGAATGTCAATTGATTGAGAAAAGCTATCCAAAAAAGATTATCCGCCAGTCTAAGAAGCGGGCCTCCAATAATAACAGGGAGTCCCTTCTGGAGATACATCCTCCCAAAGAGAAGACTAACCGTATTGCCTTTGTTAATACTTTCAACAGTCGATCTAACCAAGTGCAGAGGATTATTAAGAAACACTGGTCTATCTTGAAAACCGGCGGGGACGACATAGCTTTCCCAATCTTTGCCTTCAAGAGAGGACAAAATATAAAAGACCGGTTAATTCATACACGCCCACGAAACAAGGAACCCAGACAAGTTGGCACACTGTGGGACTTACCTCCTGTGGTTGGACACCACCCTTGTGGATCGTGTACAGTCTGTCCCCAAACTTGTAAATCAACTGTGGTGGACATAGGGACAAATCGCCCATGGACCCAAAATAGATTTACGAACTGCAACAGCAGCAACCTTATCTATCAGATAACATGTCCGTGCCCATTACGATATGTTGGGATGACGACTAGGAAGATAAGGACACGCATACAAGAGCATAAAAGCACAGTGCGTTGCCGTAAGCAAGCCACCCGCCTCACGGCACACTTCCTGGAAAAGGGGCACGGCCCGGATGATTTCTGCTGGACAGTCTTGGAACAACCTCATATTCCGGAGTCTTGTACTGACATCAGTCGCTTCCTTTTCAAAATAGAACAAAAATGGGTCTATCGATTGAACTGCGATAAGGAGGGTTTGAACGAGCCAATTCCCTGGAGTTCTCTCTAGTTCTCATTAAGCCTTACAATGACCAACAGTATCACTCCTAATGAACCTTACACATAGATAGACTAGAGCTCTATCCAGACCTCTCTACAGTTCCCTGTGCTTAACAAATAAACTTTACTTATAATCACTTTGTAATATCCTCTTATATTGGAGGTCGTGGTGATTTTTGCGAATAATACAACTTTTTTGCACAATACTACAATATATAATATGTCCCGGTAACAATCTGGACATATTTACTTTACTATTTGCAAAAAACACAGTTGGAACTACATGTCCCATCATGCCCTGCATCACGTGACTGCTCTCTCATCACGTGATGCGCTTCAGCAGAATCCAAGGTTACAAACATCTGTTGTTGCTGCTCGCCGGTGCCCCCCACAGACAGTACAGACGACTGCCCGGAGACACCGACGGAAAGGTTGGCGACCGCTTTGCCCGCTAGAACGCACCCGCGCATGCAAGGGAGCGGTTATGCCTTCGCTCTCTGCATATCGCGGGCGGCTGGCTTTCTGCTTCTATCTTTGCATCGCGGGCGGCGGCTTTTCTCTGCTCGTTCCGCTTTGATTTGACAGCGCGCTTAGCATCTATTAACACGCGCATAACCAAAATTAAATCTAAAACCAAAGCAAATATTAATAAACAGTGCTTGACCTTGAGAGCATTTTCGCGTACTGTCATCGCATTCACAATCTGCCACTTGATTCTGCCCGATTGGGTACTTTGGTGGAATATTGTCCCCCGGATACGATTGCTGAGTGTTTGTGGTGGTGGGGCGCCCACGGAAAATAGTGATGGAGTGACAATAGCCACATCTGACCTCTGCCTAAACCTTTTAAACTTTTTTATATTGTTGTTTTATCAACTCTAAAAGCAAAATAACATTACTTTTAGAGCGGTGCTCCTTCAACCTGAGCTGCAGCCAGGTGGGGTGAAGCCTCTCAACCAACAACCATGGGTGAGTGTAATTTGGAATGTGATTTCCGAACAGGTGTGAATGGGTCTCCGTCATACTGGGTTTGTACTGCAAAAAAAACCCTGAGAATATGATTTATTCATGTTTTTCTGTTTTTGTGTCTTTGTCTTTCTTTTTGGATCCAATACCGTGTGATGCAACGCAATGACAGTACATGGTTGAGTACACACCTGGGACTTTCAGGTGATATTTTTTTCATTATTTACTATAAGCAGTAGTGTTTACCACCAATTGGTCCTGACGAATGCATTGGAAACTTTGTTCCACTTACATGCAGAAACATGTTGACCACTATTAAGTACGGTTATTATTTCAAACCCGCACTTACACTTGCTTTTTAACCTTAGGGATTGGGAGATACTAATAAATTCTGTTTCTCTACCCAATTCACCTAATTTTAAGATTACCTTTCACTTCACAATTATCACTATCACTATACACTGCTTTATTCAGGAGCCTCTTTAATTTTTGCACAATATACCTCCCCCTTGTCACATTTTTCGGCTACGGTAACAACTGACCAGCCGTTTTTTGTCTCCTGGGTAAGGAGAACCCAAATGATGAGAAAGAGGGCGGTACAGTGTGGCTTCTGATGGGAATCATTTTCTCCATACGCTCTTGAGCCTTGATTTGGCCTGGCTTCCTTAATACACAAATTGTCCTCACGGGTGTTATTGGTGTATTATCGGTGTTGTGATCCTTCCTGTTTGACTTATGATTTTGACCCCCAGGTATTCCGTGTTGTGATAGTAATGTTTGGGGCTTGTACCTGGTTGGTCGCTAAACCTGCCCTGAGACCCTCCACCAAGTATTTGTTGTGTATGTGAATAGTACAGCTGAGGCTGTGGGTCTTTTTAACATTGGTTGACCTCTTGGTCCACTAAACAGTTGTGTTTACGGCGAGGTGTTCTCCTCACACACATATATATATATATATATTTTTCCACTTTGTGGGCGCCCAGGCCTCTACTTTCTTCCCAGTGATCGACTATCTGACATGGCTACCAATTGGGGACTAGCATTTGAGAGCGCGGAAGTACAGAGTATCCTGGATGAAAACCCTAGTCTTCTAGATAGCATTCCTGTCCAAGTAATAACTAACGATGAGGGTTGGGCAAAAGTCTTAGTCCTCAAGAAATCCCATTCCAGAACATCCGTTCATGGAATAGTTATGGCGCAATACCTTCGAGATAATTGTGCACCCTCAGGCCTCATTGTTAATAATGCACCACGTCTATTCCTTGACGACAAAGATTTCCTGAGAGACTGGTCAATGATCGCCTGGAGGTGCACAAGAGACTGGTTAGTCTTGATTATCAAGACCGCAAAAAGAGTAGCGGATAAAATACTGATTGAGATTCAGGTACTTGAGGGCCAGATTAAAACAACACTCAAAAGTGGATTGTTTAAAAAGGGACAGGATGATAATGATAAGAACAACAAAGATTTTAAGGAAGCTATTCTTTTCACAAAACTAGAAAAGTTTAAAAAAGATCTAGCGAGATTTTCCATGGAAAGAGTATATCCATATACTAGTGATACATATACGGCACCAACATACAACCGAGGTGGAAAGAAGGGTGGCTCGACATATGGCACATCAAGCTCGGATGGAGCATCGAGCGATTCAGACACTTCACAAAATGGGTCTACTGGCCAAATGCCCAGAGGCCGTGGTAACAGAAGAAATTGGAAGAGCGGCCATCAACAACAGGACTTCAACAACTTTCAACCATGGTGGCCGATAAACCCCTGGATGTATGGACCCCAAGGTCCGCCACAAATGGGCCCCTTTGGTCCTCCCCAAATGCAACAAGGCCCTGGATCTTTTCCTTTTTTAGGGTTTGGCCCGAGACGGGGCAGGGGCAGGAGGCGACAGGGAACAACACCATCACAAGTCCATTGGAATACGAACATTCCACCGCAATCAGGAATGGACCTTCGCAGCGGGAAGAAAGTCCCGCCAGAGACCGCAGGGACAAGCAACCAGACAGCCTCGTGATGAACCTCAGTTCACATGTACTCTCCCCAAATGAGGAGCGCCTTCTGAATAAAGGCCTAGGTTTTGTGGCTACTCAGAAAGGGGACCCTTTCGTAGCCCAAATCGAATTGGCGAAGCTTTTTAGGAAAATAAGGCTCCATTATTTCTTTTCAAGACCAAGAAACATTGATACAATCACTGAGGATAAAGACAAAAATACCGGATTGAAGAAACCTTCTACGTTCAATCCACCCAGTGCTGGACTACCTTCGAAGGTCTTGACTTTTGAAACAGCCGTTGAAAACGATATTGCACGCCTGTATAAAACAGAAACTAAGCCCTTCATGAACCTCGCACGAGATGAACAATTGGCACTCCGTGCATTATCAGCTAACGATAGAATTACCATCAAACAAGCCGACAAAGGCGGTGCCACAGTGATCATGGACACCGAAGTCTACAGAAATGAGTGTCTACGCCAGCTGGGTGATCAGAAATCATATCTGCCATTAAAAGAAGACCCCACTGAAGGAATACAAACTAAAATAAGAGGTTTGGTCGAGGAAGCAACCGCCGAGGGCTGGATCACACCCCAGGAAGGACAATACCTAATAACTGAACACCCGACGATCCCGTACTTTTACTGTCTTCCGAAAGTACACAAACCTCAGAGGCCCCCACCCGGCAGGCCCATTATCTCCGGGATTGGTTCAGTGTTGGAACCTTTGTCGACCTTTGTCGATTACTTTTTGAACCCCATGGTCAAAGCCATGCCCACGTTCTTACAAAACACAAAAGATGTGCTAAGACTACTGCCAACGGAAACACAAAAGATGTGCTAAGACTACTGCCAACGGTACAATTTGATACTGATAGGGATATCCTTGTATCTTTCGACGTAGAGTCCCTATATACGTCAATTCCGCAAACTGAAACCTTGGAGGTGGTAGGTGCTCTGCTGGAGCAGAGTGATCATCAATCTATCACTCCAATACGCTTCATTATGCATCTAGCAGAAATTGCGATGAAGGAGAACTATTTTCGCTTTGAGGACACCACTTACCTGCAGGTGTCCGGGACCAGCATGGGCAGCGTTTTTGCGCCGAGCCTGGCGAATCTCTACGTCCATAATTTTGAACAGCAAGTAGTTCTGACACCCGCCAACCCCTATTTACCATCACTACACGTATGGAAACGTTACATCGACAATATCCTGGTGGTGTGGCGAGGGACAGAAGAAGATCTTATGTCTTTCCACGGCTGGTTGAATAGTAAGAACGCCTACCTTAAATTCACCATCGAGTATAGTCGCACATCTCTGGCTTTCCTCGACCTAAGGTTACACGCAACTCCAACTGGTATCGAATCTGAGCTCTATCGGAAGCCTATGGCAAGAAACGCCCTATTGCGATATGATAGTTGCCACCCGCGTGCTCTGAGGGACAATTTGCCCTTCGGGCAGTTCCTCAGAGTCCAAAGGAATTGCTCCAGTAAGGAAGCCTTTAAGACCCATTCACAAAATCTGGAATGTCAATTGATTGAGAAAAGCTATCCAAAAAAGATTATCCGCCAGTCTAAGAAGCGGGCCTCCAATAATAACAGGGAGTCCCTTCTGGAGATACATCCTCCCAAAGAGAAGACTAACCGTATTGCCTTTGTTAATACTTTCAACAGTCGATCTAACCAAGTGCAGAGGATTATTAAGAAACACTGGTCTATCTTGAAAACCGGCGGGGACGACATAGCTTTCCCAATCTTTGCCTTCAAGAGAGGACAAAATATAAAAGACCGGTTAATTCATACACGCCCACGAAACAAGGAACCCAGACAAGTTGGCACACTGTGGGACTTACCTCCTGTGGTTGGACACCACCCTTGTGGATCGTGTACAGTCTGTCCCCAAACTTGTAAATCAACTGTGGTGGACATAGGGACAAATCGCCCATGGACCCAAAATAGATTTACGAACTGCAACAGCAGCAACCTTATCTATCAGATAACATGTCCGTGCCCATTACGATATGTTGGGATGACGACTAGGAAGATAAGGACACGCATACAAGAGCATAAAAGCACAGTGCGTTGCCGTAAGCAAGCCACCCGCCTCACGGCACACTTCCTGGAAAAGGGGCACGGCCCGGATGATTTCTGCTGGACAGTCTTGGAACAACCTCATATTCCGGAGTCTTGTACTGACATCAGTCGCTTCCTTTTCAAAATAGAACAAAAATGGGTCTATCGATTGAACTGCGATAAGGAGGGTTTGAACGAGCCAATTCCCTGGAGTTCTCTCTAGTTCTCATTAAGCCTTACAATGACCAACAGTATCACTCCTAATGAACCTTACACATAGATAGACTAGAGCTCTATCCAGACCTCTCTACAGTTCCCTGTGCTTAACAAATAAACTTTACTTATAATCACTTTGTAATATCCTCTTATATTGGAGGTCGTGGTGATTTTTGCGAATAATACAACTTTTTTGCACAATACTACATTATATAATATGTCCCGGTAACAATCTGGACATATTTACTTTACTATTTGCAAAAAACACAGTTGGAACTACATGTCCCATCATGCCCTGCATCACGTGACTGCTCTCTCATCACGTGATGCGCTTCAGCAGAATCCAAGGTTACAAACATCTGTTGTTGCTGCTCGCCGGTGCCCCCCCAGACAGTACAGACGACTGCCCGGAGACACCGACGGAAAGGTTGGCGGCCGCTTTGCCCGCTAGAACGCACCCGCGCATGCAAGGGAGCGGTTATGCCTTCGCTCTCTGCATATCGCGGGCGGCTGGCTTTCTGCTTCTATCTTTGCATCGCGGGCGGCGGCTTTTCTCTGCTCGTTCCGCTTTGATTTGACAGCGCGCTTAGCATCTATTAACACGCGCATAACCAAAATTAAATCTAAAACCAAAGCAAATATTAATAAACAGTGCTTGACCTTGAGAGCATTTTCGCGTACTGTCATCGCATTCACAATCTGCCACTTGATTCTGCCCGATTGGGTACTTTGGTGGAATATTGTCCCCCGGATACGATTGCTGAGTGTTTGTGGTGGTGGGGCGCCCACGGAAAATAGTGATGGAGTGACAATAGCCACATCTGACCTCTGCCTAAACCTTTTAAACTTTTTTATATTGTTGTTTTATCAACTCTAAAAGCAAAATAACATTACTTTTAGAGCGGTGCTCCTTCAACCTGAGCTGCAGCCAGGTGGGGTGAAGCCTCTCAACCAACAACCATGGGTGAGTGTAATTTGGAATGTGATTTCCGAACAGGTGTGAATGGGTCTCCGTCATACTGGGTTTGTACTGCAAAAAAAACCCTGAGAATATGATTTATTCATGTTTTTCTGTTTTTGTGTCTTTGTCTTTCTGTTTGGATCCAATACCATGTGATGCAACGCAATGACAGTACATGGTTGAGTACACACCTGGGACTTTCAGGTGATATTTTTTTCATTATTTACTATAAGCAGTAGTGTTTACCACCAATTGGTCCTGACGAATGCATTGGAAACTTTGGTCCACTTACATGCAGAAACATGTTGACCACTATTAAGTACGGTTATTATTTCAAACCCGCACTTACACTTGCTTTTTAACCTTAGGGATTGGGAGATACTAATAAATTCTGTTTCTCTACCCAATTCACCTAATTTTAAGATTACCTTTCACTTCACAATTATCACTATCACTATACACTGCTTTATTCAGGAGCCTCTTTAATTTTTGCACAATATACCTCCCCCTTGTCACATTTTTCGGCTACGGTAACAACTGACCAGCCGTTTTTTGTCTCCTGGGTAAGGAGAACCCAAATGATGAGAAAGAGGGCGGTACAGTGTGGCTTCTGATGGGAATCATTTTCTCCATACGCTCTTGAGCCTTGATTTGGCCTGGCTTCCTTAATACACAAATTGTCCTCACGGGTGTTATTGGTGTATTATCGGTGTTGTGATCCTTCCTGTTTGACTTATGATTTTGACCCCCAGGTATTCCGTGTTGTGATAGTAATGTTTGGGGCTTGTACCTGGTTGGTCGCTAAACCTGCCCTGAGACCCTCCACCAAGTATTTGTTGTGTATATTCATGCGGTTGTCAGAAACTAATCCCTTCTTGTCTATTCTGGAAAGTTAACTCCTTCCTGTTCACTCGAGAAAGTTTCTAGTAACCTCTGAGCTAGCTGGCATTCATAATTAAGTCTAACATATTCAATAGAGACCTAGTCAACCTCAGACCTACGTCTAAACTATCGTTTATGTTATTCCAATGCGCAGAGCCTATTGGGAATATAGGAACTACACTACATGGCGCCCAACGTTTGGTAAGGCGATAATCTAACGCAAGATACTAGAGTAACTCAGTCGTGCTTTTCACACAGACCCCTTTTCCCGTAAAAACTCCAATAGACGTCTGGAGTGGGTAAAAGGTTAATATCTGCCAGAACTTAGTAGGAAGAGATTCCTATGTATTAGTTTTTGGTTTAGTCAACGTTGAAGGATACAGTGTTCCAAAATGTTGTGCACCTAATCTTTGTTTCCTTGAAACTTGATCTACAAACTTTCTGTCAGTAAAATGTCAGAAAGTGACGAAGAAAGGGAGAGAGCTAGACTAGCAACTCAACTTTGAGCGGAAGACACAAGTCTCCAACAAAATGAACCGGATGCAATAATCATCCCGGTAAATGTAAGGAAAACCTTAACTATAAAACTTATAGAAAATGGAGTATCATCAAGAGGTGGTACAGTCATATTTGTTGTCGAGGCATATGAATATCGGCAGACATAGGTATTCTATTCATGGATAACGTTTCCAGCAGTAAATGCTGTGACACGCGAGTTCCACTATTGCAAAATAGAGGAATCTCCAGAGGAATACGCCCCTTTCGAGGACGTTGAAATTCCACTAATATACCAAGAGCACGAGCTCTGGTTTAAAGGCGCCCTAAAACATCAAAATCACATTACCAGGCGCGGTCCACTAGGTAGACCAGGAGCCACACGGCCAGTTCTAGCCAGCTACACACCACATCCAGATATTGAAAAAATGTCAGACAGAGAACCTTTAGTTCAACTAAAACAACTAATTAAAATACATAGACAATTGGTCCAATATGTCATGCGGACTTTAACAGTCCAACCAGCAATAAAAATTCCACAACACACCCCTCACCAGGGGAACACAAATAAAATTACACCACAGAATATACAATCATGCATTGGTAAAATACCCGCAAAACGGGAACAAATTTCATTCTGGTTAGCTCAAAAAAGACTCAGATAGAGGCAGTATTTCCTAATACTACCCCTCATGAAAAACACAACATTCTGACAATCTGCCTACCAATGGGGATTGCACCACATGTGGAGGACTGTGACACTTGGGGAACAGTCTTTGCTTCAATATACACAAAAACACATGGTGTTCCGTCTATGGCGGTTATACCAGATGTACTAAGACAGATTCAAAATGAATACAGTCCAGAACCTGCTTTAACTCTAGGTATGAAATTACTGAAAGACTTTAAGCAAGTCTCGGCTATACTACTAGCCAACATAAAAGGAGAAGCAGCATCCGTGGCGATCCGCCAAAAATTGAAAGAAACAGATATAGCAGACCAACCTTTTGAACTTGCCAAAATAATTGAAAAATCCTATGAAGAATTAGGTAGAGATAGTTTAGGTGGGAAACCACTAAAACCACAACTAACTGAAAATTCTGAAAAAACCTTTATCAAAAATAATCTCAATACTCCAACAAAGAGGTGGGCGGGTAATAAACAAACTACTCCCAGATAAAATCAGTTTCAGACCAGAGGAAGGTCTCCCCAACGAAGAGATAGATCTCCAGAACGGGGGGGGGGGGGGTGGCAAGTCTCCACAGCGGGAGCCCTCTGAAAAAAGATACAACCTTAGAAATAGGGATAATTTGAGAAAACCTGACAGATATCAAGATATTGATACACGTCCCTCTTGATCTTTTCAGACTTCCTCACAGAAATCGGAAAGAAGAGGGCGGTCAGAACATAAAAGAAGAGCCCGTCAAGTCCAAAGACAAGGAACCTGCTCATCAAAGTAAAAAATTACAATTTCCAAAGAAGAAGGTAGCTAGTATTAAAATAAAACATGCCGAGGATTCTGAGGACACAACTGAAAAACGGAGAGTGGGCCCAGACAATGCTAGACAGCGCAGCAGAAGTGACCATAGCACGCAAGATCCTGATGAATCTTCTGGAGACAGTGGACACGAATGAATACATTCAAGTGGAAACTGCAGACACCTGAGTTAGCGTGCCCCATAAATTGTATGAAATAACATTGCGTATAGAGGGGGACAAAACTAGGAAAATAAGAGGTCTCTTTTGGGAGAATCTATCTAAAGGCTATGATATCCTTCTAGCAGAGAAAGACTGGCCACCAGAGTTTGTCAGGGAGTGCCCACATGGCGACGAAATGATTATGCCTGCCTTCTCAAATCACATTCCAATTCATACAAAATATACATATGCTAGAAAATGGGCAGTAGCCCAAGCCCCTGCATTATATAAAACTCATGTAGGATGGGATGAGGATTCTCCTCACCATAAAATTCAATTAAAGAATCAACCCACTGCACAAAGGCAGTATCCTGTTAAGCAAGAAGCTAAAAAACAAGTCAGGGAGATCTTAGATCAACTTGAATATCAGGGGGTGATTGAAACATGCACCTCACAAATGAACAATCCTTTGTTTCCTGTCTCCAAACCAGACAATTCATATCGTCTAGTATTGGACTACAGACACCTAAACACTTGTTGCAAAACATTTGCAGTACAAAATTCACACAGTGCAGCACTAATGAATAACATCGTACGTAAAAAATATAAAACGACATTAGACATTTCAAATGGTTTCTTCTGTCAAAACATAGCACCAGAAAGCAGGTATTTGACCGCTTTCTCAAGTATGGGGGCCCAAAAGCAATTTTGTTGTCTCCCACAGGGATTCAAGAATAGCCCAGGATTATTTTCAGCCAGGGTAACAGAGTTACTACAAATGTATGATGATGAGGCATTATCTTATGTCGATGACATCTATATTACATACAATGACCTGGAGACACACTTGAAAAGAGTGAACACCATCATACTTGGGTTCGCATCTGAAGGGTACAAATTCAACTTTAAAAAGTCAAGAATTGCCCACCTCACTGTCCTATTTTTAGGATATGAATTATCAAGTGAAGGCAAAAGCCTAGCAGACAACTTCTTAGAGAAGTGTGCAGTACTCCAAGCTCCAAAAACGCTGAAAAACTTGCAATCAATTCTAGGTTTCCTGAATTTCGGAAGAACATACATTCTACATTATGCAGAGAGGGTTAAACCTCTCTACAAATTAATAAAACCTGATTTCAAACCAATTAATTGGACTCAGAAACACACAGAAATTTTACGATTATTACAAACAGATATGTTAACTAAAACAAAACTGCAAACACGCGCAAACGAACGCAACCTTGTAATCCGAGTCATCCCAGGAATTTGCGGATTCACATACCTAACCTATAATGAGGGAGAAACGGTACCAATAGCTTACAAATAACACTTGTACACACAAGCTGAAATGAAATTCAGTTCTACTGAAAAAATTCTAACTGCGGTTCAAACTGCTGTAGCAAAAGAAAGAGCCCTCGCACAAGGTAAACGTATAATAATCGTTACACCGGTACCTGCCCTAGAAGCAGTAACAAGAGCAAGCATTCCCAATGCTAAAGCTTTACATCCGAGATGGATACAATGGGTTAATTCTCTTGCTGCATCAGACATAGTATACAAATTTGATCCTAACTTAAAAACACAAGAATTTCTCCAATATGAATATGAATGTCCTCTGCCGACCGAAATCCTGCCTCTCAGACATTACGGCTGTATAATATATACAGACAGTTCAGCAGAACCCGCAGTTGGGGGTAAACAAGAATATAGTGCTGCGTGCACGATTGTTAAAGGTCGTTGGATTGAAGGAAAATTTAAACCACTGGACACTAAAACTCAATCACTCAGAGACTGTACAGCTCACCGAGCTGAACTACAGGCTTTTAAGATGGCGCATGAAAATACCGATCGCGAATTCCCCACACTAATAGTGTGTGATTCGTAATATTGCGTCCAGTCTTACAATGAATACTTGCAGAACTGGGTTAAAAATGGTTTAAAAGATGCAAAAGGTGGCACAATCAAGCATAAAATGCTTTGGGAACAAGTAGTTCTTTTGCAGAAAGAACTACAAAAGACTCACGTGATACATACACTGAGTCATCAGCGTGATGGCGTTCACATTGCAGGGAATTCATTGGCTGATGAGTCCGCGGAGGCAGCTGTGCAAACGGCTTCCGTAGCTGCCATTACCCGGTCAAAAACAAAAATAGACAGCGAGATAATGCAAGCTGTCAGTGATTCAGTAAAAGACAGTGGTAAGACACTCCCGAAAGGCTTTCCAGTAAAATACTCATACAAAACTGATGCGAATAATGTTCCTTTTGCTGTAATCCCTGGAGTGGGGGATAGAGCAATTCCAAACATGGAACACAGGTTAGGACTAATTTTAGCGGCACATGAAGGGCTCTCTTCTGCACATGCTGGTGTTTCCGCCACAGTATCATTATTAAAACAGAGATATTGGTGGCCACGCATGAGAAAACAGGCTAGGAACTATGTTCTAGAATGTGAAATATGCCAAAGAATGAAAGTATCAACAGTGAAACGACCAGCACAGACGCCCCTTCTAATCTCAGATAAACCATTAGCATGTGTTTACCTGGACCACTGTGGTCCCTTACAAAGTGATGGCAACTATAAATATATCATGGTCGCAGTGGATTCCTGCACGAGATTCATTTAGATGTGGCCCCAGTGCTCGGCTGATGCCAGAACTGTTATAAAAGATTTGCGAGTCTTTATCGGCACATACGCAATTGGCATGCTACATTCTGACCAGGGTCCTGCGTTTAGCTCTCGGGCTTACAAGGAGGCCATGGCCAGCATGGGCATTGCATTGCGGTATTCTAGTCCATTCCATCCCGAGGGAAATGCGGTAGTGGAGAGAAAAAACCGGGACATAAAGCAATCTATAACAGCGAGGGTATTGGGTTCGGGTAACGGGTGGGTCAAACATCTAATAAATGCCCAACGTGGTCTTAATAATCTGCCAAGAAATTCTCTAGGAGGTATCACTCTGTACAAACTTTTATTTGGTACTAGAATGATCATTCATGACCTCGATAGTCAGACTTCAGTTGTGAAACAAAAAACTTTTGATATCAAATATCGTTTGGCTGTTTTACTACCGCCCCTTGCTGGTAAAAAGGAGAACAGAGTTGTATCAATTGACCTGGTAAAACCACAATCATGTGGCCAATAATAAGTAGTATGCCCAGTGGACTCCCAAGAAGTAGCAGGAGACCAAACATTGCTACAATACGAGAGGTTCAAACTGAGAGACTAATCACATTTGATAAACCTGCAGTGAAAACAAAGGACTATGCAACAAAGCCATGGAACTTGTGCCTCTTGAAACCCAAATTGCAACAGTTCGTCAAGAAACACCTGTGTACAATGATGTAGCCTCTGACTATACTAATGTGACAAAAGAAGATCCAAAGACTAATGGAAATCCGGAAGCAATTCCAACAATTGACAGAACTGCATCTGGCTACTTCATCAATTTCGATGACTTTTCTGATGATCCAAGTGAACATGAGGACAAGCCAGCAAACAAAACTTTCAAAGAAAAAATGACAGAACTCTTTCATCATATTGGAGAAACATATCTGATTTCACCATGGATTGAATTATGGATTGTGTTAGGGGTACTTTTCCTCCTGCTCTGGCTGATTTTGGTTTTAAGTTTGGGTAGATTTATTGATGGAAAATATAGTACAATGGACACAACAAGTCAGAACATCAACTTGGTCCTAAAGCCTCATAGATCTTCTCACATCGAAAAAAGAGAACTGTCATCAGTAAACATCACAGCCATTCCAATACCTGGTGGTATAAGATGGGACGCAACTGATTATGAAATCTATGGCCCGGTTGAACTCTTGAAATATCCACATCAATTCAAGATTTCCTTAAGTGACTTTGTATCACCTAGTACTTTCTCTGATGATTGGGACTTTGAAAATATTAATAATATGATGTCAGATTTAGAAATGTCAGCAAAAATTACAGAACATGATTATTTACAGGGTTCATCGAATTATGAAGAAATGTATTGCTTCAATCATTTTGGGCATCATTATTTGCATAAATCCGCTAATCCTAGAAATGTTTTTACTTATAACCAATGGGAACATTGTCCTACTCCGCCAAAAGGCAGTTAAAAAACATTTTATGCAAAATTCCCATACTTCTCAGGGTTTAACAACACTGATCCAGAAATGTTTTATTTTAAAATGTTAAATAAGACAGGAATGAAAAACATGTTGACAAACACTAAACTGATTTATTCTGAACATTTTTATGAAAAAATGTCTAGATTTGGTTTTGAATTTTGGAAAAATAACATTGAGACAAAAACCCTCTGGGGTACAAAAGACTGGCAGGTACAAGGTTTAGAATCATTATTCAGAGCCTGCATGATCCCAGAGCAGATAATATTCCTGAATGACACCATTCAACAAACAACCTGTCTTGGCCTAGCCAAGATAAAAGAGTTGAACAAACCATCTATTCCAAAGCCCATACCTGATATTAATAGCACTGCAGATGTGGAGATAGACGCATCCCATATTTTACACCAAAACAGAACAAATCCTGATTGTAAAAAATGGTTGATCTGGCCCACAGACACTAATAACTGTCATGATAGATTCCTGAACAAAACACAGGGGTTGAAACAAAACAGGCCAGACCAAAGATATTCCCAGAGACAACAACCAGGGATAGTAACAACATACAGTGTAGGAAAACAATGCCTCAATTGGCTACAGAAATCCACACTGCCTGAAATTAAGCAACACTTGACTTTACTTAAAGAAGGTGCTGACTTGCGAGATTTCATATTGGGACCTCGCAAACAGCGTCAAAAACGTTTCATATACACCGGTATATACGCTGCTTATAAAGAAGCTTGGAAAGTAACACAAATTGAAACTGCTGAAAAAATACAAGAAATTGATTGTATTCATTTGGAAAAATCACTGTCTGTAGTGGAGAATGGGTTAACAACTCTGTCCTCCAGAATTTATTCACTGGACAGCATTGTATCATCTGCTATTGATATAATAGAACACGATATGCTAATGTTACAACATGGTCAGTCCCAATTACGTTCTATTGTACAGTTATGCTGGACGTTACAAAACCTCCGTTCAGGCTACGTGCCATGGCGTCTAATCAACACAACGTCATTATTTTCTATCTTTAACCTTCCAGATAAACAAATCTTGTTGGCACAAAAAGGAACAGACTATACGGTGCTGAGCATTGAAAAACTAGAGAGATTACCATTGACAATGTCAGAGAGACCGGTCATTGAATGGATAATACATGGTACAATTACAATTCCGATAACAACTTTTCAGTTTCAATATTGCCAAAAGTATATACCAGCAGGCCTGTATGAAAGGTTGGGTAAAGGATACATCAAGTCAACCTGGAATTTACCTTATACACATAGATGTTATAGTGAGGGGAAAAAAGAGGTATTTCTTAGTGGTAACAACTGTAAAAATGCACTAAGCGGTACACTTCTGTGTCAAGGTATTAACTTGCATGGAGCCTGCGAAGGTTCATCAAACAACCTTTCATGTCATCTGCACGGCACCCCTGCTACACAGATAGAGCCCTTTTTCAGACAACTTTCCAACTGTAGCTACGTTATAATAAGTGCCCACAGCTGTTGTGGCATGGTGCCAGGAATTGCCTATCTCGTGAGCGTTACTTCCAGGGTCATTTGCTGTATGCAAGTATTGTATCCAAACAGCAAACCAGACAGGGAGGCAGCAATATGGCCTTCTGTGAATATGTCTTCTATTCGAATTGATACTTTAAGCAGAATGAAGTCTATTCTTTTACAGACAACTGTGCCTTTAACCTCGTCCAAAGAGACGTATGATCTGCAAGTTGCAAGGACAGCGGCAGAGATACATACTCTATTATTAACAAATTGCCCCGTGCATTTCGTAGAAATGTTAAGCCAAATCTTAAACATGTCAGATACCAGTGGCATCGCACATGATTTTAAGACAATTTTTTCGGGACTGTTAGCACCCTTTGAAACAGTTCTGGGCATCTTCCCGAATTTCGTGCATTCTGTGTTCAACGGCCTGCCTCTGATCTTGGGACTCGTAGCAGGAATTTTATTTTTGTTCCTTCTGCTTCGATATGGCAAGTCAAGTCACAGACAAAACTCAGGCTACAATGGAAGAAACGATCCTAGCAAGACGATACCGAGAACGGATCACTAAAGTCCTCGGATTGGCCCGGCAAAGAGATCTGAATACTACCTGGTTTCTTTCATTCAGACCAATCTGGCAAGATTGCATCTTACCTGTGCTACGATGTCTGCTATGCGGAGAAGAATGCGTGTTGGACATCTGTCTTACACTACCATCAGCAGTACCTATGGATATCGATACTTTGCTTGGTTCGGTAACGGCTCATGTAGTGTGTTGTCCCCAGCGGCTACCTATTCTGATGGTGGCATTCGTTGAGACTTCACCATTACGATTAGGTGGCGGTGAAGTACGAGATGAAAGCGGCACCACACAGGTACAACCTTCTGTGAACATTGCTGATCTTGACATCGATGATGGCAATGAAACTCACATATGCAATATTTCAGCTTTTTCAAACTTGGTAGAACTTTCACCTACTGTTGTAGAGGAATTTTTCACCAGCCTATCTGATTTAATGTTCTCCCCTAACAAAGAGAATAGCTTTTAAAACAGCGAGCACACAGCGTTCCCTGAACTCTGAATTCGGCCTTCAGTTTTTTGTAAACAACACTACTGAAAACATTTGGAACCTCTTTTTTTCCCCTGAAAGCGAAATTATTTTTTCCGATTTCCAAAATATTTTTTTTGGCACATGATACTCTGCTTAAAGTAGAACTATTCTTAGAGAACAGAACTTCTATTTTTAGAAACTCTAGAGACAATATTTTGACTTAGCCTCAAGCACATGTACAGTCTTGTATAAATATGTGATGAAATGGTCTCGACCTTCTCTTCTGTATTAAGAGCCATTTCCTAAATGTAAATTTCGTGATTCATTCAGTGAAAATTATAATGCGCTTCAGAAATATTATCTGAATGATACCACTGCTTAAAAAACGAACAGTATAATACTCATTTTTCATGTATCTACACCATTTCAAATGCATTTGATGTATTTTGGGGTGGGCTGGAAAACACATGCATACTTATATGTTTATATATTGCTTAGTATTTAGTAATGATGGACATTATACGTGGAGTGGGTGTTGTAAACGTATCTAGGACCCTAATTAAATATTCCCGATTCATGCCCTTATGTGGTTATAACAAATCATATCCTTATAAAGGCATAAGAATCATATCCATATTTAGTCATAGCCATTGCAGTCCAAATACGGCAAGGCTACTCCCCTAGACTCCTAGAAAGTACAACACGTTCTTTAAACAAACCAAGCCTCCAGCAGCCCGGGAATTCCCCCTGCTTTTGTTTTGATTTGTCCAAGAACTCCTGGAGTCCTGAAAGAACTGTAAGTTCTTAGTGACGTCTTATGTCCAACCTTACGTCAAACTCGGCACCTTCCAGGTATAAATATACCAGCATTTGCCTTAAGCAAACACACGGTGGTTTGGAGCAGATCGGCTATCTACTTACCCAAAGCCCAGCTGATGCGAGTGCCGAAGGAAGCCGACCCTCCCATTTGACGCACTGAGAGAGACGCTGTCTTTTCTCCTGCCGAGAAATCCAGCTCCAGTGTTTCCAGTCACCCTTGCGGGTGCTGGGAGATCAAGTCCTGAGAGAGATACAAGACCTCCTTCATTCTAAACCAAGGTACGGAGCTGATTAGACCCTTAGAGAATTCTTGATTCAGATTCTTGGCAAAAACTATCTTAACTTAAACTGCAGCTCACTTACTCCTTCCAGGTACTAGGCTTAGGTTGGGTACACCGGGGTAGGCGTATTTTAGAAGCACCAGTTGAGTACGTTTAGTCAACTTTTATCATTGTATGTATTTTATGCATTTTATCCGTTTTCAGTATCATATGGCTCAGAAACCATATAAATGCTTTTACAGTATTGTTTCATAATACTCTTCTTACTGTACGCACTTTACTTTATGACAAGTATTGCAATTGTGGCAATTCACTTCTCTTGCATGAGAAAGAGGACTGCTCAATAAATAACACCTTTTATTGAAAACGCCCGTCTCTCTATTTCTCTGTACTCTGGTGAAACTAAGCATGCAGATTGACTAAGTGAAATAGCCATCTATTGTTTTCACACGACTCTGGAGATATACTCCTTATTCTGGAGGGAGCAAAGTTGTCAAGTTTATGCGGTTGTCAGAAACTAATCCCTTCTTGTCTATTCAGGAAAGTTAACTCCTTCCTGTTCACTCGAGAAAGTTTCTAGTGACCTCTGAGCTAGCTGGCATTCATAATTAAGTCTAACATATTCAATAGAGACCTAGTCGACCTCAGTCCTACATCTAAACTATCGTTTATGTTATTCCAATGCGCAGAGCCTATTGGGAATATAGGAACTACACTACATAGGTTAGCACTACTTTACTTACGCCTGCTTTTCATCTGACTTAGCCATGATATCCAATGGAAGGTGGCTATCATGGCTAAGTATGCCCTGTCCTATCACCAACGTAGCGCCAAACGTTGTGTGATTATCGCTGGAATCCCAGCGATAATTGCACATTTGGCAGCTAACTCGGTTGTTTTTATCGCTCTGGAGATAAGCGTCGCTGATAGCGCGCTATCTCCACGATAAAAACAAGCGATAGCTGGCGATATTTATCCTAGCGCTAAGTGCGCTTAGCGATACTTATCAGCAGTTGTTGGTGATATGCCCCCTGGTTGTAAAGGCTACTTACCCCCTCCCTGACATCTACTGCGATCTTCAAGTCACAATCAGCAGGGCAGGCAAATCTATAAAGCTAGGTAAGCAGAAGCCTTTGGGTGTCACTTAGCAGTAGCACCCAATTACAGGAAAAGTGATGCTTTCAATATATGGGGAGTGCTCCAGCTGGCGAACACGGTCGGGATGGGCTATCCGGGAGTGCCAGAGGGGCTGGTCTGCAAGGAAAGCGTGTGAGGCGTTTTGGGCTATGTGTGGGCCTGTTTTATGCTCTGGTTGCAGGTTTTGTTTTTACCGTTGATTTCTCTGATATTACCACAAACATTGCCTTCAGTAAGCATGCATGCATGCAGTTTTTCATACGTTGCACAACACATGTCCAGCTTGTCTTTAGAAGCTTAAAACTGCACCAATTTGCAAATGTGGGTCACACTTTTAGCTGTCTGATTCACTAATGCAGGACACTTCTTTTTTGGTTACTTTTCACTCTCGACACGACTCTACTGGAAAAATTCTATTTTGCCTGGAGAACAGAAATTTATAGCAATTTTTCGGTGAGTTCAGTTACCGACCTGGCCAAAACAGCGCCCGGTCCCTAAGAAGTAAGTTAAGTGAGTACCAATTAATTGGATAAAAGTAACACCAATTATCTGCAGCGTTTACAAACACCAGAATCACTTTATAAAAATGAGTCCTTATATCCTCAGAGCCCTTGAATGTGGCAAAGGAAGACCATTCCTAATGAAGATGGAAGTTATCTATGCATTGTGGTGGCTGTGTTTTCTTTTTAAAATTTTTGAAGAGTAGAAGAAAATACATTTTTGCAAGGGCACCTGTTCTTACTAGGGATCAAGGGCGAGAATTATGTAAAAATAAAAACCTCGGCCATCTGGCACGCCTGCTCGTAACACCCACACTATGCCCATTAACTCAATGAACTACATTGAAGGCTTAAGTGTTGGCCCACTGCTGGTTTAGGAGTGTTTCACTGAAGCTGTTCAGATATCTCCCCAGCATCTGTAAAAAAGTAAAAATGAATGTGCTTCTACAGCTGTGGAATTCATGAGACTGTCTGTGCTACAAGTCCTCCTTCCTGATCACCTGGTAAAACAAGCACTGGCAAAGCCAATAGGTCAGGCTTTAATGTTCCAAGTTGTGTAAACACAGGCATGACCAAATCCTGTTAAAATGTGTTACACACAATGTTTATCACATTAAAGCCTGCCCTACTGGCTTTGGCAATGGTGGGAAAAAGTAGCACACAAGTATTACTTTATGTATACAATAAATATAGGAGATATAGAATTAAATCTGACAAGCAGTGTGTTGATTGAGTGCACTTTTAAGATGTAAAGTAGTCCCTCATGCATTCCAATGGAAGCCCTTCCTTGACAGAAACATACATCAAACAGCTAATAGTGTGAGGTGAGACAGAAATACTGCTATGGGGAAGTCAAAGAACACTCTATGAACATTTTAAAGCATTCATAGAGGCATAGGAAGCAAAATAAAGATATTTTTTATGTAATAAATGTGAGGTGGGTCAGAAAGTGCTTCACGTAAGCACCATCCATGGAGCTACTGGTTGGTACTCACCAGTTGGCTCAGTCTGTCTTCATTGGCACTTTCTTGATAGAAAACAATGTGACCGAACTCTAAACTAATTTAAAAATATAATAAATAGAAGAGTGAGGTGTACAAATGAAGGTGACATCTATCTATCATCTATGCCTCGTAATTGTGAAAGAAGTAAACTAAACTCCTCATAGGTTAAAATTGAGTTGTGGACATCTATCGCACAGATTCTTTAATTTTTAATCGTGTTCACACTCAGTTAAAAAGATGGCATGTTTAGACCATATTAACCTGAAAGGAGACATGTTTCATTGCCCTAAACATTTGCAGAAAGTTCATCAGGGCATGGGGACACATCTCCACCGCAATAATTCACCGGACCTGTAGTGGTTGATAAAAATATAGGATAAGAGAGAATAGTGCCAGAGACAAAGGAAAAAATATATATATTTTTTAAGTTAACAACCTCATGTTTTGACAGCACCCATGCTTGTTTCCAATGTCTAATGTACATAAAATAGTTACCAAGTGGTTGCCAGGAACTCACCGGATGTGGACCTGGAGGGTGGCAACCCCCCATAGATCAATGTAACCAAGAGCGGATACCTGAAAGTGAATATATGCTTATGTCAGGCATTGTCTGACTCACCTCACAATTTTTACATAATAAATCTTTTTTTTTATTCTTTATTTTGATAGCCCATTTTGAGACTATTGGCTGGTGGGCTTTCAACCTGTTTTGGGTGGTTGATGAACTTTTATCTGACTAACACATATGGGTGAGCATGACTAGATAAGCAAGCATTGCGTCACCAAGGAGTAAGACATGATACTCATTTAGTACAAATTGTTCGAAATAGTTATGTGTTTTTTAATGCCAGATCTTGTTTTTTTTAAACAAGCATGAGTCTGCCTAACACTTTGACTAGTCCTCCAGAGGTTTTGTGGCCTTCTGGATCTGAATTGCTGATGGGCTGAATGAATGGAAGGAATACTTTTTAGGTCCAGCCTAGGCAGCGCACAGGTGCTGTCTGCAAGACCTGCTGTAGGCAGTCAGTCAATTCACTTTATTCAATACTTATATTATAAGATCATAAAAGTACAAATGTGCAAAGATAAAGAACATCCATCCAAGTACAAATGTTGTTTTAGAAAGATCATCTAAAAATATCCATTGAAAACATACAAAGCATTCATGATGACTGAACAATCGCTTAAAAACAATTACTAAAAACATAGCATATAGTTCATTCTTGGGAATTATACAGCCACCTAGTTTTCCATATTAAGGATAAAAAAGATGCCACGGTGCAACAGACGAGGAGATCGAGCAGTGATTGCAATAAATACATTCCTATACGGCATTGTGTGAAACTATATTTGCCGTGAGGGGCAATATGATTTTTTGTGGTGTACCATCCAAAATTTACAAAAGAAAAACATTTGCAAGTTTGATTGAGTAGGAAAAACCTGTGACTTAAATTTGTCACTGTGAATAAATATGAGGATTTTCCTTTCTGGACAATCGGTCCCTCTAAGTAAGATTGCACTGATACTTTTAGACAGTTAGTTTCTTTCATTTGCCCTGTGTGTGAGAAAATGAGTTTTAATCTCCTGTTTTGAAATTTCAGAGCAACCACTTGGCAAGACAAATAGGTGTGCTAAGCCGAGGGAATAGAGACTATTTTTGATATATGTTGTCCATGAGATCCTGTGGGCAAGTCCCAGAGAAAGACAATTTTCTCTTAGCTTCTGAGTATTGGGAACAGATTCTCTTCTTCAGATAGAATGCCATAAAATGATTGGTGATAGGCTAATTATATCATTTATATACTGAGCATCGATTTCTGCGTGAGATGTAAAGTTTGAGCAGCTTATGGGGAGGCCTACTAGTTTTTTCCAGAAGATATACTTCATAACGTGGAGAGCTGAGGAGTTCGAATAACCCCAGATACCTGCCCCATAAATTGCCACCGAAACAGATTTAGCAATGTAGATTATTTCACAATATCAATAGGTTTCGCTCCTAGTTTTTTTATGAAAGAGTGTGGGTGAGTATACTTTTTTCAAGCAATAAGCCTGTTGTAGTAATCATATTAGCCCAAGTTAGTTGTCTATCAAAAGTCACCCCTAGGTAAGAAAAAAGCATCAATTTGGGCTTCTTTTTGGCCATCTATATAAAAGCTTAAGGCCTTCCATATCTTTCCGTCCGGTGATTAAAATAAAGTACTTGGATTTGTTGTTTTTTAAATCCAAATTAGGCATACATTTCACATAAACCTCTAGTAAATGTTGTAGGGCTAGGCCGGTGCGGGCAATTAACACTGCATCATCTGCGTAGAGGAGGATTGAAGTGCGTAGATTATTGATCTTGGGGACGTCTGATAATGAGTCCGCCAAGCGAGTTTCTAACCCATTAGTATAGATAAAAAAAGAAAAGGGGCAAGTACGCAGCCCTGTCGGACACCCCTGTTGATTGGAAACACCCTAGTGCACTCTCCCTGCCTCCCGTATCGGACACAGGCCGAGGCCGAGGAGTAAAACTCCCTTATAAAGAGGATGATTGCCTCATCGATACCCATTTCCTTCATTATCCTCCGCAGATGGTGATGTGCTATGCAGTAAAATGCTGCAGATAAGTCCATAAAAGCCAAGTATAACTTGCCCTGCTTGGCTTGGGTATACTTGGCGATTAACAGACTTAAATTGAGGCACTGATCTTGAGTGCCCATCCCCTGTTTAAAACCGTATTGGACCGGAGTCAACACATTGTTACTGGTGGCCCATTCCTCAAGTCTGTTGAATAGAACCCGGCCCATAAGCTTTGCAGTACTGCCCAGGAGAGAAATTGGTCTATAGTATTTAGACTCAGATTTATCTCCTTTCTTGTAAATGGGGATTTAAATAGATTTCGCCCATGAGTCTGGTGTTCCCACTCTAGCAACTACGTTAAAAAAATGCTTGTCAGCGCCGGTTCCCATACGTCTGGCCGCTCAGTAAAGAAATCTATTGGAGAACCATCCGGGCCGGGGGCTCTATTACTGGAGCATTGCATAAGGGCCGCTCTGATCTCATGATGGTTAAAAATAAGGAGCAGTTTAGTGGAGGGAGAGATAGCTGCCCACTGGGTAGTCATTCCCTCAGCATTAGGGTCAAATATTGAGGAAAAATATACAACCCAAGATTCCTCATCCACATGACAATCCAGACTTGGTGCTGTAGTTGGTTTAAGAAAGGGAACGTTGATAACTCTCCAAAAGTCCCTGTCATTTGTCAAAAAATGACTTTTGCCCTACGTTCACTCCAGTGTCGCTGCTTTTTGCTGCCTCCTAACTCGTTCTGCAGCCTATACGTCACTTTCGTTCTAAGACAGAGGAGCACAGACCAAGTACAGTATCCTTACACTTTCCTTCTTGAACAGTTGTTTGGCATAAATCTTTTTCTTTAAATTGTTGCTTTTCGGCCCTCGCTGCTTGTTATTAGTTGCTTTCCAACCATCTGCTGGTTTTGGAATGTTCCCGTTGATCTTCTGTGCAAGGCTTTTGCTTGTTCTCTTTTTTACATTTGATTATCATTTAAGCTTTTCTGGTAGCTGCATTTTGTTTTCATTGTTAATGCGGCTCCCACTTCACGAGTGCCGTGCTTTATCTACTTTTATTCACTTTGCAGAGGATGAGCACTTCCCAGCAGTGGTTGTGTTTTCTTTAATCTTTAACGAGCGCCCACTCCACAATCGCCTTGCTTGGTCTTGTTTATTTATTTTAGTGGTGAGGGTGGAGCAGGTTATCCATTTTTATTAAAATGTATTGGCGTTTCCGTGACTATATTGGGCTGCAAAGGCTTTTGGTTGGTTCTCTTTTTACATTTGATTAGCATTTAAGCTTCTCGGGTCACGGCGTTTTAGTTTCATCGATAAAGATACTACTTTCACCATGGAAGTCCCCACTTCCTGAACCGGGGAAATGAGGCGTTTGATAGGCCTATCACTCCTGGTGTTGCCGAAGCTAGGAATGCACACCCTTGTGTACTGTCCCATCTCTACCGTTGTCACTTACCATTTTATGATCTATGCATATCATGTTGACACTGGTGGCCCTGCGTGCACAGGCGCCAGTTACTGTAGGTATACATTTCCTCTCACGGCAAATACTGCCATTTTGTGAAACCACATCCTGCTACATAACTGCCACCAGCCCAATATAAGGGCTTACACACCGAAACAGTCAACTCTGTGCTGGCACGTCCTGCGTTTTTTGATCGCTCGACCATCACACTTGCGTTGTTGTTTGCCATCCTCTACCTGACGTCAGCATCCCTTGGGCTGTCCTCCTGTAGCAGCTTTGTGATGCGGAGCACTCCAGATATCCACCATGGACCCGGCCATACATAAATGGAAAAGATAAACACAAACCATTAGTGTTTCTGGCGATAACTGCAGTACATGTGCTAGTCTTACATTGCCATCCCTTGCCACGTTTGAGATACGATTAGCGTCAGATGCCTACTCCTAAACACTTCCGACTAAGTGTGGAGCATAGCCTCAGTTTGTGTCCCCTGTAGCGTGACTGTATTAGTGTTATGAAGAGTACCCTGTAAAAATGGCCTTTATTAACAAATACTACCCAGTGTGTAGTGTATTGACACAAAGCATGGAGTCCCCAGTGCATACCATAACGCCCTCATGACTCCTTAAGGATGATTAGGATATCAGTTAAAAATGAACAGTCCGTTTGCATTGGCACCCACCCAATCACAACTTGATGAGATATACGTGTTCTAAGTATCGAACCCCTTGCGCCTGACTGTTGACTTGGATCGTGGCTGACAGTGGTAAACGCGTAATATAACTAAGGGGCAACCATAACCTATATATATTATTCTCATGATCCCAGACTGAGCATCATTGCCTTAACAAGTTGCAAGCAGCAGGTGCCCCTCCCGCTGCCACACATGATTGTCCAATCAATTCATAGTATACCGCCACCTATTGTAAATCATGATGCAACATTAGTTTCCACAGATCAGGGTTTAATGTGTTACCGTTCATCAACCCATTCTGCCTCCCCCAGTTCAGCCCTGTTCATATGCAAATCTGTCTGACCCTTCTGCCCATTGAAGAGCACCAGCAGTATCAGAGATGGGACTTAGGCATCGTTACGACCAACTCGAGGCCTACCACCTAGGCAAGTACGCACGTAAGTGTACTTGAATCAGCCAGCCCCCAGGTGACCCTGAACTAGTATTGTCAATAATACTGATAGATATATTGATTACGTAGACCCCACTGCCATGTTATCGTTATAAGTAGCCTTAGCTTGGTCTGTGGGAGCACTGAGATCCCTCCTGTTGCACCAGACAGGATCTATTATTTTATGAAGAGTGTGGACGTTCTGATGCAATAATAAATTCCCGCACCCAGAAAGAAATATTGTGGGGTGGCGGGGTCAGTACAAGGAGGGTGTTAAACAGGGATCAGAATTACAGTGCCCGCCCCCCAATTATGGTTACATTGTCTATTCACCAAATAAATAGCACCACGACTGTCTTGTCGCTGATTCAGAAAGTAAAAACAAGGGGAACAGTAATTGTCATCCTAATGTCCCAGCATTTAGCCCCATGTGTGCAGCTTTTCATGCTCCTTGCACTCAACCAATCTGACAAATGATCGTTTAACGTGTTCTAGCCCAAATGTAGGTATGCAATGGGCAGCCTCTCTGAGAGTAGCATTAACATATTAAATGTATTTAGACCCAGTGCATCTGAATATTATAAACAATTTGGGGTGTTGATTCCCATGCAAATCTGTCATGGATACCGCCCTCCTGGGCCTACTTTGGACATTCTTAATTCGAAGAAAGATATAAAGATCTTCCAATTTCAGCAGGCAAATATTTTGTGGCCCTGAACCAACACACCAAACGTAAGCAGGGTGATAACACCAGATATTCTCACTCAGGTTTCGGAGTGGCATAAGTGACCGTCCCTAACCCATAGATCGACCCCAGAGCATATATCTGCCCAATCCCTTACACCCGCATGAGGAAGGCGGGGAACTTAACATTTAAATAGTCTCCCTGACGCAATTTGATATGATCACGCTGATATTAGATACTCAAATGCTACACGATCTTAATAATTAAATGGTCAGACTCCTGGCAAGGTAAGGATACTGATAGAAGAGGACATTAACATTGCACTGTGCATTCCTCTTCAGGTCTGTAGGCAGTGCTTTATGCATCCCACTCCTCGAGCATTAAGTGTATGCAAGCTGGTTAACCTTGGGCTACCGGATGACTCCCTCCAACGGCTACACTTACAAATGATCGTTTAAAGTGTTCATGCCCAAATGTAGGTATACAATGGGCAGCATCTCTGAGATTAGAATTAACATATTAACTGTATTTAGATACAATGCATCCAAAATATACACATTTTTAAAGCGTGTTGATTATCCTGCAAATCTGTCATGGATACAGCCCTCCCGGGCCTACATTGGACATTCTTGATTTAAAGAAAGAGATAAAGATCTTCCAATTTCATCAGGCAATTATTTGTGGCCCTGCCATTCTTTTAACTAACTTGTGAGCTACCGGCAAAGCCAGTCGATCTCGCTTTGCAATACTTGTTTTATGAATGTAGGAATTTTCTTTATACAGCGCAAACCTAACTGTGAAGCAAAAAAGGCACTGCACATCTACAAGATCGTGTACATCACCTGGGGATTACACAAAATACCTTTTACACATAATTATACACATAGCGATCAAGTGATTTGCCCAGAATCACAAATTATGTACATAAACACCTTTCACCTTGAAGTCGGGGCGAAAGTTAAATTGCTTCCATCTGCAATTGATTGTTGTGCAAGAGATGAACTCATAGCACAATACAAAATTAGTGAATTCAAATACCCAAGCCTCGTCACTTTGTAAAACACATTCTTTGGCTTGTGTAAAAGTACAGAGAAACGGTGTTAGAGTCGTGCTAGGTTTCTGTATTAGCATGGCTAATTGTATTTTTAGGCTTATCTCTAGCAGTAGCCTTTAGTTCATATGGTGTATGCAAATACAACTTATTTTACTGTTTTGTAACTCTGGTATGGATACAGTCTTCCTGGCCCTGCGCTGAACATCCTTGGAATTGAAGAAAAACAATATTGAAGGTATCGTGCCTAAACGCTTCTTATGTGCCAGCTGTGCACTTCCCTCACGCGCAGACAGCTTCGGTTTCGCAGCGCGCAGACAGCCAGGAATCCCAACCGAGGCGTGGAAGGGGGATTTATGCATACGCACGTGCTTAATCTCCATTATAAATGGAGCGCGTCTATTCGCAGGTTCATACCTTTCACAAAATACAGGAGTGATGAAAGCAAAAACATGCATACACGCAGTACTGTTGGTACCACGTTGCATTGGCTAGAGTATGCGCATCAAACAGTGCCCATTCTGGGTCAGAAAAATGCTTGAGCTGCAGTGAGGTGACGTACTCCCGCTGCGCATGCCATGATGTTTCTCCTTCGCATCAACGCATGCCCCTCATTTATCACCCTCTTATGATTCTCTAACGGAATTCCTGCTTTTTCAACATCATTTCAAGCGTGACCAGCTACTAAATGTAACTAGACTGACTTCTGTTCTCTATATTGAACTGCAAATGTTCACGTTTATTTTGCATACATTTTGTATAGCAGTACTAACATGATCTTTTCTGCGTTCTATTTATCCCAAATCCAGTCCAGTAAGAAGAGCCAAGAGGAATCATATGCAACATCTCGACTCAACCCGTCGTTTTCTCTTGTCAGCTTCGCTGTACTCTGGTAATAAACCTGAATGTGACCCCGCACTGTATTAATAACTACCCCAAAACGTGACACAAAAACTACACAACATGAACAACATAGTCCCACACTGCCAGCACGAGACTCCGGTAATCGGTAACCTTATAATATTGTCCAAAATTGCCCTTCTGGGGCTAAAGGCCACACAGTGTGGATAGGATGTAAGCAGAATCCCATGCTGGCACCACAGGACCACATTAAACACGTACAGCACTTCATCGTATCACAAAAGTCACTAAATAAAAGCAAGCTGAAGGCTCCAGCATATATCATCTTCAGTCTTTACATTGAGCACGTAACAGCAAGCTTTGGCAACATATCAAGACAATCTCCCTACACTGGTTGCCACTGAATCTCGCTCTATCATTGAAATGGCCGGCATTATGCACAAAGTCATCCATCATGACACACCATTTTTTTTTTCTTTTAACCTCAGTACCCTCTTGTGCAGTAAAAGCAAGGTAAATCTATAACTGAAAATCGGTTTCTGTAGACAACAGACTCACAAACTACCTTTGTGCCTAACCATGTATCTATAAGTTAGCAATAAACAATACAGCGCAGTCCACCCCACCATCTGAGTAATCCGCTCACTAGGTATCATGAACAGCCCAACAAGTATGTTGTAAGAGGGGAGGGGGGAGGGGGGTCCGTACCTCCTTCGTCCGTGATGCCGCAGGCAGGTACTCTGAATACTTTTAGTGTATCTCTACAATATATCATATCTTGCAGCCATCGCTTGTATTTTGGAACATTAAACGGCCCCACGGTGGGGCGAGGAGCGAGCCTGGGAGCGCGGGCACAAAGAGGCCGCTTCCCGCGCTCCCCAGGCTTTTAACCCTTTCGCCGCCGCGACCCCGCCCCCTCGCCCCGGAAGCACACCAGTACTTCCGGGGCGAGGGCGTGGGGCAAGCGGCCCCGAAAGGGACGGGGTGTGTGGGAGGGGCCGGGCCCTGCCATGCTTGCGTGGGGGCCTATTGGCCCCCCCTTGTATTTTCATCGATAAAGCGCCGCCCCTTCACGATCGCCATGCTTTATCTAGTTTTGTTTACTTTTCCGAGAACCAGTACTTCCCAGTAGTGCTTGTGTTTTGTTTCACCTTTAATGCTCACCTTCTCCACTATCGCCTTGCTTAATTTTGTTTATTTATTTTAGTGGTAATGGTGGAGCAAGTTATCCATTCTTAAAATCTATTGGCATCATGAACACTCCCAGTAATTTTAACAACATATAAAAAGGCAAACAACTGCATACTGGTATTTTTTATGTAGGTGTGCTTTTCTGAGGTGTAGGTAAGTTAACAACATTGAGAAAACTGCTCCGTGCACTACTAAGCGTGCTTCCTTTATTCAGAAGTTCATTTAGCAGTGCTTGAGAAAATGCGGCTTGAAAGACGCCAGCAGGATGGTTGAAGAAATGGGTCACACCCCAGAAGCTCCACTGTTGCAAATTAAGTGGGTTGTGTTTAGGAAATAAAAGCTACAATACCCCTTGAACAAGCTGTCTATCAGCAGTCACAGCAGTCCAGCAGGGTCTTGTCCAATTCATTCTCTTCAAGCTTGGTGTGACTTAGGAACAGTTTTGATGTTGTCAATTCCAATGGGTACACATAACAAAGGCTTTAGGAAAATGTCGGCATTATAAATTGCATAGTTTTTGGTGGGTCTCCACACACAACATGTATTTTGTTTTATCTTGGCATCATCATGCGTTAACTAGAGGTAAATTATTTTTTTTAATCTGCTTTTTAGCCGCTTAACCGCGGCACGAATTCTGCTGCGGTGCGGCGGTTTTAATCAGTGGGCGGGGATGCGCCAGCCAACGGACGTGAGCAGCACTACGGAGGTAGTGCTCGCGACAGTCATTGGCAGACGGGAGCACGCTGCCAACTACCCATAATTCTGCGTTCCGCGACTTTGCGAAATTTTTTGCTTGTTCGCGTTCTAAAAATGCGTGTTCGTGAGATATTTCCCCCCGAGCACGCAAACAGCGATTTCGAGCAGTAAAAAAGCATTGCGAACAAGCAATTCCATGTGTTCGTGGAACTTCTGCGTGTTCGCGGAGATTTTTTACCGTTTCGGGGAGATTTGCGTAACGCGATTACGCAAGTTCCGCCCACCCCTAGTTATTTTCTAATATATTCACATTTAAGTTCTTCTAAATTTTGTTCCATATAGTTCGAGAGAGTGCGCCATGGCTGCGCCTGATACAGATGCTACCCTTGCTTATTAATCATATTTGACATTAAAGGATTCACAAGTTAGCGGCAGGGACTTGCTGGTATTTCATGTGTGGGGCCCAAAGTGAGCCCGACAGCAAGTTGTTTTTCATTACAAGACATCGTACACGCCTCCTTATATCTTTGCACTATAGTTACATATCTGCCGTTGCTGTAAGTTTGGGAGGGTCAAGCCATGTACAGTCTTGAACAGCGTCCTGTCAAAATACTTCAGAGGATGTGATATTTGTCTGGAGGTGTTTTTGGGCTTCTTGTTTATGGATGCTGTTGCAATAGGCTGTGCTACAAGTTGCCAGAATGTACTTATATTAATTATAGTCATTAGAGCATGGTGTAAAGGATGGCAGTTGTGTAATACAATTTTTTTTTCAACATCCTACATTATTTTCCATTAATGTAATTTGATTTCCCATTGGCATACTTATTTCATGCCTACCTTTTACATTATTTTACGGTTTGAGAGTGAGCAAATTCACGACTTTTCATTTAGTAGTTAGAACTATGTTTAGTTGCTGGTGTCGCGGCACTGCAGAGCCAGCCAATCAGCATATTTTTACTGAACACCACATAGTTCCATGCCACACAATTCAACTTCACACATTTCCAATACACACCACATAATTCCACACCAAATCAAATATTTCAACTATATAACGCAATTACACAACAAACCACATATCTCCACCCCACACCACATAATTCAACTCCAAAACATGTCACTCCAGAACACCAGTCCACAAAATTAATTCAATAATAAGCAATCTCACTCGACATACTTCCAGTACAGTTAATACCATTTAATTCATATCCACATATTTCCACAGCACACCATGCCACATATTTCGACTACACAAACCCATAACACACGATTCCATGCCATACAATTCCACAATAAATAATTCTAAAAACCCATGCCTACCTCTCACTACCACCTACTCTGTCATCTCTCCCCCACACACCCACTGCCTCTGTCATCTCTCCCTCACACTCCCACTACCGACTCTCATCTTGCAATTCCACTACCTGCTCATCCCTCCCTCACACTCCCATACTGAATTATGTCATGAAGGCCATTTTGGCATTATAAGAACTAAACCGCCTGCTATAAAAAATGGTGGAGAAAATGGATCTGGATTAAGAGATTTGTAAGAAACTTTTTGGGCCTCCAGTGTGTGCAGTTCCCATTCCTACATTTTTATAGGTAATCTGTAACAATTTAACCCCTTAAGTGCTGCCGTCAGCCGTTGGATGTCGCGAGCACTACCTTTGTAGTGCTGCGCACGTCTAACGGCCGACGTGGCCCCGCCCATTTTGCGGAAGTGCCGCACTGCCGCAAAATCGTGGCCGCGGCAAACGGGTTAAATCATGGGTCCTGTGGGAGAATCATAAAAGTACATCATTACTTTAATTGATTTGTTTTCACATTGGCCTGTTGCGGAGGTCGTACTAAGGCAGATACTGATTCTGCACTGAATATTTGTAATTATGTGTTCAATTGTGAAGAATACCAGCTACCTAATTGAGTGACAAGGGAGTGAGGTTCTTATCAAATAGAGCAAAATAAAAATTTTAAGGACTTGTGGTTAGACATAAAACTACTTCTCTTTATAACCCTAGTGGTAATGGTATGATTGAACGCTTTAACAGAGTCATCAAAATTATTATCCAATTAGAGTTGAGTGTGGTATTTAGGAAGTTCAATTAACCAAAACTGTATGGGCCCACAGAGTGTTTAATGTCTGGTTGATAAACCAGACATTAAACACTGATCTGGTGTGACTCAGAATAAAGTTAAGTTGCAGTATGATTATAAACATAACACTATACCTGTTAATATTCAGGCAGGACAATGGGTTTGTGTAAAAATAAACACGGGTAAAGATACTAAAGGGGATTAGCCAGTCTTATGAACCGATGGGGGTCAGAGAGGTTTTTTAAAATGCTATGCATTTGAGTGATGGGAAGGGATGGGCCCTTTAAATGGTGGCCAAAAGTTATGATGAATGGGGGCAAAGTATCCAACAGGAAGCCATTAGTACAGGGAATATGTTTAATGACATCACTATGTGGGATGGTATTTTCTGTGACTCTGCTCATACAGGTTGTACAGAAAGTGATAGGGTAGGTAATAATTATAGTTTCAGTTTATATCTTTATTTCGGTTAAAGACAAACCATAAGAGATGTACACATATTTTGAATACATTTAAGTAACAAGGACTGAAAGAACCAATTCTGCGCCCATTTTTCCATAGTTCATTATTACTATTTGGAAGTCAGTCAGAGGTATTTGCGATGCTAAAATCATAAATACATTATTAACTCTTAAAAAAAAAAGGTAATATATTCATATACCTTACAGTTAATAGTTCATTTTAAAACATACTTAATATAAGTGGTATTACTTCCATATTGTAAAAGGAAAACTAATTTAGCTAAACAGATGGTAATAATTATAAACTTGATTGTGAACACGAGAGTAGTCTATCCGATAGCCCATTATTAATTATTTTCTCTTTTGGATTATCTCCAGACAGTTCATCTCATAGTTCATTAACACGCATTGACAGTTCATCTCATAGCTTGTTACCAAGTGCTGATAATACCTGCCAGAAATCAAGTTTTTATTATACTTTTTGTGGACCATTGGAGGGAGGAAGGACTGTGTGGCGGGGAAGACGCTTTGGTGCATGATACTGAGAGTGGTATCAGGAGCATGGAGCAGAGTGTTTTGAAATGATGTAGAAGATCTCTGAGATGGTTGATGGATAATATAAATAGTGAGGATTCATTCTAGTTTTAATCTTTATTTTTTATTTATTTAATTTATGTTTGCTTTTGTTGGTATGTATTGTAGGGGGGTATGAATTTATATTCAATCATCTATATTTTTATTTATTCTATTTTATTCCTTCATTGTGTTATTTCTCATGTGTTTTTGGTTTAAGTGGTGGGAGTTCTGGCTTGTTGCTATGTCATGGAATGCTGCTGTTGACAGTAGGTGAAGTGACAGAATTCCTACTGCCATCTGCTGAAGAGGGGAAATTAAGTGGTTGGCATCCTATCCTTATATTGAATTATTGTTCACTTCAGGAGGCTGCAGGTGGTGATGGTGACAAGCTATTGATAAATGTCTAAGGGCTTGGAAAAGTTGTGATAAAGGGCGAATGTCTGATCTGTTTATTAGGAAAACCAACAACAAAAGCAGAAAGCCTGTTTAATTTATAGTGAAAACTATATGTCAAATGCCTTTATGGGTGGATTGTTATTATGCTCTGTTAAAACCTGTGGACACGCATTTCGTTATATGAATCTCACAGATTACCAAAGTAGGGAAGGGATTTTAGTCTTGGTTATCCCTCTTGACAAACCCTGGGGTGGAAGATTTGCACTTTAAAGATCCTTGCTAAACCATTTTAGGAGGAGTTCTATATTGGTTTGTCGGGTGTCATTTTGTACATATTTCTAATTCTATGTATGTATTCCTGAAACATGTCTTGTAGGAAAAGTTTATGAAAAATAAAGTCGACGGATGATGAAGGCTACAGGCCAGATTGGTTCTTTGGAAAAGGTATGCTTTTCATAATAAATAAGTCAGGTCTACTGCATTACAAAGCAATAGATCAGACTGGTTTATTATGAAAAGCATGTATTAAAGCTGGCATGCCTTCTAGGGTGATTTATTATCACACTGTGTTAAACCTTTTGGTGTTGGGTACCCCATCTGACAATCTTAGGACCAACTAATTTCACTGTGATATTCCTTTTAAGATGGCCTGAAAGGTTGTCATGTTTTGCAATCCATATACTTCTTAATGAATACATGCATAAATATACATAGCGTTCGAGTGTCCTACACATTTTGCTTTCACGTATGACATCCTACAGCAATGCACAGTGCGTCAGCACACTTCAGCCATTGTGTCTCTTGCCCTGTAAGGAGTGTCATTTTGTATAATCACAAGCACACATCTCCTGAAAATGAGTGTGCTTCAATGTCAGGGCAAGTAGGCCAGTTTTCTAGTTTTCCATTTTCTCCTTTTCTAATTTCAGTTTTTGTTTATCGCTTCTCCTTTTAATTGTGTTTTTAGAGCACCCTTCAGCTTTCCTGCTGCTGGGCAGCTCCCCTGTTACGGTTTTGTACATAGTGTGTCAAAGTTTTACAGTTCCAACATGGTTGCCACATTTAGAAGCCTCATGTCAGCCATCTCACATCAATACAACAATGACACACTATGCTCAATACCATTTAAAATTAGCCTCCCTCTGTGTTTTGTATTGAGTGTCCATTTCAGAATAGTATTTGCATAGAGTATTGATGTTTTACTACTCCAAAATGGCCTACATGTTGCTTGGAGAAAGTGGCTAGAAGGAGTCCACTCCGGCACTAGCCAAAGGTCCAAGACCTGAGAGGAACCTCTTGGGGGCTGAAACACAGTCTCATAGGCTACACTAGGATGAGTCCAGTGTGAACTGGTCAGCTGGGCAGGGTGCAGGTGTAGGGCTTGTTTAGCTTTTGTATCCCTGAAGATTAACAGGAGGGAAGCCTACTAGCCCTTGGAGTCCACTCATTGGTCCTTGGCAGGAGGCTACAGGAGGAGCTGCCCTTCTCCCCCTGGGGTCCTGTCTTAGCTCAGTAGTGCAGCAGGTGCAGTTATCCTGGATGCAGCCTTCCTTTCTGAGGTCCACAGGTTCAGCAGATGCAGGGTGCTTCATCTGTCATTTCCGAGTCCAGTAGTGTTCCGAGACTGGAAGCCAGGGGTGCCACTTTGATGGGGAAACAACCTTCACAACACAACTTTTACAATGCACTACCATTACAACGAAACTTTTACAAAGCAACATCCATTACAACGCATGCAATTACAAAGCAACCATTACAACGTATGACACTACAATGCATACCACTACAACGCATGTCATTACAACTCAGTCATTACAACGCATACCATTATAACGCATAACATTACCATCCAACACTTACCCTACTGTTGCACCCCCTGGAGTTAGAATAGTAATTTTGACCCCTACACTATCCAACACTTACCCTACTGTTGCACCACCTGGAGTTAGAATAGTAATTTTGACCCCTACACTATCCAACACTTACCCTACTGTTGCACCACCTGGAGTTAGAATAGTAATTTTGACCCCTACACTATCCAACACTTACCCTACTGTTGCACCACCTGGAGTTAGAATAGTAATTTTGACCCCTACACTATCCAACACTTACCCTACTGTTGCACCACCTGGAGTTAAAATAGTAATTTTTACCCCTACACTATCCAATACTTACCAAACATGCAATGTAATGTTATGCGTTTTAATGGTATGCGTTGTAAAGGTATTATGCGTTGCAATGGAATGCGTTGTAAATGTCATTTTTAAAATTTCGTTGTAATGGCTTGCGTTGTAATGGAATGCGTTGTAATGGATGTTGCATTGTAAAAAATGCGTTCTAAAGGTATGCGTTGTAAAAGTGTGCGTTGTAATGTCATACGTCTCTTTGATGCAAATTTCGAGTGTGTCGCAGGGGAGGACTCACTTGGCAATGGGGTAGCTATTCTCAAGATTATCAATCCTACCCACTTCCACATTATTTCCTGTGGGTTCACACTAAACTAACCCACAGTGCATCTCCCTGCCCAAATCCAAGATGTCGGAACTCTTCTTCCCTGGGACAGAGCCAAGGCTACACCTTGAGATCTGACAAGTATAATTAGCTACCCCTTCAGGAAAACTGGCTCTGCAACAGGTTTTCCCCTCTTAGAAGATATGACAGCCTGTCTACGTGCACAAAAGGAACTGGCAGATTGCAGGGTGATTCGCATTTGTCTATCAGAGGTGGTAGCCCTCTTGATGCTAGGACACCTCCTGTCTCAACCCTCTGGCCATCCTGTAGCAGGAGGTCACATCTCCTTCCACCAACAGCCCTTTTGTTTCCCATTCCGAAGAGCCCTTCAAACCTTTTGGCAGGCGGGCAGCGGGCTGTCGAAGGTGACAAATGCAGTAGACAACCAGAAATGGCTACTAGAACTTTTGGGCAAGATAGAGGTGACTTTCTCAAGTCATCTTGGTGTTAAAAGTTACTTTAAATCTAAATTCAGTATTAATTCAGGTTTAATGTAATGATTAATTTGATACATTGGAGTACTAGGTTTCGTGGTCTCTAATAAAAGTGAGCACATATTGTGTGGGCTACTGAAACTCCATGTTAACCAATGGGGCTACTGACCTTACTACAGTGAAAACGATAATTTTGAGTTGCCACTGTCAGGAAATGTAAAGTGTACATTCGATATGTTCTTTTTAATATCTTGCATCCATCCTTATGGCCTACAAAAGCTTTCCCTAGGAATGACTTACAAATATTAAGAAGGAAGGTTTAGACTTGGCTAAAGGGACGTTTTGCCATGTCGAGTTGGCAGCTTAAAAGCTGTCCACTAGGCTGCGGTCGCAGACCCAGGGCCGTGTTTCCACTTTGTCACAGCAGTGGTGGCCCAACAAAGGATGCAGTCCACTAGTAACATTTAACTTACGAGCCCCGAGGTGAAGATTACGAGCCCTGAGCTGAAGATGTTGCTTTGGAGTAGCTGCAAATAAAGACCTGGTGGATACTGCAGCGAGATCAGTGAATGCTTCTCTTTGTATGCGAAGAGACGCTGCTGTTGGCACTGTTGTTTGTCAGCAGACCATTTCAACAGAAGTGCTCTAATTAGCAATAAAATCTATGCTATTACAGGACATTAGCCAGTTCTGTTGAGCACATAGAGATCACAAGGTTTTAGATGAATGGGGGAAGTTGAACAATAAGAAGACAGTGCATAATTTATAAAAAAAAATGCATTTAAAGTACATAAACATATAATTTTGTTTATGTTAGTTTTGATGTGCTCATAGACAGCAGATCCGAATGACATCAGCAGAGGATTGAGCTGATTTGGGTCAAAACGCATTACAATGCACTGGGCTTGTAATTGAAAGGATTTAAGACCTAGATGCATCAGTCTGGCATAGTGACTTCATCAGTCTTCCATGGTGAGGCTTTATTCCATTCCTGGCACTAGGCAAAATGTGAAATTGGAAAGGCTTGAAGTAGTGAACAAGTATCCAAGGAGGGAAACAACCTTTACAACGCAACCATTACATCGCACTACACTTACAACGCAGTCATTACATCGCAACATCCTTTACAACGCATGTCACTACAACGCAGGCATTACAACGCATACCATTACAATGCATGACACTACATCACAGCTCACTACAACGCAGGCATTACAACGCATGCCATTACAATGCATGACACTACATTGCATCTCACTACAATGCAGGCATTACAACGCATGCCATTACAACGCATACCATTACAATGCATGACACTACATCGCAGCTCACTACAACGCAGGCATTACAACGCATGCCATTACAACGCATACCATTACAACGCATACCGTTACAACGCATAGTACCCCTACACTATCCTACACTTACCCTACTGTTGCACCCCCTGGAGTTAGAATAGTAATTTTTAACCCCTACACTATCCAAAACGTACCCTACTGTGGCACCCCCTGGAGTTAGAATAGTAATTTTTACCCCTACACTATCCAATACTTACCTTAAATGCAATGTAATGGCATGCGTTATAATGGTATGCGTTGTAAAGGTATAATGCGATGTAATGGAATGCTTTGTAAAGGTAGTTTCTAAAAATGCGATGTAGTGTCATGCGATGTAAAGGAATGCGTTGTAAGTGATTTGCGATGTAAAAACTGGGTTGTAAAGGCATGCGTTGTAAATGTATGCGTTGTAACGTCATACATTCATCTAAGGAGGATGAAGTCGAGGCATTCTCGGGCAGACTCATGCTTTTTTCTGCTGACCCCTGCTAGTGCCTGCTTTGCTGACCCGAGCATGTGGCTATTAGGGTCGAGCCCACTTGCTTACTTGACCACCACCTGCTTTCATTTGACCTCTATTTGTCGAGATGCCACCAGCATGCACCTGCCAAAGGCGTGACATGACACACAGAATAAAGGTCAGAAAAGCATAAAGTGACACGCGCGCTGCCTGGATGCCCCATCACAGCGGCAGGCTGGCAATGTTCGAAAAATGTTTCCCTGATTAGGAAAAGCAATAATAAAGTGCACAGTGTTTAGCCTAAAACGAGTTAGATAAAAGTGTTGTCTATGAGTCCTTATAAGTATATATAAGGTTCAGGACAAGCAGATGTACAAATTGTAGAGTAAATATAGGCAAAGATGACTGTTCTCACCTCATCTTCATGCAGTGTTAAAAAAAAAGGGAAATTAGTTTTTTTCTTTACAGTTCATATCGATCGACCTGGGGTTATCAAACATATCTGGGGCTCCCACAAGATAAAACATTCTTTTAACATTTGCCAACCAATGATTCCGATACACATTATCCGGTGATAAGCAGTCCGCCAGGAAAGCTCTGACCAGGTCCGATTCCTGCTTGGCCCAGCAATGTATTCGCAAAATCAGCGGTGCGAGTCTGATCATGGCCTACAATCGAGGATGTGCTTCTTCGAATTGACAACAGCTTAGGGTGACCAGAATTTTAACCCCTTGGCCGCGGCGGTAATTCCGCCGTGGCGCTAGGGGAGAGGGGGGGGCCGCGCGGCGCCGCTATGCTTGTGACAGAACCACTCCGTCACGAGCCGCGGTGGCGCTGTGCTTGTGACGGAATGGTTCCGTCACGGCCCCACCCGCCTAATAGAACGCTCAGCGCAGGCGCGAAATCGCCGGGCCGTGACGGAACCATTCCGTCACCAGCACAGCACCACCGTGGCTCGTGACGGAATGGTTTCGTCACGAGCATGCAAGGGGTTAAAGCCAAAGACCAGGACATTTCACAAAAATAGCAGAAGGACTACTATTTTACTTCAAGCGATGAGAGCTCTCCTCAGCAGAGAATTACAGAACAGGCAGTAAGAACATACATAAAATGCAATTTTTAAACTCAGTAGCTTGCCTGTTAATTAAATTGCTTTCTTGAAACAATTGCTAATGATCCCTGCTTTGTAAAACATAAAAAAACACCACCCACCGTTTTCAGTCGACCCTCTTTAAAAACGGGGACATGAGCTACATTTCTTGAAATTTGCTGGGACAGTGGGTTAAAAACTGGGACCGTCCTGGCAAAACGGGGACGCCTGGTCACCCTACAGTAGCTTGCCTATGAAACCTTCTCTTTACATTGAAGGAGTAGCCTCAGAGACCACCCCCATATGAACCCACGGGTAAACACTTACTTTTATAAATAGAAATAAATCATTGATTGGTTTCAGTCGCGATTTATGTACAAATCTAAACAATGCATCATTCGTTTTAGTAAAATATTGATCTCTTAGCTTTATCATGGGTGACCAGGTCAAGGAAGAAATAACTGAAATGCCTAAATAATTAAAAGTATTTCTTCTACCCAACCTTGACCTATCCAGACAGTAATTCTTGGTTTTTGTTTTTGCTGGGCCACAAGACATTACAAAGGCTTTGGAATGGTTTACTTTTTAGTCTAAAATTTCCATGAAGGAAAAAAAAGAATTCAATAGGATTTGAAGGCCGTTGACAGATCTTGCAATGAGCATTGCATCATCGGTGTAAAGTAAAATTGGGGAAAAGTAGTTTCCCAGATTTGGCATATCAGAGTCCGGGTCCAGTAAATGTTTATTAAAATTGTTAATATTTAATAGGAAAATAAACGTTGCCAAGATACATCCTTGGCGGACACCTCTCCGGCTCTTAATAGATGTAGTTATCTCTCCTCTGACCCCATAACGGATTGATACCAAAGTTTCAGCATGGAGGCGTCCTATCAATAGTTGCAAATCTTTGTCAATCCTTTTATCGATTATGCCCCATAATTTTGCCAGATTGACCAGGTCAAGTGCACTCAAAAGGTCCATAAATGCTTGATGGAATGCACCCTTTTTCACTAAAACATATTTTCCCGCTACCAAGTATAGCCTTAAAAATCGCTCGATTGTACCTATCTCAGGACGAAAGCCAAACGGAACCTCAATAAGGACCTTATATTCCTCTGCCCATTCCTTGAGGCGTGGCAGCATGACCCACCCAAGGATCTTGGGGCTTGAGGTGGTAACTGGTGGGCAGACGTCAGCTGCCCTTTTAAAATATAGGAACAATAATGGCTTTGCACCAGGATTCTGGGAGGTGGCCCATTATGGAATTTCTAAATACATTTGTTTAAATTGGGGCCCAGTGTTACATTTGATCTATAAATGTCGACAGGATCCCCATCGAACCCATGGGGCTTCCCAGCAAAGTTACTCAGTATAGCCATAGCTACTTACTTTATATTTGTTTGATTTACTAAAAGTTGTGCATCTTACCTTAAAGGTAACCCCTCATCCTGTGCCATGGAATCTGAATCGTCAGTATGAAAAACTTCTGTCTAGTGCTGTTCCTAAATATCAGCGGGTATTAAGGACTTCATTACCGGGGTTCCTTTGTCTGCAACAAAATAGGCGGTTTATTACCTCCCAAATTTCATGGAGTGCCTTTCTCCTCCTGCTTCTGACAGATCCTCCCAGGCCTTCTGCCTTATCATAGCTGTGCGTTCCTCCAGTACAGCTTTGTAGTTTCTACAAGTTTGCTTTATCTCCGATAGACATCTAGGTTTAGAACGAAGGACGGTCATTAGTTGTTTGCGTGCAGCAATACAGGTAGCGTCAAACCACCTTACGGGTTTTGGATCAGCTTTTGATGGTTTTAGAGTTCAGAGATTTGAAGCAACCACACAATTTGAGTTACAATTATGAAGGACACAATACGGATCAGCACCCAGTGAAAGACATACAGAAAAATGTGCCATATTTGCACAGATCATTTTAGCAATGAATACATCTGATGAGACCTTTTTATTCCAATTCAGTCCAATAACCTTTGATTTGGAATAATCACATTTTACATGCTTCCCATTTGAACCTAAATTGTTTGCGTTTTTTTCGAAAATAGAAGTAAGTGGATTATGGTCACTACAACAAATAATCAAAGTTTCAATACTTTTAAAAATGAGATTTAATTTAGAGGACACCATTATGGAATAGATTATGTTTCTCAGGACACTACCAGTATAAGTTGGTATATCTGATGTATCCATGTCATTTAGGAAAACGAAGTCACATTTCATTACTACATTATTTAGGGACTCACCATCAAAAGACTGGGAAAAATGTGTCATTTCGTTATTACCCTGATCCATAAGGCCACAGACACACTGTCCGATAAATTTACAGGCTGTTACATTAAAATCCCCTGCCCAAATCAAATAAACTGTTCGCAAACTTGCTTCATAGAAACTTTCTATGAATTCTTCTAGCTCATCAAATGGTCCGTCCATACTAAGATTAAAAATATTATAATAATAGTTTATCAATAAAATATCAAACGGAGACAAGGTTAAGAAAAACAACTAGGTAGAAGGGTGCGGACCATACACTATTCGCTCAGACCATTTTGAGGTTAACGGATATAAATGTTGCTGAACCTCCCTTTGCTCTACCTATGTTGGAGGGGGTTGCATGTTAGAAGAAACCATTATAACCATCAATATGGAATTCTTCACTCATCTAGGTGTTCTGACACTATATAATTTCAAACTTTTTTAACAATGATAGCCAAACATCATTCTTAAGTTTGGAGAGGGTACCATGTTATTTAGGATATAAAAGAGACACCCTTTGTGGAACTACAAGGTAGATCACTACTCACACTAAAAGGTGTGGCCAAAGTTGATACAACACCAAGAGATAACAACTGCATTAGTAGGGCAAAGCTGGCAGCTATTTTAAATTAACCTCTCAAGTGGGATGAAATAATTTAATGAAGGAACATTATAAATGTTCCATTGGTCTTCTGGGTACGACAATCCTTATCTGACAGACGAGGTTTAGTGCCAAAAACTGTATTTTGTTGTTTCAAATATCTATGTATACGTTTGATTGATGATATTGTTGTTTTTCCATTTTTGTAACTATCTTTCATACTTTTCTGTAAGTGTTTAAATGTTATTTATTTATTTATTGGATGGATGGGCCTCGGGATTAGAGTAGAAGTTTTGGGCCAGATGTATCAATATTGGATTTTGCGATTCCATAATAGCGAATTGTACCGATTTACTATCATAGAATCGCAAATTGCAATGTATGTAGGTTTCGGAATAATAATTGCAATTCCTACATATACCTTATTTGCGACTCGTAAATTGCGAGTCACAAATAAGGAATGGCTTCCCATTCATTCCTATGGGCCTAGAGGTCCATAGGAATGAATGGGAATTACATGCGCAATTTGCGAGTACCCAATAGGTACTCGCAAATTGCACATGCAATTTCAAGGGTGCCAAATGGACACCCTGTTGCCCCCCTTAAATATGCATGTGTGCACATGTGGCACGCATACATGCCCTAAGGGCATGTGTGTACGCCACATGGCACCTAGAAAAATGCAAAAAAGTGAATTTTTCTTGGAATTCACAAATTACCACCAACCTGGAGTTGGTGGTAATTTGCGATTCCTTAAAGCCAGGTCGCAATTTTCTTTGCTTCCGGCATAGTATTTAAAGAATCTCAAATTGCGATTCTTTAAATGCATTCGCAAAAAAGGTAATTGCAAAATTTGCGATTTCCTATTTTGTGAATGTCTTTGGGGATGATACATCCCAAAAGGCTTTTTCCGTTCGCAAACGGGATGATTCTGTGAATCGGCCCATTTGTGAACAGGAAAACGCTTGATACATCTGGCCCTTTGTCTCTTATTTGCTCTGTTTTTTAAGACTTATCAGAATGTAATTGTGTCTTTGTAAAATGGTCTTTTTATATGCATTTTACATTTCTGTACTTTTATGATCATCCCAAAAGGCATTCGCAAAATACGGAATCGCAAATTTTGCAATTACCCATATGTGGCCACAATATGGGTATTACCTCTACTAGCCCTTAATTCAGGAGAGTAGATAGAACTTTGGGGCTCAGAGTTGCCAGTAATGATCCTGGAATTCTCACGGGTGGGAATGATCGACACCTTACAGCCCAAGCCTCTCCTCCACAGACTCTATTTCTGAGGTCAGCTCACCCATAACGGTAAATAGTTTGTGATTGTGGCAGTCGGTTTCGCAGCCCCCGTACCCTCTGTAGTTGTTTCCACCCCTGTGGCTTTCCTCTCCCCACTGTGTAGGAATAAGGAAAAATAAAGAAAGGGTGTAGAAGTTAATATCTTATTTACAGCAGCAGCTAATCCACACGACCAAAAAGAAAGTCCCGGACCAACCTCTGCAGCAAGAAATGTCATGGCGCATTATGTGTGGCAGCGCAAAAGTGTAGGTGAGACCCCAGTGGAGATGAAAATGTGCCTGGATATAACAATGAACCTTCCAAGAGCACCCAACAGCAACCAGCCACAGGGCCAAGGGGGGGTGGCTCTACTCTGCACTTCCTGGCACTGACGGGCGCATCCCACATAGCGGGTTGTGTAAATGTGCTATATAGTGCTATCACAGGGTTTGGTCTCCTACCCCTTGCTCCATCAGTCTTCTGCCCATGAAGAGATTGTGAGACATGGAGTCCCTGGTCACAAGTCAGCGTTTCGCACAGTGGGGTGTGTAAATGAGCTATATAGCGCGGTCACAGAGCAGAGTCCCTCTTCCACAAGTCGGCGTCCTGGGCAGCGGGTTGTGTAAAGGTGCTATAAAGCACTGTCACGGAGCTTGCTCTTTTACCCCTCACTCCGCTGGCCGCCTGGCCACAAATAAATTCTGGGACATGGGGTCCCTGGTCCACAAGTCAGCGTCCTGTGCAGCGGGTTGTGTATAAATGCGCTATATTGCGTTGTCAAATTTAAATTTGAAATTAAATTAATTTGACATTTCAAATTGAAATTATTTATTTATTTTTCAGTTAGTTAAAACCATAACAATATTACAAACACTAATTTAAAAAAAAACAAATCGCATAAAAGTTACGTCTCTAAAAATATCTTATCTTAAAATGTATGCAATTATAAAATATACTTCATGTTTTATCATTGCTCAGATTTTGCTTTCAGTTCTTGTTCGTGAGTGCGTGAAAATTTAATCAGTTTACAGTTCATTCGGGGGTCAGTGGAGTCCAGTCCCCTTATGATAGCTGTTCAGCACGACTTTATGCCTCTATCCAGAAATGCTTGTCGTAATATTGTGGTTCGTGCTCGTTGCAATATCTTGCAGTGGCATACAAGATGAATCAAATCTTCCTTTTTATAGCCACAATCCCGGCAATTTTAATTTTCCTTATATTTCCAATGAGGGGCATCCGCAAGAGTGGGGAACTGTCCGAACCTTAATGTTATTAATTTCCTCTTTACGTAAATGGAATAAGTGGTATCCAATAGGCCGCTTGTTTCAGTGTTTTATAAGTGTTGATCGCTGTCTATGAATGACTTCTTGTAGAAAAAAGGTCTTTATCAACCAGTAGCGAGTGGAACCTTGCAGCCTTGTTTATTGTTAATTTCAATGTTTTGTTTATTCCATAGCTCACTTGTGCAGGTAATCTTTAATGTGTGTTCCAAAAATGTACATGCTGGCGAGTGTTTATCTTGTTCCATTTCCTGCCATAAAGATTCGGTAAGACTGTTTTCTTCTAAGTTTTGTTTTATTTGATACCATACTTTAATGTATGTGTAAAGTCTGCCCAGTGTTTCGTTCACTAGCCCGAACTCCAGGCGCATCTGAGCTGGTGAGGCAGTATTCGGGAGTTAAAGGAGCTTTTTATAAATGCGCGTCATTAGTTTGTTTAGTGTTTCTGAATCATTCCCGTGCATTGCACCACTGGCGTATGATATTGTTGGCTGAGCTTTGGCTGAAGTTATCTTTAATAATGGTTTCAAAGACCTACCCTCCAGTTTCTTTCCAAGTGTTTTAAGGGCGAATGTTAGTGCCCCTGCTCACTGTCTCATATATTTTTTCTGATCGCGAAATGATAATTTATTATCAATAGAAAATCCCAAATATTTGTAGCATGATACTTTCTCCACACAGGAATTCTGGCATACGAAGTCCCTGGTCCACAAAGCGGCGTCCCGTGCAGTGGGTTGTGTAAATGCACTATATAGCACTGTCACAGGGCTTGCTCTCATGCCCTTCACACTGCTGGCCTCCTGGCCACAAAAGAATTCAGGGACACAGACTCCCTGGTCCAGAAGTCAGCATCCTGCTCCATAAAATGCTGTCACAGGGCTTGTTCTCGTGGCCCTCAACTCTGCCGGAATCCTGGCCACGAACGAATTCAGGGACATGGAGTCCGTGGTCCACAATTCGCCGTCTGCTCTGATCTTGGCTGTGGTTTGTGATGGAAGCTTGCACTGCTGCAGCTTTGCATGTTTCTTTTCTGTATCTCAAGAAGCTTAATCTGCTCTTGGCTGTGCTTGGTGAGCAAAGCTTACACAGCTGGTGCTTCTGATGCACCTTTTCTGTATCTGATGAAGCTTAGTCTGGTCTTAGCTGTGGTTTGAGGGAAACTTACACTGCTGCTGCATGTGATACTCAGCTTACTCTGGTCTTGACTGCAGTTACTTGAGTGCTTAATTTTAGCAAATGGTTGCATGCGGGGCCCACCAGCACACTTTTTGGGGACTGGTACTTATTTTTCCTCATCAGACTTTGACACAGAGAAAGATACAGAAAAACAGAAAAAGGGAAAGAAGGATGAGAGAAGGACAGACAGATTGTGCCAAAGGGGAAAGCAAGAACCTAGAAGAGCGAGACAGCTGTGTTTGAGTGAAGCTTGCACTTCTGATGCTTGCGATGCTCTGCTCTTGGCTGTGGTTTGTGAGGGAAGCTTGCAATGCTGCTTCTTCTGATGCTCCTTTCTTGATAACTCTTACTCTGCTGTTGGTTGTGGTTTGAGTAAAGCTAGCTCTGCTGCTGATTGTAATGTTCCTTTTCTGTGCCTGGTGTAGCTTACACTGCTATTGGCTGTGGTTTGAGGGAAGCTTGCACTGCTGCTGCTGGTGATGCTCTGCTCTTGGTTGTTGTTTATGAGTGAAGCTAGCACTCACCCTGCTTGTAATGCTCTGCTCCTTGCTGTGGTTTGCGAGGGAACCCTGCAGTGCGGCTGCTTCTGATGCTCCTGTTCTGTGTCTATTGAAGCTTACTCTACTTTGGCCATGGTTTGAGGGAAGCTTGCACTGCTGTTGTTTTTGATGCTCTAATCTTAGCTGTGGTTTATGATGGACACTTGCACTGAAGCTGCTTGTGGTGATTTGTGAGCGTACCTTGCACCGCTGCTGCTTGTAATCCGCCTTTCTTTGTCTATTGAAGCCTACTCTGCTCTTGGCTGTGGTTTATGAGGGAAGCTTGCACTGCAGCTGCTTGTGATGCTCTGGTCTTGGCTGTGGTTTATGAGAGAAGCTTGCACTGCTGCTGGCTGTGATGCTCCTTTTTCTGTAACCGATGAGGCTTACTCTGCTCTTGGCTGTGATTTGACGGAACTTGCACTGCAGCTGCCCGGGCTCTGCGTGTGTCATGTGTGTTTGAAAGCGAGTTTCAAAAACACACGCTCCAACTATTTATCCCCAAACTTCTGCGATTGTGGACCAGAAAGGAGCCGGCATGAATTTCGTGATCTAGACCCTGCATAAGCTTCTGACAGCCTTGCAAATCATAGTACTGCAATGTTTCAATTGGAAAATGTGTTTTTACACACTCGACGGTGTGAGGTTTTGTAAAAATGAAATGCAGGACCTGTTACCGCCAAATGTGCCATCTTTTAAGTGCTGTCAGTCACTCACTGTTTTCGTATTGGTCCATGTAAAATGTTAAAGTTGATAAGATCAGGAAGCTTTCCATGGTAAATAAAATGTTTTCACACACAGCACCACATCAGAATGCACTTAAATAACACGCCAACAAAACAAAACTCAACACAGCAATACAAGACCCACCATCACAACCCACCAACAAAATAAACAATACAGTACTTTACAACAATAAACCAACATAAGATACCAACAAAACATCACACATCAGCACACCAATACAGCTGTGTAATTGGGTGTGTTTTTGTGTTGTGTTTCCGTGAGTGGTCTGTTTTAAAAAAAATAAGTATTTCTTTATTAGCATTTAAGGAACTTACTTCCAGCAATATAGACACATCTGATATCTGTATACAATTGTTACAATTTTCTCACAACAGTACTGTAGACATGTATCGGTTCCACTACGCCACCTTGTATTTTCCAGCTAGGATAATTATATAAAAACCCAACTACCCAGAACCCACCCCCACCCAACCTCAAGTTGTCAGCAAATTGTCAGCGTCACTCCCCCTCTTACATTGTCCAAAGGTCTTTAGGTCTTGACACTCACTACATAGCTACCGCAGTGTCTAGTGAGGTATAATGCGTCAATATCCATCATGTGGGGGATTGCCTATAGAGGATGCTAATGTCGGGCTTTCAGGTCTTTTATATCCGCCAGCATGGTCGTCCATGCCCGCAGATCATCCTCTAATTTCTCATCCCATCGCACACTCTTCATTCTGACTGCTTCTGCCGCCGCCCACTCACCCAAATCTTGCAACCACAGTTCAATCTTTTGAGGAGCAGTGCCCATCCATGATATAGCGATCCGTTGTTTGGCCAATGCCAGCCCCAGCATCACAAACCTCCTGCTTAGTTTCTTTTGCTTCAGAGCGGGCAAAAGACCCAGCAGCATCTCCCGTATACCTCTGGGCACGGACCATCCCGTTGCCTCCTGTATTTTTGCCAGAGCCGAGGTCCAGTACGGAGACAGCATCCGGCATGTCCACACCATGTGAATAAAACCATCGGCAGCAGCCTCGCATCTAGGGCAGCTATCAGGTCTGGTCGGGAAGATTCTACTGAGGGGCCGATTACGATCTCGGTCGGAAGGGCACCGAATCGGGTTCGGCATTAGCGGATCAGATTTGGAGGCTGAATTTCCGTCCGGTTCGTACACGGGTCCGGACGTCGGAGTACTATGCGAACAAGCGCGAAATCTCCGTCCGAATCGTTTCCGGGTCCGAACCGCTCCGTACGACTCGGTCGTAAGCTAACCGTGGCGCGCAATGGAGACGTTTCACGACCGAGCCAGTACGATGTTCAATTCGGACAGCCTGATCGAGTCGGAGCCTCCGGCTCGCAATAGCTCCCGGAGATGGACTTTGGGGGTCCGCATCGGTCCCCCTGTTACCCGCAGCCTTACGACTCGGACACAGGGGAAGACCCATGGGTCTCCCCAACACAGGATGGCACCGACGCATACCCACTGTAGGGGGCGCACTTGTCCGCAACATACACATTCAGTCAATGGGAGCCCATATACGCGCTGTACGACCGGCTCCCATTAACTTCTATGGGAGTCCGACCGAACCGAGTCCGACAGCATACGGCAGCATCGTACTCGCTCGGTTGGACTGCAGGAGTCCGGATGGGTCGGAAAACCCCCCGGATCCGGCTCGGTTGAAGTTATTGCCGACCCAGATCGGAATCGGCCCCTAAGTGTTTTGGGGGTGAGGTATGTCTGGTGTACAAAGTTATATTGGACCAATTTAAACCTGACATTCGAGTTAACAGCTTTGACCCCTTCATGAATCCTAATCCAGTCTTCCTCGGACAAGGGCTCCCCCAGTATCTCCTCCCACCTACTCTGGACTGGTAGGGGTGCACTGGTCAAGTCCTCTCGCAATGCTCTGTACAGGTGTGTAATAAAGCACCTCCCCGCGCCATATACAACATAACCTGAAAAACCCTGGTTACCGCAGGTTCATCAGGGGTGGAAGTCTATATCCCCCGTGCTACTTGGTTAAACTTCCCATATTGAAGAAATTGACCTGTTCCCAACTCGAACAGTGATTCTGCTTCCTCCCTAGTAATAAATTGTTTGTTTTGGAACAAGTCCCCCATCGTCAAACACCTGCCCTCCTTCCATCGCCGGACCGTCATGGAGGCCTCTATTTTTGCGAATGGTTGTACCACCCAGAGGGGCATATCTGGGGAGTACAGGGCATGTCTCACCACTTTTTTAACAACACGTTTCCAGATCCGTGCCACATGCCGAATTATGTATGGTACTGTCCGAGGGGTACTCAACCCCATCATTAGTAATGCTGCCAGCGAATGTCCCCCATAGGTGCCCACCAGCAACCTCCTCTCCCAGTTGTCATTCTCGTCCAGCCAATGAATTGCATGCTGGAGCTGTGATGCCATGTAATATAATTCTAAGTGTGGGACATCCAGTCCGCCGCTCTGCCATGTTCTCTGCAGTGTCTCGAGACTTACTCTCTTTCTTTTGGACCCCCATAATAATTCTATCAACAATGTGTTCAGGGACTTAAAAATGTGGGCCGGCACCTCATTGAGAGAGTGCTGTAAAGCATTTCTGTGAGTGATCTGTGTGCTGAGTTCTGTTTTGTCTGTTATATGGCGTCGTGTTTTTAAGTTGTAGTGGGTTGTGCTTTTCGTTGTGCTGTGTAGTTGCTGCTTTGTTGTGTTCTGTCCTATTTTGCTTTTGTTGCATTGGTCATGTTATTGTGCTTTGTTATTTTACTGTGTTGCTTTTGTAGTGTTTTGCTGTGATCTGTAATTGTTGTGAATGCAGGTTTCAGACTTCAACAAATGTTGCTACATAGATTCTTAATGTATTTCAATGAAAAGCAAACATTTGCGCATGTCAACGCTGTAGTTCCACAATATTTGAGGACACCAACCTGTCTAAAATCATAGCACAAATCCTGCCTTAAATGAGAGCTTTCCAAGCTCTGTGTGCATGATTTGGTGCTGGAAGTCTAGAGTACAGTCATTTTGAATAGGGCATCCAGATTCCACATATTATTAGAACAATGTTGGGAGCTATATTGAAAACAACGGAGTGCTCCGGGCTACTAATGGCCAGTAGAAGCCCGGAGCATCAACATTCCAATGTTTAATAAAGGCCTCATGGAGCCCGGGGGGATTTCAAAGCCCTCTGGCTCCATGAGGCCTTTGTTTCACAAACTGAGGGGCAGAATGTTCTAATAGCCTTCAAGCCCTCCAGCCAGTCATTAAAGGCCCGCTCCCTTGTTGAAGGTCCTCACCTTTGGCTCGGGCCTTTAACTCTGAAGCGGGTCTTTAATGGCCAGTAGAGCTCACGAAGGCGGGCTCTAAGGCTATATTATCACTTTAAAATATGCATGCATGCCAAGACACCACATGTCGCCAACCAAGGGGCCGCTCATCAAATACGACTCATGTGGACCTTCCAACATAATATGTTCTGACCTGGAGGACACGGAAAAGGCCGGCTAGCTTAGAACTCCTTGCCGGATCACACTGACTCATTGTCAGTGAAATTGCTCTCCCACCCTCGCAGCTCCACCATTAAGTGAGGTGCCCCTGCCCCTGCACTCTTGAGTGTTGGTGATCGAGGCCCTCCTCCACCCGCAGGTTTCCCTGCGCCTCATCCCTGGTGGTCCAGTGGACCTCTGTCTCCTTTCTTTCTTTCTGCTCCTTCACTCGTTTTTCTCCCCTTTCTATCTTTCACCTTTCTGCACCTCTGTTCTTTTGCGCTTTATTTCTGCCCATTTCCCTTTCTCTCCCTCTGCTCCTTCACTCGTTTTCACTCGTTTTTTCCCCTTTCTATCTCTCACCTTTCTGCACCTCTGCTCTTTTGTGCCTTATTTTTGCCCATTTTCCCTTTCTCTCCCTCTGCTCCTTCTCTCGTTTTCACTCGTTTTTTTACCCTTTCTATCTTTCACCTTTCTGCTCTTTTCTGCATCTCTGCTCTTTTGTGCCTTATTTCTGCCTATTCTCCCTTTTTTCTTTATCCCTTCTTTCCTCCCTTTACCTTTCCCCGCCGCTGCTGCCCCCGCGGCCCCTCCCCCCCCAGCACGACCGGCCCAATCCAGCTCCCCTCCCCACTCCCGCCTCCCAGCTGTCCAGCCCTCCCCGACCCCTACTTAATGGCGGCCACTGCGGGGACAGGCGAGCAAGACCACTGACTCATTGTCAGTGAAATTGGCGCATCAAAGGCAAGCACGTCTGCGCCCGTCTGCGACCCGTCCGCGACCAGCACCTGGAACCCTGGACCTCCGCCCCGCCAACGCTACGACCCAGCAGCACTCCACGCACTCAACCCAGGCTGCAACAACAACTGCAAGCTAGCATCACCAGCCGACACCCATGGACCCTTCAGCTGTCACCGCTGCCGGCACACCTGCAGCACCGCCAAGAACACGGATCCAGCACAACCCGCCCACAAGAACACAACCGAACTAAAGACCCTGCAATGCATCCTCCTCAACGTCCGATCCCTCCACAAACACGCCACAGAAATCTGGGACCTCCTCGACAGCACAACCCCAGACGTAGCATTCTTCACCGAAACCTGGACCAACACCACCTCGGGACCGGACATCGCCATCGCCATCCCCCAAGGATACAAGATCTCCAGGAAGGACCGCCCCATCCACCCAGGAGGAGGAATCGCCATCGTCCACAAATCCAGCCTCCGCCTGAGCACACTCCCTGACGAGTCCACAGAACTGATGGAACACCTTCACTTCAAGATACTGGCCAGCCCCACCGCCGCCCTCCGAGGAACCCTCATCTACCGACCCCCTGGACCCCGCGGACGCTTCGCCAACTCCATCACGGACATTATCTCCCCGCAGGCCATCGCATCCACCAACTACACCCTGCTGGGAGACCTCAACTTCCACCTCGACAATCAACTGGACCCCAACACCACATCCCTCCTGGACAACCTCCACAACATTGGACTCCGCCAGATCGTGACCGAGCCCACGCACTCAGCAGGACACACCCTCGACCCCCTCTTCACTACAGGAAACTCCATCACCTTCAGCCACACCACCGAACTCCCATGGACCGACCATCGTTGCGTCCACTTCACCTTCAGAACACCCACCATGCACAGACACCAGCACCTGCTTCCACAAAGAAACTGGACCAAAATCACCGATGACCAGCTCACCTCCTCACTCAACAACTCCACCCCAACCATCGCGGAAAACGATGACCCCAACACCGCAGCCCGAACCCTGCATAGATGGATCTCGGACAGCACCAACACCATAGCCCCCCTCAAGAAAAACAACAATACCCGTGCCAAGAAAGCCAGATGGTTTACCACCGAACTTCGAGAGTCCAGGCGCACATGCCGCCGCCTCGAAAAGGCCTGGAGAAACACCAAATCCACAGAAGCCCACAACAACTTCAGAGCCGCCACCAACGCCCACCATCAACTCATCAGAGAAACGAGGAAAAAAGCGATTGAAGACAGAATCTCCACCCACGCACACAACAGCAAGGAACTCTTCAGCATCATCAAGGAGTTCGCCCAACCCACCAGCGAGTCTACCGACATCCCTCCCTCACAAGACCTCTGCGACAAACTCAGCATCTTTTTCCACCACAAAATCAAGAGCATCTACGACAACTTCGACGAAGACAACCAACACACTGAACCCTCACCAACCACCCCCGACACCCGGAAACCAGCGATTGATGACTGGACAGCCCTCACCACCGAAGACACACTGAAGATAATGAAGTCAATCCACTCAGGGGCCCCCATGGACCCCTGCCCCCACCACATCTTCAACAGAGCCGCCAACACCATCGCACCCATCCTCCGCCAAACCATCAACCGCTCCCTGGCGACCGCCTCATTCCCCGACGACTGGAAACACGCCGAGGTCAACCCCCTCCTAAAGAAACCCTCAGCGGACCCCACCGACCTCAAAAACTACAGACCCATCTCCCTGCTCCCGTTCCCAGCGAAAGTCATCGAGAAAGCCATCAACAGCCAACTCGCCACATTCATTGAAGAACACAACATCCTCGACTCCTCCCAATCCGGCTTCAGAAAAAACCACAGTACGGAAACCGCCCTCCTCGCCGCAACAGACGACATCCGCACCTTACTGGACAAAGGAGAAACAGTAGCCCTCATCCTCCTCGACCTATCAGCAGCGTTCGACACAGTCTCCCACCGCACCCTAATACGCAGACTCTACGATGCAGGAATCCAGGACAAGGCCCTCGACTGGATCTGCTCCTTCCTCTCCAGCAGGACGCAGCGGGTCAGACTCCCCCCTTTCCTCTCGGACCCCACACCTATCACCTGCGGAGTCCCCCAGGGCTCCTCCCTCAGCCCGACGCTCTTCAACATCTACATGGCTCCACTTGCCCCCATCGTCAGAACCTACGGACTCAACATCGTGTCATATGCAGACGACACCCAGCTCATCCTCTCCCTATCCAACGAGCCCAACACCGCCAGACGCAACTTTCGAGAAGGCATGGAAGCCGTCGCCAAATGGATGAAAAACAGCTGCCTACAACTAAACACCAACAAAACAGAAGTACTCATCATGGGCCCAAACCCCGACGCCTGGAGTGACACCTGGTGGCCCACCGCCCTCGGAAACCCTCCAACCCGCACAGACCACGCACGCAACCTGGGAATCATCCTGGACTCCGAGCTCAAAATGGACCGCCAGATCAACTCTGTCTCATCTTCCTGCTTCCACACCCTCCGCCTCCTTCGTAAGACCTTCAAATGGATCCCCCTCGAACACCGAAAGACAGTCACTCACGCCCTGGTCACCAGCAGACTCGACTACGGCAACGCACTCTACGCCGGAATAAACAAAAACCTCATCTGCAAGCTACAGAACATCCAGAACGCCGCCGCAAGACTGGTCCTCAACCTGCCAAAACACTGCCACATCTCCCAGCACCTGCGCACACTCCACTGGCTCCCCGTCGAGGCGAGAATCACCTTTAAGATGCTCACCCACGCACACAAGGCCCTCCACGGCACCGGACCAGCATACCTGAACAGCCGACTCAAATTCCACGCACCCCAAAGGACCCTACGATCAGCCCAGCTTTCCTACGCTGTGGTCCCCCGCACCAGAAAGACCAGATCGGGAGGCCGCTCCTTCTCCTTCCTCGCGGCCAAAGCATGGAACGCCCTTCCGCTCCACCTCAGACAGACAACATCGCTCCCCATCTTCACAAGAAACCTCAAAACATGGCTCTTCGACAGACCCCCTCCTTGATGGAATGGAATCTGCATCCCCCCAACCCCACCCACCCCTAGCGCCTTGAGACCCTTACGGGTGAGTAGTCGCGCTTTAACAAACTCCTGATTGATTGATTGATTGATTGACTAGGAAGTGAGCCTGTCCGTCCAATAGGGAGGTAAAAAAATAGATAAAAAGTGGATATTAACGTAAACAACACTTGATCGCCTACCCAATTCACTGTCAATTGACCTACACTGTTTCACCAGAAAAATGTATCTTAACCCACAGGTATGCCTGCATAAATAGCAGAATAGATGAGGCCCTGACTTCAAATTGTTTATCTTTGAATTGCGTTTTGTGGTTATATTGTTTGCTCACCCTGAGAAGCATTAAGCTAACAATGTAAATTTGACAGAGAAGCACTGACAACAAAATGACTGCAGGCACTGAAGAATAAATAATGCACACATGGAACTGGTCCACTGCCGAAAAACTGTAGACCGACAAGTTCTTAGAGAAATGAGTTGAGATACAGCATTAAAATGAGCATCTAGCCATATCGGCCAATAAAGTTGCTTAAAATGAAAGGAAGTGAACTTGCCGAGAAGTCACGAGGATCCGGGGTCTAGCTGGCCATGCAAGAACTGAAGGCTTCCGCTTCAAGTGATGGTCGAGGACGTGCTGTGACCATCAAAAGATTGTATCTGTTGTTAATGGACCTAAACTGTGGCACCCTTCACCCATCTGATCTTGGAACCTTTATCGGCCTTTTTCAAACCCAAGGGAGACACCAGGTCTTGGGCAGTGCCCCACTGTCTGAGAATGTTTGCACTGATGCTGAAGTTTTAAAACTATTTATCAGAGACCTAACTCCCTGCAACGATCTCATTTTAAAGGAACCAATTCGCTATCAGTTGCTGGTGGGAGCCTGTCGGTCCTCTCTTATGAAGTAAGCGCCCCTTAAGTGTATCCTCCTCAAACAGTGTTCTATGGAGACAATGGGGGTCAGTATGATGTCGGGCGGATTGCCTCCGCCAGGCTGGCGGTGGCCACCGCCGGCCTGGCAGACGCAATCCGCCCGACATCCATGTCCTGTTTCCCCCCCGCCAGATTAGGATGGCGGAGGGGACAGCGGCGGACGGAAAGATCGTCCGCCGCTTTACGCGGCGGTGATAGATTAATATGGTGGCGGTGTCCAATGGACACTGCCAGCCATATTACGATGGCTAAATTTAGGGGCCTTTCCGTGGCGGCATTGGCGGTGATTGCTGCGGGTGCCCCCCGCGGGGCCCCCAGGTGATGACAGTGTTGGGAGTGCACATGGGGGGTACCTATGCTACCCCCCCCCCACATTTGCATATGCAAAGCGGCAGGCACCGCACGGTGCCTGCCGTTTTGCATATGCAAATGTGTGCTGAAATGTTTATCATTGTGGCAGGCGGTGCTGAGTGCACCGCCCGCCACAATGATAAACATGTAGGATGTGCCCACCACTGTGGCGGGCACATCCTAATTCCCCCTACGGGACCCCCGCCCTTATGGCGGGCGGTCCCGATCTCCGTTAGGGTTGCGGGCGGACAAAGTCCGCCCGCCATCCTAATGACCCCCAAAGTCTCTTCTACTGCCAGCAGATGCCTGTTGTTGACTTGAGGAGTCGTTGGAGCCTCAATTGTTCCATTTTATTTCTTTTTAGGACACGCGCCAATAACTCCAGATCTCAGGTGACCCTATTAACTGGATAATCAAACTTTGAATTTGACATCAGTTACATTAACCACACTGAACCCATCAACACTGTGGGCTGGGAATCTTCTGTGATTACTCATATGGCTGAAGAATATAGCAAGCTCAACCCTGCCTCGTACCCTTCAAGTGGGTAAAGTACCATCTCCCTTGCATGAAAGACCACTGAGAAACTAGACAAAGAGCAAACACTCTGACTGTCAAAAATAATCAGTGAGGGACATTGTCTGCAGTAAAGAACTGAGACCCAAAGCATTCCAAAAACTGCCAAGGACTTTGGGGGGAATTTAGAGCTTGTTAGAAAGGAAGAAATGCTATAAATTAGTAATACTCCATCCTCGCCAAGCTCACAGTTTCTTGGCCTCATTTAGAGGAAGGCAAACCACTGATCTACCACCATGCTGACTTCGCTGCCTCTGCCAGCGATCAATCAAAGGTTCTGACTCACCCGCCAAAGGATCAACACTCTTTAATTGGTTCTTGACGTCCTGATGAAGGCCAGTTTCTGATACTGAATCCCTGTGGTCGCCACATATGATGACGGCTCTAGAGTATGAGGTGGAACAATGCCACCCCTGACCAAAGCCTGCTCGGGCAGCATAAATACTCTGTTGTGTGAGGTCTTTGATAGCTACATCGCTCACCAGCATCAAGCACTCTAGGTACTGCGGCATCTGGGCTTCACGCTAACAACCATTCCCAGCATTTCAGTATTGATTACTGCCTTAATGCATTTCAAGTTTTTGTCTGATGTGCTCTTCATGAATCCCTTGGTCCCGGAACATAAGGGCACTGCATGGATCTCTGCTGACGATTCACTCAATCTCCATGCAGACTCCTCCTAATAGGGAGATCTTCGTTCCCATCAGGTTCCCCTAGGTAAAGCAATGTGTCTAATGGTGCCTGCAGAGCTATCCATTCTTCCAGTCCTGCATCCCAAAGGCAGTGCAGGCGTATGATCCTTTCATCATCCTGCTTTGGCATTTTAGGTAACCGGGGATGCTAGCATATTCTTGGCCTGTTGTCGTCAAGCGTTTCATCCCTTCTTCAGTTTCCAGCTGATATGAAAGACAATTACTTTGCAAAAAAACCAGCTGTCCTTGATCTGAGCACTTTATGATCCAAAGTTGTTTTTATGAAGCTCTTCGTGCCACATTACAGCCACTTCTAAGAGCTGTAAATAACAGGTGCTAGGGGTTCCAAATTCAGTAGCAGTCAATTTACTGACAAGGTAAGAAGGGAAGCCTGGGTCTGCCTAGCTGGCATTCAAACCCCTGACCCACAGATCAGTGCGTTTCTCAGCAGCGAGCGTTGAACTTACTGAGGCCTTTGGTAGAACTTACACTCTTGAACTCTAAGAAAGAAGGGGGTCTTTCTTCTTCCAGTGTATGCTTGGGTCTGACTACAGGGGCCACCCTGGTGACATTCTTTTTAATTATCATGGAATTCAATCTCTGCAAGAAGATAACCTGTGAATGGCTACTCCTCTGACCTCTGATTTTTTGCTGCCATTAGGCCAGGGAGCAAGGACTGTCTTGGAATGGAAAGAAAAACAAACCTGTAAAGCTCACATTCACCAATAAGGCATCCTGGTTCTAAAACAACACTGATTGAAATAAAGCATGCCAGTAAACTAAACTAACAGAACAAGAGTGTTGGGAGTGCCGTCCTGAGGATGTGTGTGACAAGTAACAGATTTAATCCCAATGCAATGGAAAGAAAATTCAAGAGCTTCAGACCATGTGAAGGAAGAGACTGCAGGGGCCCCTTTATCTAACAGCAAGACCTTTTGGCATTGACAATGCTTGTTGTAATTTAGGGGACCTCTGTCATCACTGGGACCATCTGCCCTGGCTTTCTTGACCGAGGTGTGACAAATTGTAACTGAGTGTGGAAACAGCAGTGTGGCACATCTTCGAATTTCCAGCATGTTTACATGTTAAAAGAGACAAATGGACACTGTGCTCCACTTCTTTCTGGAGAGGTGTTTTTTGTTGTTGTTTTTTTTTGCTGTCTCTTTTTAGGGCATTTTATTGTCAGTCAATTGGCTCAAAAAGAGAAGAATTACTTCAATCGCCTGTGCTTGCTCTGCACAACATGTCCAGGGCCTGTCAGGATGAAGCAATAGTTTCTTTGCAGCTAAAACCTGTTTTTGAGCCTATACATTGCCAAGTGTTTGCATTTGTGGGTCTGGCTAGAGCCAGCCTTATCTCTCTGCCACAGAATATACTTTCGATGTACAGAAAAGGTGGATATGGGCCAGCCTCCCTCAGCCATTGCAGGTTGAAAGTGTTATTAATGTATTAATTCAACCCACAGCTGGAAGATGTAACCCTCAGTTGTTAAGAATTCAGCTTTAATACCGGGATACCAATATTGAGGCTTCATTTGCATTTATTGCGGCTGCGACTATGAACAGATTAATGGAGAACCACATACTAATGGGCCTATTAGGATGACGGGCAAACTTTATCCGCCCGTCATCCTACCGGGGTTTGGGACCACCCGCCATAAGGGCGGGGGTCCCGTGGGGGGTATTAGGATGTACCCGCCACAGTGGCGGGCACATCCTGCATTTTTAGCATTGTGGCGGGCGGTGCTCTCTGCACCGCCCGCCACAATGCTAAAAATGCATTAATGCATTTCCATAGACAAAGCGGCAGGCACCGCGCGGTGCCTGCGCTTTGTTTTTGCAAATGAAGGGGGGTACCACAGGTACCCCCCGTGTGCACGCCCCACCTCTCCTACAACTCTGGGGGCCCGCAGGGGGCCCCCAGAGTGAAGACCGCATGCCTTTCCGTGGCAGCATCGCCGCTGCGGAGAGGCATCTACACAAGCCCATCATAATATGGCTGGCGGTGTCTATTAGACACCGCCACCATATTAAACCTTTTCCGCACCGGACGCAAGGCGACTGGGTGGAAAAGCGGCGGACGGTCTTTCCGTCCGCCGCGGTCCCCCCCGCCATCCTAATATGGCGGAGGGGAATTCAGGTGGGGATGGCGGGCGGATTGCCCCCACCAGGCTGGCGGTGGCTACCGCCAGCCTGGCGGGGGCAATCCGCCCGCCATCCTAATGGGTCCCTAAGTCTGCCCTTCATCACTCCTTCAATGTAGATAGGTGATCTTGTTCACAGATATAAATGTGTGAACGTAGCCAGGATGTGGAGAACCTAGTGATCACTAAGGTCCCTAAAATTACAACGAGCATTGGCAAAGTCAATAGATCTGGCTTGTAAATGACAGTGCCTCTTCAGTCTATGATAGGTTTAGGCATTTAATTAGTCATCAGACAAACACTCTGCCATTCCCCTTAGCTTTATGCTTCCTTTCATCCACCCTCTAACTCATTTTTGCATTCATCCACTTACACAACCACAACAAACTGACACTCATCAACAATTGTAAGATAAATTATAAGAATAAAAATATTAAAAGAAAACATGCAGACTCTTAAACATGGCAGGCATTTGCTTGCAAGAACAAATACAATTAAGCATAGCAGAGGGTCACCGTCTTGCAAATTTTTTGTACATGGTGTTTCATTGTTTTGACATTCCACCATGGCAGCTACATTTAGAACCAATGTGATGACCATCTTGAAATGGTAAAAGAGTAAAATGATGGATAGTATCATTCCAGGAAGGTAGCCTGGTCTAGTAGCAGTGGCCTTGCACGATGCGCCACACTGCAGATTAAATGAAAGGGAAGCAAGCAGACTATGAGCATTTTCTGGAGAGCTATAGTATGATCTCAATTTATTTTTAAATAAAACCATTAGAAAAAAAAATAAAGGAAAAAATTGAAAACTAAAGGACTAGCACTAAATGGCACACGTTTTTTGTGGATGTGCATGTGATCAGAAAAATACTGTTCTGTTACTAATAGGGCAATAAATAGAGCCAATGCCAGAAGTGGCTGACCCCTTGCCCCATACAAAATGTTAACTCGGACTGCAAATGAAACTGGTGCTCATGTAAAGCGCTTTGATACTCGATGTCTCGGGTCTAGTCTGCGCTATATAAAAGTCTAAAAATAAAAAAGCGGAGTGCTCAATTACATTAGATCTGTTGCCATGTGAGTGACAGCATTGTTCTGATATGACTTCATGATTGCTTTTATATATATGACCTACTGACAGTCGCCAGTACGTAGTTATAGTTAGGACCTAGTTTCCAAAGGAAAACCAATTTTGATTTGCCAGTGATTTTGGTGTTGTGTGATGAATCCCTGCAAAATGTATGCAGGTGTTAACTGCTTGGCAACCCCCTTGCCCTGGAGACTGCCACCTCCTTGGGGCTAATTGTAACATTAATGCAGGGCCCATGCGGCCCTGGGGATCCCCACCTTTCCGGAGCTAAACATAACATTAATACAGTGTGGGAGGTGCACAGTGGCACCCTACACACTCAGGGACCACCACCTCCCGCGGGCTAAGTCGTGAAATGGAGGGGGGCAGCGTGGCTCCCCTCCTGGAGCCATAGATGGCCCTGGGGACAGCCAGCCCTGCCTGGAGAGGGGGTCTGTGAAGCTCACTCCCCCATCTCTAAATGGCTGGACCCTGGGGGTAGGGTCCTCACAGCCCCCCTCCCCTACTACTGAATAAGACAATTTAAAAAAGGGCGGGTCAGGAGATGGGTCCCCGGGGCCGAAATTGGCAGAGGGGGGGGGGGGCTGTGCAGCCCCCCTCTCCTAAACAAAACAAAAATGTTTTTTATAAAGGCAGCCAAGCAAGTTGCGGAGGCCCCGCCCCCTTTCACCACCACTCTGCAAATGCGCGTCCTGGAGCACTGCTGGTTGGGGGATGAAGTGCCCTTGGCTGCTGAGGGTCCTAGTGGGCCAACAAGCCCTCCTGGTACCTCCAGTACGTCTTACACAGGGCGACTGCTGAGAAATGGTCAGAGACCTGCCCCCTTTTTCCACCACTCTGCAACTGCACCGACTGGCGCAATACTGGTTGGGGGATTAAGTACTCTTGGATGCTAAGGGTCCTTGGGGGGACCAAAAGCCCGCCTGTTACCTCCAATAAGACCGACACAGCATGATTCCTGAGAGCTGGTCGGAGGCCCCGCCCCCATCTCCCCCACTCTGCAAATGTGACTACTAGTTAAAAAAAACACAGAAATTCACTTGAAAAACCAGAGGTAACAGGGACGTTATAGTTAGGAAATAAAATTTGAAAAACCTTAGAAATACCCTGAAAAAAACAAAGATTACAAAGACATTATAGTTAGGAAATAGAATTTAAAAAAACCTCGGAAAGTCACTGAAAAAAACAAAGGTTACAGGGGCATTATAATTAGACTTAGATTTCACTTGTACAAAACCATAGAAACTCAGCAGCTTTGTTGTTACCTGAGTTTAAACTTATACCCCCATTATGCACTGCTTATGACCTCACATATTACATCACTCATAATATGGTCAGTGACATCACTCATGACATCATACACAGAACTACTCCCATACCCTCTCACAGCCTATACAACCTCTAATAGGCCCACTCACACACCCACACAACCAGTGACATACCCATTCGCAGACCCATACAAGTACTCATAAATCCACTTACTCATCCATAGAGCCACTCACACCCACTCACTCACTCATACAACCACTCACTTACCCAAACACCTACTCATACAACTAGTCATTCACCCATAAAACCACTCACACAGCCACATACTCATCCACACAGCTACAACACGCCCTTATTCACCTATACAGCCTTTCACACACCCACTCACTCATCCATTCATACACCCACTCACCCATACAGTCACTCACACACCTACTCATCCACCCATACATCCACTGACACACCCACTCACTAACCCACACATCTACTCCCACATCCACTTATACACCCATACAGACACCCATATAGCCACACAGACACCCACTCACACACAGATACACACAGACACTCACATATTATATGCTAAAAGTAGTATCACTCATTAGTAGTATACCTAGTATACAAATTAAACTTTTGTAGTAGCTTAGTATATGTTTTACCCTCATAAATACTTAGAAAATACTTAAACTCACTTGATGATGATATCATTGATGTCATTTGAGATGTCACTGACCATGTCAAGAGTGATGTAATATGTGAGGTCATAAGCAGTGCATTGCAGGGGCGTAATTTATAGTTAGCTCAGGTAATGCTGAATTACGTTGATTTTGTATGAGTGAAATCTGAGCCTAACTATAATGCCCCTTTGACCTTTGGTTTATCAAGTGAATATATATATTTATATCTATTACCTAGTAATTCAAGTTGGGATTTCTTATCCATAGAAATGTGTGTGTTGCTTGATTGGTTCAGATGATCCGTCCATCACCACCCCCTTTTGTACCGCTTTGTTCGCCATAAGTTGGCAGGGTATGCTCAGACGTGAGTCCCTTGCTCACTTTGCCACTGGATTCAAGCAAGCCGGGCTGAGACGGATGTAAGGCCAGAAACCGGTCCTCGGAAGCTTGTTTCTGGTCCAGGGAAGGCATGGCTTGGCAGTTCGGGCTGGACTGTTCCCATGAGGCACAGGGTCAGACTGATTTGCATATGGGGTGGCAGAGTGGGCTAAAGAACGATGATGGATTAAACCCAGGTCTGTTGACTGGGTGTGAGTGTTTGATTGGTTCAGATGCTCCGTCCATCACCACTCCCTTTTGTACCGCTTTGTTCGCCATAAGTTGGCAGGGTATGCTCAGACGTGAGTCCCTTGCTCACTTTGCCACTGGATTCAAGCAAGCCGGGCTGAAGATGGCTGTAATGCTAGAAACCGGTCCTCGGAAGCTTGTTTCTGGTCCAGGGAAGGCATGGCATGGCAGTTCGGGCTGGACTGTTCCCATGAGGCACAGGGTCAGACTGATTTGCATATGGCCATGTCTGAACTGGGGTGGCAGAGTGGGCTAAAGAACGGTGATGGATTAAACCCAGATCTGTTGACTGGGTGTGAGTGTTTGATTGGTTCAGATGCTCCATCCATCACCACCCCCTTTTGTACCGCTTTGCTAATACTTTGGCACCATTTGACTAATCTCCACAAAACTTTCCAAATGGAGATACTTTTGGACTAATTTGTGCATGGAATGTTTTGGGGTGATCCGTCAAAAGAAGGTCAAGAATATAGAGGGTTCCCAAAACGCAAAATCCCCATGCATTTGCCATAGACTTCTTTAGGCAAGGCTACAGCAAAAACTGTTAAATAGAATTATACAAAATTTGGCAGGAAGCTGGATATAGGCCTGCAGATTGAGCTTTTTTGAATTGCTGTTATTTAGTTCTGTAGTTTTCGGGAAACTGACGTACAAAAATAGTTGTATATTTGGATGGTTGGGTCAGCGAGAGTGACAATTTAAATAGAGTTTACTGATTGGCCCAGAGAGCTTTATTTCAATTGGGCCGCAGGAGCGAGCACTCTGATTGGCTGCCAGCAACATGAGAAAAATTTTGCTGGCAGTCATTACAGGACTGGGGGACTAAGTCCCATGTCCTGAAGTTAAAAAAGAATAATAATATAAGTGGGCAGGGTAGGGATGCCCTGACCTCCTAAGTGCCATGGCTATTGGGAGGGGGACCCAGAGGGACTCCCCACCCTGGTACCAAAAATGGACACAAAATGCCACTAATCCTGCAGGACTACAGCTAGAACAACAACAAAAAATGTCGGCCCAGCCAATTTCACTATGTGTTTGTCCCGGGGAGCCCACCCCAAGGGCTGAACTTATTTTATAAACGGAGGGCGGTACGTCGCCCCCCTCCCTGAGCCTCCAGAGCCCCTGGGGAGTCCACACCCAGGACAGAAATTACTTTACATGGGGAAGGGGGCCGCCCAGTCCCCCCTTCCCCAACCCTCAAAAGGCCCTGGGGAAGCCACTGGAACTTTAACAAAATAAGGAGGGGACACATCTTCTATCCCCAAAGATTGTTCAAGTTCACCTACACCAAAGCCCTTGCCTGTTGTAGTAATCTGTGAGATTCCATGTAACAAAATGCCACCCTACCCGCTTTGAGCACAGTGTAATAATAATCCACAGTTAATAGCCTTTGGCCTTTAACCCATGCTTTTAACAATAAGTAAGTCAGGCCTATACACTTTTGTTTTACTTTTCATTATAAACAGATCAAACCTATTAATTATATTCCCTTGAAGCGAAAATGGCTATAGTCTTTACCATTGTGTTAACATCATATCAAACACAGTCCTACTGCAGTACACTCAAACATTATATATATATAGTTCTAAAATTACACATATGCACCAAATTACATTTGCCCGAACAATATACAACCCCTCTCACAAGAGCCTTATAAGAATTATCACAATTAAAATCTTCTACCTCCAGAGTATGCCACCAGAGATAACCAACAATAAAACCCGTCTCCTATAGTAATCGGTGAGATTTAATGTAGAATAATACCTGGCTACAGACTGTAACACAGCATTATAATAATCCACTGATAAAGGCCGATTGGCTATGGCTTTAACAAACGCGTTTCACAATAAATAAGGCAAGTCCAGTACCTCTGTCATAACATTTTATGATAAAAAATCAGACCTATGTCATCAGGCATAATTTTTCACCAGTGAACCAATCAGGCCTGTAGCCTTTATCACAGACTTGTCCCCATACCAATTTGGGCATCTTGTCTTGAGAGTAAGCCTTCCCACAAGATAATCATATGGCATAAAATCACGAAATTAGAAATGTAATGAATATTACAGTTAGCAAATCAAAATAACATGTCTCCTAAGAGGCCTTAACAAGGCTTATCATAGTGCAAATTTTTTATCCCCATAGTTTGTCAAGAGAGGTACCCACAGCTTCTCCCTATTGACACAGTTGAATGCTGCGGTAAGGTCCATGAAGGCTAAATAGACCGTTTCATTACTGGCAATGGTGTATTTATCCACCAGGAGATATATCCAAACAGCTACAACACGCCCTTATTCACCTATACAGCCTCTCACATACCCACCCACTCATCCATTCATACACCCACTCACCCATACAGTCACTCACACACCTACTCATCCACCCATACACCCACTGACACACCCACTCACTAACCCACACATCTAATCCCACATCCACTTATACACCCATACAGACACCCATATAGCCACACAGACACCCACTCACACACAGATACACACAGACACTCACATATTATATGCTAAGAGTAGTATCACTCATTAGTAGTATACCTAGTATACAAATTAAACTTTTGTAGTAGCTTAGTATATGTTTTACCCTCATAAATACTTAGAAAATACTTAAACTCACTTGATGATGATATCATTGATGTCATTTGAGATGTAATCAGTGATTTCACTGACCATGTCAAGAGTGATGTAATATGTGAGGTCATAAGCAGTGCATTGCAGGGGCATAATGTATGGTTAGCTCAGGTAATGCTGAATTACGTTGATTTTGTATGAGTGAAATCTGAGCCTAACTATAACGCCCCTGTGACCTTTGATTTATCTAGTGAATATATATATTTATATCTATTACCCAGTAATTCAAGTTAGGATTTCTTATCCATAGAAATGTGTGTGTTGCTAATACTTTGGCACCTTTTGACGAATCTCCACAAAACTTTCCAAAGGGTGATACTTTTGGACTAATTTGTGCATGGAATGTTTTGGGGTGATCCATCAAGAGAAGGCCAAGTATATAGAGGGTTCCCAAAACGCAAAATCCCCATGCATTTGCCATAGACTTCTTTAGGCAAGGCTACAGCAAAAACTGTTAAATAGAATTATACCAAATTTGTCAGGAAGCTGGATATTGGTCTGCAGATGGAGCTGTTTTGAATTGCTGTTATTTAGTTCCGTAGTTTTTGGGAAAATGACGTACAAAAATAATTGTATATTTGGATGGTTGGGTCAGCGAGAGTGACAATTTAAATAGAGTGTACTGATTGGCCCAGAGAGCTTTATTTCAATTGGGCCGCAGGAGCGAGCACTCTGATTGGCTGCCAGCAACATGAGAACAATTTTGCTGGCAGTCATTACAGGACTGGGGGACTAGGTCCCATGTCCTGAAGTTAAAAAATAATAATAATATAAGTGGGCAGGGTAGGGATGCCCTGACCTCCTAAGTGCCATGGCTATTGGGAGGGGAACCCAGAGGGACTCCCCACCCTGGTACCAAAAATGGACACAAAATGCCACTAATCCTGCAGGACTACAGCGAGAACACCAACAAAAAATGTCGGCCCAGACAATTTCACTATGTTTTGATCCCGGGGACCCCATCCCCAGGGGATGTACGTTGTTACGACGCGTGGTATTACCACGCGTACCGTTACAACGCGTATTTTACAACGCAAGTCGTTACCAGGACTTGCGCTGTAGGGGTGCGGACTTAGTAATAGTTTAATTTACTATTCCAACACCAGCCTACGTACAGTAGGGAAGGTGTTGGAATAGTAAATCTACTATTCCTTGTCCTTTAGCGCCCTCCAGCGCAAGTCGTAGTTATGACTTGCGTTCTAAAATACGCGTTGTAAAGGTACTGCTGGGTAGCATCCGCGTCGTAAAGGATGTTCCCCTCCCCAGGGCTGAACATATTTTATATATGGAGGGTGGTACGTCGCCCCCCCCTCCCTGAGCCTCCAGAGCCCCTGGGGAGTCCACACCCATGACAGAAATTACTGTCTATGGGGAAGGGGGACGCCCCGTCCCCCCTTCCCCAACCCTCAAAAGGCCCTGGGGAGGCCACCGGAAATTTAACAAAATAAGGGGGGGACACATCTTCTATCCCCAAAGTTTGTTCAAGTTCACCTACACCAAAGCCATTGCCTGTTGTAGTAATCTGTGAGATTCCATGTAACAAAATGTCACCCTACCCGCTTTGAGCACAGTGTAATACTAATCCACAGTTAATAGCCTGTGGCCTTTAACCCATGCTTTTAACAATAAGTAAGTCAGGCCTGTAAGCTTTTTCATAACTTTTCATTATAAACAGATCAAACCTATTAATTCTATCCCGATGAAGCAAAAATGCCTATAGTCTTTACCATTGTGCTAACACCATATCAAACACAGTCCTACTGCAGTACACTCAAAAATTATGTATATAGTTCTAAAATTACAAATATGCACCAAATTACATTTGCCCGAACAATATACAACCCCTCTCACAAGAGCCTTATAAGAATTATCACAATTAAAATCTTCTACCTCCAGAGTATGCCACCAGAGATAACCAACAATAAAACCCATCTCCTATAGTAATCGGTGAGATTTAATGTAGAATAATACCTGGCTACAGACTGTAACACAGCATTATAATAATCCACTGTTAAAGACCTATTGGCTATGGCTTTAACAAACACTTTTCACAATAAATAAGGCAAGTCTAGTACCTCTGTCATAACGTTTTAGATAGGAAATCAGACCTATGTCATAATTATTTTACCAGTGAACCAATCAGGCCTGTAGACTTTATCACAGACTTGTCGCCATGCCAATTTGGGCATCTTGTCTTGAGAGTAGGCTTTCCCACAAGAAAATCATATGGCATAAAATCACAAAGTTTGAAATGTCATGAATATTACAGTTAGCAAATCAAAATAACATGTCTCCTAAGAGGCCTTAACAAGGTTTGTCATAGTGCAAATTTTCTATCCCCATAGTTTGTCAGGGGAGTTACCCATACTAAAACTATTGCCTTCTAAATTTTGAATCCATGTGCCAATATACTACTCTGCGGGGTTTAATACCTAGTAATAATGAGCTACCCTTCACTGCCTATTGCCATTAACATATCATTTTGACTATAAATAAGTCAGGCCTTCTGACCATTTGTAAGTTTTTAATAAAAAATATCTAACTTAAAGCCTTTGTCATTGGCATGGCTCCATAACCAATAAAGCCCTGTTGTATTGAGCATAAACCTTTCCACATGGCAACCAGATAAGAACAAACATCGTAAGTATATATTTATGTAAGAAAAGTTGTTTAATAGCAATCAGAGGCCTATGTGTTACCTTAAAGGACAAGTTCCAACCATCACTGTAGCAAGTGTGGGACCGAGAGGTAAAGCTCCATCCCATCAAAACAAGAAAGCTTTACTTGACAAAGAGCCTTGTCCACTCAGCTGCATAAACAGATGACCACATGTGCTTGGAGGGTATGCCACTCTTTGTGAAATTGCACACTTTTTGACAAATCAAAAGCAGTACTCAGGAGAACCAACATCTGGCGAATCCAAAGTCCCTCTCTTTAGTAGTCCTGAAGGATGTTTTTTTTTAATCACATGAGGTCTGGCAACAGCTGCCCTGTTAAATTAACCCCTTAACTGCTTAGCACGTTCAGAGCCAGAGCGGAACGTTCTATTGAGCGGGCGGGCCGCGACGGCCAGCGGACATGCGCAGCACTACAAAGGTAGTGCACGCGACGGCTGTTGGCCATCAGAAGCAGCGATGAGGTTAAATCGAAAAATTGAACCAGGGGAATCTCTTCTGAACAAATATTTAGCATTGCTCAGAGGCACACATGTCCTTGGCCTTGTTGGGTATTAAGATACTGGGCATCCCAGAATGAGGACAAAATACAGACAGCATGATATCTGGGTTCGGGTACAGCAATCGTCCAACCTTTTTAAAGAGTCAACAGACAGCATCATTTTTGGTAATGTTATGCTGAGCCCTCCTTGACTGACTACACATTCTATCCTTACCCACCTACAGGATGTTTTCTCTCTTGCATAATTGACATGAAATGAATACAAGCCCATTTCTATTGAAGCTAGAATTAATTTATTTATTCTGCTCCTCAGAGTATGTACCAACCTATTATGCTGTCTGAAAGGGTGTGTATGCTGCCTCAATATATCCATCACATGATTTCATCAATATTTATACTTTCCGATGCACCATAGGCCAGGAGTCCGTAGTATGTGTAATAGCAAAAACAGTCAATGATTATCACAAGGTGACATTGACACATATATTTGGGATACTGGCAGTAAAAAGTTGTGTGTTTTAAATGGGGTAAATTGGTTAAAGTTTTTATTTTTTTAATGTTTCCCTTTGGGTGAGTTCCAAGCTCAATTATTCCTACATACGTGAAAGAGAGACATAATAGGTGACAATGACATCCCCTTTTTTAAATGTATCTCTGAAATTAATTATTATATTTCTGGCTTTCTTATATTGCTCAAGCAGTCATACTGCATCTAGAGAGTACACATAAAACCCTCACAAACCTCACATAGGATGTCCTGCATTTGAATTTACCCCTCAAATCATGCTGATTATTATGAAACATATTAACTCCTTAAATCAATCTCTTAATTCATTCATTTGTGCTTCATCATTGCCTAACAAGTATACTACATCCCGCTGCTGAGGGCTATAACGGTTGTTAAAGGCCTGAACCCGAGATATAGTCTGTAATGTGGGGGAGATAGAAGGGCTATAAGCCTATTAGAACAGTGCACGCACTAAGGGTAGAATGTTCTAAATTAAAAAGGGATACCTATGAAGACAAACATTGGAATGTTGGAGCTCCGAGTTTATACTATAGCCTTATAGCCCGCCGTAGAGGGCTATACCGGCTATTAAAGGCCCTCTCCAGCGTTAAAGGCCCGAGCCGAAGGTGAGGGCCTTTAACAAGGGAGAGGGACTTTAATAGCGGTACAGCCCAGCTACGAAGGGCTATAAGGCTATTAGAACATTCTGCCACTAGAGGGTAGAATGTTCTAACAAAAAAGAACAAAGCCTTTGGGGAGCGTGAGGGGATTGGAATCCCCTCAGGGTCCCTGAAGCCTTTGTTCACAGCCAGAGCTGTGAACAAAGAAACATTGGAATGTTGGAGCTCCGAGTTTATACCAGCCATTATGAGCACGGAGCTACTCAACTGTCTTCAATGGAGCTCTCAACATTCCAATGTTCTGATAAAGTTCACAGTGGTGGCCTCTGCGATGTCTTGTAAAGCCTGCTTGTACCTTGAAAAATGTTTTAATGCAAGTGGTCCTACGTACTGAAACATGAAGTATCTTCAGTAATGTGCTTATGTGTATTGTCTGCATGCACAGTTGTGCGCGCGGGAAGGGAGGTGTGCGACAGGTTAGTCTTGGGGATTTTCGCTAATAGCAAAAAACACTCTACTGTTAGCACTGCCCTGCACTCTTCTTCATTTGAAAATACCTGTAAAGAAGGAGATATTTTGTAAAGTGCTCTGGGATGCCACACAAGCGCAACAATATTGAAACGCCTAGGACTATCGATGTCGATCCATTGATGGTGAATGCCACCAGTATATTAAGGGTGGTCATATTTAATGGAATGCCACCATTATACCAGAGATAGCCACAATTAGGCCAGAATGTACCCAATATGTCAAAGTTGGTTACCATTAGCTAAGGGCTAGTTAGTGTTAGGTCAAGAAACATCCATCTTACTTTCCGACACAGCACTAGATCTCTGGATGTGCTTTAAATTCTATTCTCACGTTTGGCTTGGCATCAGAACATAAGCTGTTGTGGTTGATGACTTCTGCTTATTGCTTCCAGCTCCATGAGCCTGTGCCTTTCTCAGGTTCAACCTTCTTCATCGCTCGATGGTCCTGCACCTGTCTTTCCCAGAGCATGGTAGGGCAGTGGCCTGAAGACTGACAAGGCCTGTTTAAGTTCACTTAGTTGTCATGCAGCACTAACTAAGCAAGCAAAGGTTGTCCTCAGTGTATTTTGCACCTGTGAGGGGCGCACCACTGAGACGACCACTCAGCACGTGCGAGCTAATAAGCCTGAACTCAGTCCTCAGCCCTCTTATTCCTACCCACACTATGTACATGAGATTCTTTTCATGTAGCTGTGGAAGAGCCTCACATGGATGTTGGTGGGACAGGGTTACACGCTGACCCCTAAGCTGTGCTGACTTTTGAATGGTGCAACCTAAGTGGGCACTCCAAGGTATCAAACAACTTGTTACATTAAGCGCGACTTGTATCTCAAGTCAAACATAATTTAGCTTGTTGCATTTGACAGCTTTAGCAAAGCTGCCACTTTTTTGCCTTTAAAACTCCTGTGCTTTCCCCGGCACTCGCATGGATGTTGGTGGGCTGGTGTACTGGTTCCACCTATTGAACCATAAGCCTCAGATTCTGAACTCTAGGCTCACCTCATCAAGATCTGGCACTTCGAAAAGGCCTCTTATGGCATGTTAGCACGGTACAAAGGAGATACCTCGGTATGTAAATAATTGAGCTTTTTACCCCACCATTTGTCATCAATGTGCCTATAAGAGGGCTCAGTGTGGTATTGATCGCTGCTGTGATATGCAGAGATCTGTGTGGTCATGAGTTTGAATCCTGGCAAGACTGGTTCCGCCTCCAGTCCTTCTAAAATCTGGCAATTGAGTTCCATTAAATTATGCAATTGCCCCACCTGTTATTTACAGCACTTAGAAGCAAAGGGCGGTAGGAAGCCATATACATATACATTTCGAAATATTATTTTTGTACCTGTAAGGAAAGGCCTCATTTTGTTTGGTCACTCTACGTTTTTCAAATGATGCTGCTAGTTTTTTGACTCTGTGAGTGCACTGAGGCCTGCTAATCAGACCTCAGTGCCAGTGACCTGCCCCTAAAGTGTAGGCCAAATTGGATATTCCCAAATGGAAATGGTTAACTTACCCGTATGTCTCTAGTAAATGGTACCATGGTACACGGGGCATGTCAGTAAGAGGTGAACCCCAAGGCTTGGAGCACTGGTTGTACAACCCTGGTGGTCTCCCAAGTAAAACAAGTCCCCCAGTCCGCCACTGCAGACTGGTAGAAAAGTCATGCACTTCTAGCCCGACTTTGCCATTAAAAGCAATGACAAAGCCACCACTTCCTCAGGGCATTTGTGTACGCCACCCATCAGGCAGGCCGACCGACCCCTAAAGGCAGGGTACAACATATGACACAGGCAGGACATGTACTTTATATGTTATGAGAGTAAAACATGTGAAACAACTGTTTTCACTGTGGAAAGACTTGGTCACCTAATTGGCGAGTACAGTGTTACACACTGACCCCTCGGCTGTGCTGACGCTTGACTGGTGCAACCAAAATGGGCACTCTAGGGTATCAAACAACTTGTTACATTAAGCTCGACTTGTTTCTCCAGTCAAAAATAATGTAACTTGTTGAATTTTACAGCTTTAGCAAAGCTGCCACTTTGTTGCCTTTTATCTCCTGTGCCTTCCCGGGCACACATGAAGCCTACTCCACAAGACAGCGTTCTGCCCTCCTGGAGAGTTGTGCTAATGACTCTCAGGAAGAAGAACAATGAGGGATTGCAGGCCAGGGGTGTCACCTCCATCCTGCAGAAAGACACTTGGGTGATAGCCCAAAAAGGCAGTCTTCAAAGGTGAAGTCGCCTTTGAAGGGCAGATGTGTAGCACCAGAAGGGAGAGCTGCCTGATAGTTGAGGAAGACAGGCTGGCACAGGAGTCAGAGAGGGGAGACCAGTTTCCAAACCGGTTTCCCCAGAGGTGTATAGCCCTGAGGAAGCCACACCCTGGGGGTGGGCTAGTGAGGTCCGTCTGTACATTAGGAGAGGGGTCTCGCCATCTTGAGAAAGGGCAGAATGGTGCATCCTGGGATATACAGATGCCCCACTCCACAGGAAGTGGTCACCAGGTGGGAGGGACCCTGGTAGCCCATAGGCTACCAACTGCTTCCTGAGGGCACTTTCCGAACATAAAGCAGGCACCCCTGGCACCCAGACCTCAGATCTTGACTGCATTGGAAGAAGGACTGCACTACTGCACAGAGGGACTAGCAAAGAGAGGCTGCACTATTGAAGCCTGCACCTGGACCACTTGATGGCTACAAACCAAGGGACTTTGCCTGCCATGTCCTACTCAAGTAGAAGTTGTCCCCAGAGCCCATTCAAGTAAAGAGAACTCTAAGGGCCCGATGACTGGCCTCCTGTTCACAGCACAGCTGAAAGAAGCCTGCTGGAGCAAGTTGGTAGCCCAAAGTCTTCAAGCCGCTGCCACCACCGCCATGTAACACTGAGGAACAAGACCCGACACACAGAATTAAACCTGAGTTCACTGAGCCCGAGAGTGCTGCTGGAGAGTTGCTTGGACCCTGAGAAGGTGGCAGGTAGTCCAGTACCTCCTGAACTTCCGCCAGACTGGCGAGGTCTTTGTGGGACACTGATCCTGTAACCAGGACCCCCTCACCATCTTCATGGACCATAGAATCCTTGCAGGAAGACTCCCATAGAACGTGTTGCGTCCACAACATCCTTAAAGCATCTTCGGCATCCTTCATCACTTTCATCAGGAACACTCCAGAGAAACCCATTGCATTGCGGATAAAGTGCCTGAAACTGTTGAAGTACTGCTTCTTCTGTGAATGTAACTATTTTTGAGGACCTTGCTGGTACCCCTGACTAGCTTCCTGCTGAAGTTGGTTGCCCCAAATACCTTTAACCAACTGCATTGACACTTACCTAAACTTTCTTTGAAAACGTTTCTTAGTGTCCAATTCGTTTTGTCAAGGTTTGGTCATGGTTGAGTGAAATTACACTGATTTATTATTGCTAGTAAAATCTATATTTCAGAAGCCTCTGGTGGATCTTTTTCATTCTAGTGACTAAATTCTTATACAAATACAGTCTATTTTTAGAAACTGGTGTTTGATTTATTGAGTGCCGTGTAGATTTCTTCTTCAATTGTTTTGGTTCTGTTTAAATTCCTAATGCTTGTTCCTCTGTGTAAGCCTTGCTGCTCAGGGCCACAGCTACCTAGGCTTGACCTGAGGGTTTTACAGACAAAACCTACTGAACCTAAAGGGATTGGTAAGTGTATTACACAGTGATGTTGCACAACCACACCATATAGTACACCCCATTTCCTCACAGTCACATTTCTTTTAGCCAGTGACATGGAGAAACCCCAGTTGAAAGTGAGGCTGTCCGGATGTGACCTTAATCTGTTTTAAAAAAAATTGAATATTGGGAGTGCAATTGAAGACAATGGACTAGCAGAGGGCCAATAATATTGAAGACAATGGACTAGCAGAGGACCAATAATGACTGGTGTAAGCCTTCTGCTCCAACACTGTATGCTTGTCTATCGGTTTTGGCTGCAATTTGAGCCTATAAATCTGGAAAAGGGCTTTCATAAGTCTTATAGCCATTGACAGTGGGCTATAATGCTAAATTAGAATACTGCAATGTTGGGAGCTCCACTGAAGACAATGGTGTTATGAGGAATTGGGTTGTCGGTTGACTGGGGTGTGAGCTCTGCTCAAGAAGCAACCACAATCCTTGTCAGGGTGAGGCACAAGCCAACCCTGAATCAACCTCTGCTCAACCCCTCTGGTAGCTTAACACAGAGCAGCTAGGCTTAACTTAGAGGCAATGTGTAGAGTATTTGTGCAACACTTCAAACAGTAATAAAGTGAAAAATACCATGCAAAAAGGATCTGACACCAGGGTAGAAAGATAGAGTATAATGTAATTAACAAAACAAAACAAAAACAACATAAATCCCTTAAGTAGAGACAGAGATATGCAATTTTAGAGAATTTAGTGAAAATATAGCCAAAAGGCACTAAGCGCTTTCTGGCCATTACTGGTTGCGCCGGACTGGGAGCGTTTCGAGGATCTCTGTTGAAGTTAGGTCACACAGCCCAAGCAATGGATTCATTCTGAGATGTGACGAGGCTGCGATGTGAGGGCCTGTATTGTCGTCAAGGATCCCGCTAGCTACGTAAAATCCAGAGTTGAAGATGAGGTGCAGTCTGGGGGATACATCAGTTCCGAGGAGCTGTGAGGCTGCAATGTGGAGTTTGTTGTCGAGGCCGCCATTGACGAGAGATGCAAGTGCCTGTGTCAACGATGTGTCAAGCAGTGGAATTTCTGAAAGCGATGCGGGCTGCGGCGGCAATGCGGCTCTTTGCGATGGGGCCAATTTTCACAGTGGCATAGATGAGTTGGTTCTGCTTGGGATTGAGCTGCGCAGTAGGGAGATGCGAGGATTCCGCTGGATCCACAGACAGACAGAGCACATTAGGCCCACTTCCAAGGAACCAGTACTGGGGTGGCACCACTTGGAAGGGTACACGGAAGGGCAGAGTCCAAGTGCAGGTGCACAGTTGTTGGAAGCCTGTTATGTCCCTGAGCCTTCAGAACAGGAGGTCAGCCAACTAGCCCTTGGAGTCACTCTTGGGTTTTAGGTTCAAGAGATGCAGGCCCAGTACTTCTCACCCAGGCAAGACGGCAGTAGATCAGCACAGCACAGCAGGGCAGCAGTTCCTTCAGAGCAACAGTCCAACAGAGTGGCAGCCCTTTCAGCATCACTGCAGTCCTTCTTCTTGGCAGAGCATCCGCTTGTCCAGAAGATTACTGATGAGTTAGTATGCTAAGTCCAATATTTATACCCAGTTGTACCTTTGAATGGGGAGAAGCTTCTAGAGGTATGCCCTTGAAGTACAAAAGTGCCCTGGCTTCCTGGCCTAGTTCCAGACTAACTACAGGGGGTATGCAGCCCTTGTGTGGAGACAGGACACAACCTATTGAAGTGTAAGTGAGGCTGGGCCAAACTTCTCCCTCTCATCCTGCTAATGATGGCCCATTCAGTCACATCTAAGCTCCCATTGTGTGTGTTTGTCTAGGAGAATACAAAAATTCAAACTGTCAACTACACCCAGTCATGTGACTCAGAGACAGGCTGTGGGCACCAAATGGCTAAGACTAGAAAATACCAACTTTCTGAAAGTTGCATTTTCAAAGTTGTAATTCAAAATCTGATTTCACTATTAGTTAGGATTTTACATCCCAATTCCACGAGACACCAAACATGAACTGGTTTCCTGTTCCCATTATACTTATAAAATGTAATAATGTAATTCCGATCTTATCCTATGGGAGAAGAAGGCTCACTGTAGGGAAAATTAATTTAAGAGTTTTTCACTACTAGAACATGAAAAACTTAAAGGTACATGGCCTACTTTTAGGATAAATTGCACCCTGCCCTCTGGTCTGTCCGTGGCCTACCCTAGGGGTGGCAAATATGTATAGAAAAGGGAAGTTTGGGCCTGGCAAAAGGTTTACTTTGCTTGGTCGATATGGCAGTTAAATCTCCAGACACCAGCTGCAATGGCAGGCCTAAGGCATGTTTAAAGTTTTAAGTAAGTGGGTGGCACAAAAGTGCTGCAGGCCTACTAGTTGCATTTAATTTACAGGCCCTGGGTAAATGTAGTACCACTTTACTAGGGACTTATAAGTAAATTAAATGTACCTATTGTGTATAAGCCAATGTTACCATGTTTAGAGGAGACAGCACAAGCACTTTAGCATTGGTTAGCAGTGGCAAAGTGCATAGAGTCCTAAGGCCAACAAAAACTAATTCAGTAAGAAAATTGGAGGAGGAAGGCAAAATGTCTGGGGATGACCTGCAGAAAGGGCCATGTACAACAGGTGTGATAAGAGTAACTAGTACATACCTTGTACTCCAGCATCCAAAACTCTGTCTTGTTGTTTCCTTTTTGATTAGTGGGTGGAATATCTGATTTGCTTTACAGCTCCTCGGCCTAGTCAGTGCTTCAGGCCCCACTGCTTGTCACACCCATTTGTGATCTCAGCATGCCACAGGGCGCCTAGGAAAACAACCAGGGAAGTTCAGGGTGGTGCAACTTGTGTGGATCACACACGGTTTTCCTAGCTAGAAGCCCTTGCAAACCTCAAAGTTTCAGTAAATACACGTATTGTCCTCACATTTCTGCACGGAAAGGTTCAGGAATCTGTGGGGATTCAAACATTTCCCACCAACCAGCATTCCCCAAGTCTCCCAATAACAACGGTATCCCACTTGTGTGGGTAACTCAAGACACTGCAACAGAAATGGCCTAAGAATGTTATGTGGAGAAATCAGCAATATAGGTGGCTGTGGTATATTGGGTTGGGCTCAGCCGCCAGAGCTATCCAATTTGTAAAAAAAAGGGTTGTTTTTCAGTGAAAAAAAATGTATGTGTCCTTTTTTGCATTTTGGGCCATATCCACGAAAGTGAGGTATCATTTTTATCCGGAAACTTGGAGGAGGAGTGGGTGATAGGAAATGTGTGCCTCCCTGAAGATTTCAGACCTTTACTTATAGAAATGTGAGGAAAATGTGTGTTTTTAGCTTGAGTTTGAAGTTTACAAGGGCTGCTCGATAAAACAACTTGGTGAGAGCTACGCAAGTCATACCACACTGGATTCACCCTGGTGTCAGTTTTTCAGATATGTGCTGCTTTGGCAGGTTTTCCTCAGTAGGTCCCAAAATGCTACCCAAATTGCAAAAAAAAAGGTTGGTTTTGAATGAAAAAAGGTTGATGTGTCCATGTTGCATTTTTGGCCCCTACCTGATGCGAACACTAGGCCTACCCTCATTAGTGAGGTACCATTTTTTATCGAGACTTGTGAGAACACTGGGTGGTACGAAGTTTGTGGCTCCTGGAAGATTCAAGAACATTCAGTCACAGAAATGCAACCCAGGTCATGCCACTCTGGACTACCCTGCCTGTCTGTTTTTCAGAAATGTGCAGCTTTGGTGGGTTTCCCTAGGTGCGGGCAAAGCTAGGTCCCAAACTTCAAAACTAACCAGATTGCAAAAAAAGGATGTTTTCAGCTGAAAAAGTTAATGTGTCCATGTTGAATTTGAGACCTTTTTATGTTGTGGGGCTAGGCCCACCCATAAAGGGAGGCCATTTTCTTCCAGAGATTTAGGGGAATGCTGCGTGGTAAGAAAGGTTTACGAGAAGCAGAAACATAAAATAGTATTTAAAATACCAATTTATGTTTCTGATTATCGCACTGCGAGAAAGCAGTGGGTAATACTCCTCAACCCTAATGGAGGAGCCGCCCCTGCTCCCCTCCAACCAACAACAAAGACACACCCCACACAAGACAACAGACCATGCACACATCTAGTGCAGAGCAAATACTTAACACAACTGGGGATAACTACACTCACAGCAGCATTCCTCTCCAACCAACAAGGAAACACCCAACACAGGATATCAGACAAAGCACACATCCAGTGAAGTGATGACCTAATACAACTAGGCAATCATTACACTCACAGAAGCATTCCCCTCCAGCCACAACAGAGACATACCCAACACAAGACATCAGACCACACACACATCTAGTGCAGAGCAAATACCTAATACAATTGGGCATGACTACTCTCACAGCAGCATTCCCCTCCAACCAACAACAAAGACACACCCAATACAGGACACCAGACAGACCAAGAACACACCCAATGCAGAGCAGATACCTAATACAACTGAGCATAACTACAGTCACAGCACCATTCCACTCCAGCCAACTACAAAGATACACCCTACAAGACATCAGACAGATCAAGCCCACATTGAGTGCAGTTCAGATACCTAATACAACTGGACACCACTACACTCACAGCAGCATCCCCTCCAGTCATAACAAAGAAACACCCAACACAAGACAGACCACGTGCACATTGAGTGCAGTGCGTTTACTTAATACAACTGGGCAATCATTACTCTCACAGCAGCATTCCCCTCCAGCCACAACGGAGACACTCCCATCACAAGACAACAGACCACACACACATCCAATACAGAGCAGATACCTAATACGTCTAGACAATCACTACATTCACAGCACCATACCCCTCCAGCCAACAACAAAGAAACACCCTGTAAGAGGCTGGCTCCGTATATAGTGTCCACCTATGGTGATAGTGATAGTGTTTAGGTCCTGGGAAACCAATGCTCTAAAGGAGTAGCTGGGGAGACCAGCTAAGGCTTCAGGAGGGTGTAAATTGGGTGCATTAACCCCAGAGTTAGCCAGCAAGCTTTCACACAAGAAAGAACCACACAAGTGTACGGAAATACTTGGGAATCTATGGAGGGAGGCCAAACCATAAACTAAGAAGGTGGTATGTGAGAGGAGGAGCCAAGCTCGCGTCCGAGATGGCCGCGTTTTAGCTCGGCTCCGTTCACTCTCCTGTCTGCAACAACTATCCTGTACTTTATCCTGCCCCGGGAAGTATTCTACGATGTGCAGTGGAACGACGATACCTCACGGACACTTACCGTTTGCTCCGGTGGCTCCTGGGTGTTCCGGATCCTGAGTTACGCCCCTGTCTGCTTCGGGGCCTCCGGAGCGGCCGGGTCTGGCGCTCCTTGGCGGCGCCCGGGCTGGACGGGGCGCGGTTGCCGGCCCTTGGTGGTGGTGTGGAGTCGGTCGGAGAGGCCGATGTGCTAATAGACCGATTGCGGCCCCCCCGGGCCTGGTCCGGCGATCCTGCGACCTGGTGTTGGGGCGCTGCCTTCCTTGGACGGGGTTCACCGTACATCTGGCTCGTCTCCCCTTTGTTCTCCGGCCCGGCCATTTTGAGTTCCTCCGCCCGGGCTCGGAGAACGGTGCCGGCGGCGTGTGGGGTGCCGGCGCATCGCCTTCTTCTGGTGACCCCCCTTTCCGCCCTGGTGGCACCTCCGCTGGTGGCAACCGATATCCTGTTTTGCCCCGCTGATCACCGGGCGGGGATCTGTGTTTGCAGCTGCCCCGCCGAGCTTCTAAGATGGCGGCCGGCCCCATGACTCTCGGCCTTGCTGGGACTGGCGATGCGGGTCCGCCGCACGGCACGCTTTCTGAATACTGCAAAGGTGAGCCTACACTTGGCGACATCCTCGCCGCCCTGCGCTCCTGGGGGGCACCCATGACCGCACCTGTCGCTATCCTGGAGAGAGGTACCTTGGCTGGCCCTGCCGGACCCCCCCCGGTTTGTGCGGCTTCATCTCTGTTGTGTGCTGCTGGAACTTTCCTTGGGGTCGTGGACCTGGAGGCTGCTGTTGGTGTGGATGTACCGAAGTCCGCTGCCCTTTATCATCCTGTGTCTCCTTCTGTTCCGGAGGTTCACCAGCCGGATCCCATCTGGACCGACCTCGATGGGTCTCCTTTTCCTCTTTTGCCTCACATGGCCAAACGAAGATCCTGTGACTGTGCCGCTGGACCGGCTTTCTCCGAGTTCTCGTCGGAACTGTGCCTGCTTTGCCTGAGGTGGTTACTGTTCTATCTGGTTCATCTGGATCGCGATCGCTTTGATTTGAGTGTATTTTTGATTCGACTCCCTGTTCTTCACCTCCGGTTCCGTGTGATCCGGTTCCTGGTTCGTTGGACTACTACAGTTTGCGAAAAACGAGGACAGGGTTGAGCTGATCTTACCTCTGTGGACTGTTATTTTGTGGTATGGTTGTGCGATCCGTTTATAATTGTATGATTATATTTGATACTTCTTTACGTTCCTGGAGCTTATCCGTGTATTTACTATCTTCCCGTGGACTCTGAGTATTTTCGGGCGGGGGGGTGGGAGCTGAAATGGTTTTGATTGTGTGGCTCCTCTCCCGCTGTTTTTCCTTCTTTCCCCTTCCCCCCCCTTTTTTTATCTAAGTGATTCTTTCTTTCCATATTCTTCTATATTTCGGGTTCTAATTAGGGCGACAGGCACGCTGCTGGGGGGTAGGCCATAGCCTTCTGCAGGGGTGCAGGGTGGGCTGTGCGGGGTGGTGGGGGGGTCTGTTTTTTTGTATCTTCCCTTGTTCCTTTTTTGGTTCTATGGCTCTTATGTATCCCCTTATTTCGTGGCGCGGTGTCGGCACGTCGCCCCCCCGGGGTGTTTGTGCTGGCATGGCCCTTTTGGTAAGTCTGCTGTCACGGTTTACTACGCATTCATTTCTCCTGTTGCCACTAGTTCCTTGTGCCGAATTAGTATTAGGTGCTTTGTTAGCCGTGGGGGGCGTGCACTGACGCTGGGCCCTCACCTTTTCTCCCTCTTTTTTTGATGTCCTTTTCCTCCCCTATTTTCCCTTTCCCCCCCCCATTTTTCTTTTCCTTTCCTGGGTTGTTGTAACGGAGGGCTTTTAGTTGTGTAAGTGTACTTTTCGCTGTTTTATTATTATGTGCCATGGTAGTGGTGGGAGGGCGTTGAGCAGCGATTGTGATTGTTATTGATGTGGGGCTCACGTTCTGCCTTTGCCAAAATGTGACTGTTCTTTTGGTCTTTTCCTGTATTCGAAACTTCAGCTTGCTCACGGCCCACCGCGGCCCTCTGGACTTTATTGATTGTCATTATCCTGCGATTCCCTTTATTCCATTATAAAATTAACCTTCTCTTATCCTGTCCGCGATGGCGGCTCGAAGACTTGTTACCTCTGCCTTCATATGCCCTATTTAGAACTCCTGTTGTCACTCCTGTATTGCCTCGTATGTCTCTTTATTGTGGTGGCCGGCCCGGTGGGTTGTAGGCCCGTATTTGTGAGCGCCTTCTGTACAATAAAGGTTTTAAAAAAAAAAAAAAAAAAAAAAAAGAAGGTGGTATGTGAGATAAGTACAAAACGAGACTGATACCCAAGGATGGAGAAGCCATTAGGAAGCAAGGAACCACCTACGGTGAGCAGCTAGGGACCCCAAGGCATCCGTGTACAGAGTGGTTACACCGGGTCAAACTGTCGTGTATTTCTATAGGTTCTGAATCAGTCCCCCTATTCCTGACCCTATTCTGGTTAAACTAACTATCAAGTTAACTAACAGTCAGCCCATGAGGCAAGAAAACCCCCATGATGCAGATACCGTTATCTGACGCAGTCACACTACGGCACAGGAACGTGTTATCTGATTAGGTCATAATGCTTGAGATCTAATTAGACAAGCGACATTCCTCCAGCCCCTGATAAGGCATACGACGTTCTCATAACAAATCAAACCTATGACAACCTGGACAATCTGTGCGGCCATTGTTTTGATTTCACAGAGAACTTTAGTAAAGAATGTGCTAACGAGCAAGTCGTATGACATCTTTATTGACGTACCTATGTCCATCCTTACGTCAATCTCGGCACCTTTAAGGTATAAATATTGCCGACCTTGCCCTATGCAAACACACGCGTGGTGACAAGACGGAGCAGCCATACTTGCCGAAGCCGAGAGCAGAAGCAGACCCCGCTGGCAGCAGCCCCGCCTTCCTGACGCGCTGAGAGACGCGCTGCTATCTCAAGCCGAGAGACCCAGCACCGGCGTTTCTGGGCAGCCCTCGCAGGCAGCCTGGAATATCGAGAGCAGAGAAAGAGATACCATTCCTCATTCATCCTAAACTTCCAGGTACAGAACTGAATAACCCCTCACAGAGAATTCTTTAGTTATTCACTTGGCAAAAACAAACTTAACTTAAACTGTAACTTTCTATTCCCGCCCACGCATTAGACTTAGGTCAGGTACACGGGCGTATTTAGAAACACCAGTTGAGTACGTTTAGTCAAATGTATATGTGTATGTAAATATATTTTAATCATTTTAAACATCATATGGCTTAGAAACCATATCAATGTTTTTACAGTATTATTTTATACTATTGCTTTTAATGTATGCACTTTACTTAACTATAAGTATTGCAATAATATCGATCCATTTCTCTTGTACGAGAAAAGAGACTGATCAATAAATAACATCTTTTATTGAACACGCCCGTCTCTTCCTTTTCTCTACATTCTGATGAGACTAAGAATGCACGTACTGACTGAGTAAAATAATTGCCTTGTGCTCACACGACTCTTGAGATTGACTCTTGATTAGGGGAGAGCAAAGTTGTCATGTTCTATGGTTGTCAGAAACTAAATCCCTTCTTGTCTAATCAGGGGAGTTAATTCCTTCCTTGAACATTCGAGAAAGTTTCTAGCGAACTCTGAGCTTAGCTGGCAAACCCAAAAATTAAGTCTAGTATCGACAGTAGTAGACCTAGTTAACGTCTGGCCTAGGCCTTTACTGCTGTAGGTACTATTCCAATGCGCAGAGCCTATTGGGAAAATAGGAGCTACACTACATGGCGCCCAACGTGTTTGGAAAGGGCGATAAAACTAACGTAAGACATTTAGAGTAACTCAGTCGTGCTTTCTCACTCAGACCCCTTTTCCCAAATACTCCAAAGACGTCTGGAGTGGGTGAAAGGTTATATCCTCCAAAACCTCGCAGGAGGGAACTCCTATGTATGGTTCTTGGTCTAGTCAACGTTGAAGGATAAAAACAGTTCCAAAATATTGTGCATCTAATCTCTGTTTCCATAAAGAAACCTGATCTGCAAACAAACATAATACCATCCTGTCTGTAAAATGGCAGAGAGTGATGATGAAAGAGAGGCAGTTAGATTAGCTACTGAACTCGCAGATGCTGATGCTACCATGCAAGCAGCAGACCCGAATATAACACTCATTCCGGTCATTAAAAGGAGATCTATAACTCTAAAACTTATAGAAAATGGACTGACACCTAGAGGTGGCACAGTCATATTCGTAATCGAGGCACACGAATATCGGCAGACAGAGGTATACTATTCATGGATACATTTTCCAGCAGCAAATGCTGTAACAAAGTACTTCCACTATTACAAAGTAGAGGAACCTCCTGAAACGTACACTCCTTTCGAGGAGGTGGAAGTACCACTCAAATTCCAAGAGCATTTGCTCTTATTTGATGGCGCCCTAAAACATAATAATCACATTACAAGGCTCGGTCCTTTAGGTAGACCAGGAGCAACGTGGCCGGTCTTGGCCGGATACACACCACACCCAGACATCGAAGGAATGTCTACAGCAGAGCTGTTAATACAGCTAAAACAACTACTAAAAATTCATAGACAATTAGTTCAGTATGTAATGCGGACTTCAACAATTCAGCCAGCGATTAAACTTCCACAGCTGACCCCTCACCAGGGAAACACAAATAAAATTACACCACAGAACATCCAATCCTGCCTAGGTAAAGTTCCAGCTAAACGGGAACAAATACCATTCTGGTTGGCACAGAAAATCACCCAAATAGAGGCGGTGTTTCCTGACACCACCCCATTAGAAAAACACAGGATTCTGACTATATGTCTCCCAATGGGAATCGCACCACACATTGAGGACTGTGACACTTGGGGTACAGTCTTTGCTTCCATCTACACAAAAACGCACGGTGTTCCATCCATTTCGGTAATACCAGATGTGCTAAAACAAATTCAAGATGAATACGGTCCAGAACCTGCTTTAACTCTTGGTATGAAATTACTGAAAGACTTCAAGCAGGTCTCGGCTATATTATTAGCCAACATAAAAGGTGAAGCAGCAAACGTGGCGATCCGCCAGAGGTTAAAAGAGACAGATATAGCAGACCAACCAGCTGAAATTGCCAGAATCATAGAAAAATCCTATGAAGAACTAGGCAGAGATAGTCTAGGTGGAATACCAGTAAAACCGCAACTGACTACAAGTCCAGAAAAAATATTTTTTAATAATAATAATTCACCAAAAAAGAACTGGGATGGAAATAAACAATCCAATCCTAAAGAAAAGAAATTCCAGTCCCGAGGGAGGTCTCCCAGGCGAAGAGAGAAATCTCCAAACCAAAGACAGAGGTCACCGCAGAGTGACCCCCCTGGGAATAGATATAACCTTAGAAATAGGGATAATATTAAAAAACCTGATAGATATCAAGACATTGATACACGTCCCTCTCAATCTTTTCAGACTTCCTCGCAGATATCGGAAAGAAGAGGACGATCAGAAGAGCACGCCAAGTCCAAAGACAAGGAACCTGCTCAGCTAAAAAAGAAATTACAATTTCCAAAAAAGAAGGTAGCCAGTATCAAGGTAGTTAAAAATGCCGAGAATACTGAGGACACAACTGAAAAACGGAGAATGGGCTCAGACAATGCTAGACAGCGCAGCAGAGGTGAGCATAGCTCGCAAAGTCCTTATGAATCATCTGGAGACAGTGGACACGAATGAATACCTTCAAGTGGAAACTGCAGACACCAGAGTTAGCAAGCCCCACAAGATATACAAAATAACATTACGTATAGAGGGAGATAAGACTAGGAAAATTAGGGGACTATTTTGGGATAACCTCTCAAAGGGTTATGACATCCTTCTAGCTGAAAAAGACTGGCCACCAGAGTTTGTCAGGGAGTGCCCTCATGGCGAAGAAGTAATTATGCCTGCCTTCTCGAATCAAATCCCGATTCATAAAAAATACACACTTGCTAGAAAGTGGGCAGTGGCCTTAGCACCTGCTTTATATAAAAATCATGTAGGATGGGATGAGGATTCTCCTCCTCACAAAATCCAGTTAAAATCACAACCTACTGCACAAAGGCAGTACCCAATTAAGCAAGAAGCTAAAAAACAAGTAAATGAAATACTAGATCAGCTAGAATACCATGGGGTGATTGAAACTTGCACCTCACAAATGAACAATCCTTTGTTTCCGGTCTCCAAACCAGACAAATCATATCGTCTAGTTTTGGATTACCGACACCTTAACACATGTTGCAAAACCTTTGCAGTGCAAAACTCACACAGTGCTGCACTAATGAATAACATAGTGCGCAAAAAATACAAAACAACCTTGGACATCTCCAATGGATTCTTTTGTCAAAACATAGCACCAGAGAGCAGATATTTAACTGCATTCTCAGTAAATGGCACTCAAAAACAATTCTGTCGGTTAGCCCAGGGGTACAAGAACAGCCCGGGGGTATTCTCAGCGAGAGTAACAGAATTACTACAACTATATGATGATGAAGCATTATCTTATGTAGATGACATTTACTTAACAGATGATGACTTGGAGACTCACTTGAAAAGAGTGAACACCATAATAATTGGGTTCGCTGCAGAGGGTTACAAATTCAACTTCAAAAAGTCCAGAATTGCCCATCTGACAGTCCTATTCTTAGGATATGAGTTATCAAGTGAAGGCAAAAGCCTGGCAGACAATTTCCTAGAGAAATGTGCCGTAATCCAAGCCCCTAAAACACTAAAAAACCTACAGTCAATTCTAGGCTTCCTAAATTTCGGAAGACCATACATTGCAAATTACGCAGAAAGGGTCAAACCCCTTTATGATCTAATTAAACCAGACTTTAAAAGATCCAATTGGACTCAAACACACACAGAAATTTTGAGATCCTTACAAACAGACATGCTAATTAAAACAAAATTAGAAACACGTGATAACACACGCAACCTTGTGATCCGAGTCATCCCAGGGAGATGCGGATTCACGTACCTGACCTCTAATGAGGGAGAAAAGGTACCAATTGCATTTAAATCACACATGTACACAGAAGCTGAACAGAAATTCAGTAATACAGAAAAAATCATTCGTGCAGTTCAAACCGCAATAGCTAGAGAAAAAGACATAGCTGACGGTAGACATATCACAGTCAGAACAGCAGAATCAGCCTTTGAGGCACTAACAACACCGTGTAATTTACCAACAACAACATTGAATCCGGAATGGATACAATGGGTGAATTCAATCACAACGGACAAAGTATACTACTACTTTGATCCAGAACTAGAAGAATTAAAAAATCTAAAATATGAAAAGACGTATCCTCTGCCAATCGACATTCTGCCTCTACGACATTACGCCTGTGTAATCTATACAGACGGACATGCTCAACCCTCCGTTTGGGGAGAACATGCATACAATCCCACATGTGAGATTACAAAAGAAGTGTGGCGCGGAGGTAAACTAAGACCTCTATTAACAAAATCACACTCAGTAGAAACTAATTCAGAACAACAAACTGAAATAATCGCATTGAAAATGGCGCTAGATAATGCGGATCGCGAATTCCCGACACTTATAGTGTCAGATTCATATTACTGCGTCAAAGCATATAACAAGGATTTGCAGACATGGATTCAGAACGGTTACAAGGATGACACAGATGCACCAATAAAGCAGAGACTGCTCTGGGAACAAATAGCTCTTTTACAAAAAGAACTACCAAAGACTCACGTGACTCACTCACTGAGTCATCAACGTGATGGCGTTCACGTTGTAGGGAATTCATTGGCTGAAACAGCCGCAGCGGCAGCCACTAAATCGGCTCCCGTAGATCGAAAAAAGCGTACATTAAAATACATTGACGGCGAAACATTGCTGGCGGTGAAAACATCATCAAAAGGCGACTGCTCAGCGTTACCGATAAACTATCCACTCAATTATACATACATAATCGATGCAAACTCCGTCCCTTTTGCTCGAATCCCTGGAGTGGGGGATAGAGTGATTCCAAACATGGACAGGAGAAGCTTGTTAATCGCAGACGCACACATGGGCGAGGGTCTCAGACACCTTAAATTAAAAGATTCTCTGGAAGAATTACAATCACGGTACTGGTGGCCAGGCATGAGCCTGCACTACACCATGTTTGTAAAAAACTGCCCAAACTGCAACAGAGATCGCAGTGGGGAGAGAAGCAGTTTAATACCTCGCCGTATCAAGGCAGATAATATCACCAGTAAAAAGAATGGCTTGCGATTAACATATACAGGCTAGTTTCCACTTATAATGTAGATCCACAGCACTCGGCTGACGTCCGGACTATTATACAAGATTCGCGAGTCTAAATGGCATATACGCTAAGAGCATGCTACGTTCGACCATTGTTTTCACTCAGGCAATCCAGCCTGGGGGGGAAACATGGCCAAATGAGCACAGCCCAGCGGGAATCTTCTCACTTCCTTCCTGAGGGTACGGGATGGTGTAAAGAAAAAACCAAGGCAGAAAGCAATCTATAATAGAAAGGATATTAGGTTCGGGAGCTGGGTGGGTCAAACATCTAATAAGTGTCCAACGTAGTCTAAATAACTTGCCAAGAATTTCTCTGAAGGGATTCAGTCCGTACGAATTATTATTCGGAACTAGGATGTTGATCTCTGACCTTGATAGTCAGACTTCAGTGGTAATAGAAAAAACCTTTGATGTCAAAGACCGTTTGGCTATTTTACAGGACTTAAACAAAACAAGAAAAGACCTGAGCAACATACAGTTGAAACAACAGCCAACAACCACTGAAGAATCACCACCTGTCCCAGCAAGACCTGTCTGGATTCCAAAAGTCGGGGATCTAGTCAGGGAGAAGATCGCGGTAAAGAAGGAATTTGGGCCTTCTTACAGAAAAGCAGTTCCTGTCTTGTCTGTCAACGGGACAAGATCAGTTGTACTACCGCCACTTGCTGGAAAAAAGGAGAACAGAGTTGTATCCATCGACCTGGTAAAACCACAACATGTGGCCGATAACAAACAGTAGGCCAAGTGGACTCCCAATAAGTAGCAGAACACCAAGGTTTGCTACCAGTACAGAGGTCCTATCAAAAAGGCTCATCACATTCGAAACGCCTACAGAAGAACAACAAGGACTATGCAACAATGCAATAGAACTAAGACCTCTGAAAACCCAAATAAAAACATTTAGCAGAGACACACCAATCTACAATGAAGTACCAAGTGACAATGCAAAAAACAGAAATCCTGAACCAATTGGAACAATTGACAGAACTGCATCCGGTTACTTCATCAACTTCGATGATTCCTCTGAAAGCCTGAGTGAATCAAAGACACAGCCATCATCAAAATCCTTTAAAGACAAAGCTAAGGAACTTTTGAAACATCTGAAAGAAACATATCTGGTTTCTCCATGGATTGAATTTTGGGTGGGTTTTGGTGCATTTATCCTCATACTTTGGCTCATCATGGTATTTACTTTGGGACGCTTCATTGAGGGAAAATATGCTAAAATGGACACAGCAAGTCAGAACATCAACTTGGTCCTCAAACCACACACATCTTCACGCGTCGAGAAAAGAGAACTCTCTTCAGAACTTTCTTCAGCCAACTTCACAGCCAATCCGATACCTGGTGGGGTAGCCTGGGACAACACTGACTATGAAATTTATGGTCCGGTCGAGATCCTGAAATATCCACACCAAATCAAGATCTCCTTGAGTGATTTTGCAAAACCAAACTCATTTGCTGATGATTGGGACTTCGAAAGCATCAACAATATGATGTCGGACTTAGTAATGTCTGCTAAATTTACAAAACATGATTATTTGCAAGGTTCTACAAATTATGATAGTATGTATTGCTATAACCATTATGGTAACCATTTTTTACATAAATCTGCACAACCTAGAAATGTTTTAAATTATAATCAATGGGAACATTGTGCTACACCTCCAAAAGGAAGCTCTAGAACCGTATATGACAAATATTCATATTTTTCAGGTTTTAACATAAGTAATGCTGAAACATTTTATTTTAAATTGTCAAACAAGACAGGAATGAAAACCATGATAACCAACACAAAATTGATATATTCAGATTCTTTCTTCGAAAAAATGAATACATTTGGATTTGATTATTGGGACAAAAATGTTGATTTGAAAAGTGTTTGGGGTACAAAAGAATGGCAAGTACAGGGTATAGAAGCTTTGTTTAGAGCCTGCATGATTCCAGAACAAATGATATTTTTAAATGACACTGTTCAACAAACCACCTGTCTTGGCTTAGCCAAAATCAAAGATTTAATTAAACCGTCTATTCCAAAGCCAACAATGTTCAGCAATAGCTCTGATACAGATGAAGAGATAGACGTAAACCATATACTAAACCAAAACAGAACACATCCTGATTGGAAACAATGGTTGATCTGGCCCACAGATACAAATTACTGTCAAGATAGATTCCTGAATAAAACACAGGGTTTCAAAATGACCAGGCCAGACCCTAGATATCCCCAAAGACATCACCCAGGGATAATAATAACCTACAGTGTGGGCAAATTATGCCTTCAATGGCTACAGACTTCCACACTGCTTGAAATTAAGCAACACCTAACTTTACTTACTGATGGTGCTGACTTGCGTGATTTCATAATGGGACCACGCAAACAGCGTCAAAAGCGTTTCATAGCAGCCTCTGTATATGCAGCATACAATGAGGCCTGGAAGGTTACTCAAATTGAGACAGCAGAAAGAATACGGGAAATTGACCGTATTAATTTGGAAAAATCACTTTCTGTAGTGGACAATGGGTTAATGACTCTGTCCTCCAGAATTTTTTCATTGGACAGCATTGTGTCTTCAGCAATCGATATATTATCGCAAGACTTACTGTTATTACAACATGGTCAGTCACAATTGCGTTCCATTGTACAGCTTGGCTGGACGTTACAAAATCTGCGTTCAGGCTATGTGCCTTGGCGTTTAATCAACACAACGTCACTATTCCAAATCTTTAACCTTACTGATAGACAAATCGGTATGGCGCAAAAGGGTGCTGATTATACAATCTTGAGCATTGAAAAACTAGAAAGATTACCAATGACAATGTCAGAACGACCTGTCAGTGAATGGATAATACACGGAATCATAAATATTCCAATCTCAACCTTCAGGTTTCAATACTGCCAAAAATATATACAGGCTGGCATGTACGAGAAATTGGGAAAGGGGTACCTTAAAACAACTTGGAACCTGCCCTATTCACATGCATGTGTCAGTAATAAAGGACAGAAAGTGTTTCTTAGTGGCAACAATTGTGCTATGTCACTAAGCGGCACGCTTCTGTGTAACGGTATTAGTTTGCACGGAGCCTGTGAAGGGAATTCATACAACCTTTCATGTCACCAGCAAGGCGCACCTGCAACTGAAATAGAACCATTCTTTCAAAGACTCTATAATGGGAGTTACATTCTTATTGTAGACCGCAGATGTTGTAGTCTTATGCCCGGGACTCCTTATCTAGTCACTACAACGGCGAAGGTCAAGTGCTGTGGACGTTCTTTATTCCCCAGCTCTTTTCCAGACAGGGAGGCAAGGGCATGGCCCAGTTTGAAAATTACTTCTATTCGAATAGACACTTTAAGCAGAATGAAAACAGTGCTTCTTCAGACGCCTACAAGGCTCACGTCATCAAAAGAAACGTATGATCTACAAGTCGCAAGGACGACTGCAGAGATACATACATTATTATCAACTAATTCCCCCGTACATTTCGCGGAAATCCTAAGCGAAATCTTAAATATTTCTGATACCACTGGGGTCTCAAAAGTATTTAAGACAGTATTTTCGATGGCATTAACACCATTCAAAGCCATACTGGGTATTTTTCCAGATTTCGTCCATTCGATTTTTGGCGGACTTCCCCTGATCCTGGGACTAATTGCAGGAATCCTATTCCTAGTCCTTATTTTTCGTTATGGCAACCCATGTCACAGATCAAACTCTCGCGACAATGGAAGACACGATCCTAGCCATTGGATACCGGGACCGGATATCAAAAATCCTGGGACTCTCCCGGCTTAGAGACCTAAACATGACTTGGTTTCTATCATTTCGACCAATGTGGCAAAGGTGTGTTTTACCTGTACTAAGGTGTCTGCTATGCGGAGAAGAATGCGTGTTAGACACCTGTCTGACGCTACAATCGGATGCGCCAGTGGATGCAGATACACTGTTGGTTCCTACCAAGGTTCACGCTTTGTACTGCCCTCAAAGGCTGCCAATCCTGATGACGGCATTCCTGGAATCTTCACCACTACGATTGAAGAGTAGTGAAGTTCAAGATGAAAGCAACATCGAACAGGTACGACCTTCTGTCAGCAATACAAATCAGAATGTCAATGGAGACAATCATGCGCACGAATGCATGGTTACCCCTATTTCCGACTTAGTGGAACTTTCCCATGAAGCTGTTGACAGTTTTTTCGAAAGCCTGAATGATATGATGTTCTCTCCGGAACAGAAATAGAGACTTTTGAGTAAACTCGCACACGGCGTTCCCTGAATTCGGCCTTCAACTTTAAAAATAAAGTCACATGAACAATTCCACTCCAGTTCACGGACAGCAATTTTTTTCAGCAAGCCCCTTAAAATATTTTTCTACATATTTTTTCCCGGGACACTGATCTTCTGCTTAAAGTAAGAAACTATTCCTAGAGAACTAAAATTTCTATTTTTAGATACTTTATAGACTTTAGCTGCCCGCTGGGATGTTCACAAATATTTTATTATGTGATGAAATGGTCTCGAACTTCCTTTCTGTATAGCCATATTAAGAGCCATTTCATGTGTATTTCTCATATACCAATAAGCAATAATGCATAAAAATGCGTGTTTACTTTTGCATTTAATTCATAGCTTATGTGCATACAATATATATGACTGCAATTTTTCAGTATATTTGAAAATTTCGAAATGCATTTATGTATTTTGGGGTGGTAAGGTATACACTATACTCTATAGTATGTTGTACTATGTTATACTATGCATAGATTAGTAGATATGACCATAGTTAGCGTGGAGTGGGTGTTGTGTATTTCTATAGGTTCTGAATCAGTCCCCCTATTCCTGACCCTATTCTGGTTAAACTAACTATCAAGTTAACTAACAGTCAGCCCATGAGGCAAGAAAACCCCCATGATGCAGATACCGTTATCTGACGCAGTCACACTACGGCACAGGAACGTGTTATCTGATTAGGTCATAACGCTTGAGATCTAATTAGACAAGCGACATTCCTCCAGCCCGATAAGGCATACGACGTTCTCATAACAAATCAAACTTATGACAACCTGGACAATCCGTGCGGCCATTGTTTTGATTTCACAGAGAACTTTAGTAAAGAATGTGCTAACGAGCAAGTCGTATGACATCTTTATTGACGTACCTATGTCCATCCTTACGTCAATCTCGGCACCTTTAAGGTATAAATATTGCCGACCTTGCCCTATGCAAACACACGCGTGGTGACAAGACGGAGCAGCCATACTTGCCGAAGCCGAGAGCAGAAGCAGACCCCGCTGGCAGCAGCCCCGCCTTCCTGACGCGCTGAGAGACGCGCTGCTATCTCAAGCCGAGAGACCCAGCACCGGCGTTTCTGGGCAGCCCTCGCAGGCAGCCTGGAATATCGAGAGCAGAGAAAGAGATACCATTCCTCATTCATCCTAAACTTCCAGGTACAGAACTGAATAACCCCTCACAGAGAATTCTTTAGTTATTCACTTGGCAAAAACAAACTTAACTTAAACTGTAACTTTCTATTCCCGCCCACGCATTAGACTTAGGTCAGGTACACGGGGTAGGCGTATTTAGAAACACCAGTTGAGTACGTTTAGTCAAATGTATATGTGTATGTAAATATATTTTAATCATTTTAAACATCATATGGCTCAGAAACCATATCAATGTTTTTACAGTATTATATTTTATACTATTGCTTTTAATGTATGCACTTTACTTAACTATAAGTATTGCAATAATATCGATCCATTTCTCTTGTACGAGAAAAGAGACTGATCAATAAATAACATCTTTTATTGAACACGCCCGTCTCTTCCTTTTCTCTACATTCTGATGAGACTAAGAATGCACGTACTGACTGAGTAAAATAATTGCCTTGTGCTCACACGACTCTTGAGATTGACTCTTGATTAGGGGAGAGCAAAGTTGTCATGTTCTATGGTTGTCAGAAACTAAATCCCTTCTTGTCTAATCAGGGGAGTTAATTCCTTCCTTGAACATTCGAGAAAGTTTCTAGCGAACTCTGAGCTTAGCTGGCAAACCCAAAAATTAAGTCTAGTATCGACAGTAGTAGACCTAGTTAACGTCTGGCCTAGGCCTTTACTGCTGTAGGTACTATTCCAATGCGCAGAGCCTATTGGGAAAATAGGAGCTACACTACAAAACGTCCATACGATAACACAGGGTACGTCGTGGTTGGTATTTTCTAGTTTCAGGACCCTTCCCAAAGGACCCTGATGACACCAACTAAATCAAGGGAGGTTGGAGTGCCACCCCACCCGTGGATACCCAGGCAACCAGGATACCTACACCAGGGAGATCAGGTGCATAGGGGTGAACTGGTCTTAAGGAAGCAGCTGTGGAACCCAGGCAGCAATGCAGGAGCGCACGAGCCATCCCCAAGCTATCCCACAATGGTTGAAGAGTGCAGGAAGGTCTGCGGCTGGGCGGCACACCAACAAGCCTTGGCAACCACAACAGTCAGTTTGAAGAAAAAAGTGTTGGCTGCAGGCCAGCAATGTCTGTGGGACTAACCGAGCATAGGTAAGTCAGGGCCGGCTCTCAGCATGCAGGAGAGCAAGCAGGAATTATTGTAGCCTCTTCGAGGACCCTCTGGTAGCAGGCACAGGGAGTCGCTGGGAAGCCTCAGCAGCACACAGAAGATGGAGGCCTAAGGTGCAGGAGATGCAGGCAGGAAGTCATTCTTGCAGCTGTGCAATGCTTGAGGCTGGAGCTTCTTGGATTGAAAAACTCTTCAGTGAGGAGAGTCAACAAGCCTTGGCAACGGCAAACAGATGAGGTGCACAGGGATGCGGTTCAAGTCAGGTGGAGAGGGAGTGCAGCCTTACAAGTTCCTGGGAAGACTAGATGAGCTCTGGAGAGCCAACGCACCACCACATGTGTTGCAGAGCCGGGAGGTGTCCATGGGACAGCAGGAGCAGCAAACCGATCGTCGCCGTTGATGTGCCTGTGGATGCAGGAAGGTGACTCCTTCACTCCAAGGGGGATTTCTTCTTGCTTGGATGTATGCAGAGTCCTTGTTGACTTGGAGGATGCACAGCCGCAGAGTTGCAGAAACTTGGAAGAGCACAGAGACATAGTTGCAGCACGAATCTTCCCACCAAGAGCAGTCTTGTCTTTGGTCCTGGCTCAACCCAGCAGCAGAGGTCCAGTGTCCAACAGCAGAAGAGTCTTTAGACGATCTTCAGAAGACAGGCAGTCAGTTCTCGCAGATGAAGTCCACACAAATCTAACGACTCACTATCAGGAGAACCCTTAAGTAGCCCTAATAGGGGGAAGGACATCTTCTGCGCTGACCCACCTATCAGGAGAGGTCAAGAACGCTACTCAGCTGTCCTAGCCAGTCAGAGAATCCCAACATGGCAGAATAAAGTGGCCACCTGGAGGGGCTCTAGGCACCTCCCTAGGGATGAGCTGGACCGGGGGGTTGACACTCCCCTGTCCTTTGTGTAGTTTCATGCCAGAGTGGGAGCCAAGGGCTCCTGTACTGGTGGAAACCGGTTTATGCAAGGAGCGCACTAAATGTGCCCTTCAATGCAGTCTGGTGGTGCTCGGAAGCGCCCCATCATACCTAATTCTAAAGGAGAGGTGGTCACACCTCCCCTTCCCAGGAAATCCTTTGTTCGGCTTCTCCCGCCTCAGTTAAGCTCATCTACAGAACACTGTCTAGGGTCAGCAGGAGCGAGAGTTGACAGGCAGAGCCAGTAAGGGCTACACAGGTAGGTATTGGGGGTCCCCCAGTACCTGGCATAATGCAACTAACAGTAGAATTGGTGTAGTTGTATGATTTCAACATGTTTGATACCAAACATGACCAGGTTCGGAGAAGCCATTATGTAGTTGGACATCTCAACTTGCCAGTGTACACGGCATACCGTAAAATGGCCGCCCTGCACTTACAAAGCCCAGAGAATGAAGTCTGGTTTTTTTAGGGGTACCTCTGCACATGCAGGCATACCCATACACTTATAACTAAGCACCATGTGACCGGGATATAATGGAAACCTTCTATCTAAGGTGAAAAGGTGCAAGCACCTTTTCAAGCAGACTGCGATAGCAGGTCTGCAGACACAGTTTGCATGGACTCCCATGGGTGGCATAGTACATGCTGCATCCCATAGGAGACCCTTGGTGTACCAATGCCCTTGGTGTCCCTGTACCATATACTTGGGACTTACAGTGGTACCCCAGTGTAGGAGGCTGGCTTAGTATATGGTGTACACTTAAAGGAGTGAAGCACCTTGCACTAATCCAGGCAACCATTACAGTGATTTTAGTGGTCTTTGATAACTTTAAAAGCTCTCAAAGGGGTAGCTGTGGAGAGAAGCCTTCAGGCCTATTTTGAAGGAGTGTAAAGCAGCGTGTCACCACATTTAATCAAGAGTGTAGATTGGAATGGAAAGAACCGCACAGTTTTTATGGAAAATACGTCTATTTATTAACACAACATGATCACTATCACTTGTTATATCTCCTATCCGGAGATATCAACAATACACATAAGAATACTTCAAAGAAATCAGGGAAGTAGCACAAATGCACACTGGTCTCCAGAGGCAGATCAATCCATATACAAAATAAGTGGAATGCAAATTGCAAAGAAGAACAAGACTTGGGCCAAATAACTTAGAAGAACTTGGAGAACCAGGACCCACCCAAGGTAAGTACCCAGGAACCCCAAGGAGGCTGTGTGCAGACTGGAAACACAGATGTGTGTTCGGTAGAAGTCAATGGAGAAGTCGGAGTTGCCGTTTTAAAGAAAAAGGACCCTTCCCAGAGGACCCCTAGGAAATCCTTTGGGGGATGGAAGTTTGGAGGGCCACCCCATCCATGGATGACCCATGAACCAGGTTACCTGCACCAGGGAATCCTGGTGAATAGGGGCGAAGTGATGTCAGAATCTCTAGTAGATGATAACGGGCGACTTGAGAAGAAAGGCCTCTGAAGATGTCAAGTGGAATCCAAGGGTGGATTCTTAAAGAGGTGAACCTGCAAGCAGAGGGTAGAGAGCCTGTGCCACTCCGAGATGACCAGGAGGCACGGAAGCAGAATGCCCACCCTTGTCAGGAAGTTCACAAGTGTTCACGAGGACCATGTCGCTGCAGCTGTGGAGACCCGGAGACTATGTGGAAGATCAGGAGATGTACACGAGCTGCCCATTTTGGATGTCGGTGTCCAGGTGGTCGGTGTCTGGCAGGAGCCCCAGCAAGCCTTGGTAGGTACAACTGGCCTGTGACAGCAAACCAATTGTTCTACCTTCCCCTGCTCGAGCTCAGCTCAGCAGCAGGAGGGCAAAATCATGCCTGTGGTCGGCAGCAACACAAGCTTGCTTGCAGACTCTGAAAGGCTGTTACTGGGAGTACAGGGGGGGCCCCAAAGGATCCCCCCTGTACATGGGATCATACTTCAAACTCTGGAATCGGTGTTGGGATATGATTCCAACAAGTTTGATACCAAACATGACTGAGTTTGGTGCAGTCACTATATAGGTAGACATCTCGTAATGACTGATGACCACTATATGCCTTAAAATGGCTGACCGTACTTACAAAGCCTGGTGAATCGACTCCAAGTTTTGTAGAATTGTCCTGCTCCCGCAGGGGCACCCTTGCACTTATAACCAAGCACCCTGCTTTCAGGACTGAAGGGCTTACCATAGGGGTTTGTAAGTGCAGTGACCTCAGATATAAAGAAACATATCTGTTGTCAGCGGTGCAAGCACCATCTGACACAGTCTGCAATGGCAGACCTGTAGTCAGAGTTTAAGTGGACTCCCATGGGTGGCACAATACATGCTGCAGTCCATGGGGGACCCCTGGTGTACCTATGCCCTGCGTTCCTTTGAACTATACATTAGGGCCTTATAAAGGTACACCGGTAGCCAATTGTGGAGATCCCAAAGAACTTACCAAAGCCATTTTGGGAGAGGGAACACAGATGCTGGGGTCCTGGTTAGTAGGATCCCAGCAAACTACAGTCAAAACACACTGACACCAGGCAAAAAGTGGGGGTAACCATAAAATAAACATCCTACTTTCTACACCCAGTATGCCAATTGTGGGGTGTACAAAGTACTTACCATCACATTTAGAGGAGATAGCACTGCCACTGTGGTCCTGGTTAGCAGGATCCCAGTGAACTACAGTCAAAACACACTGACACCAGGCAAAAAGTGGGGGTGTCTATGCCAGAAAGATCCTACTTTCCTACACACCCGACACAGGACAACAGACCTGGCACAGATCCAATGCAGAGCAGATACCTAATACAACTGGCACCACTACACTCACAGCAGCATCGCCTCCAGTCAAAACAAAGAAACACCCAACACAGGGCACCAGACCACACACCCATCCAATGCAGAGCATATCCCTAATTCAACTGGGCAATCACTACACTCAGAAGCATCCCCTGTAGCCACAACAGAGACACACCTAACACAAGACAACAGACCCCGTACACACCCAGTGCAGAGCAAATATTCCATAAGCCTGGGTATCAACAAGCTCAAGACACGCACAACAGCAGACAACACTCACAGTAGTGTACACTCAGTGAGTGAGGAGTGCAGAGCAGTGCAGACAGCTGCGCACCTGAGAATCTTCAAACAAGAAAAATAAAACAGCAAACACCCAAAACAACTCATCCAGGGGGTCAGATGTCACCGAGATCCCAACAGTGAACACTTTACTCATGTTCCAATTGACACATAAAAATATGTCGTTTTTGATGAAATGCTGGAGAACATGAAGGTGCCCAACTCTGGCAGCGCTGTGAGGCCCTACTTAAAGTAGTACAGCGCTATACAAAACTCACTAACACAATATAAGATAATGATAGTGCATCATCCATGTGCGGTTTATTAATTAATGATTTCCCCTGCATGCCCGCCACCTTTGAGAAGAAGGGGGTTCAAGGCACAGGGGGGTAAGAAGAGGAGGTTTTGTGGCACAATATATATATATATATATCAAAATTTCATCTGGCGTAAATATTGCGGCCCAAATATTGGTTACAAAAATATAACTGAGTGTAGCTTTTCGATTATTCACGCCAAGGGACCAATATTATTGTGAGCAATGTTCAGGGCAGTATATTTCGGGGCAGATCTACGAGACAGTGCCGCAGCGCTGCACAGCAAGACCTTTGGCTGCGGCACGTTGCAGCACTTTCAGAGCACAGGAATGTAACATATCTACAATGATATGTTGCATTCCTGTGCTCTCCCCTGCGCTGGCACACAAACAGCTGCCATGCTCCGGCACAGGCATACCTTGCACCATGGTGCATGGATGCCTGCGTCGTGGGGAGATTGTTTTTGCGTAGGAAGGGGCACCTTCCTGCACAAAAACAATAACTACAGGCATTTTCCTCTTTCAATGCATGCTGTAGAATGCAGCACGCATTGAAAGAGGAAAAAACCAGGAGAAATGAAAACATTTCTCCTTGTTGTGCCTGGCTACGCCACCCCTAGGGTAGCGTAGCAAACTGACGCATTTCCAGGTTTACGATTTCTCGTAAATCTGGAAATGTGTCTGGTTCCATGGGTGTTACGTGGGAACACCCACAGCAACACCCATGGAACGCCCCTTTCACGTAAAGTGCTGCGTGTAAAGGGGCCATATTTACAAGGACAGGAAAAGCCACGCAGGGTGGCTTTTCCTGTCCTTGTAAATATGGGGCAGATAAATGCGCTTGCAGTGCGTCACAAAAAGTGACGTACTGTCAGAGCAAGGGGCTAGTGAATCTGCCCCTTTGTATTTAGCCCATAATGATCTCGGTTTTCTGGTGCAATGCAGACAGTATGAGCTGTTCAATGCATACCTGAGACAGCCCTGCTCCCCTTGCATTGGCTGCTGTCAGGCACCATCACCTGCTGAACTCGTTTTTTGGGCGGAAAGGTCAGGCCCTTCCCAGAATGGCAGGAGGTTTCAGTGGGGAAATCCCACCTGCCTGTCTGCATAACTATAGGTTTGCTGTTGAAGTTTCCTGTCTGCATAACTATAGGTTTGCTGTTGAAGTTTCCTGTCTGCATAACTATAGGTTTGCTGTTGAAGTTTCCTGTGTGCATAACTATAGGTTTGCTGTTGAAATTTCCTGTCTGCATTACTATAGGTTTGCTGTTGAAGTTTTTTGTCTGCATAACTATAGGTTTGCTGTTGAAGTTTCCTGTCTGCATAACTATAGGTTTGCTGTTGAAGTTTCCTGTCTGCATAACTATAGGTTTGCTGTTGAAGTTTCCCGTCTGCATAACTATAGGTTTGCTGTTGAAATTTCCTGTCTGCATTACTATAGGTTTGCTGTTGAAGTTTTTTGTCTGCATAACTATAGGTTTGCTGTTGAAGTTTCCTGTCTGCATAACTATAGGTTTGCTGTTGAAGTTTCCTGTCTGCATAACTATAGGTTTGCTGTTGAAGTTTCCTGTCTGCATAACTATAGGTTTGCTGTTGAAGTTTCCTGTCTGCATAACTATAGGTTTGCTGTTGAAGTTTCCTGTCTGCATAACTATAGGTTTGCTGTTGAAGTTTCCTGTTTGCGGTGCTCGCGTCACAGGAAGGTTCTGCCATCAGGGCTTGAGTGACAAGGCTCAGGGTACTCCAGGCAGAGAGCAGAGCCTGGGGCTGCTACTGGCTGTTAGTGAAGGTGCTTTGGTAACAGGCTTTTGTAAATGTATTTATTTATTTATTTGAGTTTTATATAGCGCTGGCTAGAGGTATCAGAGCGCTTTACATGAGGACAGGTACATCAGTTACAAGTTAGTAATATGTATTTTGCTTCCATTTGTTGCTTGTGTTTTACCAATGCTTGTTTTCCATCCTCATGGGTCTGTTGCTAAGTTCTCCTGGTGGGATTGTATTAAGATCTGGGGTGTTTCAGTCACAGCTGAGCTCTTGGGGTGTATGGATGGATGTGGTTGTGAGTCAGTCAGTCAATTGTTCTTTATTTGGCTGATCTCAAGCCATAAAAGCACAGTACAAAACAATACTGTCATAAAAACTACATACACATGATGATAAAAACATGCTTTAAACGAGTGGGTTTCATTTCATGGGGGCATTTTCCTTGAATAAAATCCCAACTGATACTGGAAACACATCCAGGTGTTTCGAGTGCCTCAACGCCTCCTTAGTACAACACTCTATTTTTGAAACCTGAGGTGGACAGAGGGAGGAGGCAAGTGAACCCGGACACAGGCTCCCCTATGCTGCACCTGTGGGGTGAGTGTGTCTGGGGTCACCTGGGGCTGCCTTTTCTGCCTTCATTGCAGATGTTTCTGGCTTTAACAGCACAAGTTTCCCTTATGCTGCCTGTTGCACACACATGACTGCACACAGGCCTACTGGCGATGCACACGTTTCCCTTGTGCTAACTGTTGCATGCACATGACTGCACACAGGCCTAGCGGCGATCAAATGTTTCCCTTGTGCTCCCCTGTTGCATGCATTTCACTGCACACAGCCCTACTGGCGACACAAACGTTTCCCTTGTGCTGCCTGTTGCATGCACATTGCTGCACACAGGATTACTGGCAATGCAAACGTTTCCCTTGTGCTGTCTGTTGCATGCACATTGCTGCACACAGGATTACTGGCAATGCAAACGTTTCCCTTGCGCTGCCTGTTGCATGCACATTACTGCACACAGACCTACTGGCAATGCACAAGTGTACCTTGTGCCACCTGTGGTCTGCAGATGGTCTCACACAGGCTCAGTGGCAATGCACAAGTAACCCTTGTGCTGATTCGACTGCACATGACTGCACACAGGGCTACTGGCGATGGACAAGTGTGCCTTGTGCCACCTGTTGCCTGCACATGGTCGCACACAGGCCCACTGGCGGTGCACAAGTGTCCCTTGCGCCGCCTGCTGTATGCACATGACTGCACACAGGCCCACTGGTGGTGCTAAGGGCCCCTTGTGCTGCTTGTGCCTGCACACAGCTCTACTGTGGGTCACAAATGTCCCTTGTGCTGCCTGTTGCATGAACATGACTGTACACATGCTTGCAGTGGTGCACAAGTGGCCTGTGTGCTGCATTTCTCCTGCACATGACTGCACACCGGCCCACTGGCGGTGCACAAGTGTCGCTTGCACTACCTTTCTCCTGCACATGACTGCACACAGGCCCACTGGGAGTGCACAAGTGTCCCTTGTGATGCCTGATGCCTGTTGCCTGCTCATGACAGCACGCAGGCCTACTGGCTATGCACAATTGTATTGTATTGTATTGTAGTGTGCATTTATATAGCGCAAAACTGTCACCCTACGAGTATCCTGGCGCTTAGACTTAGGAGTAATCAGCACGTAAACAGACCAGAATTAGCAGAGGAAGGACTCATTTTCCACCCTTGGGAACAACCAGGTTTTCAGATTCTTTCTGAAGCAGGTCAACGAGTTGGCCTGTCTGATGGTCTGGGGCAAGTCATTCCATAGTCATGCAGCTGCCGCACCAAAGGCTCTGTTCCCCATCCTGGTTTTCTTGAATCTGGTGGTCCTTATCAGGTTTGCATTAGAGGAGCGGAGCTGCCTTTTCGGATTATGCCAGGTGAACCTCTCCTGTAGTGGAATAGGGCCCAATCGTGTGCCACTTTATACACAATGCAAAGAGATTTGAAGCAGATTCTCTCTTTGATAGGCAACCAGTGTAGGTCTCTCAGGGCTAAGGTCGTAGAGGACCTGCGTTGCCTATTCAGCACCAATTTTGCTACCATGGACTGGACTCTCTGAAATCTCTGTAAGATGTAATGTGGTGCTCCCAAATACAGAGCATTGCAGTAGTCCAGTCTGCTAAGAATTACACTCCTTACTACGAGCGAGCGAGTATCTTTGGGAAGAACTGGGAGGATCTGTCGTAACATCCGCAACAGAGAGAAGCAAACGCTAGCAGTTTTATTTGCCTGGGACTCCATTTAAAGACTGCCATCCACTAGTACCCCATAGTTGCGTACTGTTTTGGCAGGAACCAGGGAATCATCCTCTGGGGTAAGCTTAAACTCCAGCGTCGGATGTTGCTGCAGGCTGGTGGGTGGGGAAAATATCACCTCTGTTTCCCCCCATTAAATTGCAGGGAATTTTGTCTGAGCCAGCCTACTGTCTGGCACATGCACTCCTGGAACGTATCCATGGACACCGCCTGTTTCCCTTCCAGGGAGAACACCAATTGGGTGTCATCCGCGTAGTTAACCAGGCCGATTCCGTAAGAGTTGATTAGGGAGAGTAGAGGGCGCAAGTAAATATTAAAAAGAATGGGGCTTATCGCAGACCCCTGCGGAACCCCGTGATGTACTGGGGACTTACTGGACTCAAACGGTGACATAGTCACAACCTGTTGCCTCTCTGATAAATAGGATTGTAGCCACTGCAAGGCTCGTCCTTTTACCCCCATATTTTTTAGTCTTTCCACCAGTACTGTGTGGCTCACCGTATCAAATGCGGCCGACATGTCTGGTAATACTAGAACAGAAGAATCTCCATTGTCAGCAGGCATCCGTAGATTGTCCATTATGGTAGCCAGAGCAGTCTCAGTACCGTGGCCCGGGCAAAAGCCAAATTGATCCCTATCTAGTAGATGACTGTCCTCTAGGTAGCATGACAAAGTCTTGCTAACTATTTTCTCTAGGATTTTAATCGGGTATGGCAAAAGAGATATAGGTCTAATATTAGCTGGGACCGTGGGGTCTAGGGAGGGTTTCTTAAGCAGAGGGGTAACTACTGCCTGCTTCCATGCCTTCGATACCACTCCTTCTTCCAAGGACTGGTTACAGATTAGTCGGAGCCAAGGAAGGGTTTCCTGCCCAGATACTTTCCAAATTCTATGCGGGAGAGGGTCCCGGGGAGAGCCCGAGGTGATACTTTGGGCTACGTTGTTAAAAAGGTCCTCTGTGGGAGCTGGAAAGTATTCCAGACAAGTAACTGCCCTGGGCCCTTCCTCTGGCCTCTCAGTCGGGTCACTCTGATTATTGATAATATTGGGACGAAGATCACCAGCGGTTTTAGTAATTTTTTCTTCAAAATGTGGGGCAATCGCATCACAGAGTTTCTGCGAAGCAACCACCTTGCTGCTTGTTCAGGCTGGGTGGGAGAGATCCCTAACAATATTAAAGAGTGCTTTTGTGCTATTCTGGGCAAGCACGATGGAATTGGCATAGAAGTCTGCCTTAGACCTGGCTATAGACTCCTTATATCTGGCCTGAGCTAGTTTCAATTCCTTTCTGCCCCTCTCCAGATAGGGCCTCCTCCATTTTCTCTCCGCCTTCTTACAGAGCAATCGTAGTGATTGCAGTTCTTCACTATACCACGGGGCGGAGGCTTTTTTTCTATATTGAATGTCTCTTTATTGGAACTATTTTGTCCAAGGAGCTGACAATATAGTTACAGTATGCTTGATAGTTTTCACCAACGGAGTTTGAGGGGACAAAAAGATTTTGATTCGGAGGAGTCAAGAAGATCTTATTTTTTACTAGCTTGGCCCACTCTTTTCCCTTTCAGTAAGTTGTCGATTGTTATTATCCTTCAGCCGGGGTATTGATATGTGGAAGTGAATTAAAGAGTGATCCGACCAACTTTGAGGCAGTATGTCCACTACAAGTGCCGCTTGTGATGCCTGTTGCCTGCACATGGCAGCACACAGGCCCAATGGCAGTGCACAAGTGTCCCTTGTGATGCCTGTTGCCTGCACGTGGCAGCACACAGGCCCACTGGCAGTGCACAAGTGTCCCTTGTGATGCCTGTTGCCTGCACAGGACAGCACACAGGCCTGCTGGCTATGCACAAGTGTCCCTTGTGCTGCCTGTTGCCTGCACATGGCAGCACACAAGCCCACTGGCGGTGCACAAGTGTCCCTTGTGATGCCTGTTTCCTGCACATGACAGCACGCAGGCCTACTGGCGGTGCACAAGTGTCCCTTGTGCTGCCTGTTGCCTGCACATGGCAGCACACAGGCCTACTGGCGGTGCACAAGTGTCTCTTGGGATGCCTGTTGCCTGCACATGACAGCACACAAGCCCACTGGTGGTGCACAAGTGTCCCTTGTGCTGCCTGTTGCCTGCACATGACATCACACAAGCCCACTGGTGGTGCACAAGTGTCCCTTGTGATGCCTGTTGCCTGCACATGACATCACACAAGCCCACTGGTGGTGCACAAGTGTCCCTTGTGATGCCTGTTGCCTGCACATGGCAGCACACAGGCCTACTGGCGGTGCACAAGTGCCCCTTATGCCCCCTCATGCCTGCACATGACTCCACACAGGCCCACTGCAGAGTGTCAAACAGCCATGGCATTGCACGGTGCAGCTTGTGCGCTGCAGCCCCGCTGTCTTGGAGGCTGCACCGGTCCTGCCCGGCCCCCCCGGGATCACCAGGCCTGCGGTTAGCCCACTCTGGAGTAACCTATAGTGCTGCCCCCCGTCCCCCACCCCACACCAATGCTGGCCAGCGTAGCGTGATACAAGGGCTAGGGGTCTCTCCACAGTGTGAGGGTGGGCTGCAGCCTTAGAAGAGCGCCACCATGAGGTGGGTCGCCAGTACCTTCTCGCGAGTGCCTTAGGAGCACTCCAGCTGTACCTGGAGCTCGTGGGACATGTCTTCAAGCGCCAAGGACAGAAAAGCACCCCTCGGATCACTCTCAGCGCTAGGCGTCCCTGGAGAGCAGATGCATGGCATACCATCTTTAAAAAAAATTAAAAGACAGGCTTTTCAAATGAAATGTAGCCTTTCTGTATCCACTCTGTGTTCCTATTAGAATGGTGTGATGGCTTAGCGCTAGGAAACCCTTCAGTGTTACTGCAGGCTCTAGATTAGAAAATGTCATTATTATATTTTGCCTAGAACTTAAATGAGAAACGAGAAAGGTCTACAGCAAAGAGGCGCAGTGATGCCAATAGTCATGACTGGCACAAAACAAAAGCCCATGAATCACCCTGCAAGGCACATCGTATGTGCAGCTGCACCACAGTACCCATGCCCGTGCCCCACAGCTTGCTGCTGCCCCGCTGGGAAGGCTGGTGTTGTGTGGCCGCCTATATGTTTGACCCCCCTTCCCCCAACAGGACAACTCATAACACAGACCACCCCGGTACGACACCGCCTCTAGAACAGTAGAGCCCACGAAATTAAATTAAAACTGACAGCCAGTCACAACTATAATGTAGTGCTTATCTCGCACGCCTCCTCCTGCAGCACATTTCTAAGCGCTGCGCCCCAAGACAAGGTGAGATCCCCTCCATGGTCTCTCACGTGAGGTACCAAAACGACTCCCACTTGTAATCAAACTAATGCGGCACTGCCAACCACGCACGGTGTAGCGCCTTACCCATCCAGAAAGGCGCCTCGGTGCTCCACGTTAGGATATGCAGGAAGCGCTATAAACAAGCATTTCAATGCAATAGGACTCGCATTTACGCAAGGCCTATTGCCATGCAAACGTTAATCATCATGGAAATCGGGAGGGAGGGTGGGGGTTGGAAAAAGCACGGACAACGGGCAGGCAGGGGCGAGAAGGCACGGACAGCGGGATTGCGGGCCTAGAGGGGGAGAAGGCATAGGCATCTGGAGTATGGGCAGGGGAGTGGGGGACATGGCGCAGACAACGGGGCAGAGGGGGCGAGAAGGCACAGGCAACGGGAGTGCGTCCCGGGGGAAGGGGTGAGTAGACGCGGACAACGAGAGGAAGGGGGGAGTAGAGAAGGTAGTAGGAGAACTTCAGTAAAGAAAATAGTGCTCGCAGTCTAAATAACACGTATCACGTAACACTCGAAGTAAAAGGGCCCGTAGCCATAGGAGAATACAAATGAGGACTTGGCAGTAATCAGGAGGGGCAAACAAGCCTATAAAATAATCCAGAAGCAGCATTTAAGAAGTACAAAGACACAAGCCAATTAAAAATATGGGTGGGGGAGTGGGCGGGGCTTCCTCACATAGTGAACTACAGCAGATGTTCACCAGAGCAGGCTTGTGCGCTGACTCTAGGCTCGACCTAAAAACGGGCTCGAAAACCCTCAGCAGTTAAGGGGTTAAGCGGCCTCCGGCAGGGTCACCGTCTGACAGAGCTTCTCAGATCGGTTATTTTTACCCTCGATGGCCAATAACATGCCGCGCGCATTCCAGCGCCGGTGGTTTTGATATAAAAAGTGCCCTGACCCCCGCCTCCGCGGCGCTAGGCCTTGGCCTGCGCAGAGTTCACTGCCGGAGAGTTGCACAAAGTTGATAGTTTGTTGACGCCGACGTGCCCCTTCCAAAACAACGCGATAAAACGGAGGCTTTGTTACCCCGGGAGGAATGTGTCGAGGCCTCGTGCTTTCCGGGCAGAGGCGAGGTCGCAGCAGGGGAGGAATTTTATCAATCTCCGGGATGCTGCGAGAAAAAAAATATGAACCACATTCTGGAAAAATCCTTCCGAGATGTCTTTGGGGGGGAAAGGGCGTGTGATAGGCCAGAGGGAATCAGGGCTCCATTTACTCGTGGTCCCCACTGGGTGGGAGGGGTTCAATCTCCAAGACCCCATGACAAATAGTTTTTTTTATTTTATTTTTTTTGCCGTTTTACCTAGCTCGAACTCGAGCCGAAGGTATTTGAGCGCTTTACAGGTGCGCCAGTTACATTACACAGCTATACGTTCATATATTTTTAGTAGGCACAAGGGGTGATTAAATGACTTGCCCAGGGTCACAGATACTGAGCCAACCCCAAGACTCGAACCAGGTCTTCCTGTTCCATTGTCGGCAGCTCTGGCCTTTACTCCAGCCTGGTACCCAAGGACCCTCGAACAGAGTCGGACTGGCCTACTTGCCACCATTTTAGAACAGGAAAGTGGGAGAATTTAAAAAAGAATTCTGGGGAATGTCTGCATACTTGCCACCATTTTAGAACAGGAAAGTGGGAGAATTTAAAAAAGAAATCTGGGGAATGTCTGCATACTTGCCGCCATATTAGAACAGGAAAGTGGGAGAATTTAAAAAAGAAATCTGGGGAATGTCTGCATACTTGCCACCATTTTAGAACAGGAAAGTGGGAGAATTTAAAAAAGAAATCTGGGGAATGTCTGCATACTTGCCGCCATATTAGAACAGGAAAGTGGGAGAATTTAAAAAAGAAATCTGGGGAATGTCTGCATACTTGCCACCGTTTTAGAACAGGAAAGTGGGAGAATTTAAAATAGAAATCGGGGGGGGGGGATGTATTTTCTCCATTGACTTCTGTTGATCAAAGGCAATGTCAGGCAGGAGACAGCTGCAAGAAAGGGATAAAAATGGCGAGTCTCCCGCCTGAATGGTATACTACTGAGAAATCTGGCAGTTTCGGCTGGTTTTGACCTGTATGCGTGCCTGTTCTGTAATCTGTTAGGACGTTTTTACTGTTAGTTTCAATATTTGCACAAAGATTGCCTGCAGCAAGCACATATATGTGCTGCCTCCCATATATTGCAAAACACATATACAGCATGTTTTCTACAAGTTCAAAACTGTCCGATTTGCAGAATGTGGTATTCTATTTTAGCTATGTGATTTGGTAATGGCGGGACACTTTGGTTATGGTGCCTGGGCATGTTTTCTGTCCAAGTCCATTGCCCCCGACCCTGACCTCTTCTCTACAAAGGGTGCGGAGAGTTCCTCCTAATGGATGAAGGAAACGCAGCACCCCCTCCTGGTGGTTGTGGGTAGGCCTGGGTGGCAAATTCCCTTCCGTTCGCGGAATTTGGGTAAATTTGTGTTCTGCAGAGAACGCAAAATTTCCCAAAATTCTGCGTTCCGCGACTTTGTGAAATTTTTTGCTTGTTCGCGTTCTCGAATGCGTGTTCGCGAGATATTCCAGATCCTCATTGGTGACCCCATCATTCCACTTGTGGCAGGAGGACACTATAAGAGTAGACAAGGGACTTCTGTCTGTGTGTCTCGCCAGTCAAAAGCTGGAGTCCAGGCCCTCTCTCTCTAGTATGGTGCAGACCTAGCTCCAGGAAGCAGTAGAGTGTTTACAGGGAACATTTTATTCTAACAATTGAGATAAGATTAGTTAGCAGAGGGTGGTCTACCAGAAGGAGGTGGCAACAAGTACCTGGAACAGCTTTAGACTGCACGCTAACCAGTTTTTAAAAATTACAGTACACCCATGTACATTACGCAGCTTTATATCACATTACACATTTACGATTTTAGACAGAGGGAATCGATACTCTCAAGATCACACATTGGTTCAGGACAAGTGCTGAAGCTAGGATTAGAGCATAAGATAGGCGCTTGGGTGATGAATGTAGCAAATGGAGGGCATCTTCTGCCTTCCCACCTGATGGACAGGTATACAGGAAGTTAATGATAACACAAAGCAAAGTGTCTTGCCTCATGGTGGTTAAGTAATATTACTAGCCATCAGTTCTGATTTTACTGGACTTTGGTGAAAGGAACCGTTAGCTCTACTAGGACAAGTGTAGACTTCTGACGTGGGTGTCTTAAGCCACCGAACTATCTCACCAGGTGTATTGCTTCTTTTTCTCTACGGCACTTTATCCCCCAGGAGTGAAGTGCACTCGCCCTTTACGGCAGAAGTGTTGCACTCTCTACAGCAGTCAGCTAATAGTGTCCGTGCACGAGCGCCTCACCGTTCTCATGAAATAACTTTATTCCCCCCTCAGGCATTAGCTACCCCCCATAGCCCCGGAGCATTGATGGCATACGTGTATCTGTGGGTCTGTCTGGCGCCAACCGCTACAGAAGCAGACAGTTTTTTAAGAATATCCTCAGTGCCGTCATTCTTGTTGGCGGGTCCACGGAATCCTCTTTGTGAGTCTCTGGTAAAGTGATCACACGCGGACAGGCTGCGGTGAACCTCCTAGCATCTGCCGCTGGTGGTTCGAATGAGGCCTAGAGCCTGGCTCCTGCCCTTGGGGCCCCAAGGATCTGGACCTTCCTCCGGGTAAATCTGTGGGCCTGTCCGGGCCCCTCGACCAAGGGTGATGGCTCTCCAAGGCCGCCTATGATAGGATTGGGAAGGCCGAGGCCCTGCAGTGTTGCCACCTCATTGGTGAACACAAACATCTGCTCCTGTCTCCTCAGAGACCAGATCACAAAAATCCACCATCTACAATTGTTCAGTCTACACCCATCTTAGCACCGGCTTTGAGGAGTAACACATGCCAGGCTGTCTCCTTTGATTAGAAGTCACTTTTTTTATTTATTTCAACGCAGTTCTATTGTGCAAACCTAGGCCAGACTGAAGCGGAGAACTTTACATTTAACAGTATTGATAAGGAGTAATTATATCAGTGAGTGAAGTACTTGGAGGGAGATTACCTTGGAAGGTAGAGTCTAAGGATATAATTTCAAGTTTTCTGAAAACCTGGGGATTTAGATTTAGCCTAAAGTGGGTGGTTGTGGAGTTCCGCAGTCTTGGAGCCAGAGAAGGGAAGGCTTGTTTCGAAGTTCAGCTTTTTCTGGTGTTAGGTGTTTCCAGGGTTCGGCTTTTGGTTTCTGATCATTGGCTGTCCACCTGCGAGTTAGAGGTTTTGGCAGATAAGATGGTGGGCCAATGTGTATTGTCTTATGCCTTATGCATGCAACCTTGAATTCACTTGTGGCTTCTCCGGGGAGGCATTGACGCTGTCTTAAGATGTGAGAGGTACCTGTAACCAGCCGCGCTGAAGCAGGGAGGGCGTCTCTCAGAGAGACAGTGGGAAGTTTAGGAAGCCCATCCAAGGCTGCTTTTCCCCCATCAAGGGTTGTCACAACAAGTGCCTGTATAGAAGCTATGAAGCCTGTCTGTGCCATTAAAGGTTTCAGCTTGTTGAGTAGATGGTGGTGGTAGGAGGTAGATTAAGTTAATTTGGCGAAACGATCATTCAGACCGCATCTTTCATTGCAGACAAAGCAGAGACTGCACACATGTGACTCAGGATGGGTAAATATCCCAAGGGTGAAGGCCTTTGAACCGGTTTCAGCTTGTGGATGGCGGCTATGAATTTGAAGCCACATCCTGGCGGGGAACATCCTTTACAACGAAACTTTTACAACGCAGTATGTTACAACGCAGGTTTTACAACGAAAACCATTACAACGCATTGCGTTGGGGGGTTCTCTAGGATAGGGAATAGATTTAATTTACTATCCAACACTTTCCCTAGTGTCCACGGGGACTGGAGTTGGAATAGTAAATTAAACTATTCACTATCCAGCACCCCAAAGCGCTATGCGTTGTAAAGGTTTACGTTGTAAAAACTGCGTTGTAACAGCATGCGTGGTAAAAGCATGCATTGTAACGTCATACATCCCATCCTGGCAAGTGAGGGAAAGCTGGTGTCTGGATACCAGGAGCTCTGACTTTTGATGGTGTTTACATTTATTATTATATGCCCCACAGTGGTCCATATTGTATGGCTGTGGAGCAACTTTGCCTCTGGTCGTTATCAGTGCTGCAGTTCTATTGGAATTGGCTGAGGATTTGTTTTTTTTGGTCCGATACAGTAGCACGCCCACTCTCAGGGGTATCTTTGTGTCGTTTGTGGCGCAGGGCAGTGAAGCAAGTCACCTTGCTGATCTGCATCACAGGAAAATGACAGGAATGTGCTGTATTAATCCAATAAGGGGCATTCCTGCCCTTTCCCCGGCGCTTGCCCCGTTTCAGCAGCCTAGCACCAACGCAGGCACCCTTGCATCATGGTGCAATAGTACCTCCATTGCATGAAGGATTGTTTTTGTTCAGGAAGGGGAACTTTCTGCACAAAAACAGCCCTGAGAGGCTTTTTCCTTTTTCTGTGTGTGGTGCATTTTGCAGCACACACAGAAAGAGGAAAAAAATAGGAGAAATAAAGATATTTCTCCTTGTTGCGTCTCTCGGAAGGTGTAAGATTTTGGTACTTTCTCAGGTTTGTACATCTGGGAATGCATCAATAGCCATGGGAGTTGAGTGGGAACACCCACCTCAACACCCATGGAACCCCTCCCTTGCGCAGAGTAAGGCAATGCTGCGATTTGCACTGCGTTGCCGTACTCCACATTTTTAAGCCATTCAAAGTCATGCAAAGTGGCTTTGTTTGTCTTCAAAATCTGACTTCGAGGTTTGCGTCACGCATTTTTCACATTGCGTGGTGCATGCATGATGCGAAGCTCTCATAAATATGCCCCAGTGCGTATGAGTAAGGTATGGTCTTGCGAGCTCGACAGCACCATAACTTGTGTAACAAATGTGTTATTTCGATGCAGCCCATACCGGACCATCCCTGCGTGGGAGCAAACTCTTTTCAACCAATGGAATCCATTAAATGACAACTTTACTTCTTTACTGCAAGGGTGTCTGTTTCTCAAGGGAAACATCCTTTACAACAGAACCGTTACAACGCGGTACAGTTACAACGCGGTACAGTTACAACGCAGGATTTACAACGAAAGTCGTTACAACGACTTTCGCTGGAGGGCGCTCTAGGATAGGGTATAGTTTAATTTACTATCCAACACCTTCCCTACTATCCACGGGGACTGGAGTTGGAATAGTAAATTAAACTATTCACTATCCAGCGCCCCCCAACGCAAGTCGTTGTAACGACTTGCGTTGTTAAACCTGCGTCGTAAAGGTACGTGTTGTAACGGTATGCGTTGTACCGTCATGCATCCGTTTCTCAAAGAACACGTAAAAGTAATCAGCACACTGAAGACTACTATTGAGTAAGAGGGTGCAAAAGTTGGGTAATTTCTTTTTATGTAAATTAGTAAAATTTCACCAAAAGTATGTGAAATGCATTACTAGCATTTGACGCTGTAGTTCAGCATGAAATGCATCCTCAGGTCTAGTTTGAATGCAAAGATTTTTTTTGCGTTTACAAAAGTGCAAAAACACAAAAGCATCACGAACAGGTGCTCACACTGTGTTGCTCGCGGTGTTCCTGTGTGCGAAATGTAAATTTTTACAGCAAATGGCGCATTCATAGTAAACTTTTACCATGAGCGCCACATATTTAAACGATGCAGTATAATAGCATAATTTTGGCTATATTGCATAAAAAGAGTAACATGAAATACCTAAATATTTGCTAATTATGAAGTGTAACACAAATTCTACCCAGGTCTACTACTGAGGGACAGGTAAGTATCTCAAAACAGCCTTAAGCATTCTGCCGCATGGTAAATATATTGTGATGCTTGTATTTTGGTTCACAAAATACAGGGAAATCATTTAATTTATCAAATGAACTGCTCATGAACTTTACACATTTAAATGGGCTTATCAAGGGAAAGTCTTTCACTCTCACTGAGGTCCAAGCTCAATTATTCCTTTAGGTGTTAGATATACATGGGATTTATAACAGGTGAAAATGTCATTGGGTTTACCTTTGAGAGTTGTGTTTATGCTTAAGAGTGTATGCACTTTGAGAAGGGAGAGCTATGTGCAGTCTTACACCACCAGGTATAGTAGTTTGGTTCGTTCTCCTGTTTTTTATGTAACCCTTTTTTTAAATTAGGGCTTTGTTTCTATCTGTTAGCACTTTTGGTTTTAAATTTGATTGTTTAAAATTATTGGTAGGAGGTACTTTTTTATTTTCACCTTATATGAAAGATTCGAATTCTTTTTTTCAATGTCCTTAATTAAATGATAATATGTTTTATGTACATTTAAGGCCACGCTGTATAGTAGCTTATATGTTTTAATTATTATTCTTATTATTTTTTATAATATAGTGTTAAGTAATTTTGAAAACAATATTTAGGTTATGTTTTATTTGTTTTACTGTGTTCTCACTATTTGTATTTTGTTTGATAATGCTTGTTCAGAATATTTCTATCTGCAATATTTCTGTTGTCAATATTTTTGCTGTTTGTATAGGGGTTTCAGGATGTCAACATTAGGGTTATCAATATCTTTGCAGCAGTATTTTTGCATTATTATATTTTTGTAGTCGATGTGTCGTTATACAGATGTTTATGTGCAGTCCAGGCCATCTGGTGAGTAAGTGATACTTTTGAGCCATTGTTTGTTCTATCCTCAGCTGGTTATGCATGGCTCTTCCACTCTTTGTTTTATGCCCTACATATTCAGGTACATGCAGTATGAGGGTTCCCTGTGCCAGTGGCATGTTCGTCTCAGCTTGTCGTTGAGTAGGAGATTTTTGACAAATTTGTTTTCTGTGTACAGACATCGTGGAAAACGGGTAATCCCTTAGTTCGTATTGGCTCTAGGACATCTGAGCTTTGACCTGTTACGGAGTAGGTTTTCTATCAACTAGGTATGTTGTAGGTGTGCAAAGAGATGAGAAACCCCTGTGTCAGTGATGGCTGTAGGGCAAGTGACTTTTATCCTGTCACAAAGTAGAACGTATACTACCTATTAGTTGTGGTGGTATTGTATGTGTGCAGGCACAGGGGAGTTGGAAAACGCCTGTATCTCAGGTGGATGCAGGGAGAGTGGGATGTGATCTGTTGTGAAGGTTAAAATGTGACATATTTTATCCCAATGCATGGACTGCCAACAGTGTAACGCAGTGGTACAATACTAGCCCTGGAGGACCTGGCCAAGGCTTCTGTTCTTAGACTGTCCATTTGGCTCCTCTGGTCATGCCGTAATCATCTTACCTCAAGGTAGCTATTTGGGATGCCCGGAGGATACAGAGAACATACGTTTGCTTATTTCTGGGATAACTGGTGGCAATAGAAGCAAGCACTCAGTGCTTGTGGCTAAAGACGAAGACACCAGTGTGGCCGCTATGGCTGAAGTGGTGAGCATTCCGCCCCCTGTGTGATGTCACCGGGCATTGCCTCATGTAAAGTTGATACATTTTATCCTGAGATGGCTGTTGGATGAGGACAAGAGTTGGACTATTATCTCGATTGTACGCAGATATGCTGTATCAAGTAGAGTGCTTTGTTATGGTGGCCATGAATAGATATTGTGGTGTTGTTGTAAAGCTTTTATTCGACATTTTTGCCATAAAGCCAACACATAAAATACATTTATAAACATGGTAATTTTTAGAACAAAAATATCACTTGTGAAAAAATTCAGTACATACATATATTATTTCTCAGAAAGTCACAAGTTATTTACAATTAACATGGGAATACATTACTTTTACACCATCCATAAAAAGGGTTTCTTCCAGTTTATAATTAATTTACAAGACCTAATGATAAAAAAGAAACAACTATTTACATCATTTAAATAGTTAAAAAATGCCAGTAGTTAAAAAGTGCTAAAATTCATATTTTTAATCCATATTTTTTCCTAATAAAGCAGACACTATGGAGGTACCGACTAACCCCAAAGGTTATCAACCGAACAGTCAAACATCTAAGCAATCTTTCAGCCTCTTTGTATGAACGTATACCCAAATTTCTACAAAGAGGTTTGATCCATTTCCTACGTTGTGATGCATATACTGGGCAAAAGAATAGAACGTGTGCCTCATCTTCAATTTGTTTCAGCTCACACAGTTTACAATATGGGTCTTCCCCACTGGATTTAGAGTTTCCCCACCGGCAAGTGTTTGCATTTATTTGTAGAACCCCATATCTATATTGGAGGTAGATGGTTTTAGCCAAAGGTGGTTCAACCTCGTCCATAAATTGGTCAAATGTAGGGGTATCTTTGAATTGCAAAAATTTGAGTGTTAGTGAACCAGTAGTACGCTCATATACATTAGTATTTATATAATACCAATAAGCAGTTTTTACCTGGTCTTTACAGTTTGTTTGCAAAGTGATTGGATTTTTCCAGAAGTGTGATAAACCTATTTTTGTAAGCCATGAGGATATATGTCTCAGCCACTTGATCGAATTAAAAGTGTCCAATTCCATAATCTCCATTAATCCGGCTCTATAGTCTGCAAGTTCCGGGGTAGACCATAATCTTACCCAATAAAGCAGAGGCCTCAGCCAACACAAATAGTCTGTACGTTTTAAGTTAATATCTAGAAAAACGGGAATTAAGGGTGTTCTTGCTGGCAATCTCAATAGGCGTCTACAGAACATATTCTCATCAATTTCAAATGTTCTGTTTGAATAAGGTCCCCAAATCTCGGCGCCATATATTGCAGCAGTTTGAGCTTTAGCTCTAAACACTTCAATCGCCGGGGTTATGGCTTTTGAAGTGCTCCCTCCATGGATTTTTAAAATAGGGAGGGAGTTATGCTTGAGTGTCAACCTACTTTTTTCTAGTTGTTTTGTCCAAGCCAGTTTACTGTCAAGCCTAATACCCAGGTAGTCAAAAAACTCCACGTATTCTAGTTTAATGTTGTTTAGAGCCAAATTTTTCTTAAAGGTTTTCGGGGGATTAATGGCCATATACTTAGTTTTTGATGAGTTAATTTCTAACTCCTTTAATTCGCAGTAACTGTTAAATTGATTTAATAAATTTTGTAAACCTTTGGGTGTTTGGGATATTAGAATTGTATCATCTGCAAATAGCAGCGCTGTAATTGCCTCATTGCATAGTTTTGGTGAATCATGATTACATTGCGCCAGATAGTTGGGGATGTCGTTTACAAATAGTGAGAAAAGGGTCGGGGCCAGCACGCAACCTTGCCGTACCCCCCCCTTAACTGGTATGGCTTGAGTAAGTTCACCGTTTCTCCCCCATCTTACTTTTGCAAAATTATCAGTGTGAAGCTTTATAAGGTTAAACAGCAGTGCTTCCGGGACCCCCATATTTCTTTAAGTATCCCATAGGAGTGAGCGGGGGACGAGATCGAACGCTGAGCGTAGATCCATAAATGCTACATATAAACTACACTTCTTTATTTGAATGTATTTCCAACAAATACACATAAACCTGTGTACCTGATCCACAGTGCTCGTCCTATTTCTAAATCCTGCTTGAAATTTTGAAAGGATTTTAAATTCCTCAACCCAATCTAAAAGCCGATTTAAAATATGTCTGGCAAAATTTTTTTGTAAAATGTCTATTAAACTTATGGGTCTGTAATTACCTGGATTATAGCGATCCCCTTTTTTATAGATAGTGACTATTTCCGCCCCCTTCCATGATTCGGGAATCGGAGTTCCTAACAAAATGGAATTACATAAAAAATGTATGTAGGGGCACCATACTTCAATGTTATGAGAGAACAAATCCCCTGGTAATTTGTCAGGGCCTGGTGCCTTACCGGCCTTAACTGCCTTTATTGCACACAGTGATTCTTCGATACTGAATTTTGTTAAATCAGTGCAAGGAGGAACGGATCCAGTGCGATTTTCAACTGAGGGCACCCCTGGCAAGTCATATAGTTTTAGAAAATGGTCATACCAGATTTTTTCATCAAGGAAAAAGTCTCTATTGGAGCTGCCTGATTTATTATTTTTTGATATCAGGCTCCAAAAAGTGCATTGATCATGCTTCTTAGCGGCAATTAAAAGATCTTCCCAGATCGAATCATCCCATTCTTTTTTTGCCCTAGAGAGGAGGTTTTTATATTCATTTCTACACTCTCTTACCCTCATCTGATCCTTAGATTTTACAGCATTGATTAATTTACCTTTAGCTAGACGACACTGTTTGTTGTACCACGGTGTCTCTAGTTCCAATTGCCTTCGTGTGTTGCATTTGATATTATTGCAAGTTTTGCTCAGGAGGGGAATTAGTGACTCAACTAAATGGTAGTGCATTTTAAGGACCTCTTGGGATCCCAAGGTCAAATAATCATATAGTGGGATAATATCTGAAAAGGTATTATAAATGCCCACGAGTACATCTTGTTTTGCCAAGATATGTGACCATTTTATAGCTCTCCTGTTATTGGAAACCTCAACCTCTCCCACCTCCATGGTTAATTCCGTACCACCATCAGTTTTTTATAAACGGTTGAGGAAGTAGCCCTAGCTGAAGGGGGAAGTGGTCACTTTCCGGTCTATTCACGATAGTAAAGGCCAATAACAGATGCCACAAATTAGTAGTAATCAATACAAAATCAATCAATGATTTTGATGCACCCTTACTAAATGTATAGTTTGCTGGCTTATCTGGATCTAATCTACCATTACATGCCCTTAGATCGAAGGATACCGTTAGTTCATATATCTGCATGACTGCCACTGAGCTTTTTACAGGTTTTACACTATCTAGGGAGGATATATCAAGAGCCCTATCTTCACTTTCTAATACATTTTTAAGCCCCAGCACAGGCTCGAATTGGCAGTTGAAATCCCCACCTATAATTATTTTTGAGTTTGGCTCTAACTTACTCAAGTGCGAACTTAATTGTTCCACAACCATTGACTCCTTTTTTTGGGGATTAGGTCTATTATAAATATTTATCAAGTAAATATCCCCAAGTCCTTCGTGGTAATCTTTACCCCAAGCAGATCTTTGGAAGCAATGTTCAGAGGTGATACCTCAACATTCAAACATATTTTTATCCAGATTAACAAGCCCCCTGAGGGTCTACCTCTTACCGAAGCAGTGGCCCCACAGTGGAAAGTTTTATATCCAAGTCTGTGCACCATGTTAATAGCCCACGTTTCTTGGAGGAGCATGATATCATGCTCCTCCATGAAAGAGCTCCACATTCCATCACACAAGTTTCTTGACAGCCCTGCGATATTCCATGATAAGATTTTTAAATCACATTTTGGGGTAATCTGTACTGAGTTGTTGGGACAAGCACTACATGTACCCAGTATGCTTGGTGTTTCCCTCTCATTAGGGTCATCAGACAACCTGCTATTAGCAACCAAACCTTGCTGCTCAATATGTACCAGTGGTGTCCTATTTTGGTTTTGTGCAATATAAACATTTACTATATCCCTCCCTAGATGATCTTCGAGAGGGCTAGCAGTCATGGGTCCAACCTGGCTAGTTTCAATTTTGTCAAATACAGGGGGTAGTTGTATTGGGCACAATTTTACACAGTGATTCTCTAAATGATTACTAAACATTGGGAAAAGTGCTCCACGATTTCCATAATCACCACACTTTTCTATTCCTGTTTGTCAATTACCCCACCATGACCAGTTTTTGTCCACATCCATATTTTCCACATTTACTGGGTACATTCTATCAACAGGAGTCTGAGGATCAAAAAACGAATATCTGGTGTTTATCGAGCCTGGTCGGGAAGAATCTCTAATGTCTTGTGGCTGTTGCATAGGATAGAAATAGCTAAGGTCACAAGTACCAATTCCCAGTTGGCCTCTCCGTTGGTTTTGGCCATACACAAGGTGTGCGACAGAGGGCTCTTTAAAGTTGACCAAAATACAGTCTCCTGCTATGTCTTTCGGTCTAGTTCCCAACCAGCTAACTCTTCGGACTTGGATGACCTGGCAATTGACAGAGTGTGGCAAAGGTCTATTTTCTCTCAGCCAGTATAGGGTCTTATTTTTCAGTTCATCATATGACTCCCTTTTATTGATTTTCAAGGGAGGAACACCAGTGAGTACTACCACATATGGTTGGCACCCCGGTGGAAGGTGTGCGTTAGGAATCTTTTTCGACACTGGTCTGGCTCTGATATGGCTATTTGCTTGAGCATTGTTATCCGAACCACCTTTATTAGTGCAAGTTATAGATCCTATCACAACAGCTGGATTTTTCGGTGCAGGAGCTTGGGAAGTGATAGTCACCTGTTTTGATTTGCGTGGCGCCGGTTTTGGAGGGACAACCAGTTGATTTCCTCCATCATTTGGCTGTGTGTTGGAAATCTCTGCTTGACATCCCCTCGATACAGTGATAATACTATTCTGATCCAACACTTTATCTCTCCTAGGAGGTCCAATTTGTTGCGTTGAGTTTGGGGCTGTAGGGCTTAATTCCACCCTTGTAGTATCTACTCCAATCTTAGAGTGTAATTTTACCAAGGTCTTTAGAGAATAGAAATTATCTAATGAGGCTTGCTCAAATTTGTCCAAGCGATCAGCAAAGTAGTCATGAGCAATTGTATCTGGTCAATTGAAGGTATCCCAGCTGATGGAGCTTTAGGGAAGTTTGTTGACTCTTTATCCGACACTAGGGGTTGTTGTTCGCTTGTGTCTAACCCACTATTCGTCGATTCTGTCTCTAAAGGTTTATAATACGTGCCCCTGACCATATAGTTCCTGCGTATCCTCTTGAGAGTTTTTAATCTACAGGCTTTTCGCGGGGTAACCAGTCTCTTCCTTTTTACTGCAACTCTATTTATTTTATGCACGGGAGATGTTGTTACAACTTGCTCTGCAGGTATTTCATGTACTGTTATTACGGGCAGAGCCAGAGGATCAACTACTGTAGTGACAGAGCTATTTCTTATGACAGTGTTACCAGCCTTTCTGTTTGTGGATACCTGCTCAGGAACAATTTCAAAAAGGCCATTTTCTTGTCTTGGATCAATAACACAAGGTTGCAAGTGACTAGTAGTTGTAGAAATTAAAGGTTCTACTGGAATAATGTTACTTGGAGATTTAGCTTGTGCTAGAGTTCCCAATGAGGAACGTTTGTGTTCCAGATAATCACGTGATAGTCTACGTTCAGCTAAGATGATTTCTTTTTCCACAACAAAAACTGCACGGGTAATAAAGTTATCCATAGTACATATATTTGAGTTCCCCCCGCGTTTAGAACTTCTGCCTGAGCGAGTAGACATTGGAGAATATGAACACATATGAAATAATAAGCCAAATTTTTGATGTTGTAGGGACCACACAGAGAGTCACTGAAATACCTGGAGTGTTAAGGGGGGTGGCCCGTCCCGGCCCCTGCTGGCCCCGGATGGCCACAGACGGCCCGCCCTTTGCCCGGGCTTCGCCCGGCGTCCCGCCTGCGTCCCGCAGAGCGCACTCTCTCCTGGTGTTATAGGAAGGGCGGCGGGGGCGGAGCACGCAGGGGGGCGCTGACCGGATGTCACGTGGTCAAGCAGGGACTCCTGGGATAGTGAGTCCCTGCCGCGCTACCCCTGCAGCCTCCACAGATGTACCGCGCTCACGGCTCTTCCGGGGATCAGGCAGATGAAGTCAGCGTTGGTGGGTCCTCCCGCGAAGCGGCTCCCGCAAAGCGGCTCCCGCGAAGCGGGAGCGGCAAGCAGTTCTGGTCAAAGGGGACAGGTGAGCAGGCAGGCAGCTCCCACGGCGTGTCCGAGTTCAGGAAAAGGGTCACACTGGGCAAGGGCTTCCAATCCCCTTTTACCGGTTTGCCGGCGGGGCGGGGCACGCAGGGGGGGCGCTGACCGGATGTCACGTGGTCAAGCAGGGACTCCTGGGATAGTGAGTCCCTGCCGCGCTACCCCTGCAGCCTCCACAGATGTACCGCGCTCACGGCTCTTCCGGGGATCAGGCAGATGAAGTCAGCGTTGGTGGGTCCTCCCGCGAAGCGGGAGCGGCAAGCAGTTCTGGTCAAAGGGGACAGGTGAGCAGGCAGGCAGCTCCCACGGCGTGTCCGAGTTCAGGAAAAGGGTCACACTGGGCAAGGGCTTCCAATCCCCTTTTACCGGTTTGCCGGCGGGGTGGGGCACGCAGGGGGGGGCGCTGACCGGATGTCACGTGGTCAAGCAGGGACTCCTGGGATAGTGAGTCCCTGCCCCGCTACCCCTGCAGCCTCCACAGATGTACCGCGCTCACGGCTCTTCTGGGGATCAGGCAGATGAAGTCAGCGTTGGTGGGTCCTCCCACGAAGCGGCTCCCGCGAAGCGGGAGCGGCAAGCAGTTCTGGTCAAAGGGGACAGGTGAGCAGGCAGGCAGCTCCCACGGCGTGTCCGAGTTCAGGAAAAGGGTCACATATTGTAGTGTTTTCTGGAAACAGTTGCTTGAAAGAATCACATAGAAGCAATTTAGGAAGAGGAACTAGGGGCTTCTTTTATTTTAAAACACATTCCTAGTAGTGTACCTCACCACAGCTTAAAGGCAAAGCTTCAACTAAACGTCAGCAAGCTTCCATAAGAGTTCTAAGTAGAATGCAAAACGTAAAACCTTCTAATGACCCATAAGCTGCAGGACACACTACACATGTACCTTTTGTCTACGAATTTAGTCTTCACCTGCTATCCAAGTATAGAGGAGGAAGAAGAGATAACTGTATGGTGCTTATTATTTCAAAACAAACTATTAATATATGTATGTGTTGTGTTCTTTCAGGTGCAGCATTTGGAACCATGGGTGTAGGAAGTGTGAGGTATGGGGGGACATATCCTCCCCCCAGAATTTGGAGTGGGGGAGCACGAGGGACAAGGGTGGGGGAACAAAGGGCCAAAAAAGATTTCCCTGTCACTTCAATGATTCACAGGGCCATTAACAAACAAAAGCGCTGCCTAGTATGGCCCTGCACTTGACCTGCTGACCTGCCGCCAGTTATCAGTGAGTGTTGGGCTTGGCCCTTTTTGGCTAAAGTTCCGTAAACTTTTTGCCTTCCCCCCCAGACCTTTTTTCTGACATGGTGTTACCAACTTAGATGCTTTCCGCACTTTGCCACTGCAGATCAGTGCCAAAGTGCAAGTGCTCCCGGTGTAAAGTGTAATGGTAATTGGTTGTCCATGATTGATATATTTGCCTTACTAGTAAAGTCCAGAGTAAAGTGCACTATGTGTGCCAGGGCTGGTAATGCAAATGCTACTGGTGGGCCTGCAGCACTAATTGTGCCAACCACACAAGTTGCCCTAAAGAGAGACCTCAGGCCTGCCACTGCAGTGCCAGCGCGCAGTTTGTTAAACTGCCTTGTTGTCCTGACATACGCACCCACTTGCCAGGCCTTACCCTTTTTTCTTTCTTTTTTGGCGGAGTTTTATATAGTGCAAACTTGGCCCCGTGCCAGGTATCAGAGCACTTTACACGAGCACCAGGGGGAAGAAGAGATAACTGTATGGTGCTTATTATTTCAAAACAAACTATTATTATATGTATGTGTTGTGTTCTTTCAGGTGCAGCATTTGGAACCATGGGTGTAGGAAGTGTGAGGTATGGGGGGACATATCCTCCCCCCAGAATTTGGAGTGGGGGAATACAGGGGACAAGTGTGGGGGGACAAAGGGCCAAAAAGATCTGGTTCAACAGGGGGCAGCGATAGCAGACTCTGAGGCAGAGGTGGGTAAGACTGGCCCGAGGCCGTGGCAGAGGTAGGGTTAGATGGTGGCACAAGGAGGTTGAATTGCCTGTTTAGAGTAAAGGGCCATTTTAGTATCACATAAAGATGCAAAGTTAGGGACCTGTGCAAGAGTAACTGGTCGAGGGACTTGCCTGAGGTCAGAATACCAGTAGTAAAGCGACAGGAAAAGGCAAAGGTGGGTATGATGTTGCATTTAAGGTTGCAGTAGTAGTCAGTTCCAGACGTGGGATCAAAGTCAGCCACCAATGGATGAGGAGGTTTGACGGGGTTCACACAGTGTCAAAAACAACAGGTGATGGACAGAATGCAGAACATTGTCATACATTCACCCCAGTACAGAGATCTGGGCCTAAATCCATCGTTTTTTCGCACTCCACACCACCCCAGGTCAGACATGGCCATATGCAAATCAGCCTTGACCCTGTGCCTCATGGGAACAGTCCAGCCCGAACTGCCAAGCCATGTCTTTCCTGGTCCGGAATCAAGCATCCAAGGACCGGTTTCTGGCTATCAGCCGTCATCAGCCTGGATAGCTTGACTCCAGTAGTGTCGAGAGCATGGTACTCACAGTGTCAGGAGAAGAGCTGAGGAAAGCCTGCGCAAAGGCCGCAAAAATGTACACAGTACGTATGTAGTACCCATATTTCACAATTGTATCAATACCTCCAACTGCACTCCTAAGTCACATAACAATATGCAAGTATAAGAAGTCTCCACCTTCTATGCTGTGTACTGCTGGAACCTTTCTACCTCCTCCTGGCTTAACCATGAATCTGTCTCCACTGCCTCCTCTGCCCTTGTCTCTCTGAGAATGTACACCCTCATTCCTATCACTTAATACACCAATATCCACATTGCTACATCCTCATCCCCATTACTACTGCCTCCATTGCCTTGATCCCATGCGAAACCCATTCTATACCCTCGCCCATTCCTCTTTCACTGTCCTTACTACTATCAGTACCCCTCCATGCCCCTTACCTTTAGTGACCTCACAGTCACCCTTCCCTTCTTTGTCCCTCTTCTGGGCTATAGCATTCACTCGTAACCACTCTTTCTCCCATGCCTCCATCGACCAATCCGCTGGTCACAGACTGAGTCAGGAGGCAATCCACACCCTGAGCCTTTTTGTTGATGCTAAATTCTCCTGCCCTTGTACTGCGTGTAATTTACAACAAGGGGTGGTGATGGACAGAGTCTCTGAATTAAGCAGAGTACTCTCACCCAGTCAAGAGATCAGGGCTAGATCCAACACCGTTTTTTAGCTCATTGCACCATCCCAGTTTCAGAACCTGGCTGTATGCAAATTAGTCTGTCCCTGGCCCAGTGCATCATGGGAACAGGGCAGACCAGACTACAAAAGCCAATTCTTACACTGGGAAGGAAACAAGCTTCCGGGGACCGGTTTCTGCCATTTCAGGCGTCTTCGGCCCGGCTTGCTTGAATCCTGATGGTGCAATGAGCAAGGGACTCACATCTGAGTATACCCTTCCACGCTTAGGGTGGACAAAATTATTTACAACAAGGGGTGGTGATGGACAGAGTCTCTGAATTAAGCAGAGTACTCTCACCCAGTCAAGAGATCAGGGCTAGATCCAACACCGTTTTTTAGCTCATTGCACCATCCCAGTTTCAGAACCTGGCTGTATGCAAATTAGTCTGTCCCTGGCCCAGTGCATCATGGGAACAGGGCAGACCAGACTACAAAAGCCAATTCTTACACTGGGAAGGAAACAAGCTTCCGGGGACCGGTTTCTGCCATTTCAGGCGTCTTCGGCCCGGCTTGCTTGAATCCTGATGGTGCAATGAGCAAGGGACTCACATCTGAGTATACCCTTCCACGCTTAGGGTGGACAAAATTATTTACAACAAGGGGTGGTGATGGACAGAGTCTCTGAATTAAGCAGAGTACTCTCACCCAGTCAAGAGATCAGAGCTAGATCCAACACCGTTTTTTAGCTTATTGCACCATCCCAGTTTCAGAACCTGGCTGTATGCAAATTAGTCTGTCCCTGGCCCAGTGCATCATGGGAACAGGGCAGACCAGACTACAAAAGCCACTTCTTACACTGGGAAGGAAACAAGCTTCCGGGGACCGGTTTCTGCCATTTCAGGCGTCTTCGGCCCGGCTTGCTTGAATCCTGATGGTGCAATGAGCAAGGGACTCACATCTGAGTATACCCTTCCACGCTTAGGGTGGACAAAATTATTTACAACAAGGGGTGGTGATGGACAGAGTCTCTGAATTAAGCAGAGTACTCTCACCCAGTCAAGAGATCAGGGCTAGATCCAACACCGTTTTTTAGCTCATTGCACCATCCCAGTTTCAGAACCTGGCTGTATGCAAATTAGTCTGTCCCTGGCCCAGTGCATCATGGGAACAGGGCAGACCAGACTACAAAAGCCAATTCTTACACTGGGAAGGAAACAAGCTTCCGGGGACCGGTTTCTGCCATTTCAGGCATCTTCGGCCCGGCTTGCTTGAATCCTGATGGTGCAATGAGCAAGGGACTCACATCTGAGTATACCCTTCCACGCTTAGGGTGGACAAAATTATTTACAACAAGGGGTGGTGATGGACAGAGTCTCTGAATTAAGCAGAGTACTCTCACCCAGTCAAGAGATCAGGGCTAGATCCAACACCGTTTTTTAGCTCATTGCACCACCCCTTGTTGTAAATATTTTTGTCCACCCTAAGCGTGGAAGGGTATACTCAGACATGAGTCCCTTGCTCATTGCACCATCAGGATTCAAGCAAGCCGGGCCGAAGACGGCTGTAATGCGAGAAACCGGTCCCCGGAAGCTTGTTTCCTTCCCAGTGTAAGAATTGGCTTTTGTAGTTTGGTTTGCCCTGTTCCCATCATGCACTGGGACAGGAACAGACTAATTTGCATACAGCCAGGTTCTGAAACTGGGATGGTGCAATGAGCTAAAAAACGGTGTTGGATCTAGCCCTGATCTCCTGACTGGGTGAGAGTATTCTGCTTAATTCAGAGACTCTGTCCCTCACCACCCCTTGTTGTAAATATTTTTGTCCACCCTAAGCGTGGAAGGGTATACTCAGACATGAGTCCCTTGCTCATTGCACCATCAGGATTCAAGCAAGCCGGGCCGAAGACGGCTGTAATGCCAGAAACCGGTCCCCGGAAGCTTGTTTCCTTCCCATTGTAAGAATTGGCTTTTGTAGTTTGGTTTGCCCTGTTCCCATCATGCACTGGGACAGGAACAGACTAATTTGCATACAGCCAGGTTCTGAAACTGGGATGGTGCAATGAGCTAAAAAACGGTGTTGGATCTAGCCCTGATCTCCTGACTGGGTGAGAGTATTCTGCTTAATTCAGAGACTCTGTCCCTCACTGCCCCTTGTTGTAAATACTTGTACTGCGTGTGGCAGGACAAAGGGAGAGTTGAGTTGAAAGCAGTGTTTGCTTGTTTACTGTCTGCATCCTGAAGCAGTGTTTGCTTGATTGCTGTCTGCATCCTGCCGCCTTGGCAAAACCTCCACCTGTTGCTTTGATGACTAGCCCTGCAGGGCAAAGAGAAAGATCTAAAGCGGGAAGAGCCCCATTCAGCCTGACACCTGCACCTGCTCCATGAAATACACCATTGTCTAGGATCACACCTTTTGGTGAAACAAGGAAGCCAAGATTAGGCCCAGATTTTACATTTTCACTCTCACAGTTCAGCTTCTAGAAGTGTATCTCTTTCTGCCATATACTCCTAATGTTTTTCACCTAATTAATGAAGGGTTATATTACAGCGTAGGTGAAAGGGAGAAGCCACGTTTTATTTTGGGCAGTTTTGCCTAGTATTATTATTAATGTTGTTTTATCGTTACCTACTTGAACATATTGAAGTATATTGTGATATTTTCTGTTTTTAATATTCAATAGCACCAAAAAGCACAAAATGCCATTTGCAGCTATCTGGTCGTGCAAGACCAGTAGAAAGTCACAAGTTCAGGTAAACTGCGATGGAGGGTGAGTCAAATACAGGGACCAGATTCGTCCGGCTAAAAGAGTTACCTTCTCAGTCCAGTGTCAATAGTCCTGTTTGCCGTGGAAGGGGTGGCGAGGAAGAGGAAGAGCATCACTGATGTCTGTCAAAGTAGCGCGAAGGTCTGGCCAAACGTTGCAGACTGTAGTTGCGGCAGTGTGAAGATCCTGTCGGCACCGCTGATGGCCGTGGCTTGAGCTTTGCATTGGAGGTCACCGCAGCGGTCGATACGGTAGCGCGAGGTGTTGGTTCACCAGACCTTTGGTTGACAGCAGGCGTGGGCTGTGTGGTTTTGGTACAAACAGGCCCTTTCACATTCGCAAAGATCCATAAAAACTTCAGGGGAGATCAACTAAGGCCACACCAAGGGTCCAAGACCTGAGGGCCACCACTTGGTCAGGAACTAATTTCAGCAGAGCCAGCAAGGCTCAGGCAGGTTCAGTTAGCAGGTCAGTTGGACAGTTACAAGGATCCTCTGGGGTTTATTATGTCCCTGTATCTCAGAATAGGAGGTCAGCTGGCTGACTCTTTGAGTCACCTCAACCTGGGATGAAGGGTGCAGGTCACATATTCCTTCTCAACAAGCAGAGCAGCATATAGCAGAGTAGCACGGCAGCAGATTGGCAGCCCTTTTGGCAGCAAAGCAGCACAGTGGTCCTTCTGCAGTATCCAGAGGTCCATGAGTGTACTGAAACGTTTGTGTCTGAGGTCTAATATTTCACCACTTGCCTCCTTTGAAGTGGGAGAATCTTCTAGAGGATTCCGCTTGAATTGCACAGGTTTACTGCCTCCCCTGCCCTTGCTCTAGTCTAATTACAAGGGGTATGCAATCATTTGTGTGAAGGTAGGACACAACCTAGTCAGGTTTAAGCAGGGCTATGCATACCTAAGACCTCTCATCCTACCAGTGATGGCCCATCCAGGCACACCTAAGTTCTCTATTGTGTGTGGCTGTCTAGGAGGAATACTCAAAGATCAACTGCCAGCAACATACAGTCATGTGACCCAGAGACCGGCTGCAAGCACTAAATGGCTAATGCAGGAAAATGCCAACTTTCTAAAAGTGCCATTTTCAAAATTGTAACTCAAAATCTGACTTTACCTAAAAAGAGTACTTTTCATTACAATTCTAAAGACACAAACATGAACTATTTACCTACACCAATTTGTAAGTTACAGCGTATTAAATGTATTAAGGTAACCCCAATGTTATCCTATATGAGAGCAGGTCTTACAGTAGTGAAAAACAAATTTGGGAGTTTTCCATTACTGGGACATGTAAAACATAAAATTACGTATCCTACTTTTTTAATACATTGCATCCTGGCTCATGGTTGTTTAGGGCCTAATCAAGGGGTAACTCATATGTATGAAAAATGCAGGTTTAAGCCTGACAAAAGGTTTATTTTGCCAGGATGAAATAGCAGTTTAAAGCTGCACACACAGGATGCAATGGCAGGCATGAGACATGTTTCAAAGGCTAATTAAGCGGGTTGCACAATCAGTACTGCATGCCCACTAGTAGCATTTAATTTACAGGCCGTGGGTACATGTAGTACCACTTTACTAGAGACTTATAAGTAAATTAAATATGTCAATTGGGGATAAGCCAATGTTACCATGTTTTACAGAGTGCCCATATGCACTTTAGCACGGCGCTTGCAGTGGTAAAGTGCACAGAGTCCTAAGATTTTCAAAAACAAGATCGGAAAAATATGGAGGAGTAAGGCAAAAGGTTTGAGATAAGACCACCCTAAGGCTGACAGGTATAACACCCTTCATCAAAAAAGAAAAATTGTAAATAGAAAATTGGGTAAAATGGTGTTTCTTAGTTGTTAGCCCTAACTAACTAATTTTCATCTGACATCAAGTGGATATTGGCAAATAGAGTTGCGTACTAAAGCAACTGTTCAAAATGTTATTCAGTCTCCTCCACTTTTCCAAATGCTTGGCAAGGCTGTTATTTAGTGAAAAATAGTTGAGGATTTTGAGAACTATCTGGTAGCTATTGATGCCAGCAAATTTGATCCAGTCAGAAGCACTTTGTTATTTTTCACTACTTAAGAGAGGCTGGTCAGGAAGTTTTCAAAAATGTGCCAGTTACTGAGTCATCAAAAAGTTCTTTTGGTACTTTGGATTTTCATAAAGCAGCTATTGTACGTTTGAACAAACAGTTTTCTGGGGAACCGTCTGCACTATTAGAAACATGCTATTTTTTTTTCAGAGAAAGCATTGTGGTGAGCAAACAACTGAAGAACACATAGCAGTCTTACACATCCTTACAGCTGCTTGGGGTCTGAAATATATACCGACGTCTACCATCAGGATCAGTTTGTTTTCAATTGCCATTCAATATAAATATCAGGATAATTGCTTAGTTGTCAGAATCCAACTTTAGATGAGGTTTTGGACATTGCAAAAGGGATTGAATGTTTACCAATCACAACTTCTTTCAGGGGAAGAAAGGCATTCACCCCTTTGCAGTGTGCAGGGGATAGCTTGTTTCTGCAGTTAGCAGTCATGACAAACAATATAAATCTAGTCTCAGATGTTACAGCCTAAGATGAATGGCAAGATGTCGCAGTGATCCTTCTGATGTCAAACCTAAAGCATTTGGGGATTTTTACCTACGGATCTTAAGTTATTTCTGTGATCCGTTAAGATTCATGGGTAGAGAAAAAGAAACAAAGAAATATGTGGCACTTAGAAGTTACTCATAAACAGAAGAGGTGTGGCGCTGCGGCTAGGGTGACTGATTCTGGAATGTGGGGATCAGAGTTCGATCACCGGTACAGGCGGCAGATTAGCCCAGCACCCTGTGACTCTGGGCAATAGCTTGCTTAATCTTCCCGACCGCCCCCAGCGCCTAGAGACCCTTACGGGTGGTGGTGCGCTTTACAAATGTGAATTATAAAAAAAAATGGACAAGTCATTCTACTGTTTTTTAAGTCAATGATCCTGACAGAAACCTTGAAAAAAGGAGGAGAGTGCAAACAACTGCAAGTAGTTTTAGGAAACCCCTCACCCACCTACCTAGTAGGTGACAGGCTTCATCATCGCGGCCCAGCTGGATTACCTAGCGATTTCTTTCACAAAAGCACTTGTTTGCATTTGTGAAGGTGCCATGTGGCGCACATAAATGCCCTTAGGGCATGTATGTGCGCCATATGCCCACAGATGTGAATTTCAGGGGTGCATCAGGGTGTCCTTAAGACACCCTTGCACCTTGAAATTATTCTCAATTTGCGATTCTCAAATTGCGAATCGCAAATTGAGAATAACTTCACATTCATTCCTATGGGCCTCCTGGCCCATAGAAATGAATGGGAAATTATTCCTTAATTGCGATTCGCTATTTGCTAATCGCAATTAAGGAATTTTAGGAAATCACAAAAAAAATTTGATTTTCTACATACATACCAATTTGCAAATCTCAAATAGCGATTTCTAAAAAATCGCTTTTTGAGATTCGCAAATCTCGATGTTGATACATCTGCCCCATAGTATTTAGGGAAGAAGACAAGTTACATTTTTTCCTTACTCTCTAATTGTTTCAATATATAATGCACTTAGAAGTTACGACATTTTAGGTTGGTAAGATCTAGGCAATCTTCATAGATTGGGTTCAGATAACCCTCTTGTGTTATGTTATGTTATGTTATATTAAATAATCTTGTAAAGCGCTCAGCTGCCCCAGCAAAGGGGCGTCACGGCGCTGTTTGCAGAAAGTAGATGAGTGTGAGGGGATCAGCCGGCAGACTTCAGAAAGGTTTAGTTAAGGGGAAAAAAAAAGGTTTTAATTGCTTTCCTGAAGTCTAACAGTCCTTTCATTTCACGAATGTGGGCTGGTAGAGTGTTCCATAGTTTTGCCGCTAGGAAGCAGAAGGAGCGTCATCCCGCTCGGCTGTGCTTAATCTGGGGTACTCTGACCAGGTTTTGACCTGCCGAGCGTAATGCACGAGTTGGAACATACATGTTCAGTAGGTTGTCAGGCATTTTGGGGATAGCAGGTTTTAGGATCTTAAATGAGATGCATAAGGTCTTGAACTGTATTCGCTGAACTACCGGGAGCCAATGAAGCCTCCGGATGGTGTCAGAGATGGAGCTAAACCGGGGCAGGCCTACTAAGGCTCTAGCGGCCGCATTTTGAATGCGCTGTATTCGGGTGATTTCTGCTTGGTTGGCACCTAACAGCAAGGAGCAGGCATAATCCAATCTGGACAAAACCGTAGACTGGACTATTAGCTGTCTCGGGGCTGGGTCAAAAAATGTAAGGATCGGTTTCAGACTGCGCAGTATGCCAAATCATGTGGCCACAACTTTTTTAGTGTGGGTACAGAAGCTAAAAGATGAGTCTAACCAGACCCCCAAGTTTTTAACTTCAGTCTTAGGTACAGGGGTTTTACCCAGGGCAGTGGGCCACCAATGATCTCCCCATAAGTGAGTGTTATTTCCGACCAGTAACACCTCTGTCTTAGGGGCATTCAGCTGTAGACAGTTAGAAATCCATACAGTTAGGGGAAATCCATACAGCTAGCGCCTCTTTGCTTAATATTTCTGCTGACAATCCATTCCGGCAGTGATCAAAGAAAGCGTAGGTATAGTAGCTGGTTTTGAACATAGTATTAAGCAAAGGTTATTGCAGCTATCTAGCAATTCATCCGTATTTATTGTTTGATTAATTAAATCATTACAATCCACATATGAAAATCAAAACTTAAAAACATTATCAAATATTTTTCACTAAGCTCCTCTCATTATTCTCAATACAAAAAAGGCAATAAAATGATTAAATAAAATTTCTTCTAGGACAGGGTAACCTTCGCTTAAGTGAAACCAAATGGCGGCATGGTATCAATAAATACAATTAGTAAAAATAGAGGTTACAGGTAAGACACTAACTTGAAAAAGAACATCCCTAAGTTAATGTACAATTCAGAGTAACAACAGTCAATAGTCAGTGACAAGTCATTGAATTCAAGTTCCATGTTGTGAGGTTAGGGCTGGATACACTGGGTTTGCTGCTATCTAACAAGACTGATGGTCCTTGGGAAAAATGGGGTATGGATTTTTCTGGTCCAGTCAACTTACTGGATGTTGTTAAGCATAATTCGATCATGCTATGAGCGATGTATTATGTGAGGATAAGTAGGCTGTTCTGGGGGCAGAAGTTCTAGTTAGCTCAGTAAACTATAACTGGTGAATTTCAGTGTTTTTTGTTGTTGTTTTAAAACAATAGGTTTTTATATCATTACAGGCCTAATTATAATGTCACCTTCACCTTTGGTTTTCTTCAGTGAATATATATAACTCTTTGCTGGAGTATCTCCAAACAATCATTAACTCATTGCATCATGAGCCAGCTAATAAATACAACAGACTTACAACATTCAGTAGTCAGATAAAGGGAGCAGATTGAAAGATAAAGAAAAAAGTTATATTAACAAATTACACGGTTAGCTTTGCCACAATGCATAGGGCGCCCAACAGTCCGAATTATACTGATAAAATCAGTCTGAGGTTTATCACAAATCAACAAAGTGTTAACCTAGTTTAGACAAGCCCAGACAGCTACATCAGAGCAGGAGGTGATCTAGATAATTTTATATTTCACATTGTTTAAGTAGATGGCGATAATCACCAAGGAGAATAAGTAACACATGATGTAATGCTGTCTTCAAAGGGGTAATAAAACTCCTAGGCGTGGGTCAGCTACACATAATCAGTTTAATGCAGTCACTAATGAGATTGAATTGAATATTTTAAATTGGAAACCTACCTGGGTAGACTTAGGACACATTAGCATGAACAAGTTGCTACCTAAGTCAAATTACTCCACTGGGGGCAACACTCACTGAATGCCGCTCAGTGTGAAAGAAAAACTTTTATTATATTTAAACAAAATGGGGCATATTATCAAAGGTGGCGATAGGGAATTTTAGCCGCTTTAGAGGCCGTTTTTTCGGGCGCTAAGCGGCGATAATTCTATCGCCCTATTAGCAAGCTGTCGCTAACAGCAGTTAGCGACAGCTTTTAGGTGATAGCGAGCGGTTTGGGGCCCGCTTTGCATGTTAGCGATATTTATCGCTAATGACATGCAAAGTGGGCGTACCCAAACTGTTAGCGACTGAAAACAGTCGCTAACATCGCTATTGCCTATTAGCAAGGCAGGCGTAGCGATGGAAATATTTGCGCTAAGCGCGAATATCTCCAAATACTAACACCTCCCCAGACCAGTTCTTAGCCATGTTATCCAATGGGAGGTGGATAACATGGCTAAGAGCATTTCGTCGCTATTGCGTGAATATCGCTGTATTCTCAGCGATATTCACGCATTTCGCCACTATCGCTGGAAAATGTATCGCTTTGGAGATAAACGTTGCTAATAGCACGTTATTTCAGCGATAAATTCCGGCGATGCTCAGCGATAAAAAAATCATCGCTAAGCCTATTTAGTGATAAATATCGCTACTTGTTGGTAATATGCCCCAATATCTTTTTAAAAATACCTGTTGGATAAGGCATTCTGTTAGAAGGGCAGTCACACTGTCCTCTTACTGAAATAAAAAGTTCTGGTGCACCCTGATCTTCATGCAACCAAGAAAGAATGCAAAGTTTTTGGTTGTTTGAGAGTAGCATAAATAATAAAAGTAAAAATAAAATGAACTCTTTTACCACAAAATCTTGCAGTCATGTGGATCATACATCTGCTTGACCACTTGGGCTTACAAGCAGTGTGTAGCGTCGGAAGGTAGTCCTACAGCGTGGGCTCTTAGGTCACAAGACAGGTGCCGGCTGTCGGATCTGCCTCTTTCGTCATTCAGTGGTGCTTTGAAGAGTTAAGCTAAGACTAAAACATGCAGCACTATATTTTAATATGTCATAGTATGGGTCCTGACACAGGTTGCAAAAGTTAGCCATTGAAGACCGTTTAATGAGTATTTTGCACACTGGAAAGAAGGTGCAAAATTTATTTTACTGAATTTAAATCATGAATAGGTTTCTGGACACAGCATGTGGGTGGGTGCTCCCTAATTCCCACAGTTAAGGGGGCCCAAAGCACAAGTAGATCATGAGGTTTATCAAGGACCACACAGTGTGTTCAGTGGGGAGCCAGGTCCGAGTCCAGGTTTTCCTTTTCGACAGCAACTGCTTAACTACCAGCTCGACTAGAACTCAGCTGCCGACAAGGAAGGGGGAGTTTGAGGAGCCCCAGAGGTTTGATTGGCCTGAGAATGCGACTGTGTTGGAGGTCAGTGGCCAATCAGGAGGAAGAGAGTGGCTGATGAGAGTAGAAGGCAGTAAGGCGGGGGGAGGTCGCTAGAATCAGGGGCGGCTCTAGGCTCATGGCGGCCCTGGGCAGGGAGCGTAGGTAGGGGGCCCCGGAAGAGGTCCAGGCGGGGCAGAGCCCCCCGTCGCTCAGGTCCTGGAAGTGGAACAGAGCCGGAGGCCGCCAAATCCCTGCCAGGGGCCGCCACGCAAATATGTGTCCATTCTCAGAGGATAATTATATTAAGGATATATATTGGCGTGGCGGCCCCTGGGGTTTGGCGGCCCTGTGCAGGTGCACAGCTTGCACATGCCTAAGGCCGCCCCTGCTAGATACAAGATGGGAGACAGGATGGTGGTCTTTCGGCAGTGCTGAATGAGACACATGTGGGTTGGCAGTCCATATCTGAGTGCAGGACCCGATGAGGCAAAACACAGGTGATCAGGGTTATGGGTAATCATGCAACAGGCATCCACCTAAGTTAAATGATAATCTGACTGATCCGGCAGCGCCCTATCCTGCTACCTTAGTTGAGGAGAAAGTTGCCAAATCTAAAGCCATTTGTTAGGGTCATAGGACATTTACAGGTTACTGGCATATATTCGGTATGGGCACTTTCGGTTACCACTAATGTCCCAAAGGCTGAGTACTGATAATGGTTGATACAACGCAACCATTACATCGCATGACCCCAACTGGACAGTCAAGTTACTGCCTTTAAGCACCAGAATCTTACAGGGAGAGCAAAGGAGAGCAGGCAAGGCTTCATTCAGGAGCTTTAGGGACTTAGAAACTTAAATTTAGTATAACACAGTATATAACAGTCAACACCATCAATGTCCAGTACATTAATGAACAGGAAAGTTGCTGGAACAATTACAATCAGGATAACTCTCGAAAATTGTAAGGTGCTTGTTTCTTTTGTGGCCAGGACACCACCCCAAATGTTTTCATAGCTGCCTTGCACTAGGCTGTGAGTACTTCAACGGGACCCTATTTTCAGAATCATATAGCTAGACGAGGTTCAAATCAATTCTTCGATTACCTTCATTTTTAGATGATTGAAAGAGGTAAAGCTAAGGATACTGGTATCTACATTTACTTTAACATACCACAGTGGTATCAGAGAATGTTCAAAAAGGAAAAACCCTCCAGTGTTTAGAAATCAACCTGCAGCGGCCGGATAGGTCAAGGGAGGTGATGGAGAGCTCCGCTAGGTGTGTCTGGTGCGCCGGAGTGGGAGTGGAACAGTTGATGGTTGTTTGAAGATACCACCAGAGAAAACCCGTCTGAGTGAACGAAGCAGAGGAGATGACAAGTGCAAGTCACTGGTCAGCGGCTACTGGAGCTGAAGCCGCCTTTTGGCGGGAAACATCCATAACAACACGTGCATTACCCCGCACTGCTATTACAACGCTGCTATTACAACGCAAGTCGTTACAACAACTTGCGCTGGAGGGCGCTCTAGGATAGGGAATAATTAAATTTTCTATCCAACACCTTCCCTACTGTCAACGTGGGCTGGAGTTGGAATAGAAAATTAAACTATTCCACTATCCAGCGCCCCCCCAACGCAAGTCGTTGTAACGACTTGCGTTGTAAAAACTGCGTTGTAATGGTATGCGGGGTAAAAGCCCGCGGTGTAATGCCGTACAACCCCTTTTGGCACGGTCTGAAGACAGGATGTGTGAGAAGAGATCATGGTGTGGTCCAGTCTGGTTGACGCGACTCACGGACTCACGGAGCGGACCCCCACTGGTTGTGGGACCTTTTTTTTTTTGCTGCGATGAAGGATGTGGAGGACAATGGCCTCTCCGTTACATTAAAGCTGCCATTTTGTTACTTGCTCTATTCTGACATCAACTGAATTGGTACAGTCTACTTTCTTTTTCTCGCCATCTTGGTCTAATCATGGCAGCCTTGTTGATAGGCATGATAAAGGGTGCCCACTTGTTTTTCTTGTTTTTCAGTGCCTGCTTTATGTTGTCACCACATATGCTCATGGGTAAAGTCTAATTTCCTGTTGAAATGTATTTATATGGGTGATTGTTGTTTTAAACATATGTAACTGGTCAAAATGTTCTTATGCATCCTAACCCATGCAACTGTTGTGTTGTAAGCTGCATGTATGCACTAGTAACTATTTAAAGTGGTCAGATACCCTATTAGGTCTTATTCTGCGATACAATATTAAAAGCTCCGAGTGATGTTCAGGTGCCAGTCCACTTTAATGGTGCTCAAGGATTAATTAAGGTATCTGCACTTAATGTTGAGAACAACTGAAAATGATCCCAAAGGTGCTTTAAGGTCAGTGGTCTACAGTTTGTCATCCAGCCTCACAGTAAATATTTTCCTGTGGCAAGGCACTTAGGGCCAGATGTAGGTAGCCCAATACCGGTCGGCAACGGCCGAAATTACCGAATTTCGGCCGTTACCGACCAGTATTAGGCATTTGAGATGTAGGGGCATATTTAAGGATTCGGTAATTTACCGAATCCGTAATTTAAGGAATCGGTAAATTACCGAATCCATAAAATACCGATTTGGTAAATTACCGAATCCGTAATGTAGGGAGCACTCAAGTGAGTGCATTTCTGAGTTAAGGATTCGGTATTTACCACCAACTAAAAGTTGGTGGTAAGTATCGAAAACCTTTGAAAAGCAATTTTTTGCTTTTTTTTAAGCATGGGCGGATTTTGCGGATTCGCAATCCGCGAATTTGCGTATTTGCGTATTTGCGGATTGCGAAAATCCGCAAAATCCGCGAATTCTCGCGGATTTGCGTATTTTTTTGGGGGGTGTGTGTTCGCACGGGTTTCTGCAAGTTCGCGAGGGTTTTGTACAATTTCGCAAATTGCGAACTTACTTGTTGGGTCGCCAGTTTTGCGAACTTGTTGTTTCTACGTGCCCAGCCTGTTTGCAAGGCTTTCTTCATCACTGCCACCCTCTGTCATCACTGGCACTCTCTTTGGTCACCCATGCCACCCTCTAGCTCACCCATGTCACCCTCTGTGTCATCACAGCACCCTCTGGTTCACCAGTGTACATTATTGGGGCAAAGCAAAGCACTGCCATCCTCTGTCAACACTGGCACTCTTGTTCACCCAGATGATTCAGAAAAGGGGGTGGTGATGAACAGAGTGCCTGAATTAAGCAGACCACTCTTACCCAGTCCAAAGATCAGGGCTTCATCCATCACCGTTTTTTAGCTCACTGCACCATCCCAGCTCAGAACTTGGCTATATGCAAATTAGTCTGTTCCTGTCCCAGTGCATGATGGGAACAGGGCAAACCAAACTACCAAGCCAATTCTTGTACTGGGAAGGAAACAAGCTTCCGGGGACCGGTTTCTGCCATTTCAGGCGTCGTCGGCCCGGCTTGCTTGAATCCTGATGGTGCAATGAGCAAGGGACTCACATCTGAGTATACCCTTCCACGCTTATGGTGGACAAAATGATTCAGAAAAGGGGGTGGTGATGAACAGAGTGCCTGAATTAAGCAGACCACTCTTACCCAGTCCAAAGATCAGGGCTTCATCCATCACCGTTTTTTAGCTCACTGCACCATCCCAGCTCAGAACTTGGCTATATGCAAATTAGTCTGTTCCTGTCCCAGTGCATGATGAGAACAGGGCAAACCAAACTACCAAGCCAATTCTTGTACTGGGAAGGAAACAAGCTTCCGGGGACCGGTTTCTGCCATTTCAGGCGTCGTCGGCCCGGCTTGCTTGAATCCTGATGGTGCAATGAGCAAGGGACTCACATCTGAGTATACCCTTCCACGCTTATGGTGGACAAAATGATTCAGAAAAGGGGGTGGTGATGAACAGAGTGCCTGAATTAAGCAGACCACTCTTACCCAGTCCAAAGATCAGGGCTTCATCCATCACCGTTTTTTAGCTCACTGCACCATCCCAGCTCAGAACTTGGCTATATGCAAATTAGTCTGTTCCTGTCCCAGTGCATGATGGGAACAGGGCAAACCAAACTACCAAGCCAATTCTTGTACTGGGAAGGAAACAAGCTTCCGGGGACCGGTTTCTGCCATTTCAGGCGTCGTCGGCCCGGCTTGCTTGAATCCTGATGGTGCAATGAGCAAGGGACTCACATCTGAGTATACCCTTCCACGCTTATGGTGGACAAAATGATTCAGAAAAGGGGGTGGTGATGAACAGAGTGCCTGAATTAAGCAGACCACTCTTACCCAGTCCAAAGATCAGGGCTTCATCCATCACCGTTTTTTAGCTCACTGCACCATCCCAGCTCAGAACTTGGCTATATGCAAATTAGTCTGTTCCTGTCCCAGTGCATGATGGGAACAGGGCAAACCAAACTACCAAGCCAATTCTTGTACTGGGAAGGAAACAAGCTTCCGGGGACCGGTTTCTGCCATTTCAGGCGTCGTCGGTTCGGCTTGCTTGAATCCTGATGGTGCAATGAGCAAGGGACTCACATCTGAGTATACCCTTCCACGCTTATGGTGGACAAAATGATTCAGAAAAGGGGGTGGTGATGAACAGAGTGCCTGAATTAAGCAGACCACTCTTACCCAGTCCAAAGATCAGGGCTTCATCCATCACCGTTTTTTAGCTCACTGCACCATCCCAGCTCAGAACTTGGCTATATGCAAATTAGTCTGTTCCTGTCCCAGTGCATGATGGGAACAGGGCAAACCAAACTACCAAGCCAATTCTTGTACTGGGAAGGAAACAAGCTTCCGGGGACCGGTTTCTGCCATTTCAGGCGTCGTCGGCCCGGCTTGCTTGAATCCTGATGGTGCAATGAGCAAGGGACTCACATCTGAGTATACCCTTCCACGCTTATGGTGGACAAAATGATTCAGAAAAGGGGGTGGTGCTGAACAGAGTGCCTGAATTAAGCAGACCACTCTTACCCAGTCCAAAGATCAGGGCTTCATCCATCACCGTTTTTTAGCTCACTGCACCATCCCAGCTCAGAACTTGGCTATATGCAAATTAGTCTGTTCCTGTCCCAGTGCATGATGGGAACAGGGCAAACCAAACTACCAAGCCAATTCTTGTACTGGGAAGGAAACAAGCTTCCGGGGACCGGTTTCTGCCATTTCAGGCGTCGTCGGCCCGGCTTGCTTGAATCCTGATGGTGCAATGAGCAAGGGACTCACATCTGAGTATACCCTTCCACACTTATGGTGGACAAAATGATTCAGAAAAGGGGGTGGTGATGAACAGAGTGCGTGAATTGAGCAGACCACTCTTACCCAGTCCAAAGATCAGGGCTTCATCCATCACCGTTTTTTAGCTCACTGCACCATCCCAGCTCAGAACTTGGCTATATGCAAATTAGTCTGTTCCTGTCCCAGTGCATGATGGGAACAGGGCAAACCAAACTACCAAGCCAATTCTTGTACTGGGAAGGAAACAAGCTTCCGGGGACCGGTTTCTGCCATTTCAGGCGTCGTCGGCCCGGCTTGCTTGAATCCTGATGGTGCAATGAGCAAGGGACTCACATCTGAGTATACCCTTCCACGCTTATGGTGGACAAAATGATTCAGAAAAGGGGGTGGTGATGAACAGAGTGCCTGAATTAAGCAGACCACTCTTACCCAGTCCAAAGATCAGGGCTTCATCCATCACCGTTTTTTAGCTCACTGCACCATCCCAGCTCAGAACTTGGCTATATGCAAATTAGTCTGTTCCTGTCCCAGTGCATGATGGGAACAGGGCAAACCAAACTACCAAGCCAATTCTTGTACTGGGAAGGAAACAAGCTTCCGGGGACCGGTTTCTGCCATTTCAGGCGTCGTCGGCCCGGCTTGCTTGAATCCTGATGGTGCAATGAGCAAGGGACTCACATCTGAGTATACCCTTCCACGCTTATGGTGGACAAAATGATTCAGAAAAGGGGGTGGTGATGAACAGAGTGCCTGAATTAAGCAGACCACTCTTACCCAGTCCAAAGATCAGGGCTTCATCCATCACCGTTTTTTAGCTCACTGCACCATCCCAGCTCAGAACTTGGCTATATGCAAATTAGTCTGTTCCTGTCCCAGTGCATGATGGGAACAGGGCCACCCCCTTTTCTGAATCGTTTTTGGCCACTATAGGTGTGGCAGGGTATACTCAGACATGAGTCCCTTTCTCACTGCTCCATCAGGATTCAAGCAAGCCGGGCCGAAGAGGCTGAAATGCCAGAAACCGGTCCCCGGTAGCTTGTCTCCTTTCTGGTGAAGAATTGGCTTGGTAGTTTGGTCTGCCCTGTTCCCATGATGCACTGGGCCAGGGACAGACTAATTTGCATATAGCCAGGTTCTGAGCTGGGATGGGGCAGTGAGATAAATAACGGTGATGGATCAAGCCCTGATCTTTGGACTGGGTAAGAGTGGTCTGCTTAATTCAGACACTCTGTTCATCACCACCCCCTTTTCTGAATCGTTTTTGGCCACTATAGGTGTGGCAGGGTATACTCAGACATGAGTCCCTTTCTCACTGCTCCATCAGGATTCAAGCAAGCCGGGCCGAAGAGGCTGAAATGCCAGAAACCGGTCCCCGGTAGCTTGTCTCCTTTCTGGTGAAGAATTGGCTTGGTAGTTTGGTCTGCCCTGTTCCCATGATGCACTGGGCCAGGGACAGACTAATTTGCATATAGCCAGGTTCTGAGCTGGGATGGGGCAGTGAGATAAATAACGGTGATGGATCAAGCCCTGATCTTTGGACTGGGTAAGAGTGGTCTGCTTAATTCAGACACTCTGTTCATCACCACCCCCTTTTCTGAATCGTTTTTGGCCACTATAGGTGTGGCAGGGTATACTCAGACATGAGTCCCTTTCTCACTGCTCCATCAGGATTCAAGCAAGCCGGGCCGAAGAGGCTGAAATGCCAGAAACCGGTCCCCGGTAGCTTGTCTCCTTTCTGGTGAAGAATTGGCTTGGTAGTTTGGTCTGCCCTGTTCCCATGATGCACTGGGCCAGGGACAGACTAATTTGCATATAGCCAGGTTCTGAGCTGGGATGGGGCAGTGAGATAAATAACGGTGATGGATCAAGCCCTGATCTTTGGACTGGGTAAGAGTGGTCTGCTTAATTCAGACACTCTGTTCATCACCACCCCCTTTTCTGAATCGTTTTTGGCCACTATAGGTGTGGCAGGGTATACTCAGACATGAGTCCCTTTCTCACTGCTCCATCAGGATTCAAGCAAGCCGGGCCGAAGAGGCTGAAATGCCAGAAACCGGTCCCCGGTAGCTTGTCTCCTTTCTGGTGAAGAATTGGCTTGGTAGTTTGGTCTGCCCTGTTCCCATGATGCACTGGGCCAGGGACAGACTAATTTGCATATAGCCAGGTTCTGAGCTGGGATGGGGCAGTGAGATAAATAACGGTGATGGATCAAGCCCTGATCTTTGGACTGGGTAAGAGTGGTCTGCTTAATTCAGACACTCTGTTCATCACCACCCCCTTTTCTGAATCGTTTTTGGCCACTATAGGTGTGGCAGGGTATACTCAGACATGAGTCCCTTTCTCACTGCTCCATCAGGATTCAAGCAAGCCGGGCCGAAGAGGCTGAAATGCCAGAAACCGGTCCCCGGTAGCTTGTCTCCTTTCTGGTGAAGAATTGGCTTGGTAGTTTGGTCTGCCCTGTTCCCATGATGCACTGGGCCAGGGACAGACTAATTTGCATATAGCCAGGTTCTGAGCTGGGATGGGGCAGTGAGATAAATAACGGTGATGGATCAAGCCCTGATCTTTGGACTGGGTAAGAGTGGTCTGCTTAATTCAGACACTCTGTTCATCACCACCCCCTTTTCTGAATCGTTTTTGGCCACTATAGGTGTGGCAGGGTATACTCAGACATGAGTCCCTTTCTCACTGCTCCATCAGGATTCAAGCAAGCCGGGCCGAAGAGGCTGAAATGCCAGAAACCGGTCCCCGGTAGCTTGTCTCCTTTCTGGTGAAGAATTGGCTTGGTAGTTTGGTCTGCCCTGTTCCCATGATGCACTGGGCCAGGGACAGACTAATTTGCATATAGCCAGGTTCTGAGCTGGGATGGGGCAGTGAGATAAATAACGGTGATGGATCAAGCCCTGATCTTTGGACTGGGTAAGAGTGGTCTGCTTAATTCAGACACTCTGTTCATCACCACCCCCTTTTCTGAATCGTTTTTGGCCACTATAGGTGTGGCAGGGTATACTCAGACATGAGTCCCTTTCTCACTGCTCCATCAGGATTCAAGCAAGCCGGGCCGAAGAGGCTGAAATGCCAGAAACCGGTCCCCGGTAGCTTGTCTCCTTTCTGGTGAAGAATTGGCTTGGTAGTTTGGTCTGCCCTGTTCCCATGATGCACTGGGCCAGGGACAGACTAATTTGCATATAGCCAGGTTCTGAGCTGGGATGGGGCAGTGAGATAAATAACGGTGATGGATCAAGCCCTGATCTTTGGACTGGGTAAGAGTGGTCTGCTTAATTCAGACACTCTGTTCATCACCACCCCCTTTTCTGAATCGTTTTTGGCCACTATAGGTGTGGCAGGGTATACTCAGACATGAGTCCCTTTCTCACTGCTCCATCAGGATTCAAGCAAGCCGGGCCGAAGAGGCTGAAATGCCAGAAACCGGTCCCCGGTAGCTTGTCTCCTTTCTGGTGAAGAATTGGCTTGGTAGTTTGGTCTGCCCTGTTCCCATGATGCACTGGGCCAGGGACAGACTAATTTGCATATAGCCAGGTTCTGAGCTGGGATGGGGCAGTGAGATAAATAACGGTGATGGATCAAGCCCTGATCTTTGGACTGGGTAAGAGTGGTCTGCTTAATTCAGACACTCTGTTCATCACCACCCCCTTTTCTGAATCGTTTTTGGCCACTATAGGTGTGGCAGGGTATACTCAGACATGAGTCCCTTTCTCACTGCTCCATCAGGATTCAAGCAAGCCGGGCCGAAGAGGCTGAAATGCCAGAAACCGGTCCCCGGTAGCTTGTCTCCTTTCTGGTGAAGAATTGGCTTGGTAGTTTGGTCTGCCCTGTTCCCATGATGCACTGGGCCAGGGACAGACTAATTTGCATATAGCCAGGTTCTGAGCTGGGATGGGGCAGTGAGATAAATAACGGTGATGGATCAAGCCCTGATCTTTGGACTGGGTAAGAGTGGTCTGCTTAATTCAGACACTCTGTTCATCACCACCCCCTTTTCTGAATCGTTTTTGGCCACTATAGGTGTGGCAGGGTATACTCAGACATGAGTCCCTTTCTCACTGCTCCATCAGGATTCAAGCAAGCCGGGCCGAAGAGGCTGAAATGCCAGAAACCGGTCCCCGGTAGCTTGTCTCCTTTCTGGTGAAGAATTGGCTTGGTAGTTTGGTCTGCCCTGTTCCCATGATGCACTGGGCCAGGGACAGACTAATTTGCATATAGCCAGGTTCTGAGCTGGGATGGGGCAGTGAGATAAATAACGGTGATGGATCAAGCCCTGATCTTTGGACTGGGTAAGAGTGGTCTGCTTAATTCAGACACTCTGTTCATCACCACCCCCTTTTCTGAATCGTTTTTGGCCACTATAGGTGTGGCAGGGTATACTCAGACATGAGTCCCTTTCTCACTGCTCCATCAGGATTCAAGCAAGCCGGGCCGAAGAGGCTGAAATGCCAGAAACCGGTCCCCGGTAGCTTGTCTCCTTTCTGGTGAAGAATTGGCTTGGTAGTTTGGTCTGCCCTGTTCCCATGATGCACTGGGCCAGGGACAGACTAATTTGCATATAGCCAGGTTCTGAGCTGGGATGGGGCAGTGAGATAAATAACGGTGATGGATCAAGCCCTGATCTTTGGACTGGGTAAGAGTGGTCTGCTTAATTCAGACACTCTGTTCATCACCACCCCCTTTTCTGAATCGTTTTTGGCCACTATAGGTGTGGCAGGGTATACTCAGACATGAGTCCCTTTCTCACTGCTCCATCAGGATTCAAGCAAGCCGGGCCGAAGAGGCTGAAATGCCAGAAACCGGTCCCCGGTAGCTTGTCTCCTTTCTGGTGAAGAATTGGCTTGGTAGTTTGGTCTGCCCTGTTCCCATGATGCACTGGGCCAGGGACAGACTAATTTGCATATAGCCAGGTTCTGAGCTGGGATGGGGCAGTGAGATAAATAACGGTGATGGATCAAGCCCTGATCTTTGGACTGGGTAAGAGTGGTCTGCTTAATTCAGACACTCTGTTCATCACCACCCCCTTTTCTGAATCGTTTTTGGCCACTATAGGTGTGGCAGGGTATACTCAGACATGAGTCCCTTTCTCACTGCTCCATCAGGATTCAAGCAAGCCGGGCCGAAGAGGCTGAAATGCCAGAAACCGGTCCCCGGTAGCTTGTCTCCTTTCTGGTGAAGAATTGGCTTGGTAGTTTGGTCTGCCCTGTTCCCATGATGCACTGGGCCAGGGACAGACTAATTTGCATATAGCCAGGTTCTGAGCTGGGATGGGGCAGTGAGATAAATAACGGTGATGGATCAAGCCCTGATCTTTGGACTGGGTAAGAGTGGTCTGCTTAATTCAGACACTCTGTTCATCACCACCCCCTTTTCTGAATCGTTTTTGGCCACTATAGGTGTGGCAGGGTATACTCAGACATGAGTCCCTTTCTCACTGCTCCATCAGGATTCAAGCAAGCCGGGCCGAAGAGGCTGAAATGCCAGAAACCGGTCCCCGGTAGCTTGTCTCCTTTCTGGTGAAGAATTGGCTTGGTAGTTTGGTCTGCCCTGTTCCCATGATGCACTGGGCCAGGGACAGACTAATTTGCATATAGCCAGGTTCTGAGCTGGGATGGGGCAGTGAGATAAATAACGGTGATGGATCAAGCCCTGATCTTTGGACTGGGTAAGAGTGGTCTGCTTAATTCAGACACTCTGTTCATCACCACCCCCTTTTCTGAATCGTTTTTGGCCACTATAGGTGTGGCAGGGTATACTCAGACATGAGTCCCTTTCTCACTGCTCCATCAGGATTCAAGCAAGCCGGGCCGAAGAGGCTGAAATGCCAGAAACCGGTCCCCGGTAGCTTGTCTCCTTTCTGGTGAAGAATTGGCTTGGTAGTTTGGTCTGCCCTGTTCCCATGATGCACTGGGCCAGGGACAGACTAATTTGCATATAGCCAGGTTCTGAGCTGGGATGGGGCAGTGAGATAAATAACGGTGATGGATCAAGCCCTGATCTTTGGACTGGGTAAGAGTGGTCTGCTTAATTCAGACACTCTGTTCATCACCACCCCCTTTTCTGAATCGTTTTTGGCCACTATAGGTGTGGCAGGGTATACTCAGACATGAGTCCCTTTCTCACTGCTCCATCAGGATTCAAGCAAGCCGGGCCGAAGAGGCTTAAATGCCAGAAACCGGTCCCCGGTAGCTTGTCTCCTTTCTGGTGAAGAATTGGCTTGGTAGTTTGGTCTGCCCTGTTCCCATGATGCACTGGGCCAGGGACAGACTAATTTGCATATAGCCAGGTTCTGAGCTGGGATGGGGCAGTGAGATAAATAACGGTGATGGATCAAGCCCTGATCTTTGGACTGGGTAAGAGTGGTCTGCTTAATTCAGACACTCTGTTCATCACCACCCCCTTTTCTGAATCGTTTTTGGCCACTATAGGTGTGGCAGGGTATACTCAGACATGAGTCCCTTTCTCACTGCTCCATCAGGATTCAAGCAAGCCGGGCCGAAGAGGCTGAAATGCCAGAAACCGGTCCCCGGTAGCTTGTCTCCTTTCTGGTGAAGAATTGGCTTGGTAGTTTGGTCTGCCCTGTTCCCATGATGCACTGGGCCAGGGACAGACTAATTTGCATATAGCCAGGTTCTGAGCTGGGATGGGGCAGTGAGATAAATAACGGTGATGGATCAAGCCCTGATCTTTGGACTGGGTAAGAGTGGTCTGCTTAATTCAGACACTCTGTTCATCACCACCCCCTTTTCTGAATCGTTTTTGGCCACTATAGGTGTGGCAGGGTATACTCAGACATGAGTCCCTTTCTCACTGCTCCATCAGGATTCAAGCAAGCCGGGCCGAAGAGGCTGAAATGCCAGAAACCGGTCCCCGGTAGCTTGTCTCCTTTCTGGTGAAGAATTGGCTTGGTAGTTTGGTCTGCCCTGTTCCCATGATGCACTGGGCCAGGGACAGACTAATTTGCATATAGCCAGGTTCTGAGCTGGGATGGGGCAGTGAGATAAATAACGGTGATGGATCAAGCCCTGATCTTTGGACTGGGTAAGAGTGGTCTGCTTAATTCAGACACTCTGTTCATCACCACCCCCTTTTCTGAATCGTTTTTGGCCACTATAGGTGTGGCAGGGTATACTCAGACATGAGTCCCTTTCTCACTGCTCCATCAGGATTCAAGCAAGCCGGGCCGAAGAGGCTGAAATGCCAGAAACCGGTCCCCGGTAGCTTGTCTCCTTTCTGGTGAAGAATTGGCTTGGTAGTTTGGTCTGCCCTGTTCCCATGATGCACTGGGCCAGGGACAGACTAATTTGCATATAGCCAGGTTCTGAGCTGGGATGGGGCAGTGAGATAAATAACGGTGATGGATCAAGCCCTGATCTTTGGACTGGGTAAGAGTGGTCTGCTTAATTCAGACACTCTGTTCATCACCACCCCCTTTTCTGAATCGTCACTCTTGTTCACCCATGCCACCCTCTGGCTGGCACACCCATGCCACCCTCGGTGTCATCACAGCACCCTCTGATTGACTAGTGAGTGTACATTATTGTGGCAAAGCCAAGCACACCTGCACTAAGTTTTGCAAACAACAACACCTGCCCTGCCCCAACTGACATTAATGAAGGTTGGCACCTGCTTGTCTGCTCCCTTTCCTTTTTGTTGCAATAACAGGATGCAATGGCATACTTGTAACTATTCTGTGACTGTCAGAGCAGGGTCACACAATAGTTGCAAGTAGGCAACCGGATTCTGGAGGGCCCCTTCAGGAAGCACTACAGGTAAATGGTTACAAATGATGAGCTCGAACTTTTGCACCTGCTCGTTGGTTTTGCTTTTGCAAAACTCGTTTTTCGGTAATTTCGCCCTATTCGCGAGGCGCGCGTCGTGCGAAATCGACCGTGAAAGCCGCGAACTCGTGCGAGTTACCCCAAGCTTGAGTATGGGCGCCGCCATTTTGTTTGCGTGACGTATTTCCGTTTCCGCCCGCTATGTGTAATCTCGCGCAATGAGCGCCTTGCGAATACAAGTTCGCACGAGTTTGCGAGAGAAATCGCGTGCGAACTTACTTACACGCACGTGTTCGGGCCGCCATCTTGTTTTTCATTCATTCCTATGGGTATGGGCATGGTTTTTCTATCCTCTGTATATCTCTGCCATCCTTTGCTTGTTTTAATATTTTTTTGATCTATTTAACTTTTTTTCTATCCCTCTATTTTTCTAGGTCTATATTTTTGTGTTTTAGGCTACTTTTGGTTACTTTTCAACTACTTTTTTTAACTTTTATTTCCTTCTTCCCTACTCTTATTCTTTTTCATTTTGTCTCCTTACTGCTAACACCTGCCCAGAACATGGTGAAGACAGCTGTCAAGCTGCCCAAGACGGGCACCGCAGCCCGTGCCCGGCTCCCGTGTGGCCGCTTGAGGGCGGAAATGGTGGTGCCCCGGGAGATCTTCAGCCCTGAGGAGGTGGGCGCACTTGTTTTTTATGTGCAGCGCCGTCTCCCCAGGACCATCGCGGCAGGCGGCAGGATTGCTGCTGGTTATACCAACAGCCAGGAGCGACGGAAGCGGTGGGGGCAGGTGTGCCGGGCCCTTTTTAACATCACGGGGGTCCAGCGCACCTACAATCAAGTGACCCACCGCTGGACCGATATCCTGGACCGAGAGCGCGACCTGCTAGACGTGCTGGGAGTGGAGGTCCCCGGGCTTGGTGAGTAGTAGTAGCAATTTTTTCATCACTCACTACTCTGTTTTTTCTCCTGCTCTGTGTGACTGTGTTATATTGCAAATGTTTGCTTTAACTTTTTTACAAAGAGCAATAATGCTGCTGATTACATTGATAAGAGAGGTAAATTAATATTTCAAAATCTTCTGTGCATTTCAGGTGCACTGTTCTCCTTCTCTGTGGCGGTGCCACTGCTTATTTGTTTTCTATTTTGTGTTCATTTAATTGGGCTGAGTAATGTATGAGTGTATTTTACAGAACTGCGTAATGCTAGACACAAAGGGGCAGATTTACAAGCCCCTTGTGCCACGTTTACGCTGCCTTACCTGACGCACAGCGACGTAAACGTGGCGCATCCCTGCGAGTCATGTACAACGTGATGCATCTAAGGAGATGCGCCACGTTAAGGCCTGGGCCTGCGCCACAATGGGTGCGTTCCCACGCAGGGGGGGGAGTGGGGGGTGGGGGGTGGCGGTCAGGCAGCTGTGCGCCTTGCAAAAGTGCCTGCGTGAAATCTACAAGATTTAACGCAGGCACTTCCGCGACGCTGCTACGTTAATTCTTTATGCCTGCTTGCTTGAAGCAGGCGTAAGGACTGATGCGGTATGTTGAGTATTGGGCAGCCCTGAGCATTGCTATAGTTGCATCGCGCCTGCGACGCGACTCTAGCGATGCGCCTCTCTTTCGTCACGAGATGCGTCACGCATCTGCCTAACCTTGCGCCAGGGTTTGCCGCATTGTAATTGCAGCGCATCTGCCGTGACGCAAGGTTAGTTTTGCGTTACGCATTTGTTCTGGTGCACATCTGGAGGTGTCCAACTCAGAACTCGTAAGTATGCCCCTAAGTGTCAGATTAGCAACAATTACCTGCGCATCCCTGCAAAGTATTTACAATTCGGCACACCATGGTTCCAAAACGTCACCGAAGCGTTACGCATCGGTGCCGTAAAGGCGGCTCATTGATGGAGTTGCGTTGCAACGATGGCGCAGCTCCAGCAATGCTGCGTCAAGCCGTAAGTCTGCTTCATGCAGGCGCAGGGTTTCAGTGACGCATCATTGTCCTAAATGACTGATTGAAATTTTATATATTCCCCATAGCCACTTTTAGCATGCGTTCCTGCGCAGGAACGCCCTCCCTTGCGCTGGAACGCTCCCTTATGGCGCAGGGCTTTAGAATGGGGTGCATCTCCCATATGCGTCACGTTGTTAATATACGCCACATCATGGCGCCTCTCTTGTTGTGGCGCTGCGTCACAAAAGTGACGCAAGAACGGAGCAAAAGAGCTGCAAGGGGCTTGTAAATCTGCCCCTAGAGTAGAGGCTCAGGTGCAGTCCTTCCTTTGTAGCCCTCATTTTGGCTGAAATAGTTGGTTCTTGTTCTTTCTAAATGTTTGATTTGGTTGACAAGGACATCGGCAAGCAGCAATCATCAATGTTTTCTGTTCATTCTTTCATGTTGTACGTCAGGTCCGCCCAGGGGCAAGCGGACAGAAAAAACGGATGCAGTGGCTCCAAAGGAGGAGGATGCAGGCCAGGGCGGCGAGTGCTCCTTTGCTGGCCCCAGTAAGTTTTCATTTAAATATAGAGGACCTATTGTTGTCCAAGCGTTCCTAATTTAATTTTTTCGAAATAGTGTTTAGATAGGAGCAAAATCAATAATACTACTGTTGCAGGGACAATTCTCCACAAACCGAACTATGGACACCAAAGACCAGAGTAATAATATTTCAGAGTGGCGTGTTTGGCACACTGTATAAACCTGGTAGTGTCAGCGGCACGGACTCCTCCTTGCAAAAATTGCAAAACCTTTCGCTCAGTCACTCTAGTCTGGAGGACCAAAAACCACAGAGTCTATTCAAGTTTAAAAGCTTTATTAAAAGTTTAAGTAAACACATATATTAAAATAAAGTTAGTTGGAAATGGAAAAGTGCTTGGTGCTGAGTTGATGAGTAATGGAACACATTTCTTGTGGTCGAGCCGAGCTTTCACCTGGTTTGAAGTTGATGTTGCTCTTGTCCTTAGAAGTCCAGTTTCTGTCTGTTCAGAGAAAAATGATGTGTGTTAAAATTAATCAAGCATTCATCAATTATGACAAAAAAATGCAGCAAGACAACAACCTTCCCTGGAAGGAGGGACATTTTTACTTTAGACTAGAGTAGACAGTCAATTAATTTTTCTGTTGTTTTCACATTTCTTCATTCATAGACCAAATAGTAGTGAGTGGTGTAATCTAACATTCTTAAATCTACTTTGTAGGTGGAACATCTGGTGGCGGGGCCAGCTCGGATGTGGTGGTGATCATTGACTCTGAGTCCGAGGACAGCTCTGGGGAGAATGAGGCGCAAGTGGCCAATGAACAGACTGTGAGGAAGCAGACAGTGGCGGTGGCGAGTACAGGTAAGCTGGATCATGGTACTATCTGACTCTTAGATAGGATATGATGTGTATCCAGTGCTGGCCCAGTGACAAATTACAATATGGTAATTACAGCAGGCTGGGACCGACAGACAGATAGAGGCAGAGACAGAGAGAGAGGAAGACAGAAGGAGAGAGAGAGAGGGAGGGAGCCAGAGGGAGGGTGAGGGAGGGAGACAGAGAGAGAGAGACAGCGAGGTAGAGGGAGACACAGGGAGACATAAAGAGGGAGACAGAGAGAGAGAGAGAGGGAAACAGACATATCACCTGGGCTTCTGCCAGATCTCTTTCATATGAAAGAGCATCAAACAAAGGATACAAGTGAGTTGTGGGAAGGGAAATGGTGATTTAAGCGCCCCCCCCTTGCCCCTCCCTGCGGACGCCCATGATACTGGCCTGAATAGTTTTGTACTGAGCTGGCTAGTTGCTAGTTGTACTGTGACACAACTTCCTGCTGAATTATTTTGTGTTAATCATATTCTTAAAGAGCATTGGTTACATATTATGTCTTTCTTTCTTCATATAGTTGGTAATACTAAAACCTCAAAACCGACGAGGAGTATGCTCGCTGTACTGGCCCGGCAACGGAGGCTGGAAGCAACTGTTGCCGAATATCGGCGGCTGGTGGAACTGGAGGGGGACGACACGCAGTCCAGTGCATCAAATGTAACATCTGCATCCTCCTCCGTGACCCCACGTTCTGCCGGTAAGCGCAGTGCTCCAGCCAAACGGAGCCGTGCTGGCAGACGCCACCGCCAAGCAGCAAAGGCTGCACCTCACAGCAATGTAAAGGCTCGCTTGCGCCGAGCACTCCGCAGAGTGTCCGACCTAGAGGCGGAGGTCCAGAAATGGAAAGACTATCAGAATGTGGTGGAGGGCCTCCGCTTAGATCACGCCACCCTCCAGGAGAAGTACGATGCCCTGGCCCTAAGGCATGATGCCCTGGAGGCCAAACTCAACACTGTGCATCCCTAGAGTGTCCCTTGCCCCTTTTTTAGAGACTTTTGGGGGGTGGGAATTGGGAGTTGGGTTTTTTGGGGACTTTTGAATGACTATTTATTTGTTGGGGTTAGGGAGGGTCTTGCGGGAGATTATTTTGTTAGGGATATAAAAATATACTTTTTCAAACTTTATCTGAGCATACCTGTTTTTTTACTACTTTTGAGCTTGGTGGGTGGTGGTTTTGCAGTAAGTTCATTTAACTGAACACTGTCATCGTGTTGGTTGACGTGTAATAGGCCAAATGTTTTCCAAAGTAAATGCCTGTCACAGAGTTTGTTAATTCAAGAGCCCTAGGACTTTACTACTAGTACCACTGTCACTCTCTCGCCTCTCCGAATACTCCATTATACTACCTCCCATCCAAACGCTTATCTTACCTGTAATTTGTGTTTGAGGGCTGGCTCCACCTGGAATTCACAGTGTCCTAAAGCGTTCTGCAGCAGGGCCCCAACTGGAGTTTCCCGGCGTGGATTTTCTGCAAAACAAAAGCAATCAACATTAGAAATATGGCAGCGGTGCTCACACAACCCAAAATCCTAGAAGCCCCACAGACAGCACCCCTAAGACAGGCAAGCGAGCAATAATAACGCCTAAACGTTCACGTGTAATAGGCCAAATGTTTTCGAAAGTAAATGCCTGTCACAGAGTTTGTTAATTCAAGAGCCCTAGGACTTTACTACTAGTACCACTGTCACTCTCTTGCCTCTCCGAATACTCCATTATACTACCTCCCATCCAAACGCTTATCTTACCTGTAATTTGTGTTTGAGGGCTGGCTCCACCTGGAATTCACAGTGTCCTAAAGCGTTCTACAGCAGGGCCCCAACTGGAGTTTCCCGGCGTGGATTTTCTGCAAAACAAAAGCAATCAACATTAGAAATATTGCAGCGGTGCTCACAGACCCCAAAATCTTAGAAGCCCCACAGACAGCACCCCTAAGACAGGCAAGCGAGCAATAATAACGCCTAAACGTTCACGTGTAATAGGCCAAATGTTTTCCAAAGTAAATGCCTAACCAATTTCATTCCTTAATAGACCTTGCCAGCAATGGCCCAGCCAAGACCCGTAAACCCAAACGCAAAAAAGTCACACTTAGCAAAATGTATTTAAATGAGGACTCACTACTTCCAGACAGTCCCTCTTTAGGGGACTCGTCAACGTAAGTTTCTTCATTGTGCAGAATCCAGGCATCAGCATTACGGGAAATGGATAGGGTGAGTCTGGAGGAGGAGGATAGACGACCAGGACTGAGTTCTTGTCAACTAACTGTTGTGAACCTGAGGAATGCTGCGGCATCAAAATCAAGACAGTTCTGCTGATGGGCTTGTTTTTGCTTGTGATGGGGTGATTACAGTTTTGTTGTGAATGTGATCAAGCACTTGCTAAAAAAAGAAAGACAGACACACAGGAATAAAAATGAATAAGGACTAATGTTAAAGTTAATTAATTATTGACTCATTTTCAAAACTCGCTGTCAGGGAAGCAGAGCTCGTCCTCAAACTCTGCAAATTGAGTCGGTAGTACTTCTGGTAACTGAGGAGAACTTTCCTCAGGTAGGTCGGTGTCCTCGTCTTCTTCCTGCGTGCATTCTCGTACTTTGTAATCTGGTGGTATGAAGTGCTGGTTCATCTTTATCATGGTGAGCCGCTCCACATTTGCGGGCAAGAGGCGGGACCTTTTGCAAGTCACAATGCCACCAGCAGAACTAAAAACACGTTCTGAAGACACGCTTGCGAGTGGGCAAGACAAGTAATTGATAGCCAGGTTGGTGAGCTCTCGCCATATGTTTCTTTTCCCATGCCAATACGCCAATGGGTCCTCAGTAATATTGACCGCTGTTGAGTCATCCAGATAGGCCTGCACCATAGAAACAATGTTCTCCCGGATTCCTGTACTTTGCACTTCTGTGTCCTTTCTGGGACAAGGAAACCCTAGCTCACTTAGCCAATCCGCTTCAGACATATCGCCTGGGACTGGTGCAGATGATACGGTTGCTGGTGTGGTTAACGGCTCAGAGGAAAAGTCACTCACTTCTGCCACAGGCACGGATGCAGAAGTGTTTTTTTGGGACGCCTGATGGCCTGCTGATTCACTAGTAGTACTGTCTTCAAGTTCTCCTACAGTTTCCTTCCGCTCTCTTTCAAAACGAATGGCTGACTGAGCTAGCCAACCTTTGTACTCTGTAACATTTGATGTTTCAAAAGGAATTATTACTTTGCCAAATAATGGCTTTTTGTAACGTGGATCCAGAATAGTAGCACAAATGTAGTGCTGTTGTTTCTTGATATTTACAAGCCGTTTATTGCTAACTAGGCGATGTAATAATCTCTGCGCCAACTCATATGCTTCATTCTTTCCAGCATCTTTTAATTCTGAAGACACCACCTTGACTTGGTGCTCGAGCTTCAGCAACAATGGGATAGCTTTGCTCAAAGAACAGTCCTCCCTGCTGACGTCACGCGTGAAGACCTCAAAAGGACGAAGCATGTCTGTCAGGCTTTTAACTAGCTGCCATTGCTCCACCGCTAGCATCATTTCTGTCGTATCACCACCCAGGTTGTAGAAATACTCATTGACTACTGGAAACAGCTCATGCAGACGCTCAAGCATGTAGAAGGTTGAGTTCCAACGTGTTGCCGCCTCCTGGATAAGTGCTTTCACTGGCATTCTACGTACATTTTGCTGGCGCCTCAGCTCCTTCCGGGCCTTAAAAGAATGGTTGAAGTGTGTGCATATTCTTCTGCAGATGGTCAGTATTTGGTCGACTGCAAGTTCTTTTTTCAAGAACTTTTGCACGACAAGGTTCATACAGTGCGCCAAACACGGCACTCTGAAATAGTAACCGTTCTCCATGGCCTTAACTACATTGCTGCCATTATCAGTAGAAACATAACCAACCTTGCAATTTCTTGGGGGCAGCCATTGTGAGACCTTTTTGTTAAAGTCATCCAAAATGTTGACTGCAGTATGACTTTTCTCCATGCCAAACATGGCTAATGTTGCATGTTTACGAGCACCCTTAAAAATCTCGACCAAGTCACCACCTGCATTTATCTGTTGTGCAACCCCTGAAAAGGAGACCCAGTGTGCAGTGATGCACATGTAATCAAGGGCTTGGCAACTGGTCCACATGTCTGTTGTCAGGTGTATAGTGTGAACTGCACTCTTCTGCAAAGCTGCCCCAACCAACTCAAGCACCTCTTTATGTAGTGCTGGAACAGCAACCCTGGCAAAATAGAACCGGCTAGGAACCTTCCATTTAGGGGCCAGTGTTGCCACGAGTTCAAGAAAACCCACATTTTCGACAAACGAAAAAGGGAGAAGGTCCACCGCTAGCATTTTAGCCAGCTTAGTGTTATACAGGCGTACAGTTGGGTGGTTGCGTTGAAATTGCGCATCTGAGGAGAACATGGCTGAAATGGTGCGCTGGACAAATTTACTGGATGATGCTGATGCCTTCTTCGACCCACTTCTGCTCAGTGTTGACATTTTCCGCATTGGTGTGTCTCCCAGACTCTCAGTGTGCCTCCTATGTGTTCCGGAGGGTGTGGTGCTGCCAGGGGTACTGGGTGCAACTGGACCAATGTCTGACGCTTCTTCTACCTCCCCGTCATCTTCAGATGAAACACCTAGTATGGGTATATTTTGGCCACTTGCCCTTTGGGATTGCTTTCCCTTGATGTTTGCTAGGTGCGCAAACCATACGACAGCGTGCCTTCTTTGAAGATGACCTATCTGGCCTCCGGTTCCATAGTTGGTACCAGTCTTACCACGGCTAACTCTAGTCTTACAAATGCAACAAACGGCTATGTTATCATACTTTGCATGGACACTAAAAAAGTTCCAAACTGGGGACTGGAAACTTCTGGTTTTGCCGCACGAGATGATACTGCCAATGCCAGATGAAGCAGGGGTGAATGAGCCTTGCAGACATCTACTGGGTTGTGCAATTATTGCAGCAACCCTACTTGAGGGAGTCGAGCTGGATGGAGTCCCCCTCCGGGGAGAAAATATGGGAGCTGTAGGTTTTGTTGAACTTGTTGTACTACTCGACTGCGTTGGTGGTGCTACCAGTGCCACGTCGCCAGGGTCACGCTCAGCATGACGTCGGGATAGGGTATAAATGTCTGTCTGCTGCATTGCCGGTGTGGCTGGAATGACGTGTGTGATGACTAGGTCATTGCTGTCATCCTGTTCATCAACATCAGAATGAACCACTTCATCAAGTCCGGCGTTCGGATCCATAAGTATGAGCTTTCCGGGGCCCTTCCTTTTAACTTTTGATACCTTTCGCAGTGAGTGGTGTGCCTCCCTCTCAGACGTCGGAGATGGTTGCCAATCTAGATCCAGATCATCTGATGGAGCGGGGCTTGAAGAGGAACTTCTACACACACTCCTTGATCTTTTCCCTGCTGGGGAGCTGGGAGAAAATGAATCATCAGGAGGAGTGCCTTCGTCTTCCTGACATGATACCCCGGCTCCAAAGTCAATTTCCTCCTGTGCCCCTACTCCTGGAAGAAGAACCATTGTGGGCACTTGCACCGCTCCATGCGCCGCTACATGGGCCTCTTCACTGACCTCTACTTGCAACTCTCAATGGACCTCTCCTTCTCGGCCTTCTCCTTCTCGGCCTTCTCCTTCTCGGCCTTCTCCTTCTCGGCCTTCTCTTTCTCGACCTTCTCCTTCTCGACCTTCTCGACCTTCTCCTTCTCGACCAGCTCCTTCTCGACCTTCTCCTTCTCGGACAGCTCCTTCTCGGACAGCTCCTTCTCGGACAGCTCCTTGGGCATGTACTTGTGCTTGTACTAGTAGCCCATGCAGTTGTTGTTGCGGCTTTGGTCGTTGAATAGTACTTGTGAGATGAGTTACAACCTGTGTTGATGGTGTGCTACTACTTTCTTGCGATGAGCCAACATCACTGGTCGTTGGTGATTCAACCACTAAACAGGCTACCTGTGCAGCACTCATGGTGGACTTTTGTACTTTTTTCCACAAAAACTTAGTGGTCGAGCCACCAGTCTCCTTGGTAAGTGGTGCCACTTGCTTCTTCTTCTCCTTAGTAGAGACATCTTTCTTGCAAGAGGAGCTACGGGCACCTCTTTTTGGAGCCATCTTCTTCAGATGTCGGAACAGCAGGCCGCAGCAGGACTTCTTCCTGGCACTGATGCTCAACGATGATGCGGAGTTATTGACTTTGTGCACCTAAAAGCAAACGAAGACAGAGGAACATCAGTAAATATATGTTGCATATGTAGCGCTTCAATAAATAGTTTGCAAGTAGGCATTTATGAATACACACGTGCACACCACACAATATGGAAATTTCAAAATTAAGAATTGCAAAATTTTTGGGAAACAGGAATTTAACATTGATCCAAGATAGCACACACACAGAGGGTTATAGTTTCATGTACCACTGACTCCCCCTGGGCACAATGGGTGAAAGCAAGGCAAAATGGGTGCAGGCCTATGGCACAAAGCTCACTGCCTGCCTTCAAAATGGCCGCTTGACCCACATCCACATGGCCAGGACCATGCCTCAAAATGGCCCCCACCAACATAGCCAGCCCCCAACCCCTACTCCAAAAAGTCAAAAAACACAACACCAATCAAATCACCACAATCCAATGCCATCCATCAAGTTTCAGAAGGTTTATGCTGCCTGCTGGTGGTTTTCTGGTGCGAAATTGCAATTTTTGCAATTTCGCGAGTGCGAGATTGTTGCTTCACGACGCGAACGTGGCGAATAACCAGCAAAATCCGCGAACAGACGGATTCTGGGCCCCCTGGGCATGATAAAATCACAGCACACTGGGTGCAGGCCTATGGCACAAAGCACACAAACTGGCTTAAAAATGGCCCCTAGACCCCCACCCACACGGGACCAGGCAATAAACTGGCCCCCACCCACATAGCAAGCCCCCAACACCACCCCAAAAAGTCGTAAAACACACAAAAATCACAACAATCCAATGCCATCCATGCCCTGGCCAGAATAATGTTAAAATTAAAGAAAACAGTTGTATCATGCATGCACCCATAACTAAGCCTGGTAGTTTTCAATTCATGTGCAGAATTGTAATTTTTACAATTTCGCGAGTGCGAGATTGTTGCTGCGCGGGACGCGAGCAGTACGAACACAGGCAAATTTTTTTTTTAAAATACGATTTTCGGGTAATCCGCGGGAGTTCGAGGCCCCCTGGGCATAATGAAAGCAATCAGAGCAGACTGGGTGGGCATAGGGCACAAAACACACTGCCTGACTTCAAAATGGCCGATTGACCCCATTCACATGGCCAGGACCTGCAGGACCATGCCTCAAAATGGCCTCCCACACATAGCCAGCCCCCAAACCCACCCCAAAAAGTCGAAAAACACACACAAAAATCACCACAAACAAACAACATCAACGTATCAACTTACTTGTAAATCAAATTTCTAATCAAAAAGTAATCCAAAAGGCCTCAAAGCCAAATCTCCAGCAGCATCCACAAAAAGTAATCCTTCCCAGTCAAGATCGAATTCAAAGTGGCCAGGAAATGGACTAAGCAATGGGAGGAGCTTGCTGACAGGAAGAGGAAGTTGGAGACTGGGTCACTTCCTTCACCCCTCCCCAATTGTAATTTTTGTAATTTCGCGAGTGCGAGATTGTTGCTGCCCGCGCCGCGGCTCGCGAGCAGTGCGAACACAAGCAAAAAATCCGCCGCGCGCGGATTTGCGTATTTTCGCCACATCCGCAAGAGTTCGCGGATTGCGGATTCACCGAAAATCCGAAAAATCCGCGAGCGGAACGGATTTTGCGCCCATGCTTACTTTTCTTTCAGTGCCATGTGGCAGACATACATGCCCTGTGCCACATGTGCACACATGCACGATTCAGGGGTGCAACAGGGAGTCAATGTGACACCCTGCCACCCTTGAATATGCACCCCCTATTACCAATTCGGTATTTACTGAATTGGTAATAGTGAATGGCTTCCTATTCAATCCTATGGGTCTCCAGGCCCATAGAAATGAATGGGAATTACCGAATCTGTAAATATCGAATCGGTATTTACCGAATTTTACAGATTCGGTAAAATTTACAGAATCAATACCTACATACCATTTACCGATTCTGAAATACCGAATCGGTAAAATTCGGTATTTTAGAATCGGTAAATTTGGATTACCTACATATGGCCCTTAGTGAAGACAACAGTGAAACCAGTAACCACTTGTCACTGGTTGCAATAGGATTAGGTTTGCCAGCGGCTTCAAGAAGCAAAATCTCTGGAACTGTTAGGGCCAAATTGATGACCAAATTGTTTCCGAGTTAGATCAATCTCATCCATCCAGCAGAACTGAACATCACAGTGTGACAGCCAACTGTTTCCTGACTCTTTTGTGAGAAGGGGGTCCTTATGAGTACGAGATAGTTGGAGGCGATGGAAACTCAATTGTTTCTATCCCCGAAGGCAATAGTGGAGCTTCTTGACAAATCGAATGTCAGTGGCGTAGCAAGGTGGGGTGGGGGAGGCGGCCTGCTCCGTGCGGCACAAGTTTTGGGGCGGCGGCCTCCCCCACCACTCTTACCTGTGGGTGTCGTGAGAGATCACGAGCACCCCCTCTTACCTGCTGCTGTTGTGGGTGGCAAATGCAGGGACCGCCACAGGCGGCCAACGGTCTAGCTACACCACTGTCCAATATACTTCTTGTTGCTCTCAAGGACAGCTGAGTTGAGTTGAAACAATGGCACCTGGACAGTGTCAGCCCATCGAGTTATCCGTGCAAACAGGTCCTCCCCTTAGTTATGACTTGTGCAGCTTCTTCTGGGTATTAGGTCACTCTTGCTGACAGGGCCAGCCCCTTGAAAAGCTGAGTGCATTATTCCTTCTTTCCCCAGGTCACAGAACCAAGGAGGCTCCATAGGCTTTCCTAAATTTAGGCCCAGTCTGGAGGGCAGGAAGCATTGTAGCAGAGATTCTATTCCACCTCCTGTAGTCTGATCCTAAAGAGATCTATACTTTAGTTACTTTCTGGCCCAAGCTCACCCCTTATTCCCTTCCTTCAGCAAACATTTAGCGCTGTGAGCAGAATACCAGAAGCAGGGGCTTTACCATCTCAGTTTCCTAAGGATACTATTACCTGTTTACTTGTTAGTCTTGTTAGTCAGCTTAAGAAAGTGTTCACTTCATACCATATTATCTTTAAACTACAACATTTATAACCTAGTGTAAACCCTGAACTGCACCTGATCACTTCTTGGCACCCTTTGAGGTGGACAGAGACTTTTCCGCAATAAATTGATTGCGATAAACCTGGAAAAATGTTGACCGTCATGAAAATTAACAATGAATCATGTATGACCGAACATAAATTAGTACAAATGATAACACTTAAAAAATAAACAGACATGCCTCGGTACCTGTAAGAGCTATATAAATAAACATGCAATATAAGTACCAATTAACTATAAATGTATTCAAGTTTAATAAGCTAATAGGCTGTAAGATTTAGGTACAAATCCAAAATCTATAACCTTAGTTTAGTTAGACAGTAATTGAGTGTCTGAATTAAGACTGGAAATAAATTAAATAGGTCAGTTTTAGGCTGGGGAAAACAAATGCATTTGTCAGGTTAAAGAACTTGCTTTCCAGTTCTCTGCACTACTAGTTGGATGCTCAAGACGCATTAATGCATCGAGATGGTCCTTATTCTAATCAGACTTACTGCCACGACCTGCACATAAATAACTGCAATGTGAGAATTAATTTGGCTTTAGAAATGTTACGTCGTCGCATGCAACTGGGGGGCTTATTATCAACAACTAGCGATATTTATCGCTAAAGAAGCTTAGCAACATTTTTTTTATCGCCAAGCATCGCCGGATTTTATCGCAGAGATAACGTGCTATTAGCAACGTTTATCTCCAATGCGATAAAATATCCGGCGATAGCGGCGAAATGCATGAATATAGCTGGAAAACCAGCGATATTCACGCATCATCGCCAATAGGGTCTTAACCTGAATATCCACCTCCCATTGGATATACAGGTTAAGAACTGGTTTGAGCAGGCGTTAGTTTGTAATGATATTCGCGCTTAGCGTCAATTTTTTTATCGCTATGCCTGCCTTGCTAATAGGAGATAGCGACGTTAGCGACTGCTTTCCGTCGCTAACTGGTTGGGTACGCCCACATTGCATGTCATTAGCGATAAATATCGCTGACATGCAAAGCGGGCCCCAAACTGCTCGCTATCACCTACAAGCTGGCGCTAACTCATGTTAGCGACAGCTTGCTAATAGGGCGATTAAATTATCGCCGCTTTGCGGCCGTTTGGCGATAATTTCATTTCGCCTGCCTCGATAATATGCCCCTGGATACTTTCCTTTCCTGGTATCATTGACAAGGGCACTCTTCAAAAAACATTTCACTTTGACTGAAATGCATTTGAGAAAGAAAACCAGAACACAGGATCAATGTTTACTTTCCCTATTTTGCAGTTGGGAGTGTGCTCCCAGTAACTCAGCCACATTCGAGCTGTTTCTTGTTTGTGCTTGCCCAGTGGCAGCCTTCTGCTGAACAGGTTGATGGTATAATCTTGACCCTACTATAGAGAAAGCGTCTGGGTGTCTCACATAAGTATCTATTTGTGTGGGTTGATGCAGTGTTTAATAAGTCTCTCCATACCCACCCCTCAGCAGGAATGTCACACTGTGCCATGAAGTGCTCAGAAGGGCTCTGACCTCGCCGGACACTGCACTTTCCTCATCCCCTCCTGTACCTGTCCGGCGTTCCCATGCAATGTTCGGACGTGACCCCACATTACCTCACATAGAACTTTGAAGTAAGAATTGTGCCACATAGGGCTGTGCCGCAGTACTACGGGGCATATTTACAAGCCCCTTGTGCCACGGCAGCACTTTGTAGTGCCCCATATATGCAAGAACAGGAAAAGCTACCTGCGTGACTTTTCCTGTCCTTGTAAATACGGCCCCTTTACAGGCAGCACTTTGCGTGAAAGGGCTGTTCCATGGGTGTTGCTGTGGGTGTTTCCACGCAAGATCCATGAAACCTGACACATTTCTAGATTTACAAGAAATCGTAAATGTGGAAATACGTCTGAATGCTACGCCTACCAGGGGAGGCTCAGGGAGGCGCAACAAGGAGAAAAGTATTAATTTCTCCTTGTTTTTCTCCTCTTTCTGTGCGTGCTGCATTCTGCAGCACACATATAAAGAGGAAATCACCTCTGGTGATTATTTATGTACAGGAAGGTGTCCCTTCCTACACGTAAACAATCAGAAAAACAATGACGTTTTGCAAGTTCTATGAGTGCTAATGCAGCATACACAGAAGTTGAAAAACAGCATTTTCCAGGTTGTTTTTGTGCAGGAAGAAAACCCTACAAAAAAATCTCCCCACGAGGCAGGCATCTTTGCACCATGGTGCAAGGGTGCCTGTGCTGGCGCATGGCAGCAGTTTGTGTGCCAGCGCAGGGGGGAGCACAGAGATGTGACATATTGTAAATATGTTGCATCCCTGTGCTTTGAAAGTGACTCAGTGTGGCACAGTCAAATGGCTTGCAGCACACACTGAGTCACTTTCCTTGTAAATCTGCCCCTACCAGTCTGCTGGCATAGACAGCCATTGCTAACCTACAGGCACTAGTGATGCCTGTGGTGAATATATCTATACAAGTACAAATATCTGTGCTTCATCAGCGTTGTTTCACAGCACATCAATATCTCTTTCTTCGGGAAACATCCTTTACAACGCAACTGTTACCACGCAGTGCTATTACAATGCAGGTTTTACAACGAAAACCATTACAACTCATTGCGCTGGGGGCACTCTAGGATAGGGAATAGATTTAATTTACTATCCAACACCTTCCCTAGTGTCCACGGGGACTGGAGTTGGAATAGTAAATTAAACTATTCACTATCCAGCACCCCAAAGCGCTATGCGTTGTAATGGTATGCGTTGTAAAAACTGCGTTGTAACAGCATGTGTGGTAAAAGCATGCGTTGTAACGTCATACATCGCTTTCTTCAGTGGAAGAAGCTCATTCTAAAAGAATATTACAACACAGCACTATATACTTCATACATTCAAATTAAAATAGCAATAACCTGTGCCAACAATTTATGTACACCTTTTGTGAACATGACTACCTGAATACGTATCTAATTTCAGGGTATTCTCTCTCTCTCTTTACTTATTCACACTTTCCTCTTCTTCCATACTATTTCTAGCCTACCATTTTTGTATAACCAGCAAAGAGCGCCATCCGAATAATATCTACCATGTACCATGTACCTTGTACCGCACAGGATGGTTACCTGTTGTTGTTGGGCAGATTTTGTAGACTGATGTTGGTTCTGCGTGTATTCGCCTCTGTCTGGAAGTTCGAATGTGTGCCTGTTGCCAATAAAGATGGCAACAACAAATGAAAAGGGATGTGGGCAAGTTTCATTCAGGAGGTAGAAACCCACTCTGGAACAAAGAATGGCGTGGATATCTCCCCGACGCACCAGGTGTATCCCTGTTCAGAAGGGAGCAGGGAGAGTGTAGATGGAGGCTGGGATGTCTTAAGGACCTCATCTGCTCACTAAAAGGAAACCACTATTTTGTGCAGCACACACACATGGAATTCAATACTGCTCAGCACTCACCAGTCTGTTCATGTACCACACACCCCATATACACACGACAGATAAACTTCACACAACAAAAGAGCAATAGGTTTGCATTCTGCCATACATCATTCACAACTTAACTCTAACACACAAAAGATAGACAGTAGCTTATCTATTCTTTATCCCATCTACAATAAAAGGGCGGTAGTCTTGGGAAACAAAGACAAAAGACTTGTATGGAAAAGACTCATCCGCTTTCTTGTGGCATGCTTGGTCTCAACCCCTGCAAGAGGGAGAACAGAATAAATGCTTTCTGGTCAGATGAGTGGCCCAGATAGTTTTATAAAACAACCTCTGAGTAAACCCAAGCTACTACCATTATTCGCTGGGTGCTCAGGGCAGGGTTAAAAACAGAAAAGGATTCTAACATGAGCTTATGTCTTGGGTATGCTCTCTATTTGCAGTCTGCCGAAAACAACCTGGCTGGCCCAGGGACTCATCAATAACCCCTAGCTCCAGCACGTAAATTTTTTTTTTGACACGTTGGTTGTCCCTAGTGTCAACATTATGGGTGGAACAGGTTGTCTGACCAGGGGTTAGGGAAAGGAGCTCAGCATACTGCCCCAAAACTTGCCTGCAGTTGGGCAATGAGGGTGTCTGAGACGACAACTCCCTCTACAGGCCCACATTTGAGGTTGGTAGAGAGGAGGTTGCCCTGTGGCACGATCCACTACCACCAGAATAAACCTGTTGCCATAAGAGGTTTGAGGTTCAAGGGGACCAACAATGTCAATGCCTACCCTCTCAAAGGGAACCCTACACACTGGTAGTGGAATTAAGGTGGCCTTTGGTTTGCTACCTGTCTTTCCACTGGCTTGACAGGTAGCACAGGAGTTACAGAAATTATTTACTTTCTGGGACATGTTTGGCCAGTAGAAGTGGATAACAAAATGACTCCAAGTTTTGGTATGGCCAAGATGCCCAGCTTGGGGGGGAGTGAGGGGGGGTGGCATCGGCCAAAGTGAGTAGGAACTTCCTGTACATCTGAGGCACTAACACTCTCCTAGTGGCACCAAGTTTGGGATCTATGCCCTCTGTGTATAGGAGTCCTCACTCCCAATAGGTCCTTCCTATGCTGCAGCTTGCTGCCTCAGGCTTTCAAGAGTTGGACAGGTTTTTTGACCCTGGCATAGATCTTAACTTGAGAGTCCCCCTGGGCCTTTATCGGCGCTCTTTATGATCAGGGAGTCATTGCTTTTGAGCATATTTATAGCTTGTTTCTCCTGAAGAGATATATTGTAAGGGATAAACCTTCTTTTGTTCTCCAGGGTGGATAGATCTTTCAGTACTAGCTTCTCAAAAGTTAAGATTTCGGCCGGTAACATAGTACCAGTTGGTGAGAAAGTTGAGGGGGGCGGAAGGGAGTATTGGTGGTGATATTAGGAGAGGGGTGGAGTTGGAAAAAAGCATTGAGACGAATGCGTCTAAAAAATCTAAGGAGTTCAGTTTGTAGCTCCATGAAGTTGGGGCGGATGGTGGGCACGAATGAGAGCCCTTTCTTGAGCAGTGAAAGTTCGTGTTCAGCTAGTGTGTGTCTAGATAGGTTAAAAATGGGGATGATATTCGTCGATGTCATGCTGCCAATAGAGGAATCTACCATTGGTAGAAGTTGTTGCGTGTTCTGCGTTCCCCTGGTGGATTGTACCAAATATAAGAAACAGTGTCAAATGTTTGTCACTGTTTCTTATAGGCCAATTTCTTTTGTCTCCCTGTTTTTATCCTGACAGGCACTAAATTTTCTGAACCAGGCAAATGTTATGTTCTAGTCCTGATGATGATATACGACCACAAATGTCCACTGTGTCTAACTATTGTGGTCTCTATTTTTTTGCAAAATGGTTTGTTTCGCTTGCACACTGTTTTGTGCTTATTAAACCAGTTGTGGCGTGCTCTAGGGTGTACCCTCCTTCAAGGTACTAGTAAATCAAATGTCAAGCGTGACCCTTAATTGAGTGACGTCCCCTAGTCACAGCAAAGTCCCAAATCTTGGGTTAACAAATTCAAAAAGTTCCAAAGAAAACGGTTCAAATTAGGTGAAGATTCAAAATGCGTTTATTCGCATTATAACGTTTATGGAATTAATTCACAATAGCATTCAAAATAATCCAGTCTTTGAATTAGTACTTCATTTTCCAAATCAATATTTTGTTGTCCAATGCATTTCGGCTAGGGTAGCCTCCATCGGGGATGGATTCTACAAATTAAATGATCACAATCAGTGTACATCAGGGACCAATTCTCAAGTGCATTCTCAAATACATTCTCAAATGAATCTCAAATTATCAGGTAAAGTTGCATTTATCAATTGAATGAATGAAATGTACATATAGCCAAAACGAAAAAAACGAAAAAACGATGATTTTAACCCTCCACCACAGTGAACTTTCGAAATGCGTGCGCCCTCTTCTCATTGAACCCGAAAGGATTTTAATACTCACTTCGTGAAGCAATGTGTGATCTCTTAGTTAGAATCCCCGCTCACGGGCAAACACGGTATATTCAACCGGCATGTCGGAAACAGTTAGTCCTCTGTTTGGTAAACAGTGAAAGTGGACTTATGCTTATCGTGTTATAGCGGCCATATTGAAATGGTTTAAAAACGAAAAAACGGATCCTAGATAACTTATGGCAAGGAATATACCTAAACGTGGTGTATTGTGTGTAACACTTGGTAATATACAAAGGTAATTATGTAAGCTTAGAGGAGGTGGATATAATCGCAAGTCTGTGAGAAATCTATGTTAAACCTCCTGAAGTTAATGAAAAGTGAAAACAGACTAAAATGACTCTGGCTTTTCGGGGATTCAAAAGGAAATACATTCTACTCATCTCAATTGTGTGAGGAAAGTTAAACAAAATAACAATGATAATAATAATAAAGGTAAATCATCATTCTACACATGAATAATATGTGTTCAATACAAAATGTTCAAATGTGGCAATCAAAAGAAGAAACATCATGCTCAGTATCATATGGTACTTAATAGTGTTCATCATAAGTAACAATTAAACTCAATCCGGTCATTCATCCCGGTGGGTTTTAAAGTTTCCAATTTGAAAATCCAAAAGTTCTCACGTTGCAACAGGTTCTTGTGGTTGTCAATTCCCTCTTGTTTTTTCACTATTTCTAGGACCGTGAACCTCAGTTGGCTAATGTTATGAGAAGCCTCACAAAAGTGGGAAGCAACAGTTGATTTCAATTGTTTGTTGCGAATGTTTGATTTGTGTTCGTATAATCTTGTTTTGATTTTTCTCTCAGTTTTTCCCACGTAGCCCTGACCACAAGGACATTTCAACAGATATATAACGTTCATAGAGTCACAAGTAGCTGACACACGTAGTTTTATTTTGTATCCTTTACTCGGATGGGTGATGATGTTCCCTCTGATGATACAATTACAGTGGCTGCAATTGTGGCAAGGTAATGTGCCATGGAATGTTTGTTCTGTATCATCCAACCTTTGTTTGATCATGTTTCCCAAGTTCATTCCCCTTTGGTAGGCAAATAATGGTGTCTCTTTGAAGATATTGTTAAAGTCAATTTCTTGTGACAGTATTGACCAGTGTCGTTTGATTATACTCTTGAATGTTTTACTCTTGGTCGAGTATTTTGACACAACAACCATTCTGGTGTTTTCCTTTTTAGGTGTTTGAATTAATAAATCATTCCTTTTTCTTAGGGCACATCTCTGTTTAGCTTCATCCAATATGTTCTGTGGATAACCTCTGTTTTTGAATCTTAATTCCATCTCTTGTATTCTCGTTTCTAGTGTCTCAGGGGATGACACAATCCTTTTTACCCTGATCATCTGCGAGTATGGTATATGTATTTTCAAAGAGTTATTGTGAAAGCTGTTGTGATGTAATAGGTTGTTTCGATCTGTCATTTTACGGTAAACGTCTGTAATGAACTGTGATCCCTTTCTCTGTATTTCTACATCCAAAAATGTAATCTTGTTAGCATCGATTTCCATTGTTAATTGGATGCGCTCATCACGTCTATTGAGTTCATGGATGGCTGCTTTGAGTTCAAGTTCTGATCCAGTCCATATGATGAACATGTCATCTATATATCTCAGGATTAATTTGGTGTTAGATCTCCATGGTTCTTGGTTCAATATGTATTTAGTCTCGAAGCTCTCCATGTACAGGTTTGCATAGGAAGGTGCTGCCGAATTTCCCATGGCAGTCCCAAAAAAAAAAAAAAAAAAAAAGGTAAAACTTATCCTTCCATTTGAAATAACTGTAGAAGAGGGTGAAATGGAGTAGTTCCATCAGGAAAACTTTAAAATCCAGATCTATGTCTGTGTTAAGCAAGGTCTGTTCAATTGCCTCAATACCATCGTGATGAGGTATCGATGTGTACAAAGATTTAACATCCATACTACATAGTGTAATTTGTTCGTCTTCCTCGATTTTTACCATTCTCAATTTCTCTAAAAAGTGGGTCGTGTCCTTCGTAAATGTTTTCATCCTCACCACACTGTGTTGTAGATATCTGTCCAACAGTTGACCTATTGGTTGATGTATGCTCCCGACTGTTGAAACAATGGGTCGAAAAGGAGGGTGTTCCAGATCCTTATGTATTTTAGGTAACATATGTATTACCGGGCTTCTAGGATTGTTTGTAATCAAGAATTTCCTTGTCCTGTCATTGATCACTCCATCGTTATATGCTTTGTTAATGATCTGGTTGAGATCCTTTACAAATTGATCAGTTGGATTATGATCCAAAAGTTGGTAGACCTGTTAGTCTCCTAGGTGATTCTCCACCTCTTGTTCATAGTGTGAAATGTTCATTATAACTATGGCTCCTCCTTTATCAGCTTTCTGACAAATGATGTGTGGGTTCTTAAAGTTAAAGTTTTCCTGATGGAACTACTCCATTTCACCCTCTTCTACAGTTATTTCAAATGGAAGGATAAGTTTTATCTACAGCTGACTGGGACTGCCATGGGAAATTCGGCAGCACCTTCCTATGCAAACCTGTACATGGAGAGCTTCGAGACTAAATACATATTGAACCAAGAACCATGGAGATCTAACACCAAATTAATCCTGAGATATATAGATGACATGTTCATCGTATGGACTGGATCAGAACTTGAACTCAAAGCAGCCATCCATGAACTCAATAGACGTGATGAGCGCATCCAATTTACATCGGAAATCGATGCTAACAAGATTACATTTTTGGATGTAGAAATACAGAGAAAGGGATCACAGTTCATTACAGACGTTTACCGTAAAATGACAGATCGAAACAACCTATTACATCACAACAGCTTTCACAATAACTCTTTGAAAATACATATACCATACTCGCAGATGATCAGGGTAAAAAGGATTGTGTCATCCCCTGAGACACTAGAAACGAGAATACAAGAGATGGAATTAAGATTCAAAAACAGAGGTTATCCACAGAACATATTGGATGAAGCTAAACAGAGATGTGCCCTAAGAAAAAGGAATGATTTATTAATTCAAACACCTAAAAAGGAAAACACCAGAATGGTTGTTGTGTCAAAATACTCGACCAAGAGTAAAACATTCAAGAGTATAATCAAACGACACTGGTCAATACTGTCACAAGAAATTGACTTTAACAATATCTTCAAAGAGACACCATTATTTGCCTACCAAAGGGGAATGAACTTGGGAAACATGATCAAACAAAGGTTGGATGATACAGAACAAACATTCCATGGCACATTACCTTGCCACAATTGCAGCCACTGTAATTGTATCATCAGAGGGAACATCATCACCCATCCGAGTAAAGGATACAAAATAAAACTACGTGTGTCAGCTACTTGTGACTCTATGAACGTTATATATCTGTTGAAATGTCCTTGTGGTCAGGGCTACGTGGGAAAAACTGAGAGAAAAATCAAAACAAGATTATACGAACACAAATCAAACATTCGCAACAAACAATTGAAATCAACTGTTGCTTCCCACTTTTGTGAGGCTTCTCATAACATTAGCCAACTGAGGTTCACGGTCCTAGAAATAGTGAAAAAACGAGAGGGAATTGACAACCACAAGAACCTGTTGCAACGTGAGAACTTTTGGATTTTCAAATTGGAAACTTTAAAACCCACCGGGATGAATGACCGGATTGAGTTTAATTGTTACTTATGATGAACACTATTAAGTACCATATGATACTGAGCATGATGTTTCTTCTTTTGATTGCCACATTTGAACATTTTGTATTGAACACATATTATTCATGTGTAGAATGATGATTTACCTTTATTATTATTATCATTGTTATTTTGTTTAACTTTCCTCACACAATTGAGATGAGTAGAATGTATTTCCTTTTGAATCCCCGAAAAGCCAGAGTCATTTTAGTCTGTTTTCACTTTTCATTAACTTCAGGAGGTTTAACATAGATTTCTCACAGACTTGCGATTATATCCACCTCCTCTAAGCTTACATAATTACCTTTGCATATTACCAAGTGTTACACACAATACACCACGTTTAGGTATATTCCTTGCCATAAGTTATCTAGGATCCGTTTTTTCGTTTTAAACCATTTCAATATGGCCGCTATAACACGATAAGCATAAGTCCACTTTCACTGTTTACCAAACAGAGGACTAACTGTTTCCGACATGCCGGTTGAATATACCGTGTTTGCCCGTGAGCGGGGATTCTAACTAAGAGATCACACATTGCTTCACGAAGTGAGTATTAAAATCCTTTCGGGTTCAATGAGAAGAGGGCGCACGCATTTCGAAAGTTCACTGTGGTGGAGGGTTAAAATCATCGTTTTTTCGTTTTTTTCGTTTTGGCTACATGTACATTTCATTCATTCAATTGATAAATGCAACTTTACCTGATAATTTGAGATTCATTTGAGAATGTATTTGAGAATGCACTTGAGAATTGGTCCCTGATGTACACTGATTGTGATCATTTAATTTGTAGAATCCAGTCCCCGATGAAGGCTACCCTAGCCGAAATGCATTGGACAACAAAATATTGATTTGGAAAATGAAGTACTAATTCAAAGACTGGATTATTTTGAATGCTATTGTGAATTAATTCCATAAACGTTATAATGCGAATAAACGCATTTTGAATCTTCACCTAATTTGAACCGTTTTCTTTGGAACTTTTTGACTTTGTTAACCCAAGATTTGGGACTTTGCTGTGACTAGGGGACGTCACTCAATTAAGGGTCACGCTTGACATTTGGTCTCTATGTTTTTGTCAAACTCGCTGCTATTTAAAACTGAATGCAGGTGGCCTAAGCTCAAAGCCTTTGCCTGTATTTGTGTTTTGGTTCTATTGTCTGTATTGTCATCCCATTCCCCCACACTTCCCGGTCCTTTTAGGGTACAGGCTTTTGCCCCACTATTTTAGTTGTTCTAAGTATTTCTGACTTTATTTTCTGCATTGTATAACTAAAACTCCATGTCCGACTGGACATTGGACTGCTAGAGTAACCCAACGTTGGTTATTTTCTAATTATTGTGTGTACATTCATTATTCGCTTAGGACCTTTGTTCTCTGAAATAGAATTGTAACCCATGGTCCTCAGCCATTATCTCGGGTCCCCCTTGTTTGTTTAAAAATAAAAATATAGGAAGAAGGCTAAATCGGACGCTCACAGAGTGTGTATCCTCTGTCTCCCATCCTCTCATGTCCCTGAAGACTGTGAGATTTGTCAATCCTTCTCCAGGAGAACCCTGAGGGACAGGGAAAAGATTCGTCTCCAAGGCCTGGTGGTAAGGAGACACCAGGAACCAGGTGGGTCTGGGCATGGAGGGACTCGGTCTTCGTCCTCTGCCCGTGCTTCGGCCTCTGGGGGGCTCCCCAGTCGAGAAAAGGCCAGGAAAAGACACAGTTCTGTAGTAGGGGATCTCTGTGTATAGTCATAATCTAGTGAATAGTCCCGCCCATGTGCGTGGACCCCGGCAATCAAAAATAATCTCTTAAGTTGTCAGAAAATTGCAGAACTGCAAAGACACTTAAGAGAAAATTTAAAGACAAATAATGCTGCCTATATCCACAGGCTACACTGTCCAGTACTTCAAGTAGAAAAATTCCACCAAAAATCCATAAACAGCAAAGCCTGTCCAGATTTCCCTTGCTTTAACAGCAAACACCCTCAGAAATGATAGAGAGGAAGGCATGGACAGACAAGCCCCATAGGCTGCCATTATGTGGCTTAAATAGGATACTGTGCCTTTAAGAGAACTTTCCAGAACTTCTCCCAGTATCCCAGAATGCATAGCAGGTCCCTCTCACTTTCAGTTCTTTTTTCCGGCTCCTGCTTACAGGACCCTGTGCATTGAGCTCTCCATTTTTCAAGGGTTTATTGGACTTTTTTACACTTTTTGGATTTAAAAGTGTTCTCATTTGATTCTTGGTGTTTCCTTTTCACTTCTGTGTGTTTGTTCAGACTTTTAGGGATCTAAAATGCCTGCTTTATTCGACAAGTGCCCAGCATGTGGAAGGAAGAAGGCCAAGACTGACTCACACGACGTCTGCATTCTTTGCCTCCCTGATGATCATGTCCCTGAGGAGTGTGACGTCTGCCAGACCTTTTCTACAAGGACCCTGAGGGAAAGGCAGAAGATTAGGCTCCAAGGCCTGGAAGAGAGGCGACTGCAGGCTGCAGGTGGGTCTGGGCAGGCTGGGAAGGCTCCCTCTGCCCCTGCTGAGGCCTCTGGGGGGCTCCCCAGGGGCAGGAAGACCAGCAAAAGGTCCCGGTCTCCGTCGACGTCGATAGCATCGACGACGACGTCGAGAGGGATGACGACGGTGTGTTCCCCTTCTCCCCGGGGCTCCGGGTCGAGACAGCGTGGAAGATCGACGTCGAGAGGCCTGGCTAGGCCGCCGTCGAAGTCACCGCCGACGGCGTCGTCGACGTCGTCGTCGTCGAAGTCGAGGCATCGCCGTCGACGAAGACACCGGCGCTCGCCGTCGAAGCGACACCGCCGGTCGCCGTCGACCAGTTTGACATCGAGGGGATCCTCGGCGTCGAGGACCACGAGGAAGCAGTCGTCGAGGAGAAAGAGTCGACGCTCGCCGTCGAGGTCTGCCCGCTCGTCGTCGAAGGGGCGTCGTTCGTCGTCGAGGAAGAAACACTCGCCGGAGTCGAGGGATCGCCGTTCCACGCCTGGAAAACGACGCTCGACGTCGAGCAGGAAGAGATCAGCGTCACCAAGGGTCTCAACCTCCTCTAAGAGGCGCAGAAGGGATTCTGGCGCCAAAAGTCACGCTGGATCTGGTGGAGGACGTCGGAGACGTCGCTCTCGCTCAGGAGGGTCTGGATCACAGGCCCCTCCCTCGAAGAAGTCATCGGGCATGGCGTACTCGGTGGTATATACGCCGCCAAGACCTGTGACCCCTCCTCCTCTACCGAAGGAGGCTCCTCCGGCTAAGCCGCCTCTCCCCTCCCTGCCTCCCCCGTCTCCTGCGAGGCAGCCTCCACCGCCGGTACCCCCTCATAGGCCGCCGAGGTCGGTGTCGCTGCCTCTGCTTCCGACACCTCCTAAGGGTACGCCTACCCCGAAGCCCCTGGACAGGCCACGGAAGACGCCTCCACGGAAACCGGTGGAGCGCCCACGTGCTGGGAGGTCGCGCTCCCGCTCCAGGAGAAGGGAACGTTCGCGTCACAGGTCTTCTACTCGATCTAGAAGGCGCCACAGGAGACACAGGTCTCGTTCAGGGACCCGGTCGTCTGGGACCAGGGACTACTCCCCGACCTTGTCAGATTCGCCAGACACGAGGGTTTCACCGGTCGACGATCTGGTGTCCTTCCAGGACGTGCTGTTACGGGGTGCGGCGAAATTGGGCATTACTTTGACGGTGCCCACTCCAAAGACTTCGGTCATCTTCGAGACGCTCCATCAGAAGCATTTGTCTCGGCCGTTACTACCACTGGTGCCGGGCCTGTAAGAACCGGCCCTGGATCTTTTCCTCACTCCAGCAGTGACGAAGGCGGCGCCTTCCAGACTACAGAAGAAGTACCGGGCTCCGGACTCGGACCCGGCCTTTCTCAGGCTGGAACCCCCTCCAGACTCGGTGATTGTGACGGCGGCGCGCAAACAGCATGCCACCACGCCTTCCTCTACAGTTCCGCCAGATAAGGAATCTAGGTGGTTGGATTCATCTGGGAGAAGAGTTTGTGGGACGTCGGCGACCTCAATGAAAGCAGCTAGTGCCACTGCCTTGCTGGGTCGGTATGACAGAGCCCTTTGGGAGTCCCTTCAACAATTTGCGGAGCTCCTTCCGCGGGACAAGCGTGAAGACTTCCAGGAGGTGCTTAACGAAGGAATGTTGGTGGCGAATCAAGTCATCAGCGCTGCAGCCGACTCTTCTCTTCTGGCGGCTCATGGTTTCTGCCACGGAATAAACCAGCGACGACATGCATGGCTCCGCCTTACGTCTCTGAAACCGGACGCTCAGCAGAGGGTTGCCAATCTGCCATTCTCTGGCGAAACCCTCTTCGGGAAGCACGCTGATGACGAAATGGCCCGCATGAAGGCGGAAGCTGAAACGCTCACAGCGGTGGGTTTGGAGAAGCCCAAGGAGTCCAAGAAGACGTACCGGCAGTTCCAACGCCGGTTCGGTGGTCAAGGCAGGGGGCGTGGCCAGTCTTCTGGACAACAGCAGCAGCAACAACAGCAGCAGTTCAGAAGACCGTTCCAGAAACGCCAGAGGGGCAGAGAGTAAGGGCCAGGCCGGGTCTAGGCCCTGAGCACTTACTTCCCCGACAACTGTTACCTGCTCCGGTGGGGGGAAGCATTCAATCTTTTCTGGCAGAGTGGAGAAAAATTACTCAGGACAAGTGGGTGCTGAATATTGTTTGCAATGGATACAGTCTTCGGTTCCCCAGCCCTCCTCCATCGATCCCTCCGGTCGGCTCGCAGTATCAGCTGCGCGAGCTCCAGGCGGAGGCCGATATCCTGTTAAGGAAAAGGGCGATCGAAGTCGTACCTCTGTCTCAAAGAGGAAGAGGCCTGTACTCCCGGTTTTTTCTGGGTCGAAAAAAGGACAAGAACGAGTTCAGGCCCATTCTGGATTTGCGACAAGCAAACAAGTGGATTCGCAGGGAAAAGTTTTGCATGCTGTCGTTGCATCAGATTTATCCTCAGCTGCAACGGGGGGACTGGCTGTGTGCCATCGACCTCCAGGATGCTTACTTCCATGTGCCCATTGCACACAAACACAGGAAGTTCCTGCGGTTCCAAGTCGGCGCCAATCACTATCAATACACAGTGCTGCCATTCGGACTGAAGTCTGCGCCGAGAACATTCTCAAAGTGCATGGCGGTGGTAGCAGCACACCTAAGGAAGAACAAGGTGTTTGTCTACCCGTACCTGGATGACTGGTTGATCAAGGCCTCCTCCTTCATGGAAGCGCAAGCACACTTCCAGAAGACGTGCGTTCTTTTGAACAAGCTGGGGTTGCACATCAACATGTCCAAGTCGGTTCCGACTCCAGTCCAGTGCATTCAGTACTTGGGAGCCTCCATCGATACGCTGTCAGCAAGCGTGTCTCCTTCGGAGGAGCGACGATTATCACTGCTTCGGAAGGCTCCGGCTCTCATGGCCGCTCCATCCACGACAGTGAGGACGGTGTCTTCTCTACTGGGATCGATGGCCTCCTGTATCTTCCTGACCCCACATGCACGGCTGCACATGAGACCGTTGCAAGAGTGCTTGGAGGATCAGTGGGATCAGAGGAGAGGATCTTGGGACGACAAGATACGTCTATCTCTGCATGCTCTTCAGTCTCTGAAGTGGTGGTGTTCGGCGGAGAATCTCCTCAGAGGGGTTCCCTTCCACAAGGACATTCCCACTCAGGTTATCGTGACGGATGCTTCTCTCCAGGGCTGGGGAGCGCATTCCGGAGACCTACAGATTCAAGGGACGTGGTCCCCGACGGAGTCCACGTACCACATCAATTTCCTGGAACTCAGAGCTGTTCACTTGGCACTGAAGGCCTTTCACCCGTCCTTCCAGACCGACTCTCTACTTGAGCAGACGGACAATACGACCACAATGTATTACCTCAACAAGCAGGGAGGATCGAGGTCACGCACCCTGTTGCAGGAGGCGCAGGCGATCTGGCGCTGGCTTCTGGCTTGAGGACTGAGGATAACGGCTACCCATCTGCCAGGTGTGCAGAATGTTCAGGCAGACGCACTGAGCAGACTGATTCAGGAAAACCACGAATGGGTCATAAACGACGAAGTACTAGGAGAAGTCTTCGCAAGGTGGGGGACTCCAGACGTAGATCTGTTCGCCACCGCCGAAAACAGCAAATGCCGAGGCTTCGCCTCCAGATACTACCAGCCGGGGACGCTGGGGAACGCGTTATGGATCAACTGGTCGAACAGCTTTCTGTACGCTTTTCCACCCATTCCCCTGATTCAGACGGTTCTCATCAAGCTGTCCCAGTCCAGGGCGCGGATGATACTGATTGCCCCGGAATGGCCCAGACAGTGGTGGTTCACGGACCTGCTTCACCGGTCTCTCCTTCCTCACATTCGGCTGCCGTGCAGGCCGGACCTTCTCACGAAGTTCGGGGGGCTGATGTTGCACCCCAACCTCTCGTCTTTGAGTTTGGCGGCATGGCTCCTGAGTTAGTGCAATATAGTCATCTGAATCTTCTTGCAGATTGTATGGACATACTGAAGGAGTCTAAGAGACCTTCCACTAGGACTTCCTATGCTTACAAGTGGAAGAGATTTTGTATCTGGTGCAAGTCTAAGAACTTTGATCCGACGACTTGTAAGGAAGATGTCATCCTTCCTTATCTTCTACAGTTGGCGCAGTCTGGCCTTAATGTCCATTCTATTAAGGTTCATCTTGCTGCTTTGACTGCCTACAGGAAATGCCCTTCGCAGACTTCCTTTTTCCAGATCCCTGTGATCAAAGACTTCTTGGAAGGCTTGAAGAAGGTGTTCCCTCCTGTCAGGCTTCCTTCGCCTTCATGGGAATTGAATGTGGTGCTGTCCAGGTTGATGAAGGAGCCTTTTGAACCTATTCATAAGGCTTTGTTACAGCACCTGTCCTGGAAGGCGGCGTTCCTAGTGGCCATTACATCGGCCCGCAGGGTGAGTGAAATTCAGGCAATGTGTTGCCAAGAACCTTATACTGTATTTCATGCTGCTAAGGTTGTTATGCGTACTCACCCTAAATTTCTTCCCAAGGTTATTTCTGATTTTCATGTCAACCAGACCATAACTTTGCCTACGTTTTTTCAGAATCCTTCATCTCCAGCGGAACGGTCGTTACATTCCCTGGATGTTAGGAGGGTCTTGAAATTTTATCTGGATAAGACCAAAGATATTCGTAGGTCTGACCAATTCTTTATCAATTATGGATCTGTCAGGACGGGTCTTGCGACCTCTAAGCAGTCTATCTCTAGGTGGATTGTGTCCTGCATACAGTTATGTTACCAAAAAGCTAATAAGACCTTTGGAGGTAAGCCTAAGGCTCATTCCACCAAGGGAAAAGCTGCCACGACAGCTTTGCTCCGTAATGTTCCGATTGCAGAAATCTGCAAGGCGGCCACTTGGAAGTCGGTTCATACCTTTGCTAAGCATTACTGCTTGGACACGGATGCCAGGGCAGACGCTCAGGTTGGGCAGGCTTCTCTGCGGAATTTGTTCGCACAATAGTGGCGTTTATTCTCTTTTCTCCACCGCCGCTTTGGTGTGGGGATGGGCTTGCCATTCTATTCACTAGATTATGACTATACACAGAGATCCCCTACTACAGAAGGAGTAGTTTCTGTCCTGTAACTCCAGTTCTGTAGTAGGGGTATCTCTGTTATAGTCATAAGCGCCCTCCCGCCTCCCCGGTGGAAAGAGAGAGATGTTCCTTTAAGGAATGCTCAATTAATATTGGGTGGATGCACAGCTCAAAGGTTGGTTCAATATCTCATCAAAATTTAGAAGGGGTTCTGGTGCACCAGAAGGGTGACGTCGAGGGTCCCACGACGTCTATACAATAGTGGAATAGTGAGACTAGACAAAGTCTGGAATCATCCCCTGTGGGCACACATTAGATCGTCTTCTAAGTAAAGAAGACTTCCTTAGCAATTTTTCTCAAGTGTTCATTTTATTTGAAGTTGTCTTTCAAATCATATTAGTAGCTTTTTATCTTTTTCCAAACAATTTGATAACATCAGGCAATGTCCATTTCAAAATCACCAATGCATTTCGGGCATTAGGTTCATGCCCTTCATCAGGGAGACGACACTATAAGAAATATATGATGAATGACCGTTAGTGAGCGGTATAATAACGAATGAACAAACAATTGAGGCCACATGATTGAGCTAATTAACATTCGGTAAAACATGATGTGCTGATCGGTTAATCATTTGATAATATCATGAACAAATTATCACAACCATAATGACACTCATATGCAAAACAATCTACATGATGGACAAAATCCGTGTCACTTACATGCCTTTCCGAGTATAGGGTTCACAATCTGTAACAAAAGGAGAGTGCAGAAACTGGTTTACTATTTGTTCGGTGTGTGGGGTCTGAAAGCGTGGTGATGTGCGAGAAAAAGCGGGAGTGAAACTAACCTGGAATGGTTGAATTCAAGGTGTAGGTAATCCAATGTTCGTTTCAGTGAATGCGGCACGAAGGAGTCGGTCGCGCTACTAAATTCAAAGGGAGAGATCTCCGATCATGTGAGCAATCACATGACTAACAGGGTGGAAAAAAGACTCAGCGAGAATGTTAAGTTCCACTCGCAAAAGTGAGGATGAAGTTCAGGATTGGGTGCCTTCACCCGGGCGGTTAGCAGATGGTCGCAGGGTCTAGATTACCGGCTAAAATTGTAATGTGCAATGTACAGGAAAGAAATAAAAAGATAAAGTACAAAAGGAAGGAAAAAATAGAAGGTCAGGATAACGTGGCAGAGTGGGGACTCGATCCACAGTCTGTGTGTTGGAAGGAATGTAAGACTAAGGGATTAGTGTGTTGCGCCACCGTGATGGTGGGAGACATCAACAAGTTAGTGACCCTAAGGCTAGTGATGGTGTGGGATGTGTGTGGTGATAAGTGTCAAATGTATAATATACAAACGCTGTAGGCACAATAAATGATCATAAGGTTGCGTTCACCTTGAGTTTGATTCGCAGAGAAAACCAGTGGATTCAGAAACTTTCAACCCAGAAGCCTACGGGCTTGAACGAAAGAATTGAACTTGCATGTTACCTGTAACCAATTGCTCTTATGATCATTTATTGTGCCTACAGCGTTTGTATATTATACATTTGACACTTATCACCACACACATCCCACACCATCACTAGCCTTAGGGTCACTAACTTGTTGATGTCTCCCACCATCACGGTGGCGCAACACACTAATCCCTTAGTCTTACATTCCTTCCAACACACAGACTGTGGATCGAGTCCCCACTCTGCCACGTTATCCTGACCTTCTATTTTTTCATTCCTTTTGTACTTTATCTTTTTATTTCTTTCCTGTACATTGCACATTACAATTTTAGCCGGTAATCTAGACCCTGCGACCATCTGCTAACCGCCCAGGTGAAGGCACCCAATCCTGAACTTCATCCTCACTTTTGCGAGTGGAACTTAACATTCTCGCTGAGTCTTTTTTCCACCCTGTTAGTCATGTGATTGCTCACATGATCGGAGATCTCTCCCTTTGAATTTAGTAGCGCGACCGACTCCTTCGTGCCGCATTCACTGAAACGAACATTGGATTACCTACACCTTGAATTCAACCATTCCAGGTTAGTTTCACTCCCGCTTTTTCTCGCACATCACCACGCTTTCAGACCCCACACACCGAACAAATAGTAAACCAGTTTCTGCACTCTCCTTTTGTTACAGATTGTGAACCCTATACTCGGAAAGGCATGTAAGTGACACGGATTTTGTCCATCATGTAGATTGTTTTGCATATGAGTGTCATTATGGTTGTGATAATTTGTTCATGATATTATCAAATGATTAACCGATCAGCACATCATGTTTTACCGAATGTTAATTAGCTCAATCATGTGGCCTCAATTGTTTGTTCATTCGTTATTATACCGCTCACTAACGGTCATTCATCATATATTTCTTATAGTGTCGTCTCCCTGATGAAGGGCATGAACCTAATGCCCGAAATGCATTGGTGATTTTGAAATGGACATTGCCTGATGTTATCAAATTGTTTGGAAAAAGATAAAAAGCTACTAATATGATTTGAAAGACAACTTCAAATAAAATGAACACTTGAGAAAAATTGCTAAGGAAGTCTTCTTTACTTAGAAGACGATCTAATGTGTGCCCACAGGGGATGATTCCAGACTTTGTCTAGTCTCACTATTCCTTTAAGGAATGCGACAGGTCTGGCGTGTTGCGCCTTAAAAAAAAACTGAAAGTGAGAGGGACCTGCTATGCATTCTGGGATACTGGGAGAAGTTCTGGAAAGTTCTCTTAAAGGCACAGTATCCTATTTAAGCCACATAATGGCAGCCTATGGGGCTTGTCTGTCCATGCCTTCCTCTCTATCATTTCTGAGGGTGTTTGCTGTTAAAGCAAGGGAAATCTGGGCAGGCTTTGCTGTTTGTGGATTTTTGGTGGAATTTTTCTAGTTGAAGTACTGGACAGTGTAGCCTGTGGATATAGGCTGCATTATTTGTCTTTAAATTTTCTCTTAAGTGTCTTTGCAGTTCTGCAATTTTCTGACGACTTAAGAGATTATTTTTGATTGCCGGGGTCCACGCACATGGGCGGGACTATTCACTAGATTATGACTATAACAGAGATACCCCTACTACAGAACTGGAGTTACAGGACAGAAACTACTCCATCTCCGTCGACGTCATTAGCCTCGACGTCGGCGTCGAGAGGGATGACTACCATCTGCGCCCCGTCACCCCAGGGCTTTGGGTCGAAGCGACGTCACCGTTCGACGTCGAGGGGACTGATGTCGAGACCTCGGACAAGGTCGTCATCGAGGACTTCATTGGCGTCGAGACAACATCGACGTCGGGATGGGACCAGGAGGCATCGGCGCTCGCCATCGAGGCGACACCGCCGTTCGCCGTCAAGGTCGACTCGACGTCGAAGAGAAGAGAGTCGACGTCAAGGGACCTATCGGCGTCGAGAAGTTCGACGTCGAGAAAGAGGTCGAGGAAGGAGAAATCGACGTCGAAGAGGCGATCAAGGGCCAGGACGGTGTCCCCTGCCTCCGTGGTCAGCCTATCTTCGGCATCCACGAGCCCCTGGTCGCGGCGGCGCCGGCCCTCGTCTGCAAAAAGGTCGGCCTCGAGTTCATCCTCGTAAAGGCCTATGCAGAAGAAGAAGAGGATAGGTGTTAGGTCTTCGGACTCTCAATATTCTCAGACCTATTCGCCTTCTAGGCCCCGGACGCCTACGCCTCCTCCATTGCCTAAGGAGATTCCTCCTCCTCCTCCTCCTCCTCCTCGTCTCCCTCCTCCTCCACCGCTGTCTACTCCACGGTCTCTATCTCTGCCGCGCTTCCCGTCGCTGCCTATGGGGCCTCCACAGCCTAGGTTTCCGGTTCTGCCTCTGCGGCTCCTATAGGGCCAGTGGATCGCCCGAGGCCTAGGAGGTCTAGGTCACGGTCCAGATGGAGACACCGATCAAGGAGTGACCGTCGATCTTCAACACAGTCCCGACATCGGCACCGGAGGGACAGGTCAAGGTCCCGTCATACGGACTCTTTCAGTGCCCGGGGATATTCGCCCACCTTATCGGATTCCCCCCATACGAGAGTGTCACCGGTGGATGACATTGTATCATTTCAGGAGGTGTTATTAAGAGGGGCAGCGAAGCTGGGGATTACTCTAACGGTACCCACACCTTCTACATCGGTGATTTTCGAGACCTTGCACAAGCGGCAGTTGTCTCGACCCTTGTTGCCCTTGGTGTCAGGGCTGGAGGAACCAGCTATGGAGCTCTTCCTGACTCCGGCGTCAACAAAATCCACTCCGTCCCGGGTGCGTAAAAAGTACAGGCCCCCAGACTCCGATCCGGCGTTCCTTAGATCAGACCCGGTGCCGGATTCAGTGATCGTCACTGCGGCCAGGAAACAGCACGGTACTGCCCCGTCTTCTACGGTGCCTCCGGATAAGGAGAGCTGTCGGATGGATTCAGCAGGACGTAAAGTCTGTGGTACAGCTGCTACGTCCATGAAGGCCGCTAGTGCCGCGGCTCTCTTGGGTCGGTATGACCACCGGTCTTTGTGGGAGTCCCTGCAGCAGTTTCTGGAGCACCTTCCTAAGGACAGGAGGGAGGACTTCCATGAAATCATAAATGAGGGCATGATGGTATCCAATCAGGTTATCAGCTCAGCTGCAGATTCCTCTCTCTTGGCAGCTCATGGATACTGCCATGGGATTAATCTGGGACGCCATGCCTGGTTGCGCCTGACATCGCTGAAACCAGAGGCGCAGCAGAGAGTCGCCAACTTGCCGTTCTCTGGGTCGACGCTCTTTGGAAAGCATGCGGATGAGGAGAAGGCCCGCTCGAAGGCGGAGGCAGAAACCCTGACTGCCGTCGTGTTAGAAAAGCCTAAAGAGCAGAGGAAGACCTTCCGTCCCTTCCAGAGATGTTTCGGTGCCCAGGGAAGAGGGCAAGGTCGTCAGGCTGGCCAGCAGCAACAACAGCAGGGGCAGTACCAGCGGCGGCCATTCCAGAAACGCCAGAGGGGCAGAGGCGGCCAGCAGTCCTCCTCGACGCCCAAAGGTCCGGCCGGGTCTAGGCCCTGATGTGTTACTTCCCCCTCGTCCATTACCTGCTCTGGTGGGGGGAAGCATAAGACATTACTTGGCAGAGTGGAGAAAATTACTCAGGACAAGTGGGTGCTGAATATAGTTTGCAATGGATATAGTCTTCGTTTCGTCAGCCTGTCTCCGGAGATTCCACCGGTTTGCTGGCAGTTCCAACTGCGCGAGCTCCAAGTGGAGGCCGATACCATGTTGAGAAATCGGGCTATAGAAGACGTCCCTCTGTCTCAAAGGGGAAAGGGTCTTTACTCACAGTTCTTTCTGGTACGCAAGAAGGACAAGAACGAGTTCAGGCCCATTCTGGATTTGCGACAAGCAAACAAATGGATTCGTAGGGAAAGGTTTCGCATGCTGTCTTTGCACCAGATTTATCCTCAGCTGCAAAGGGGAGACTGGCTTTGTACAATAGATCTGCAAGATGCGTACTTCCATGTGCCCATTGCACAGAAACACCGGAAGTTCCTGCTCTTCCTAGTCGGCGCCAATCACGATCAGTACACCGTACTACCGTTTGGACTGAAGTCTGCATCCAGGACTTTTTCAAAATGCACGGCTGTGGTGGCAGCGCACCTGAGAAAGACCAAGGTGTTTGTCTACCCTTACCTGGACGACTAGTTGATCAAGGCCTCCACCTTCCAGGAAGCACAATTGCACTTCAACAGGATGGCTGTCCTGCTGAGCCAGCTGGGGTTGCACATAAACATGTCCAAGTCTGTCCCGACTCCTGTCCAGTGCCTACAGTACTTGGGAGCCTCAATCAATACGCTGTCAGCAAGCGTGTCTCCTTCGGAGGAGAGACACTTATCGATTCTTCGGAAGGCTCAGGCTCTCATGGCCGTTCCATCTACAACAGTGAGGACGGTGTCTTCTCTTCTGGGGTCGATGGCCTCTTGCATCTTCCTTACTCCACATGCACACCTGCACATGAGGCAGCTGCAGGAGTGTCTGGAGGATCAGTGGAACCAGAAGCGGGGGTGCTGGGACGACAGAATCCGGTTGTCCCTTCACGCTCAACAGTCCCTGAGATGGTGGTGCTCAGCAGAGAATCTCCTCAAGGGGGTTCCGTTCCACAAGGACATTCCCACTCAGACTATCGTGACGGATGCTTCTCTCCACGGCTGGGGAGCGCATTCAGACCATCTGCAGATCCAGGGAACGTGGTCCCCAGCGGAATCCACGTATCACATCAATTTCCTGGAACTCAGAGCTGTTTACTTGGCACTGAAGGCCTTTCATCCGTCCTTCCAGACAGACTCCTTGCTTGTACAGACGGACAATACGACCACGATGTATTACCTCAACAAGCAGGGGGGCTCGAGATCACGCACACTGTCACAAGAAGCGCAGGCGATCTGGCACTGGCTGCTAGCCAGAGGACTGAGGATAACGGCTACTCATTTGCCAGGTGTGCAGAATGCTCAAATGGACGCACTCAGCAGGATGATCCAAGAAAACCACGAGTGGGTCATAAACGACGAGGTGCTTGAAGACATCTTCGCCAGGTGGGGCACTCCAGACATAGATCTGTTCGCCACCGCCGAAAACAGAAAATGCAGAGGCTTCGCCTCCAGGTATTACCAACCGGGGACTCTGGGGAACACGTTATGGATTAGCTGGTCGAACAGCTTTCTGTACGCTTTTTCACCCATTCCCCTGATTCCGACGGTGCTCATCAAGCTGTCTCAGTCCAGGGCACAGATGATCCTCATCGCTCCGGAATGGCCCAGACAGTGTTGGTTCACGGACCTGCTTCACCGGTCTCTCCTACCCCACGTGCGGCTGCCGTGTGGGACGGACCTTCTCACGAAGTTTGGGGGGCAGATGGTGCACCCCAACCTCTCATCGTTGAGTTTGGCGGCATGGCTCCTGAGATAGTGCAATATGGCCACCTGAATATTCCTGAGGATTGCATGGACATATTGAAGGAGGCTAAGCGACCTCTCACCAGGACTTCTTATGCTTACAAGTGGAAGAGGTTCTGCATCTGGTGCATGTCTAATAACTATGATTCGACGACTTGCAAGGAAGATGTCATCCTTCCATACCTTTTGCGTTTGGCGCAGTCTGGCCTTAATTTCCATTCCATTAAGGTTCACCTCGCAGCATTAACTGCGTACAGGAAATGCCCTTCACAGACATCCTTTTTCCAGATTCCTGTGATAAAGGATTTTTTGGAGGGATTGAAGAAAGTGTTTCCTCCTGTTCGGCTTCCTTCGCCTTCGTGGGAGCTGAATGTGGTGCAGTCCAGGTTGATGAAGGAACCTTTTGAACCTATTCATAAGGCTTCACTGCAGCACCTATCGTGGAAGGCGGCGTTCCTCGTGGCCATTACATCGGCCCGCAGGGTGAGTAAAATTCAGGCATTGTGTTGCCAGGAACTAAGGGCCAGATGTAGGTATCCAAATACCGGTCGCTAACGGCCGTTACCGACCGGTATTTGGATACTGAGATAGGGCATTAAAAAATACAGATTCAGTAATTTTACCGAATCGGTAAATTTACCGATTCGGTAAAATTACCGATTTGGTAAAATTACCGAATCTCTATTTTGAGATGTAGGTAGCACTGTAAACAGTGCTACAGGGCTTTAAGGATTCGTTATTTACCACCAACTAAGCGAACCTTCTTAAAGAAACGCAGATCTCCGAACTTCAGCAGGAAACCCTGAGCGCCTCCTTGAACCCCTGATAGCATTGTCTGGAACATATTGCCTGTTTCTGTCCTCTCTGGAGTATCAAATAGCATTACCCTCGCCTTCATTAACAAAGCCCAGGCATACACTTTCAAATCTGGAGCACAGAGCCCTCCTTTATTCTTCTTCCTACGCAGCTTCTTCCATGCAATCCTTATTCCTTTTGAGGACCATACAAAGGAATTCTATTTGGCTTGGATTTTACTTAACTTAACTTCTTTAAAGGCTAACTGAATATTCTGGAATAGGAAAATTAGTTTAGGAAGCAGCATCATCTTGATAATATTAACCCTTCCAATTAATGTCAAAGGAAGAAGTGACCAACTTCTCAGAGATTCAGCAGACTTTCTCTCTCTTTGCTTCTTCGGTATCATTGCTTTTGCAGAATCCACTACTTTTCTTAATAGTCCCACTTTCTTGAGTTTCTGTGCCCACTTGGAATTGTTGCCCCCATGTTTTTTTCACAACAAAAGCCATAAAACCGTGTGTAGCGGGAGGGGGGGGGGGGTTTGCACTTTGATAATATCTTACAAGGCTGCGATTCCTGGATGCAGTAACCTTTTAGGTTTGGGAAGGGAAGTGGCACTGAAGCACAGGGGTAGCGCTATCTTTTGGCACAGCCTGCAACTATTGTCGCTACCCCAAACGTGCACACAGTTTTTGAAACTCCGTTCTAACAGCACCCCATAATTATGGCATGCTGTACGGTGCTAATCTTTTGAATAAAATAACCCTCTTTCATAGCAGATGCACCACAGAATCAGAAGGCTTTCAGCTGAAGCCAGGCCTTGTTTGACTAGGAGGCAATGCTTTAACAAGCATTGGCATAGCCAATAGGTCTTGTTTAACTCAGTGTGCTAGACACTCGGCTCTGAGGGTTTACCCTGATTTCAGGGCCTTCCAGCAGAGCCTTCTGGTCAGAGGATGCACTCAGACTTTACTTTCACCCATAGTAAAGTTGGTTACTAGTTTATGGGAAGAAAGACTGCTGGCGACACCTGAGATCCTTCTCCATTTTGTCTTATGGATGTGTGTGGATGTGATGGTCCCCACTTAGTATCCACTAGCATTGTCCTGTTGCCCATTCGGAGGTCAAGGGAATCCACGTTCAGTCCTAGCCAGGCCTCAGTAATGCCGGAGAAAAAGTACTGACCAACACAGTTTTTTTCAACGTCAGGCTGTCCAGCAAGCAGATGTCATTCACTGCGCTGCAACAATTGCCGCAGTTGCCACATGACGCCATAAAACCACATGTGGTTGCCACCTGTAGCCTCTCTTTTTTATGTCAAAGAAATCAAACTTGGATCACAACAACCCTTCTAACTACCGACCTATCTCCCTACTGCCCTGGCCAAGCAAACTCCTAGAAAAACATGTCAACACAGTGCTAACTAACTTTCGAGAGTGCAACACACTTCTGGACCCCTCCCAGATGGGATTCCGCCCCCTCCACGGGACTCAAACCACTCTGGTCATAGTGACAGAGGAGGCCAGGAGGATCCTGGATAATGGAGGCATGGCAGCCATCATTCTCCTCGACCTAAGTGCCGCCTTCGACACTGTAAACCATAACATCCTACTGCACCGACTTAGCGGGAAGGGAATTTCAGGAATGGCAATCACCTGGTTTAGGTCCTGTCTCTCCGACCACTCATTCCAGGTATTCGAGAGTGAATGTACCTCCCCAGCAAACCCCTGAATTGAGGGGTACCGCAGGGCTCCTCTCTAAGCCCTACCCTTTTTAATGTTACATGAGCCCACTAGCCAAGATCGTCTGCCCTTTTGGAGTAAAAATCGTCACTTATGCGGACGATACTCAGCTAGTGGTGGCTCTAAATCCCCCACCTAACTCTCCCCATGGTCTGAAAAACTGTCTGGAAGCAGTCACCGAATGGATGACATCCTCCTGCCTCAAATTAAACGGGGACAAAACAGAGCTCAAGCTCCTTGGGAACTCCATTAATAAGACCATCGACCCACTCTGGCCCCACTGTCTGGGACCACCCCCTGCACCCAAAGATTCGATCAAAAGCTTGGGCATCTGGCTAGACAAGTCACTGGACTTTAACCACCAGGCGACCAAACTATCAGCCACTTGCTTCGGCCTTCTAAGACTCCTGCGCAAAATCCTTCCTCTCCTACCTTTTCACGCCAGACGGATAATGGTCCAAGGTCTAATTCTGTCCCGCTTAGACTTTGGGAATGCCCTATACCTTGGGGCTCCTCAGGCCACCCTAAGCAAGCTACAGATAATCCAGAACTGTGCAGCTAGAACCCTCCTTTAAATCCCCCGGCGAGTCTTGGTCAAATCCAGACTGAAGGACCTTCACTGGCTCCCAGTAAGGGCAAGGATAGAATTCAAGGCAATGTGCATTGCACATCGATCCTACTGGGGTACAGGCCCCATTATCAATCGCCCCCTGATAACCGCCTACCATCCCACCAGACAGCTCAGGTCAGGGTCCTCCTTCCTTGCCGTAATACCCAGGTTCAAGAGAGCTAGGTGTGGAGGCCGCTCATTCTCCCATAATCTCGCTAAACTCTGGAATGCCCTCCCTCTCTCACTTAGGTCAGAGCCCAAACTGCTCGCCATTCGCAAACTCCTAGAAACCCTGCTCTTTAACAAACCAGAGTAGCTCTTATCGGCCCTGTCACAGGCGTGACCTCTGCAGCGCTGGGACGCCTAAGGGTAGCCACCGCTCTTTACAAATGGTCTTTTCATTTCATTCATTAATTTCATGTCTCGTGTTTTGCAGCGCATGCGTTGCGTGCGCTGTCTCAGCAAACATAAAGTAATTTGTATGTTGGGTGAAATTTCATCTTATTTGTTTGCCCGTTTGCTATTGGCTTAGTTGTGGTAGTGTTGTTTTAATCTTCTTTTTGGTAGGTTGTTGGTGATTTTCTTACTTCCGTGTAGTCCCGATACAGCGGACCCTAACTACAGTCTTCCTTCACTTTGCTTGCACTTTTTTTGCTATCTGGTTAGCAGGCTGTAGTTTGCCTTTGTAATTGGAGATCATCTGGAAACAATCATCCCAGTCCTCTTGACCTCAATGTGCATGGGTTAAAAATCTATTGCACCCCCTCCCACTGCCTAATCTCTCCGTGCTGCCAGCCCCCACAAGCACCTCCCCTTGCTTTTTCTGTGACATACAGTCACCATCAAGGAATGATGTTTCCTAGGGTAAGGAGGGTATATTTCACCCGATATTGGGGTTAGACACCTGAGATATTTGTTTATATTTGAAGATCATCTTCTGCCTCGTTCTACCCAGATTACTGTTTAGTAGCAGGCCTCATGGTGCACATCATGCTGCGATCCGGTATCCAGATGCCTGTCCTGTACCCAGCACAGTTGAAAGGCGGCAAATAGCGGTTTTCTTAATACAGCTTTAATTAAAATTAGCTGGCTGCTGCCATCTGGTTTCGGGCACCCTTTGTGGGCCCATGTTAATGGCGGTCGCAGGTACTGACAATAGTTTGGGTTTTATGAAGAAATAGTGGATTTCGATAATATTCGCACGATGTCCTCCATCTTTATGAGGCACCAGCGTGGTATTTGTGTTATTACCGTGGATCGCCTAGGCCACCCTCAGAGTTGCGCTGAGCATGGCGTACTTTGCTTTTCCTCGTCCTGTGCCGACCTTTGCGCTCTGCTACACAGAATTTCACAGACCCGATGCCCAAGCCCCCGCTGGCCCTGAGTGTCTATTTGCTCTTCTAGCCAACTGTGTTATTTGCTCGTTATAGTTTGTAAGCAGCAGTAACGACGGCAACATCTTGCCATAGTTTTTGCTGAGAAACAGTTATCCCACAAATGTGATTTCTGGACGCTTTGTGTGAAACGTGCTGATTTATATATTCAATGGCTCACTTGTATGTTTTTAGGTCTCGGTGTCAGAAAGTACCTGTAGTTTCTGAGCTCCGCGGGGGTACCACACCGAAGGTGAAGATATCTCCCAATTCCCTTTCGCCCCTGAGCCGGATTGCTCTTGCGACAGGGACGTCAGGGAAAGGGGAAGTGGATAAGACAAACAGAGAGACTGCTCACACATTCATCTTCTCCGCTCTAGGATTGGTGAAGATTGTTCTGCAAAACAAAACAACAATTACTAAGTTCTGACCTACAAAGTGCGGATTCCTAAACTACCCTATACCTTATCCTAAGTACCTGTGAGTGTGTGAGGCTAAGCTGCTCTCTAGAAGGTCTCAATAAGGCTGCAGTGGAGATGGTCCATGGGGCATTGCTGTTGTGGCACAGAGAACGAAGTATAGATGGTACACAAGAATATATATATATATTGTTATCTACTTGTAGGCTCTGTGTGGATGAAGAAGTGCGCAGCTCAGCTCCAATTCTCTCACCCAAAGGAAGGCAGCCAAAAGTTCAGTTCAAATAACTGTTGAGCGTGAAGTCTAACTGGCATGGACTAGTCTTTTTCAAAGTGTTTCACCAAGTTTCCACAACTCAAGAAGCGGTGCAAAAGAACATTATATTCAGTCAAGTAAACTGGTTCGAGCTCACCATGAACAAGGTTCCGCTGCCGCTGAATGACCAGCTGTCACGGAAGAGTTTTCAGAAGAGGACCAGGAAAGCAGTTCTCCACGGAGGGTTTCAGGAAGCTGGGAAAAATAGTGTGACTGGAGGCAGAGGACTATGAATGGGACTGAGCCGCTTGGAAACCTCAGAGAGGAAGTCCGTGAGGCAAGCGGGACTTCGAAGGTGACTGACGCGGCAAACAGGAAAGCAGCCGGAGCTTAGGGAAGAAACGGGCAATGAATATTCAGGGCTAAAATCACTACCCTGACTAAAACTAGACTTAGATACTATAACTAACTAACTGTGAAGAGAGCGCGAATGACACCTTTGCCTCTCGGAGGAAATACCGTTGAAGTGCGACGTTCATAGAACGCTCGCGCTTCAAGTACACTGAGTCAGCGTTCGTGGGGAAACACTAGAACGCTAACAGAGCTGGCGATTTCAGGCAACAGGGAAATGCCTGCTCCGTGCACAGCGGTATCTTGCCACCAGTAGTGACCAGCTTGTGGGAGTAGCATAAGGATCAATCCTGAAGGTCGAGTGGGCAAGGGAAGACACCTGCACAGGGCGATCTGAACTGGGCTCAAACCTGACACTCGGCCTGCGATGGCTGCATAGACATGCGCAGTCGAGCTGGCGAGATTTAATGACTTAGAGTACATTTCACTAGCGAGGTTAAGCCCTGCCCCTCTTTTCCATTGGCTGGCGTCACCGTTCATGCCAAACGGTGGCCAGCCATTGTAAAAGAGGTCGCCGTGACGTACTTCTTTCTCTTTAAGCCCCATCCTTTTCAGACTGGGTTCCTTGACTTACTGCTGTGGTAAAAGATTTCTTGTCTTCTTTATGGGGTTAAACAGATGGCCCCATAAAGAAGATAAGGAACCTTTTACTGCAGCAGTAAGTCGGGCTCTAAAAGAGAAAGCAGCACGTCGTGGCGAGCTACTTTGGCTATAATCGCGGCACCCGCGCTTTTACTTTTAATGTTTCAAGTAAAGCGCGGGTGCCGGCTGCCTGGTGAGCACTTGTTCTTAATCCTGTCAGTCACCGATTTTAGATATCCCCTCCACATGTGACCCGCTTCCTCAGCCACCTCACTTCACCCATCCAGCCACGAGATCCCATAAGCCAGTACCTCCCACCTCACAAGCTCCAGAGACCCTAACCCCTCTATGCAATCCTTAACATCCTCAAACATTCAATAAAATGAGCCACTCAAAACTCCAGTCCTTTCTTCACCCATCCCAAGGCCCCCCAATCATCCCTCACATCCCCACCCGCTGAACTCTTTCCTAACCAAACCATCTTATCCGCACCCCCCCTTTCAAAGTCTCTCAGACACCCTTGCCCCTCACCCCCCGACCCCCACAACTCTCTGGTTGCAGCCCGAGACCTCCACCCCTCTATCTCCTCGCGTACCCCACGCCTCCACCCTGTCTCCCTTTCACACCTGCTGCACCCTCACACACGCAACCCCCACATTCTTCATCAACCCATCTACCTGCATTTCCCCTGCACCCGCATCTCCCACATCTCCCTCACTGCCCCCATAGTCCCTGGACCGTCTCCATCACAACCCGCCTCTTCACCGGCCTCCCAAGCCCCTGGCCACGCGGATCGGATGCCCCAGCCAGGGTGTGTTCTGCCCCCTAGTTTTAAAAGTGGAGTAAAACAAGGTCTCGTTCATGTATGTAGTATAAATAGCCTCTAGTAGTGTTAAACCGTAGGTGTGTGCCTGTGCCCCTCTCCCGCCTATTCCGCCACCCCTCGTCCTTCCTCGAGCAGGATCATGGATTGGCACACCTGAATTGCTTATGCCCCACGGCCCCTCTCTCGGGGCGCACGAGTCCTACTTGTGTAGTCACCCAGTGTACTGATGGTTCCAAGAGGTAGTGGTGTGTTTCTATTGTTTCTGATCTGTTTCTCACTGGATCCAGGGTCTATTTCTTTCTGGTTATGGGTTCTGTTTCTCAATGGACCATGTGTGTGTTTTAGTGGTTCTTTTCCTCTGTGTTTCCGTACAACTGATGTGCGTTACAGTGCTTCTGATGGGTGCTTCTTTGCTTCTTATGTGTGCTTCCGATTTGTTCAGGGCTTCTGTGCTTCTGATGGATGTTTCAGTGCATCCTTCATTTGTGCGCTCCTCGGCTCTGGTGTGTTCTTCTGTGCATCCAGTGTGTGTCTATGTGTCATACATTGTGTTGCATAGACCCTCTCTGCTGTGTGTTTATGCTGATTGTTTCTGATGTGTATGTATTTCTGTATATTCTTTGTGGGGCGTGTTTCAGTGGATCCTTTTTTGTGGGTGCTTCCGTCCTTCTGATGAGTGTTCCGTGCTTCCGATATGTGCTTCCGATGGGTGCTTCCGTGCTTCTGGTGAGTGTTCCATGCTTCCGATGTGTACTTCTGTGCTTCCGATGGGTGCTTCCGTGCTTCCGGTGGGTGTGTCCGTGCATCCTTCAGTGCGCTCCTTGGCTCTGGTGTGTGCTTCTGAGCATCCAGGGCCTTATTTATGAAGGCCTTGCGCCGCCGGTGCGTCACTTTTAAAATGGGAAAAAGTGACGCACCGGCGGCGCAAGGCCTTCATAAATAAGGCCCCCAGTGTGTGTCTCTCTGTCATACATTGGTGTCTCTGTGTCATACATTGTGTTGCACGGACCCTCTCTGCGGTGTGTTTCTGATGTGTCTTTGTGCAGATTATTTGTGGGTCGTGTTTCAGTGGATCCTTCCTGGTGTGTGCTTTCATGGATCTGGTGTCTGTTTCCATGCCTCTAGCACGTGTTTTCTTGGATCCGGTGTGTATTTCAGTGGATCAGATCCAGTTTGTGCTGCAGTGGATCCTTTCTGAAGTGTGTTTCTGTGCATCCTCAACGGTGTGTCACCCTGGTCCCAGTGTGTTTCCCAGGAGTCTGTGTGTCTTTCCCGTGCTCATAGCATGAATATTTTAAGGGATCTCCGGGTCCCCTCTGGGTGGGGGAGGGTGGAGGGGAAGAGCATGTCCACAGGACTCTAAGAGCGCGAGGCAAGAGGGAAGGTAGAGTGCAGTGAGGGGTATGGATTGAAGTGTGGCTCACTGGTTAGAGGAGGCAGACCCTGAAGCAGAGGTCAGACCCGGGACCAGGGTTCAATTCCCGACGCGGCAGGGTCTTGAGCCCAAATATCCACGGACTCGATAATTCTCGTTTCGGTGCCTACTCGAATCATGGGTTCACACTCTGCAGCTCTGGGCATTAGCCTGCTTAATCTCCACTACGGCCCCCCCTGCGGCGGGATGCCTGGCTTTCACCTTGGGGGAAGCCAGGACGGGTTCCCAAGGCAAGCGCCGAGATGCCTACGGGTAATCGAGCGCTATATAAGAACGCATAATAATAATAATAATAATAATAACTATTGGAGGACGGTTCACTTGACTTCCTCACACATGGCCTCATAAAGACAAGCTCCGGCGCGATCTCTCCCTCCCCATCTTTGCCTTTTCCACACTCTCCTCCATCCGGTCCCCTCTCCCCCCAGCGCCTCCCCCCTGCCCATCATGGGCACGTCCACACTGCCCTTCCTCTTGGCATGCCTTTGCGTGAGCACACGCAGTCCCCTGTCTGATCAAGGGTGCTAGTAACTCGCGCGCATATTTGGGGTTCAAGAGATGCCATCCAGTGCGTGCAGTGCACAGAGGCCATAATCCGAGCAGGCAGTACCGAGGTGTGAGCAAGCTGATAGTGTAAGATGCACTGCCCGTGTTCAGTTGGGAAGTCTCCAGTTGTGAACAGCGTGGAGCCCCCCTCCCATCTCTTTTACGGGGCTGGGTATGGGGGGGGCGGACAGGGATTGGCATTGTAAATGACAATGCCATTTGTTTATCTGTTAGAAGCTGACGTGTGCAGCTGGTAGCACTTCAGACTATCCGCAGGCCTACCACTGCACCCCATTGATCAGCCACGCGCCAACCTTCCCTGAGTACACTATGCGGGTATGTGTGTGTGGCTCTGTGTGTATGTGTGTGTGTGGCTCTGTGTGTGTGGCTCTGTGTGGCTCTGTGTGTGTGTGCAAATGCAATAGGTCTCTCATTTGCAAGAGATTAAGCTTTTGGCATTATAAATGACAATGCCATTTATTTATCTGTTTTCAAAACCAACACATAAATAAAACATTTGTCATTTACAATGCCAATAGCTCTAACTTTTGCAAAGGCGAGACTGTTGCATTGTAAATGCTTGTTTTTTTGTTTGTTTGAGGAAGCGTAGGTCTGGAGATTCTAAATTGGTAGGCAGCACATGGGTCACGTGGGTCAAACTCATTGTTTCATTAAACACAACCAAATTCTTTCAGGACTTGCTATTATGCATACTTTTCATGTAACTTTTGTTTTAACCCGTTTTAATGTCAGCGGAGGCTAGGCCTTTGTGTGCTGCTAAGAACAACACTTTTTCTTATTTGAATGTGCCTGGACACATACTACTGATGCTACCTTAATGCAACACATATCCTTCTGGTATCTGTCCACCAGCCCTTCTTTAGAAAGGAGTTACATAATCCATTTTATCAACACAGACCCTGCAGTTTCTATCTCACTGTGACGACGCAAATCGATTCAGATATGCTTTACAGTCTTAGATAAATCCTACTCCTTTGTGCCTCAGTTGCATTGTTAACTTTCTTTGTTGTGTTTCTTCCATATATTTCCTTAACATGCCATGTGTTTTGGAAGAAGGTATAGACAGATGAATTTTTTTTAGCCAAAGGGCATACATACGCTTTCTGACCCTTGTGTTTTTTTGTGCAAGATTGTTCTATCATCTGGCGATCCCCATTTGCACAGGAGATGCAAAAAAGATTGCTGTACATCTTTATGACAAAATAGTCCCCAAAGCCAGCATCGGTAATAATTTTGTCATTTTTTCACAGGAAATATTCCTAATAAACATTTCTGTACGGCCACACCTTGGGCATCCGTGATAAGCTGCTTCTCCACTTAAAAACTTAACGTCCAAAACTCCTTCACCTGCAGGCAGTTTTACGTCCTAGATTAAAAGTAGGCCTGGCCGGTAAATTCCGTTCCGCTCGCGGAATTTGTGGAATTTGGGTAATTTTGCGTTCTGCGGAGAACGCGAAATTGTCCAAAATTCTGCGTTCCCCGACTTTGCAAATTTTTTTGCTTGTTTGCGATCTCAAAATGCGTGTTTGCAAGATATTTCCACCCGAGCACGCAAACAGCTATTGCGAACAGGAAAAAAGCATCACGAACAAGCAATTCCGCGTGTGCGCGGAATGTTTGCGTGTTCGCTGAGATTTTTTACCGTTTCACGGAGATTTGCGTATCGCGATTATGCAAATTCCGCCCACCCCTAATAAAAAGTTCGCCTGATCATGCCGATTCTAACGCATGCTGCTAATTTATCTGGATAGATCCATACCAGCTTCTTGGGAACCTCCTCCCCCTAATTTCAAAAGTTAGTTCATAATGGTATGTTCTGGCGGGCTTCTGGGAACATACTCCAGATACTTCTGACTTTATGTGCAACTTTTGGTATATTGTAAAAAATTGACCTACTCTTACCCAGAATGTTTGGGCTTGCATAAATGTATTCCCTGCTATGAGGCACTCTACCTACCGTCCTGCCATCTCAAGAAGCAAATATCTTTCCTCAGTGTTTGGAACGGATGAATGGCCCTGAACGATACTTTGCAATCTCTTTCACAATCTAATACAAGCCTGCACCAGCCTCACCATCTGCTGGGCAAATATGGAATGTTTGATTGGCACTATCTAGCTCCAAGATAAATGTCTGACTTGGTGTGTAGTTTATACATGTTACAGCCAACAGGGGCTTCCTTCATCGACCTACCTGAACTGTGTGCTGCAGCTGAGACGTTGCATAATATAACAAGCATTTGCAATGCAATAGGTCTCGCATGTACACAAGTTTAAGCTTTTGGCATTGTAAATGATGATGCCTTTTATTTATGTTTTAAAAACGAAAACAAAAATAAAAGGCATTGTTATTTGCAATGTCAATAGCTCAAACTTGCGTAAATACGAGACCTATTGCATTGCAAATGCTTGTTTGTCTTATGTTCAGAGCAGCCTGAGAGTCACACAAAACCCCATTCAGCCTACTCTACACGGTACCACATGAAATGTACATTCCTTTGAATAGTTGGTGCATGCTTCCAGCACTCTTTTGGAATGAAAGCCCAGGAAGATATGGCCTTCTGTGTACCGCCGTTGACTTTGCGAGAGTCCATATCAACCCCTTTTCAGCCAGAGGGTGACACATGGGACATTTTACTTCCTAATATTCCATTCGCAAAAGCTGGTCTCATTAAGAAAGCGTTTGAACCATCTCTCTCCCAGAGCAGGGATTTGGAGATATTGTGGTTTACAGAAGGTAAACTGGACTTTCAGGAGTCCTATTTATGACTGCAGTTCCCAGAAGTAGGAAGGGTAAGCCAGTAGCTGCAACTCAGCTACCCGCAGCTGACGTCCATATCATAACCATCTACAGGTAAAGGTCACGTACACAGCATATCTGCCTCCCATGCCCCATATAGACTCAATGCCCTTCTCACCCAGCCTGCCCCACCCGCCTTTGATGCCACTGTGCTCTAGTTTACTCTACTCTGCCAACAAATCTGACTGTACCTTTCTTTCTCTCTCTACCCTTCTGCCCAGTGCCCCACTTTACCTTGATATTAACCGTGATTTTTACCCCGACTTGAAGATTACCTTGTAATCTGCAGATCTCCTCGAACCCCTTACACTCAGCTCTCTGACTTGGAGTCTGCGGTCTACTGATCTAACCCAAAAGAATCGGATTGGAAATAAAACCAGCCTCTCAGTGCAGGGGCAGTGTTTCGAATGGGTCTTTGAGGGATTTCAGCGTTAGGTCATGGCAGACCCCTGGACTGAAACCCACAATGAAAATACCAGAGTGGTAGAATGGCTGCTCCAGCCCTGTTGCCTACACATTGCTCAACCTCTCTTTGGGGCATATGTATTATCTTATTTTTAGTCTCAAACGCTGCGATTGCATAAAAATGCGATGTATGATTGAAATCGCATAGCAAAATTAAGGAATCGCAAAATTTGTGATTCCTTAATTTTGCGCCAACATTTAAGGAATCGAAAAACTGTGATTCCTTAAATGCTATGTATGAAGCACCCAAGTTGTGCGATTTCTCATTGCCTCCTGGTCCATAGAAATGAATGGGAAAGTATTCCTTAATTGCGAATATGCCATTTGCTAATCACAATTAAGGAATATTAAGAAATCGCAAAAAAATTGTGATTTTTTACATACATCCCTTTTTGCAATTCTCAAATAGTGATTTCTAAAAAATCGCTATTTGAGAATCGCAAATGAGGGTGTTGATACATATGGCCCTTTGTCTCTCTCTCTCGCGTGATGGCTGCAGACGACCCTTTTCCCCATTTCTCATGATACCAACATGCTGCCTTCCCAGCCTGTAGCTGCATCTCACCGGCTTCTCATACCTGAATGTCTGCCTTGTACTCTGCTCTCCCTTTATCATTCCGCTGTGACCACATTGTGTGTTGTAGTCTCTCTCTTGGAGAGCTCCCCCATACCTCAGGCCTCTCCCCATGATGTCTGAAGTGACCCAACCCACTTGTAACATCAATATATCTACTGTGAGATAAAGTCCTGTGCACACGTAAAAGGAGTAGTTTAGGCTTTGTGGTCAAAACCAAATGTATACAACAATGTTCTTAGAAAAATTAACGGAGGTTGACTTCCAAGGTTTCATGTGGTATAGATTGTATTTCAATAGGATCAGTACAAACGAAAACAAACCAGCCGACACGTGTTTCGTCACTGTGCAACAGTGTGACTCTTCAGGGCTGGGAAGGACATAAAAGGAAAAAATATACCTGACAGAACGACGAAATACACTTTCGCCACATGTCTAGTGCGTAAAGTGAAGAACATAAAAGTCACCGATACAATATATCCACTGTAGCCTGCAGTCCGCTTCTCATGTCTCTGTAACGCGCTCTTTGTCTGGTACATTGTGTTTAGCACTCACAACGCCTACAAGAGGAGATTGGTGGCCTTCACACTCTTCTGGATAGGCGGACTGAGCACTACTCTGGGGGGGAAGAGTACCTACAGATTAACCAATTAGTTTTACTTACATTTCTTCATTTTGATTGGTGTCCCCATTCTTATAACTAGGTGATAGGAGAAGCCTATTGGTTGGTAGCTATGTCAATCAAATTTCCTGATGGTTTTTTCATGCATGAAAACAAGTAACAGCTATGACTCGCATTTTGCGCAGGCGTCTTTTCCCCATTATTTATTTAAAACATTACGGGCCAGATGTAGGTAGCCCAATACCGGTCGTTAACGGCCGAAATTACCGAATTACGTCCGTTACCGACCGGTATTGGGCATTTGAGATGTAGGGGCCAAATTTAAGGATTCAGTAATTTACCGAATCGGTAATTTAAGGAATCGGTAAATTACGGATTCCCTAAAGTACCGATTCGGTAAATCAACAAATCCTTAATGTAGGGAGCACTCAAGTGAGTGCATTTCTGAGTTAAGGATTCGGTATTTACCACCAACTAAAAGTTGGTGGTAAATATCGAAAACCTTTGAAAAAGCAAATTTGTGCTTTTCCAAAAGTGCCATGTGGCAGACATACATGCCCTTAGGGCATGTATGTGTGCCACATGTGCACCCATGCACTATTCAGGGGTGCAACAGGGTGTCAATGTGACACCCTGCCACCGTTGTAAGTCTTCCCCCTATTACCAATTCGGTATTTACCAAATCGGTAATTCCCATTCATTCCTATGGGCCTCTATGCCCATAGGAATGAATGGGAATTACCGAATTGGTAAATACCGAATCGGTAATTACCGAATTTTACCGATTCGGTAAAATTTACAGAATCAATACCTACATACCATTTACCGATTCTGAAATACCGAATCGGTAAAATTCGGTATTTTAGAATCGGTAAATAGTATTTACCTACATCTGGCCCTAAATATTAATTAAGTGCCGTACTTCACTTTCCCACAAGTGAAGTCACACTGTGAATTTGCATTTCCTTTCTGCTCTATTTAAATGCGGTTAATTTGAATCGTGGCAACAAGAAAGATTTATTTATGTCCCAGGCTTCCCATTTTGTTTTAGCTTACATTTGTAGTGAAAATTGCTTGCATGTGCTGGACAGATTTATTTCTCTCCACAGCCTTTGTAGTGTAACACTGTGGCCATAGCTCCTGCCAGAGAAGATTATCGGGACACAAGACAATTGTAAATCTACCACATTTCCCCATTGCTCAAGTTAAAGCTGCCACGCCAATATATATCCTTAATATAACAATCCACTGAGGATGGATACATATTTGATTGGCGACCCCGGGCAGGGATTTGGCGGCCTCCGTCTCTGTTCCACTTCCAAACACCCTGACCCCCCTCTTCACTGGCCTCCGCACCTGTGTTCTTCCTGGGGGCTCCGCCCCGCACGGACCCCCGCTTCCGGGGTCCCCTACCCACGCTCCCTGCCCAGGGCCGCCATAAGCCTAGAGCCGCCCCCGTGGCTGTATCACTGACCCTGCTGATTTTATGCTCTTGGCCTTGCCCACTCACCCCACCACCCCCACACACACACCCCTATTTGTGCCTTTTCCCCACTCAAAGAGGAAATGAATGGCCAAGTTCTGGTGCAACCCCGACATAGGGTGTCCGGGGCGAGGATGAAGGGCCTCGTTCCCAGGTTGCCGCTGCGCGACTGTGCGACTTGTCACATTTTGTAACAAACAGACGGAAACGTATGCATCATTGCAGGCCCCAAGAGTGAGGCCTATACATATTTAGGGTCCATATTGCGCCGCTGATTAAAGGGGGTGCTCGCCTCATATTCCACATTGGGCTCGCCTCCTGCGGCTGAGCAGGGACCTGGAACATATTTGTGGGGGCCGAGGCATTGTTTTCATCTAGAATGACTTGAGCTGACTTTCTTCCTGTTGCACCACCTAGAACTGTGGTAAAGTATGCCTACAAATCAAATGGGTCTATGGTTTTATGATATTGATTTTATTTCATTTTCTCTTTGTATCAAAGAGTTTAATTGTTTTACTTTGTCAACATTGAACTGCAATCATGTGCATAATTTTACAATTTTAACATGTGTAATAATGAATTTTGCATTGCTTTTATGGTTTTTATTAACCGAAATAAAGATATTTGACTGACTGACTGGCCTACAAATCAAGTACTGTCCACTATGCCACATTCACTCATTGTTATCATATAGCAGAGCAACACATTTACAGTCTTCTGTTTTTCGTTTTTTAACCTTGTCAGAACTACATGATGCCACAATATTTTTGTTAAAAGATTAGTAAATAAAACATGCTAATGCCTCTTTGGAACAGCAGGGCGTTAGAGAAATTGGTGACTCAAATAAATAAATAGTATTGCATTTTTGTATTTTCTCATATGCAGTCAACAGTCTCGTCTTACTTTTTGCTCTTGCCCTTCTTTGCCTTTGACTAACAATTTTGGGAATGAACGGGGATTTCACTTTTTTTTCTGTGAAAGGATCCTACTTCGTTCCTTTCTCCAACAAGCATTTGCAATGCAATAGGTCTCGCATTTACGCGAGATTGAGCTATTGACATTGCAAATAACAATGCCTTTTATTTTTGTTTTCGTTTTTAAGACATAAATACAAGGCATTGTTATTTACAATGCCAATAGCTTAAACTTGTGTAAATGCAAGACCTATTGCATTGCAAATGCTTGTTCCATAGGTCTCCCACTTTAGAGATGCCTTTCGAGGCCCACTGTGTGAAACCTTGAGTGTTTCGTAGCATGCCTAGCTTCTTTACATCCCATAGTGGTGTAGCTTGTGTGATGACCCCCTCCCATCCTAGTGCTCTCCGCGCATCAAACCACACCTGTACCATGTGCGCCGTTGGGGCCTAAGAGAGTGGATCACCTGGTCTTATTGTCGAGTGTTCCCATGATCCCAGCAGACTCCAACATATGTGTATCCATGCAATAGGCGGGATCGTCGTGGGGTGCATGAAGCCATTGATAAATGACTGTCAGTTGGGATGCCCAATAGTAGATTTTTATATTGGGGAGGGTGATGCCTCCATCATACCAACTCCACACTAATTTTTTCGGCGCAATCCGGGTCGCCTTTCCGTCCCATAATAGTACAATCACCTCCGCGTTTATTGCTGTAAAGTAGGACAAAAGGACCGGGAATGGTCTATTCTGAAGAGCAGGATATCCGTTTTTAAGTCACCATGGTGACACTTGCACCTATATCTCTCAGTGATTTAACCTCATTCCCATTAATGAGTGGTTTCTGTCTGTATTTCTCAAGGCTACTGGGCCAGACACCTAGGGTAGCCATATCCACCCCACCTCACCCTCCGAGACTAAAATAGCTTCAGTGGGCACACCAGGGATCCCATCTGGAGACTAGCAACCCCTGAAGGTGCTGCACTAGGGGGAAGCCTTTTAGGGCCGGGAGAATCCCCAGTTCAGTGTCCATTCTGTTTGCAGAGATGGCACTAAGCCTTTTTGGGATCCCAGCTTTTACCCTGTACCCACTCTTGGACTGGGGAGCGTCTCGGGGCCCACCCTCCTCTACAGGTTTTGTTTTTGGAGGCCTTTAGAAGACTATTACTTTTTGGTGTCCCACCTCTTTCCCCTGGGAGGGAGTATTAACCGCTTTCTTATTGTCACCCCACCCTGGGTCTTCTGACCCACTGGTCAGCCTTCTTCCCCAACTCTTAAGGAGAGATTAACCCTAAATCCGACAGGTACTTTCAGATGTACAATTACTCAACAGATGCTCCTTCATCAGCACTTCATAGAGCCCATTATAATCTTGCACATTACTGCCCTTTAACCCCTTGAGTGCTCATGACGAGGTCAGCTCGTCATGAGCTACGGCGCTCGGCTGCTCATGACGAGCTGAGCTCGTCATGACCGCGCCCGTTCCGTGGAACGCTCGCATGCTGGGCTGATTCCCCTGTTGTGCATGGGAACGGGTGTGGCCATGACGAGCTCAGCTCGTCATGAGCACTGGAGTGCCGTAGCTCATGATGAGCTGACCTCGTCATGAGCATCGGCGCGCTGTACGCGATCCCCCCCGCCCCCCAGCACAGCGGGGGAAACAACCCCGCACGGAAGGGGTTAACCAGCCACCTAGTTTTTTGACTGAGAGGTCAACATAGGGCCTGATTTAGACCTTGACGGAGTGGTTACTCCATCACAGAGGTGACTGATCTCTCGTCCACCAAAATATAAATCCCGTAGGATATAATGGGATTTTTATTTCGGCGGACAGGATAGCCGTCACTGTTGTGATAGAGTAACCTGCCCACCAAGATCTAAATCAATCCCAAGGTCTACCCAGGATTGACTCGAGGTTTTGTGAGTCTCCCTGAACTTAAACCTGCACTCCTCAGTTGTGAGACCAAAGCCCTCAATCAAGGTACCCTTCATGACATCATTGGACTCAGCTTCTCCCTCATCAAGTGTCAGGAGTCTATCCCTGCGCTTTCCTGAAAATACCTCCCACAGTAGAGAGCCCCACGGTCTCTGGTGTAACGTTCTGATTTTAGAAGCCATCTCAAAGCTGTAAAGCATTTTGAAATGTCATCAACCTCCACATATTTGGTGACAATGCCTTTGGGGATTTTGGGATCAGTGGTTTCCTTTTTTCCCTATTTAGTATGTTGCTCCCACAACATCTCAGCCCTCTCTCTTTCTATAGCTAGTATTTTGGCTCAAGCGCTGCCTTGCAAGATGTATCTCTTCCTGGTTTAGTTTTTCTATGTGCCCCGAGTTGCCTGACCTACCCTCAAAATAGGAAGGTAATTGAGGGATAGGGCAGAGGATTCTGTTTTGGTCCTCATTCCCTCTGGTTGGGTTAGGGGAGCTACTCCCTTGGAAACTGACTGCAGTCCCATTACCACTGTCATACTCCTCCTCAGGGGTGGCGTCACCTTTTGTCAACTGGGCTGCATCAAAGTCTGCAGGGTCCTCCTGGAGGCTCACCTTGGTAGGATTTGAGGGTTCTTAACTGCTGAAAACTAAGCTGCAGATAAGGGGTGAGGTTTAAGTCTCCTCTGGGCCAGACATGTTTAGTACAATTGTAACCTTTATAGAAAATCATGCAAAATATTCTAAACAACTTTTAAAGGCCTAACTGACTAGTAATCCTTTTAAATTTCTAATGCAATGGAATGGGGGACTTAACACAAGGCCCTAATAGTTCCAATTAGAACAATTTTGAAAAATTAAAAAATCAGAAATTAAAAGGAAATATTTTTTATGAACCAGTGTCAATTGAGGATTTTTTTTTAGTGGAATCACCTCTTGACCAAGTTGTATCAGCAAGTCTTGTATCCCACTGCTGTTCCACCAAATGCCCCCCAAGGTTACTCCCACCAATGATCATAGAACATTCTTACCCCAAGTTCTCGCATGCAGCAGTACCGTTTGACTCTAAAGGTTTGTGAATGATGCCAACCTCCAAGGAAGTGGGTGCTGGTAGGCATATTAATGGAGGGATGCAAGCTGGGAGCCCTGTGGCTCACCCTCTCCTTCTTAGGTGATTGTGTGGTCTGCCTTCTTTAGTGCAGTTGGTGGGTGTCTCAGCCACAGGTGGAATTAGGGGGGACCAGCAGGTCAATCAGGAATCTAGATGGCCTCTTGTTAAATACTGCAGTTGAGCTTCAGGCAAACTATCTTTATGAATTCAAATGGATACAGCACTATAGGTAACCACATCTAACCATTCTATTTATCTTTTATATTGGATTACCTATGTGCAATACATTTGGGGGTGATAGCATTTTCTTGAAAAAGTTAAGGAATATGGGGGCATATTAACAAGATGTGCGATAATAAAAGCACATCGCACATTTCCATATCACCGGCTATCGCCGGATTTAATCACCGTGATAGCGCATAATTATCAACGCGGAACACGTAGGCGAAATTAAATCTGGCGATAGTCGGCAATAGGGAACATTAGCGCATGAAAACAAGCGTTATTTTCACGCGCTAATGTGTGCCTTAATAATATGGGGGGGTGGTTCAGCTTTATGATCCACACCCCCATGTTATCAATGCCTAACACCTGATCAAAGCAGGCGTTGGGAGACCTGCGATAAACGAGTTTATCCCAGGTCTCCTTCTCCCAACGCCTGCCTTGATAATAGGGTGTTAACACCTCCAACCACATTTTACATGTGGTTGGACGTGGGAACGCCCACCCTGCATACCATTAGCGTTATCTATCGCCCGCAGCGCGGGGCGATAGATGACGTCAAGGATATGTCTCTAACTCAGGTTAGAGACGTATTGGTAATAGTGGGATAAAAAAAAAAATGCGTTAGCGACTCTAAAAAGTCGCTAACGCATTTATTGCGGGCTTGGTAATATGCCCCATGGGGTTTAGTCCAAGCCTTTGCAGCTTGGATGCTGGAAACATGTCCACCTCAACTACATTTTATTATTTCTGGTGCAAGTGGGAAAGGTTTTTCCTTTACTGTTCCCTTAAGTGATATTTCTACAGCTGTGCAGCTCTTTGTGCACATATGTAACTAACTAAACATCAGTATGGCGACATCCGGCTAGAACAGATCACACATCCCGGAAGTCACCTCCGTGTCTATTAGGGAACATTTTTTCCACAGTGATGCGCACCTTGGATTTAGACGACCACCCTTCAGTACTGCTCAAGCTGGTGGCCTTTTCGGGAGAACATTTTTCGAATTCTCAGTGCTGCTGTGATGTCAGCAGCCGCGGCCCGTGGAGGGAGTACCGGTGGGGCAGAAAGGCAGGGCGGGGGAGGGGGTGCTAAAAACCAGAATACGGATAATTGGATGTAAGTAAACAATTTAATTAATATAACTAGTTTCGTAGCGCGCCCTGCATTGCATTTGGCAATGCAGCGCGCTCCGAAATTCATTTTATTAATTAAATTGTTTGCTTACCTTCAATTATCCATATTCCGGTTTTTAGCACCCCCCCACCATGCCCCTCCCCCGCCCCACCTTTCTGCCCCACCGGTACTCCCTCAACGGGCCGCGGCTGGATGTCAGAAAAAACATCTTTATTTGCAGCGCTCTCTTTTTTGTGTATTTGTTCTGCAATCTGCTATTCCAGACTTCTGGCGCACCTACAGCTTCAGGAGCAGGCCGCGATTACAGTCAGCTGGAAATCTACAACTGTTTCAGCTGTAGCTGCTATATTGACGTGTTTTCATCTGAATTCGTGTGCAAATGAATTGCACAGTTGTGCAAGTATCAGTCAGGGGTGCAGGGAAAATAACGTAGGGCCCGATTCACAGAACTAACTTATACAAAATCCTAAACTTACTACCATTTTGGTATTCACAGAAGGCACTTACTCATTTCGGTATTCACAGAAGTTAGGAGTCCTAACTTTACTACTCCTAAACTGAGAAAAATCCTAACTTTAACAGGCACATGCATCAAAGGATTTTGTGATCGCAAACGGTGCGAATCGCAAAAATCGTCCGTTTGCGATCACAAAATCCTCATTTGGAATGCATGAATGGTAAAGGCCCTCGCAATTTAAGAATTCTCAAATATTTGCGAATTCTCAAATTGCAATTGCATTTAAGGAATCGCATTTTGCGATTCCTTAAATGAAATGCATGACACTTTAAAAAATTGCGAATTCGCAATTAGGAGGAGAAAATTACCATGCGATTACTTAAATTGCTATTGCATTTCAGGAATCTCATATTGAGATTCCTTAAATGCAATGCATTAAAGTTAAAAAATTAGCGATTTCGCTAATAGGGGACGCAAATTACCATGAAGTTGAACTTCATGGTAATTTGCTAAAACTTTGAAAAATACACTAAAGTGCATTTTTCAAAGTTCCATATTACACACACACACATGCCCTTAGGGCCTGTGTGTGTGCAATATGTACCCATATGCCGATTTCAGGGGTGCAACAGGGTGTCATTTTGACACCCTGGCACCCTTGAACTTGCAATCTCAATTTGCAATCGCAATTTGAGATTGTCTTCCCATTCATTCCTATGGGCCTCTAGGCCTCTAGGCCCATAGGAATGAATGGGGAGGTATTCCTTAATTGCGAGTCGCAAATTGCGACTCGCATTTAAGGAATTTTAAGAAATCGCTATTTTTTAAGCGAGTTCTTCATGCATGGCATTTTGCTATTCCTTATTAGCGAATCCTTATTTTTCGCTAATAAGGAATCGCAAAATGGATGCTTGATGCATCTGGGGGCATGTGCCTTCTGTGAATACCGAAATGGTAGTAAGTTTAGGAATGTGTCTTGTGTTAGTTCTTTGAATCGTGCCTGTATTTTGGGAGGGCATGTTTCCTGCATCCAAGCTGCACATTTGTTTTCTCCAACAAACCTCTGGAGAACTGTAGTAACATTAGCTACTAAGAAGTAGAAATGTCATGTGTTAAAGGGCTCTACAGATAGGCATATATATGACTTTTAAGGCATGGCCTTATGAATCCGTCAAAGCTGCATTCCTGCTTCAAATTCTTCTAGGAACATAAGAACGAGGGGCATCTCAGGTTGTAAGAGGCTTTGCGATTGGTTGCCTGCTTAGTGGATGGATTTTGGCTGCCTATCAACATTCTTCAAACGGTATCAGTCATTTTCATTGGTCTGCAACTGATAGAGAGCAGTTTTGCTTTGACATCATATCAATGTATCTCACTGACCTTGGGCACAAGGCAGTCCTTTCAGACAAAGCATCCTTCCATCCTTTGTTGCATGGGGCAGATAATCTGCTAACACAAACAGGGCAAAACATTTGATAGCCCAGCAGAATGCAAAAAGTTGTATCTCCTGTGTTGCAAAATGACAAAACATGTTCATTTGTGAAAACACATTGTCAACATCACATATTTGTTAGTGTAATGCTTGTTTGTACAGTTAACATGTGGTGACTTCATTGTGCATCTGGATTTGCCTGGGACAGCACGTTTACCTGGGCATGCTGGGAGTTGTAGTATTGGCTTAATGAGTCAATCCCACTCTAAAGTAAAGATTTGTAAAACGATAGGCCAGGACTGCATACATGTTTTTGTGCATTGGCTATCTGACAATCGTAAATATTGCATATGTTTGCCCTACAGAGAGGATCATATTGACTTGCAGTGATACATATGTATTATCACAAAGAGGCCCAGGATTGAATGAGCAAGCAAAGTGGCAAGGATTGGATGTGCACGGGGACTAAAGGTTGCCACCTCCTTTCGAAATGATTCCTCCAAGAAGAGGCCAATGATTGAATGTGTTTTTTTCTGCAAAGATGCTAAATATTAAATGGTCAGAAACCTGAATTTCCCCAGTAAAAATCAACATCCATCTGCAAGCCCCCCAATTTTCTTGTCACATTTTTAGTTCCGCAGTGACTCTGCTAACTGTGCTACAGGCTTTGAGGAGTGCAGGATTACTCATAGAAGTGACAGCTGATAAAGGCGGAGCACGTCTGATCTGCCCATTCTCTGTCTTGTCACCACCTGCATGACCTCCAGGGACGGTAAACAACCTTTACAACGCAAATTTTACATCGCAGAGCCTTTACAACGCAACCATTACAACGCATTGCTCTGGGGGGCGCTCTAGGATAGGGAATAGGTTAATTTACTATCCAATAACCTTCCCTAGTGTCCACGGGGACTGGAGTTGGAATAGTAAATTAAGCTATTCACTATCCAGCACCCCAAAGCACAATGCGTTGTAATGGACTGCGTTGTAATACTTGCGTTGTAAAGGCATGCGATGTAAAAGCATGCGTTGTAATGTCATACATCCTTCTCTAATATGCATTCCCCAACATTTCCATGAAAACACGTTATTCCAGTCTCCCCTTTACTGTTCCATATTGTGCTTCTAGTTGTAAGGGTGCTCTTAACACACAGGGGCATATGTACAAGGAAATGGAGGGCGGAGCTGTGCCAAATTTGGCAGCGCCGTGCTCTGACATTTCCAAAACGCAGAGATGTGCCGTATTTATAACAATACGGTGCCCCCCTGGGTTTTCCCGAGCGATGAGGCTAAAATTAGCGGCCACGCGCCAACACAGACACCCTTGCACCAGAGTGCAAGGGTGCTTGCGTTGCAGGAAATGATTGTTTATGTGCAGGAAGGTGTCCCTTCCTGTACATAAACATTCCAGAATGGCGATTTGATGCTTCTATGTGCGCTGCAGCACGCAGCACACATAGAAGTAGCGAACCAGCATTATTTTGTGATTGTTTATCTACGGAAAGGGGCACCTTCCTGCACATAAACAATCATTCATGGCGTTTAGCTCTTTGTATGTGTGCTGCATAATGCAGCACACACAGAAAAAGCAAAAAAGAGGCGAAGTAGAAGTATTTTTCTTCGTTTTGCCATTTTAATGCCTGCTCTTGTTAGTTTTTGGCCCTGCCTCAGGCCTACACCTCCTTGTAAATCTGGGGCAGTGTCAAAAAGGGATGTATGACACTACAACGCATGCTTTTACAACACATGCCTTTACTACGCAACTTTCACAATGCAAGTCGTTACAACGACTTGCGTTAGGAGGCGCTGGATAGTGAATAGTTTAATTTACTATTCCAATTCCAGTCCCCGTGGATAGTAGGGAAGGTTTTGGATAGTAAATTAACTATTCCCTATCCTAGAGCGCCCCCCAGCGCAAGTCGTTGTAACGACTTGCGTTGTAAAAGTTGCGTGGTAATGGTACTGCGTTGTAAAAGTTGCGTGGTAAAGGTACTGCGTTGTAAAAGTTGCGTTGTAGACGCTGTTCCCCGTCAAAAAGCAATGGGCGTTGCAGTGGAACGCCTACAGTAGCACATATTGCATTCCACTTTCCCACAGATACCTGAGGGAAAGCATATCATGTTTACAAAGCGACGCTAAGCCACAAAAAGTGGCTTATCGCCACTTTGTAACTATGGAGCTGGGCACTGCGCCACAGGAACGTCATTAAAAGTGACGTTCCTTTGCGTAATGCCCTTGTCAAAATGCCCCACAGCATTCTGTATTTGGTGTACCCAGATCTGTGACCTTTCACATGGTAATCCCCAGGGGATGCTAATATTTTTCAGCCATAACATCTTTATCCTTCAGGATTCAACAGAGTAATTCTAGTAAGAACCAGCTACAGCTCAGTGACAAGGCACCACATCTGATTTTGCACCTCCCCTGCCACATGACCCATTTTGATTTTTTTCTCACTTTCCACACACAGACATATATATATCCAAGGGACCTCTGAAAAGTCTGTTCTGCACAGCATAAAAGAAGGACTTCTGGAAATGAAAAGGTGGCTGCAGGTTCATTTCCTGCAGTTACATATTTTCAAGATGGAGTTTATCCTGTGTCTAGTTAAGGGTCAGTTTGGGCTCACTTCCCTTCCAGTGCTACATCTTCCTGTTCAGACCCTTCCTGTGTCTAAAAAGGTAATACAACCCCTGGAGTGTATTTAGACTTGTTTATGACACAAATGCACAGATGGGCTCAGTTACTGTCAGCAGCTTTTTCCAGCTTACCAAGCTTAGGCACCTTCTGCCTGTGCTCTCCTGTGCATATATCTTTGGTAGTGGGTGCAGCAATTAATTTGAGGTTAGATTCCTGCAATAGCCTGTAGCATGGTCTCCGACTTTTCAAATGCAGTGCCTGCCAAGGACATGGAAGGTAGGCTTAACCCCTCCTGTGCCTTTGACGAGGTCAGCTCGTCATGAGCCACGGCGCTCCGGTGCTCATGACGAGCTGAGCTCGTCATGACCGCGCCCGTTAAATGGAACGCTCGCATGCTGGGCTGCTTCCCTTGCTGTGCTGAGCGTTCCATTGGACCAGGCATGGTCAAGATGAGCTCAGCTCGTCATGAGCACCGGAGCGCCGTGGCTCATGACGAGCTGACCTCGCCATGAGCACCGGGGCGCTGTGCGCGCCCCCGCCCCCCAGCACAGCGGGGGGAAACAGCCCCGCAGTGAAGGGCTTAAAGGAAAGACATCAGCCATGGAATCTGACCCATTCCTAGATTTATGAGAAATCGTAAACCCGAGAATGCGTCAGAATCTAACGTCACCCCAGGAGTGGCGTTAGGGAGGGACATCGAGGAGAAATGTTTTTTATTTCTCCTCGTTTTTTCCTTTTTCTAAATCGCTTACATTGATTGATTTTGTGCAGGAAGGTGTCAGCCATGGGCGTAGGAAGTGTGGGGGATGGGGGATATATCCCCCCAGATTTTGGAGTGGGGGAACACGGGGGACAAGGGTGGGCGGGGACAGAAAAGATTTCCCTGTCACTTCCATGATTCGCAGGGCCATTAACGCACAAAAGTGCTGCCTATTATGGCCCTGCACTTGACCTGCTGACCTGCCTCCAGTTATCAGTGACCAATCTGCTGGTCACAGACTGAAGGTGAGTCAGGAGGCAATCCACACCCTGAGACTTTTTGATTGTGGTATATACTCCTGCCCTTATTCTGCCTGTGGCAGGACAAAGGCAGAGTGGAGTTGAAAGCAGTGTTTGCTTGATTACTGTCTGCATCCTGAAGCAGTGTTTGCTTGATAGCTGTCTGCATCCTGAAGCAGTGTTTGCTTGAGTGCTGTCTGCATCCTGCCACCCTGGCAATGCCCCCATCTGCTGCTTTGAAGACCAGCCCTGCAGGGCAAAGAGAAAGATCTAAATAGGGAAGAGTCCCATTCAGCCTGACACCTGCAGGCTAAAAAGGAGGCTCCCTGAAATACAACCTTGTCTAGGATCACACCTTTTGGAGAAACAGGGAAGCTGAGATTAGGCCCAGATTTTACACTTTCACTCTCACAATTCAGCTTCTAGAAGTGTTTTTTCTTTCTGCCATACACTCTTATGGTTTTCATCTAATTAATGGAGGGTTAGATTACAGCGTAGGCGACAGGGAGAAGCCACGTTTTATTTTGGGCATTTTGCCTAGTATAATTATTTATGTTGTTGTTTGACTTGCATTATAATTTGGTCATTAATTTCCAAATTTTAGGAGTATAGACAGGAAAAAAAATGAGACAAATAAAAATAACACTTACATGTCAGTATGCATTGTATTGTATTGTAATTTGTTAGACGGGGACCCTGCGGGTCGGCCGGGTACTGAGGGAGAGATCCCCGAGGGGGGCCGTCTCCGGCGATCGTACAGACAAGTTACCTCCCTCCCCACAAATAGGCACCACACCAAGTCGAATTCAATACTTTATATAAGGTTCGTAAGGCAAGGATATCAGCGATACAGGATATCTCGGACCCGGGGGTCCTCTCACTTCTAGTCTTTGTAGGGAAAGGGGGTAGCGGGACAGTCTTGGTACCGGATCGGTACAGGTAGTGGTAAGAGGCGAGCTCACAATCCTCGAGCTGGAGTGTCTGTGGATCGGGCCGCGGCAGCGCCAGCAGGCCAAGATGATAGTCTCACAAGGCAGAGGGCCGCGGCAGCGCCGGCAGGCCGAGTCGATGGTTTCACGAGGCAGAGGGCCGCGGCAGCGCCAGCAGGCCAAGACGATGGTTTCACGAGGCAGAGGGCCGCGGCAGCGCCAGCAGGCCAAGATGATGGTTTCACGAGGCAGAGGGCCGCGGCAGCGCCAGCAGGCCAAGACGATGGTTTCACGAGGCAGAGGGCCGCGGCAGCGCCAGCAGGCCAAGACGATGGTTTCACGAGGCAGAGGGCCGCGGCAGCGCCAGCAGGCCAGTCACAGATGAGTTCTTCTCGGGTCTCTCGACTCCAGGATACAACTGGCTTCCTGGTCTGGCCCTGCCCCAGTTATAGGTCTGGTTCCCTTTGATGTCCGGACCCTCGCGCCTGGGGGGGCCGGGAGGTCCGGGATGAGGGAGTCCAGACACCCAGCAGGGGGGTGGAGCCAGTGCCCAGGGCGGCCTGGGGTGATCGACACCTGGCGGAGGAGAGCCGTTGACGATTCCTTTCTCCCATTGACTCGCCAAGTGGTCACTCTGCCTCCTGGGGGGAGGTTGGTGCCTCGATGTCGGGCCCGGCCGGGCCCAGGGTGAGGGTCGAGTTGAGGCCACGCGGCCTCGTGCTGCAGTGCCCCAAGATGGCGGCTGGGCCGAGGCCGTGGTGTGGATGGTGACCCGGGCCAGCTGGGTCCGGAGCTGGTGTCTTGTGGGTGAGGGATTGCAGGGTACTTCGGGTGGTCGTCGGGGACTCTGGCTGGGGATGCAGGGGGAGCCAGGGTCCAGGTCCCATTGCGGGGAGGGGGGCAGCCCGACCAGGCGGCCTGTCCAACATGCGTCCCCCCCAGCTGAAGGCGGGGAGAGTCAGCCATCTTCCTGGGGACTCTCCTCGCTGAGGCGGAAAAAGCGTGACAGGCCGTCGGCGTTGGCGTGGTCCTGGCCTGGACGATGTTCTACCGTGAAGTCCATCCCCTGCAGGGAGATGGACCAGCGCAACAGCTTCGGGTTCTCCCCCCGCATTTGCATCAGCCATTGCAGGGGTCGGTGGTCTGTTTGCACCCGGAAGTGGGTGCCGAAGAGGTAGGGCCGGAGCTTCTTGAGGGCCCAGACTACGGCGAAGGCCTCCCTCTCAATGGTGCTCCAGCGCTGTTCTCGGGGCAGCAGGCGTCTGCTGATGTAGGCCACTGGTTGGTCGACCCCTTCGGCGTTGAGTTGGGAGAGGACGGCCCCCACACCATGATCGGAGGCGTCCGTCTGCACAATGAATTCCCGGCTGTAGTCGGGAGCCTGGAGCACGGGGGCCGTGCACATGGCGGCCTTCAGTCTCTCGAAGGCCGATTGGCAGTCCGGGGTCCAGTTGACGGTTTTGGGGCCCTTCTTGGAGGTGAGCTCTGTGAGGGGCCCCATGATGCTGCCATAGTCCTTCACGAACCGCCGGTAGTATCCGGTGAGCCCCAGGAAGGCCCGGACCTCCGTTTGGGTCGTAGGGGGTCGCCAGGCCTGGATGGCAGCAATCTTGAGTTGGAGAGGGGCCACCAGCCCGCTTCCCACTTGGTGTCCCAGGTAGGTCACGGACCCTTGGCCAACCTGGCACTTGCTGGCCTTGATGGTGAGCCCGGCTTGCTGGAGGGCGTGTAGAACCTCCCGCAGGTGGCGGAGGTGGTCGGTCCACTGGTGGCTGTACACAGCAATGTCGTCCAGGTAGGCGGCGCTGAAGTCTTCCAGGCCCGCCAGTACCTTGTGTTACCAGCCGTTGGAACGTTGCCGCGGCGTTTTTCATGCCGAAGGGCATTACTTTAAAGTGGTAGTGCCCGTCCGGGGTAGAGAAGGCGGAACGTTCTTGGGCCCTAGGGGTGAGGGCGATCTGCCAGTAGCCCGCTGTTAGGTCGAAGATGCTCAGGTAGCGGGCGGCCCCCATCCGGTCAATTAGCTCATCTGCCCGGGGGATGGGATGAGCGTCGGTCCTGGTAACTGCATTCAGCCCCCGATAGTCCACGCAGAATCGGAGCTCAGGGGCAACGCCCGGGGCGGCTGCTTTGGGAACCAGGACGACTGGGCTCGCCCAGGGGCTGTCTGAGGGTTCGATCACTCCCAGGGTCAGCATTTTGGACACCTCGGTCTGGATGCAGTTGCGCACCCGATCGGGTACGCGGTACGCCCGGTGTCGAATAGGAGGGCTGTCCCCGGTGTCCACATCGTGAAGGCACCAGGGGGTGACTCCGGGGGTGAGGGAGAACAGGGAGGCGAACCGCCTCAGGAGCGTTTGGCAGTCTTGGCGTTGCTCCGGGGACAGGGCCTCGGAGAGCTGGACCCCTTCCACTGAGCCATCCCGTTCGAGGACCCTCAGTAAGTCCGGAAGGGGTTCGGAGTCTTCTTCTGTCCCATTATCGGTAGCCATCAGGAGGCTGAGTTCGGATCGCACAAAATGGGGTTTGAGCCTGTTGGCATGGAGGACCCGTAGGGGGTTCCGGGCAGTCTCCATGTCGATTAAATAGGTGACGGGCCCCTTGCGTTCGATCACCTTGAAGGGCCCGGACCATCTGTCTTGGAGTGCACAGGGTTCAACCGGGGACATCACCCAGACCTGTTGTCCTGGTTCGAACTCAATGGAGGACGTGTGCTGATCGTACCACCTCTTCATGTCCTCTTGACTGGCCTCGAGATTGGCTTTGGCGGTGTCTCGGAACCGCCGGGTCTGGTTGCGGAGAGCCAGGACGTACCTGTAGATGTCCGGGGGAGTTTTCTGGGGGGGCTGCTCCCAACCTTCCTTGACTAGGCTGAGGGGGCCCCGGACGGGGTGCCCGTACAGGAGTTCAAATGGGCTGAAACCGAGGGATTTCTGCGGGACCTCCCGATAGGCAAACAGGAGGCATGGAAGTAGCACGTCCCACTGGCGTCGAAGGGGTTCTTCTAGGCCCATAATCATTCCTTTGAGGGTGCGGTTGAACCTCTCAACCAGTCCGTTTCCTTGCGGGTGATAGGGGGTCGTGAATTTGTAGGTGACCCCGCATTGTTGCCAGAGAGACTTCATATATTTGGAGATAAAGTTCGTGCCCCTGTCACTGACGACCTCCCGGGGGAACCCCACCCGGGAGAAGATCCCCATCAGAGCTCGGCCCACCACGGGGGCCGTCACAGTCCGAAGAGGGATGGCCTCGGGGTAGCGGGTGGCGTGGTCTACTAGGACCAGGATGAACCGGTGTCCTTGGGCTGTTCGAGGGTCGAGGGGCCCCACAATGTCTATTCCCACTCGTTCAAACGGGGTGGTGACGACCGGAAAGGGTTGTAAAGGTGCTTTGATTTTTCGGCCACTTTTTCCGCTGGCCTGGCAGGTGGGGCAGGCCTTGCAGTGGTTGGTGACATCCTTTCGCATTTGGGGCCAGAAAAAATGGGTCACCAGGCGGTCGTAGGTTTTATCCTGTCCCAGGTGTCCGGCAAGGGGGACATCGTGGGCTAAGTTCAGGAGGAAGTCTCGGAAGCGAAGGGGCACCACCAGCACCCGACTGGCTCCTAGTTCTGCAATTTTCTGCTCGCTGTAGAGCAGGTCTTGGTCCCAGTAGATCCAGTGGGCCCCCAAGGTATCCCCTGTGCTCTGGGCCAGGGCTTGCTGCCGGAGTCCTTCGAGAGAGGGACATGTTTTCTGTTCGGCCCGGAATTGTTCCTGAGTGGGGCCTCCCTCCTGACGCCATTGTGCCAGGTCAGGGACGTCCCGAAGCTGGTCGGATCCTTCTTCTGTTTGGGTCGAGGGACTGGCTTCTGGGGCGGCCTCCTCTGGGATGAGCGCGGGAGGAGGTTCCGGCCACTCGGGCTCTTCTAGACTGGGGACCGCGCGGGCGGTCATGGACCGGGTCGTGACGCAGACCCATTCGGGGAGGCCGAGCATCCCCAGGTGTTCCCTCCGTTCGACAGCTGCCCAGGGAGAGCTTTTGAGGTCGTTTCCTAGGAGGCAATCCACGGGGGCATCATCGCGGACAGTCACCTTTAACATCCCCATTACTCCTCCCCACTCGAAGGGGACGCAAGCCATGTGGCACAGGCTTTCGGAATTGTCTGCTGAGCGGACAGGGCAGAGAATGTTCGGCAGGATTTGGTCTGGAGTGACGAGATGGCGTCGGACCGCCGTTACACTGGCCCCGGTGTCGCGGAGGGCTCCCGCCCGGCGGCCATTAATGTTGACCCATTGACTGTACTTCTGCGTGTTGGCGGGAAGGGGGGCCCGCGGAATCATCTCTCTCTCCCCTAAGCAGGCCAGTGCCATGGCGGCGGGAGCCCATTCAGAGGGGTCGGTCTCGTACTCTTCTTGGTCTTCCGGGACTAGTTCTTCCCCTAGGGCGGCCGCTGCGACCTGGCGGGGGGGAGTGTTCGGATTCTTTGGGCAGTTGGGATCACTGGCGTAGTGGCCGGGTCGCAGGCATCTGTGGCACATAACGTGGGCCCGAAAACCGGCCCGGATGGCAGGGCTTCCTCGGCCGACCGGGGTCGAGGGGCTCCTGGGGGGTGACGAGGGGCCGGGGTCTCTCCCCCGACTCTGGCCTCCTCCTCCTCCTCGGGGGCGATGGGGCACTGGGTACGGTCTGGATGATTCGCTGGGTCCGTTCCGGCCAACTCGGGTGCTTTCCCACCGGTCGGCTTCGGCGGCGAGTTGTCGAGGTTCGGTCAGCTTACTGTCCAAGAGGTGTTGGCGGAGCTCCACGAAGCAGTTGTTCGACAGGTGCTCCCATACGATAAGGTCAAAGAGTTGTTCGTAGGTGGTCACTTTGTTGCCCTTGATCCACCCCTCGAAGGCTCGGCTAAAGAAGTTCACGTACTCCACCCAGGTTGTACCCGGAATCCGTTTGCAGTCGCGGAACCGTTGGCGGTACATCTCAGGTGTGAGCCCGTATCGAGTGAGGAGGGCGGCCTTCATGTGGTCGTAGGAGGTCATCAGCTGGTCCGGGAGTTGCAGCAGGGCGTCCCGCCCTTCGTTGACAAACCTCCCCCATAATCCGGCTCCCCAGTCGCTTCGGGGAATCCGGTGGGAGGTCATTGCCACCTCATAGGCTTTAAACCACTGCTGTATATCGTCGTTCTTGTGGTATTCCCGGATGACATCTTTGGGGATGTGAACCTTGGGCTCGGTAGAGGCAGGCAGGGTCGGTCGTTCGGGGAGCCCGAGGTCTTTATTCTGTTTCTGGATCTCCAGTTCTTTGAGATTGCGCTCATGTTCGTACGCTAGTTTCTTTTCCTCTAGCTCTCTCTGTTTTTGCTTCTCTTCTCGCTCCTCTCGGAGCCGTAAGTGTTCCAGAGTTATTTTTTGTTCCGCCAGCTTGAGTTCCCCATCCAAGCGAAGTCGGGCTAGTTCTAACTCGTGGAGTCTGCTTTTTTCTCTTTCTCGGATCTCTTCCAGGGAGAGACCCGCTCTTCTTTCTTCAGTTGGTGCGGGGCTCGTCTCGGTTGTTTGTGTTCGGGGTACGGCCGTACCCGTTTCCGCCCAAGCTTCTAGGGCTCGTTTGAAGTCTTCCTTCGTGCTCAGACCTGTGGTTGGGAGACCAAGTTCTATGCAATATTGCTTCAGTTCTCGGTGGTTGTAGTCTTCCAATTTTTCCATCTGGAATTTCTCCGTTGTTCCGCTCTCTGTTGTCATGGTGGTCGTGTGCCGTGGGTCGAGTGACTTTCTGTACGATTATGCGTAGATTCGGATCCCGTCGCTGGCCACCAATGTTAGACGGGGACCCTGCGGGTCGGCCGGGTACTGAGGGAGAGATCCCCGAGGGGGGCCGTCTCCGGCGATCGTACAGACAAGTTACCTCCCTCCCCACAAATAGGCACCACACCAAGTCGAATTCAATACTTTATATAAGGTTCGTAAGGCAAGGATATCAGCGATACAGGATATCTCGGACCCGGGGGTCCTCTCACTTCTAGTCTTTGTAGGGAAAGGGGGTAGCGGGACAGTCTTGGTACCGGATCGGTACAGGTAGTGGTAAGAGGCGAGCTCACAATCCTCGAGCTGGAGTGTCTGTGGATCGGGCCGCGGCAGCGCCAGCAGGCCAAGATGATAGTCTCACAAGGCAGAGGGCCGCGGCAGCGCCGGCAGGCCGAGTCGATGGTTTCACGAGGCAGAGGGCCGCGGCAGCGCCAGCAGGCCAAGACGATGGTTTCACGAGGCAGAGGGCCGCGGCAGCGCCAGCAGGCCAAGATGATGGTTTCACGAGGCAGAGGGCCGCGGCAGCGCCAGCAGGCCAAGACGATGGTTTCACGAGGCAGAGGGCCGCGGCAGCGCCAGCAGGCCAAGACGATGGTTTCACGAGGCAGAGGGCCGCGGCAGCGCCAGCAGGCCAGTCACAGATGAGTTCTTCTCGGGTCTCTCGACTCCAGGATACAACTGGCTTCCTGGTCTGGCCCTGCCCCAGTTATAGGTCTGGTTCCCTTTGATGTCCGGACCCTCGCGCCTGGGGGGGCCGGGAGGTCCGGGATGAGGGAGTCCAGACACCCAGCAGGGGGGTGGAGCCAGTGCCCAGGGCGGCCTGGGGTGATCGACACCTGGCGGAGGAGAGCCGTTGACGATTCCTTTCTCCCATTGACTCGCCAAGTGGTCACTCTGCCTCCTGGGGGGAGGTTGGTGCCTCGATGTCGGGCCCGGCCGGGCCCAGGGTGAGGGTCGAGTTGAGGCCACGCGGCCTCGTGCTGCAGTGCCCCAAGATGGCGGCTGGGCCGAGGCCGTGGTGTGGATGGTGACCCGGGCCAGCTGGGTCCGGAGCTGGTGTCTTGTGGGTGAGGGATTGCAGGGTACTTCGGGTGGTCGTCGGGGACTCTGGCTGGGGATGCAGGGGGAGCCAGGGTCCAGGTCCCATTGCGGGGAGGGGGGCAGCCCGACCAGGCGGCCTGTCCAACATAATTGCATTTATATAGCGCTTTCTTCCCTTGACGAGGTGTCAAAGCACTTTATTCGGTGAGTAGTACGCAACTCCTGAATCAGAAAAGGATTAATGGTGGATTAGTCTAGGGAAATATGAAATTAATTTGAGTGGTGGACATATTAGTCTGGTATTTGGATTGAAAGGATAGTGGAGGGATGGAGGAGGGAAGTGTGTGCATTCATATAGCTCTTGTTCCCCTGATGAGGTGTTGTAAGACTTTGTGGCGAGATGCAGGCTACTCTGGAACCGAAAAAGGATTAGTGGTGAATTGGTGTAGGGAAATATGAAATTAATTTGATTTGAGCAGTGGAAGTTTGACTGTTATTTCGATTGCAAAAAGAATAGTGGAGGGATAGGAGAAGGAAGGGTCGAGAAAGTATATATATATATTTTACTTTTTTGGGAGTTCATAGCAGAAGGAGGGGTTTGGGATGAGTACAGGGACGGTGGAGGGGAAGGAGTAAGAGAGAAGGGTTTAGAAAGCCTTGTTTGGGAGATTTGAATAGTAAAAGAGGTATGAGATGATGCAAGGAGGGGTAGAGGTAGGAAGAGTCTATAAAGGGATATTTTGGGGATCAGAGTAGTGGTAAGGCGTTTGGGTTGAACGGGAGAATGGAGGAAAGGGATATATTGAAAGAGGCGTAGGGTGAGAAATAGGGTAGTGCATTGGAAAGAGTAGTAGAATGAGGTTTGAGATGAGTCAGAGTCGAGGCAGAGGATATATGGAGAGTGGAATAGGGTGAGAAATAGGGTAGTACATTGGAGAGAGTGGTGGAATGAGGTTTGAGATGAGTCAGAGTGGAGGTAGAGGATATATTACAAAAGATATAGGGTGAGATATAGGGTGGTGCATTTGATATGCTGATTTACAAGCAAAGAAATAAATATAAAGATACATAAGTACATGGAAGGTTTATCATAAGTACATGGAAGGTATATATGCATAAGGAAGGTAATATATGTAGATTAAAGTCGCATTTAATAAACTCAGACTTTCAAGTGTTGCTGTACCTAATTGTTTTATATCAATAATGAAGCTATTGTAGATAGCTATACGACTTTATTAATGCCAACACTTATATACATTTTAAACATATACTATTGTAGCTATAACTAATATGTACATTTGTTGAGCAGAACTAACAAATATCTATCTTTAAAAAGTATAATTATTATACCAGGTATATACTGAGGGATATGCTGTATATTTATTTTTGTGTACAATGGTTATGTGGGGAAGAGCTAATTCTTGCGTAGTCTTCTGAAGATAAGGTGTTTATCCTTGGATCTTATGTTTGGGTGTAAAGAGTTCCATAGTTTGGCTGCTTGAACAGAGAAGGATGTGCCACCCATGTTTTTTTTCTTGTACAGTGGGATTTTGAGGCAAGGTGCCACTCTAGACCAGAGGTTCCTGTGTTTAATGTATTTTGTGATTTTATTCTTGATGAAGAGCAGTCCTGTTCCATGTATCGCTTTGTGGGTGAATCAAAGCAGTTTGAATGTGGATCTTCTGGCAACCGGTAACCAATGCGGGGCTTTCAAGGCAGGGAAGATGTGGGCTTGGGGTTTTATTTGTAAGATTAGTCTGGGAGCAGAGTTCTGAATCCATTGTAATCTTTTCATAGTTGTTAAATGCGATCTGTAGTACAGGTTATTAGGATAATCGAGTTTCGACAAAACAAGAGAGATGGTAACCTGGACCTTTTGTGGTGATTCCCAGGTGGGGGAAGATGTGTTGCAGAGTTTTTATAGAAACAAATCTTGATCTTGCTAGTTTGTCCACTTGGGCATTCATTGATAGGTTTGAGTCCATGGTCATCCAGAGGTTTCTTACTTCCTTTGATACTTTAGGCGGTATTCCCAGATCTTCAGGCCATCCTCAGGCCATGCGGCGAGAGGGTCATCATTTTTCCTATCGCCTCACATGAGTATTTCTGTTTTGGAAGCATTCAATTGATCCATGGTTCTGAGACAACTGAAAATTGGTGAGTTTCGAATGTCGTTAGGGCATTCCAGTTGAAGGAGTATTTGCGTGTCATCTTCACAGTTATAGCACATGAGGTGAAATTGATTAATCAGTGCCGGTATTGACTTCATGTAGATATTGAAAAGTATGTGTGAGATGATAGAGCCTTGAGGAACCCCCGCTTTTGTGAAGTATGGTTTGGAGGAGAATGGATGACATTAGTTCTGTTGTTAAGGTAGGATGTGATCCAGCCGAGAGCAGTCCCCTCTATGCTGGCATCCTAGAGTCTTTGTACCAGAGTGTCATGGTTAACCATGTCAGAAGGCAGCTGAGAGGTCCAAGAGAAGTAAATATTTTGCATCTTTACTATTAAACAATTTGGTTTCCTGGTCAGGCGAAAAATCCCCGATCCCCATTAATCAAACGGGGTTCAAGAAGGGGGTTGGAACAACAGCAAACATCCTATCCATCACTATGATTGCGGAGAAGTGCATGAGTAGTAAACAGGACCTGAATATGTGTTTTATTGATCTTCAGGCGGCCTTTGACAGTGTAGATCGTAACTTACTGTGGGCGAAACTGAGAACGTGGGCAATACCGGAGAATATTCTAAGGGGTTTGCTGCTATTCTATTCGGATACTTGGTCGCAAGTAAAAATAGGCGATGGAACACGACTGTCGAGAAAAGTTCCCACAATGATCGGACTCAAACAGGGGTGTGTTCTTGCACCACATTTATTTAACCTCTTCATTTCTGATCTTTCCGGGAAACTGAACCATTGCAATGTCCATCCACCGAAACTAGGTGTTTTACAGCTCACCCATCTGGCTTACGCAGATGATATAGTACTCTTGAGCCTAACAAAGGTGGGACTAACCAGATTAGTAACGGAACTCTCGGCTTTCCTGTTGTCAAACAAGCTGCCATTAAACATCTCAAAAACCAAAACAATGTTCATTACCAACCGACGTGGATCGCATCTTGATATTAGGTTAAAGGGGAAACGTTAGAGAAAGTCTCAGCATATAAATACCTTGGTTTCTATATAGACGATAAACTCAATTTTAAAGAACAGAGGAAATGTTTGACTTAAAGAGCTGGTGCCCTATTATTTGGACTAAGTACTGTGTCAAAAAAATTGGAAGGGCCATCACTTAAACCTTTATTAATTGTGATGGCAAACAAAGTTCTCCCAACTCTGACCTATGCAAGTGTGGCAATGCATGGAAAAGACGCGGACTTACTAAACAGCCTGACAACAAAAATTTATAAAAAGGTATTACGATTACCAAATAGCACATCACCAGCGCAAATGCGACTTGAGTTTGGACTAAAAAACGAAACACCGGGCAGATTATACTCCTTCATTAAGGTGTGGTATCAGATCAAGCAAAAAGCATGCGATAACAATCTTAACACCTACCTATGGCAAGAGCTCAAAACCCCCAAAAAATCTAAAGCAAATCAATTCCTCACGCATGCCTTGGAGACAACTTGCTCAAAAACCGTATGGGATAAAAATCTGTCATTTGCAGTTCTAAAACAGACTTTAAACAAAATGGCCAAATTCCACTCACTAGTTTTAGACAAAGAAATTTTCTCCTATCGTTCGCATGCATGGGCTGTGATAAATGGCTATAAGACATTGACAACGGCAATGTACCTGGAAACAACCTACTCTATTTTTATTAAGAGAAAGCTGATGTTTTTGAGATTTGGTGTCTTTTCGACACTAGCCGACGACCCTGCCTGGAAACAGCACGCTGCCGTTACATGTCGACTGTGTGGTAGCCATAAAGAAGATATCATACACATAGTCTGTCATTGTAAGATGCTGTCCAAGAAGCGGTCATACTTTTTAAAGGAAAGCTTTCGGATCAGAAGACTACGAACATGCAGATCTGCCATTATTGGAAGCTTGGATATAACCGCTCCACGAATACATTGCAAGCTGGTGAAGTTCCTGCAGGCATTTGAAAAATGCATAAAGCAACATGATGATTTTAAATTGATAATGACTTGAATTTCTCCTCTGCCTTAATAATATTTTTATTGCGATGTAAAGAACAGTATGAAAATTATTTCGTTTTTTACCTTCTATTTTTACCACAAGCCTTTTATCACTGATTTTTTTAATGACAATCTTATAACTTTTTTTTATACTTGTCGTGTGTCATATATCAAATTGTTATGGTTTTAATTAACTAAACAATAAAATTTAAATTTCTTCTTTCAAAAAAAAAAAAAAAAAAGAGAAGTAGTGCAGCAACCCCGCTCCAGTCAACTGTATTCATAAGGTAATCCAAATGTCAACAAGGGCAGTTTCTGTGTTTCTTCCTGGATGAAATCCCATTTGGAAGTCTGTAAGTATGGCATTATCTTCAATGAATTGTTACATTTGGGTGAATTCTGATCTTTCTATCAGTTACCCAGGAAAGGTCCATTTGTAATCAGTCTGTAGTCAGGGTTCCACAGGAGCAGGTTTGTTTTCATCAGTAGTGGGCACATGTATGACTTTTTTAGTTCTTCTGGAAATATTCCGGTAGATAAGGAATAGTTGATGATTCTTACTGGTGTGGCAGCAGAACTTGTTAGAAGAATTTTCTTGTAGTTCTGTGATGAACAGGGCTCCAGAAAGGTTGCCAGCCGGCCTGCTTGCTTTGGCCAAGTCCATAAATTCATTGTGTGAAATTTATTATATAATCTGTTGCATTTTTGTAAGCGAACTTTGTCTTGATTGTTGTTTGTTTTGAGCCAGGCACATTGCTGCTTTCTAATTTGCTGTTTTATCTCTTTCACCTCGATATTTCTCCAAGGTGCCTGTTTTCTTTTGTTTTGTTATGTCTTTTTGAGTGGTATTAGGATATCAAAAGCTTCCTGTAGCCACTCATATAGCTGTGTTTCTCAGTGTTCAAAATGGAGTTTGTCGCACGTAAGTTGGTTTTAGGTGTGTCGCTTAGTGTTGTTTTCTGTTGGAAAGCAAGCAAATGGTGGTCTGACTATGTGAGAGGAGTCACTGTTTGAAAGGTAGCTAGTTCTGTATTTGCAAAAATTGCACCTCTTAAAGTAATTAAACTCTTGAAAGCAGATTACTGCAATCTCAGAGCAAGGTGATACTCGAGCAAGGCATCAGCAATCCATGATTCATATCAATGCATCTGCATGAATCTGCACACATTTCACAATGTTACAGGGAAATACAGTGAGTGTAGTCCAAGCCCATAAAAGCGAGTGCAAAAGGCCCTAAATAGCAAGATACAGTTTGACCTTCACAGTGGTTAGATTGCGTATTGCATTATAGTCTGTCAGATCTTTGTACTGGCAGCACATATATCACAGACATGGAGTGCTTACTCTGATGTGTGCGTTTGGTTCAGGGGAGTTGATGGTTCAACATCATTGACTTAAGCAGTGTGGAATAAAAGGTATATATTGTTTCCCCAGATATCTTTGGAAAATTGCTGTGACTGCACTATCGCATAATTCCAGGGGCCCTGGGTATAAGGCTGTCCCAGACCCCCCCCAGAAATGTATTGTCTCCTATGCCCCTGAGCCCGGCAACGCAGGCACCCTTGCAACATGGTCCAAGGGTGCCTGTGTTGGTGCATGGCAGTACATTGTGCTGCCCTGTTCTTTTGACGCAGGGCAGCGCACCAAGATTAAATTGCTGCATCCTAAACCCTCTAAGGCACACCGCTAAACCTGCAGCCACATGGGCAATCTTTTACCTGAGCACCAAGAAAGAGCGCCTGGCTGCTCGGGGGTGATGAAACGTGGGCTCAACCAAGAGTGCATGAGAAGAGGATTGATGCATTTGAGAGGGCACCTAGGACTGAAGCCGGAGCCAAGATACCCAGGACAGGGCCCATATGCACAATGCCTTTATTCACTGGTAACTTTTGGAGGAAGTCCAAAAAGGATTTAACAGAATTGATCCGAGGTGTATTAAGTGACAGACAAAACAGCTGCCTTGTGTACAGTCTGAAAGTGACAGATATGATATTCAGGTAAGCCAAGGAGGACTGTATTCCTATGACCCAAACAGAAGGTGGTAACTATCTGACTCACCAACTTTTTCCCTTCAATTCAGGGCAAGGAAGAATTGTCCTTGAGGTCTTCAAAAGGGAGTAACATGTACTAGTTATCTTGTTGCCATGCGGGCAGAAAGTAAGATGAGTCTTTATAGTAGCATAAACATGTTTGGTCATAGTAAAAGGACTCGGGCAGGAGCCAGCAACTACAAAACAGAGGTTCACTTCAAAGGAAGATTGCCTAGAACCAAACCTTTGTTTATTCTTCATCCAGTTTCAAAAGGTTATAGGTTGTCAAACATAAGATTGAATCCAGAAAGTTACTACCACTTTGCTGTGTTAGGAATTGAATGTCAACAGTGTAGTTCAAAAAAATAAAGTCAAAGGAATTAATCAAAACAACTAAATGGCTTAAATAATCATTAAAAAGCTCCAAAAAGTCCACAATAATTCTTGAAAAAAATACTTTAAGTAACACAACTTAAGTACTAAACATTAAATTACAAATGTACACAATGAAAATGGTCCTCTTTTAGGATTTCAGTTTCGTAGTCATCATAGTACTGAGCTAGCGTTAATTACAGCTACGGAACTAATTAGACAGATAACAGACAGTGGGGGAAATGCAGCCCTGATCCTTTTTGATCTATCAGCTGCATTTGATCTGGTTAATCACTCTCTATTAATCAAACCCCTAGAATCAATTGGGATCAAAGACAATGGGGCCAATTCACAGAACTAATTTACGACAAAATCCTAAACTTACTACTTTTGGTATTTACAGAAGGCATTTAGTAGTCTTAAATTAAGATTTTGTTTTAAATTAGGATTTTGTCTTAAATTGGGATTTTGTCCTAAATCAGGATTTTGTCCTAAATTAGAATTTTATTTTAGGTTAGGATTTTGTCCTAAATTAGGATTGATGCAACCTCACTGGCTCCCCATAGGCAAACACATTTATTTGAAGGCACTCTGTATTCCCTTCAGGGCACACCAAGGTGTTGGCCCTGAATATCTGATACAGCGTTTTCAACGCTATATCCCAGCACGCTCTTTGCGCTCCTCCACCAGTCGAAATCTGATAATCCCCAAATTCAAGAAAGCTAACTGGGGTGGGAGAGGATTTATCTCATGAACATCGAGGCCATGGAACTCACTCCAGACAGAACTAAAACTTAAGACAAATCTGTTAGAATTCAGGAAGAATCTTAAAACCTGGCTTTTTAGCAAATAATCTTAGCATCTTCTAGATCTTTTCTAGCTTGTCCTTGTTGTCTCAGTGCCTAGATAACCCCGGGTGATTGTCACACTTTAGAAATTTTATTTTAATTTCATAGCACTACCTCTACTAGGGATCAGTGTTAGAAAATCTGTTAGTGTTAAACAGTACATAGTCCCTCCCCATTGCATTCATCAAGGGGATCACAATGGGACTTTCTTCCTGTCAGAGTTGTCAAAGAGTTGTCAACGTTAAACCCCTTCTTCTTGCATTTATAAGTGAGTTTAGAATGTAACCCCCTTCCTAGTGCATTTGTCAAAGAGTTCACAATGTAAAACCCGGCTTTCAGAGCTTTGAGGCAGAGCAGTCCACGGCTGACTCGGGGAGGTGTTGTTGGCTGGAAACTAAGAACACAGGAATGCACAACATTAACACTCAATGAATCAATGCCCAGCCAGTGCCTTTTCTCTCAAAAGGACAAATACTGTAATGCACATGCAACATGCAACTCAACACTACACTCCAGAATAATTACAGGATTTCAAGTGGAATTATGACTGGGAAACCCTCCTGTACAGGCCGTGCAGATTAAACGGGTATCAAATCATGTACCATAAATATCACAGGGGGGAACTAACCTTGTAATTGTGCTCTGTTCCATCATCTGTGAGGTAGCATACAACAATTTCCACACCAGCAGACTCTTATCATAAAAAACAACAATGGCCCTATGTGGGCCCATTGGAAACCTTTAAGTGTTTCACAATCAAAAAGGTTAAGTATACAGGCTTTGTCCAGCCGTTCACAATGTAAATTGAGAGACCTAGGGCCAGATGTAGGTAAATCTATTTTACCGACTCATAAATACCGAATTTTACCGATTCGGTATTTATGAATCGGTAAAATAGAAGTACCGAGATGTAGGTAAATCCAGATGTGGATTTACCGAATCTTTAAAAGTCGGTATTTACCGATTCGGTAAATACCGACCGGTAATGCCCCATTCATTCCTATGGGCTTTGAAGCCCATATGAATGAATGGGGCATTACCGGTCGGTATTTACCGATTCGGTAAATACCGAATTTGACAAGGGTGCAGGGGGTGTCACTTTGACACCCTCTAGCACCCCCAAAAAAGGTTCGGGGGCCATATGGCAGGCAGACCTGCCCTAAGGGCAGGTCTGCCTGTCATATGGCACAGGTGTGCATGCACACATGTGCATGCACACCTGAATCGGTATTTTAACATCAAATACAATTTGATGGTAAAATACCGATTTTGTAGGCCTTGTGGGACTCAGAAGAGTCCCACCTACATATCAATTTTACCGATTCGGTAAATATACCGGTCGGTAAATTTACCGACCGGTATATTTACCGAATCGGTAAAATTACCGATTTTCCCTGTTTACCTGCCCCTACATCTCGGTAGCCAAATACCGGTCGGTAACGGCCGAATTCGGCCGTTACCGACCGGTATTTGGCTACCTATATCTGGCCCCTAATGTCTTGTCACCACATTTAAAAATCAATAAATTAAGTCTGTTGACTATGACATGGCCATGTGGTCTTTGCCTTCAGGAATGTATCAAATGTGTTTGGCAAACCCAAAGTATACATTGCCGCAAACATGTTATGTTATTAAACATTTTTATCGCGTACGGATACTCAAGAGTGTCCCGGCGCGGTTGGTGGACATAACAGCAAAACAGCACAATTAGGTGGCTTGATTGGAAAGGAAGGTCTTCAACTGCTTCTTAAATAGCATGGTAGGGGCTCAATGTAGAGTTTGGGGGACAGTCCATTTTTCCTTGATGAAGAAAGAACTTATATGTCCAGTGGATATTGGCCTACCATATTTAGAGTTTGGGCTGGCGAACCACAAGCCATCATGATTCAGAACGGAATATCAGCTGAAACTCAGTCCACCGTTGTCAGTTCCTCCATCCACCGTCAAAGGACACAGATCTGTCCAATGTTGGTGTGGTGGATATGCCAGCATTCATTAGTAGTACGGAGGGACCCTACGGAAAGAGGCCAGTAATGGCAGACAGGATTTCTGATGGCAGAAGCATTCGTCAACGATAATGAATGCGTTCATCAACACACACACGATCAGAATCTACTCAAAAACAGCTCTGATATGAACAGATTGCAGTGGTGGTTGGTGACACATAAACACAGTGGGTCGCTACATACTGTAAAAAAATACATACGAAAAAAGTACATTAAAACCTACACTTAGGGGCAGGTTTACGAGCCCCATGCGTCTCATTTGCGCCGCCGTTGCGTCACTTCTGGGGAAATGCGTCACGTTGTAAAGCCCTGCACCACATGAAACCTGTGTCAGGTTTCATGTGGGCGTTCCGGCGCAGGTGGGGGGGGGGGGTGTTCCAGCGCAGGAACGCCTCGGAAATGCACCATGTTGAGGATAGGCCAGGTTGGAACAGTCCTGGAGTTGTGACACAACTCCAGCACTATGCCAACCTTACGCCGGCAGATGCGAAACGCATCTGTTTATCCTTGCGCAATGATGCGTCGAATTATAAATGCGGCGCATCTGTGGTGGCGCAAGGGTAAACTTGCATCACGCATTTTTCCTGGTGCATCCCTGCTGATTTGCAGGGATGCGCCAGGATACGTAAATCTGCCCCATAATATCCAAGACAGAAAAAAAAAGACTTATCTTATCCTATAGTACGTTCTGGATTCACTCCAGTCCCTGGCTCCAGACTCCTCCAAGCGGTTGTATGACTTTATCACGTGTGGTTTTACCATGCACGTCTTTTCCATGTATATTTAACCACGCACATCATTACCACGCACGCACAGCCATTAACATTAGAAGTACACTTATCACGCAAACAACAACAACGCACACTTTCACCACACATACCATTATGAAGGCCCATAGGGATGAATGGGAAATACTGAATCGGTAAATACCGAATCTTACCGATTCGGTAAAAAATACCGAATGAATACCTACATCCCATTTACCGATTCTAAAATACCGTATCGGTAAAATTCGGTATTTTAGAATCGGTAAATCTGGATTACCTACATCTGGCCTTAAGTCTTTTGAGCGCAAGACTTGACATCGCAATTGATCGGTGGGGTGTCAGTGTTTCTCTTTGTGTGGCAAGTTTTAAAGGATTAGTATTTGGTGCCATTTTTTTTTGCAGTCTTTGAAAGCATAGCAGCAAAACTGGTGAATATTTAATAATGGCAGTGCTATCGAAACTGGTGAATATTTAATGATGGCATTGAATAAGTAAATGCTGTGTCATGAGCCATCGCAGGAGTACATGCCTACACTGTAGCAGGTGTAATGCATTTACAGGGTCAAAAAAAAGACAGAGCTTACAAAGGCACCGGTAACTCATTAAAGCGCTGGCGATGCAAGTCGCCTAATGCTGGAATCAGCAAAGTCATTATTGATCTAGAACACTGAGAAGCCAGAGTGGCATATATTGTGTCTCTGCAATAGTCCATTTTCACTGTCTATAAAATTTCCAGGACATAGGGGCTTGAACGTCTATCTTTACCAAAAATAGAGCATATTGGAGCAGGATGGAGGATTGGAGCAGAGAATGTTGTGTACAGGTAAGTTTACTCTACAATCTTTACAGCATAGAAAGAGAAATGGTATGTGTGGTGAAAGTGTGCGTTGTTGTTGTTTGCGTGGTAAGTGTACTTCTAATGTTAATGGCTGTGCGTGCGTGGTAATGATGTGCATGGTTAAATATACGTGGAAAAGACGTGCATGGTAAAACCACACGTGATAAAGTTATACAACCGCTTGGAGGAGTCTGGAGCCAGGGACTGGAGTGAATCCAGAAAGTGCTATAGGATAAGGTAAGTCTTTTTTTTCTGTCTTGGATATTATGGGGCAGATTTACGTATCCTGGCGCATCCCTGCAAATCAGCAGGGATGCGCCAGGAAAGATGCGTGATGCAAGTTTACCCTTGCGCCACCACCCTTTTACCGAATTGCGCATGTCAGGCTGGACATAGTAACATAGCCGGTCAAACCTACATGCGCACTTCAAACCGAAGGGGCCACTCTTCCCTGCTGTCAATCAGCAGCAAAGACGCACTGGCCCCGCCACCACACTCCGATCGGCAGAGAGTAAAAAATAAATAAAATGGTGATTAAATCATTTATTACCATTTCATTTTTCTCTCTTTCTGCAGCTGAGTGGGGGGAAAATGCTCCTCCGCCCCTATGGAGGAACCGCCGCTAACAGATGTGACAGCGGGAGCAGCACTCCTGCAGATGAAGAGGATCTTCCAAGACAGCCTGGTCCACTAGTTTTGTGTGGCCAACACCCTCCACCTCTCCCTCTTCCTGAGGACCCAAGAGCTAATATTTTCAGCAGAGTCCAGCCCAGTTATGCACATTGGCCCCCAACAGGTCATTATTGGCAACAACAGCTGTGGCCACCCCTATCCTGGCTCCTCTGACAACCACAGTCACAGCATCTGTTGCACAGCTACACCTTTGGCCACCCTCTCAAGAACACAGGGTGTTGTATTTGTTACACGTCTGTTAACCCCTTCGCCGCTGGCGGGATTCCCCCGCTGTGCTGGGGGGCGGGCGCGTACAGCGCCCCCATGCTCATGACGAGGTCAGCTCGTCATGAGCCACGGCGCTCCGGTGCTCATGACGAGCTGAGCTTGTCATGACCGCGCCCGTTCCAATGGAACGTTCAACACAGCAGGGGAATCAGCCCAGCGTGCGAGCGTTCCATCTAACGGGCGCGGTCATGACGAGCTCAGCTCGTCATGAGCACCGGAGCACCGTGGCTCATGACGAGCTGACCTCGTCATGAGCGCTCAAGAGGTTAAGGATGCAGGTTAAAATATCCGCTTTCTTCTCTTGGCGAGCACGGTAGACAGAAACAACCAACTCTCTCCATTTAGATGAACTAATTAATACTATGAGAGTAAAAGCTCTACATGATGTATTATGGGAAATGTTCTGGTACCACACAAGCTCACGAAATGCATTATAGAGCTCTACTTACTGAGTCAACAATAATGTCTGTCTCCTTTCCTCCCTCCCTTCCCCCCTCCTTTCTTCTCTTTTCTTTCAAACGTTTTATAACAAAAAGTTCTATATGCAACTATTTTCGATTCATTATTTCCTGTTTTCATATTGCGTAAATCTCAATTGACTTAATGTTAACAATAATGTCTGCAGCTGTAATGATTATATGCTCAAATACAGTAAAGGAATGTAAAACAAAAGAACACAAGGTGGTTTGGAAAGAGCTGGGGCAGGACCAGCTGTGGGCGGGGAGGCTCAAGGTGCAGTCACCAATGTCAACACCATGGGTGGAAACCGGATGAGTGCAGCTAAGCGGCAGGAGGATCAGCTGGGCCAGACGACTGAACTTCTAAGGCTCCAGATTGATCTCGTGAGGGCCCAGAATGAGATCCAGGTGGCCCAAAATGATCTCCTGGCGTGTCACCTGAGTCTCCACACTTTACATTCTGGGGTACTACAGGGAGGCTTCGGGTATTGCCTTCAGAAGTGTTTTCAGATATACCAATTTTTTAGAACATTTTTGCCTATTTATTAGAATTTTGTCTAACAGTAGTACTCTGGTTTCGATTTAATACCAATTGGTTGGCTATTTAATAGTTTCATGTATTTATAGCATCATTTGCACATTTCTTAGTATGTTTGATATAAGAATTTTTATCGGTCGGTTATGTGATTGTTTTACATATTATAGCATTATTTGCACATTTTTCAGTATGTCTGATATAATTTTATACAAAAACAAGAAAAGAGAGGTCAGATCAAACACTTGATCAATCTAAGCGTAAACTATATAGACCACAGTTCAAGGAGTCAACACAAGATTAGATTATCACATCCGATTTGGGTGATAAAGAAAGCCCTCACACACCGACCTAGTCAGTGTCATGCTTCATCATCGGGCCCCACCGATACTCTGTAAGTTTGGAGTGTCACTGCACTTTCAAAAGGGGCGCTACTAGCACCATGGGTCTCGGGAGGGGGTCGGAGCGACCTGGCACATCGCCCTCAGCGCTCTCGACCCGCTGATCAACCTGGTTATGGCCTCAAATCCGGACCCCGAAGATAACTTACGGAGTATTTTTGGAATCGAGTATTTTACTCTTCCACTATTTTTATGCACTTTTTTCACTCCTTATTTTCACTTTCACGTCCCCAGGTCAGGGTGGGTGATTAGAGAGCCCATACCGCCGGGGTATAGTCCTGAAGAATGCCACGGTAATATACCACCCTTATGGCTGAAACATGTTGACTGGAAGAAATTGAGTATATTCTGTATTTTACCAACCTTGAACCTTGGCATATAAATACAGACACGTAATACTCTTTACTTTGTGCCTCAGGGATCATTTATTAAATATATTTTTTCGATACCCTTTTTTAGGCACTTTTTAATTTTCACTGTAAACAAGAGCACGCCCTCCACACACAAAAAACCTGCTCCGCAGTCTTTCTGGCGTCGCAGCACACCACAGAGGCATTCGGCCTCTGTCGGTGGGGCTCGATGATGAAGCATGACACTGACTAGGTCGGTGTGTGAGGGCTTTCTTTATCACCCAAATCGGATGTGATAATCTAATCTTGTGTTGACTCCTTGAACTGTGGTCTATATAGTTTACGCTTAGATTGATCAAGTGTTTGATCTGACCTCTCTTTTCTTGTTTTTGTACAACTAACCGGGGACTAAGAGAGTGCCTCATTCTCCCTACCTCTCCTTTTGTTATTGAATGATATAATTTTATAGCAATGTATAAGGAAGGAATTTTGTATTGTATGCAATGTTTGTCTTTTTAAATTGTTGGTGTATTTTTGTGGACCTCCGTAGGAGTTCCAAAACAAAATAAGTAAATACATTGGCAAATTGGCCTTCAGAAGTAGCTAATTTAGCTATAGCTTTCCTTGGTCCAGCACCACCTGCTGCCAGCTTGGTCCCAGAAACATCTGCCGCTGGCAGCTCCATGGAAAGTGGGACACTGTTGCACCCTGATCCACCTGTCAACAACGCCCAGTTGACACTCAGGATGCTTAGGCGGGGTTGTTCATCTGGCCCAGTTGAGGACAACACCCAAAAATCCAAGACGAAGAGACGCAAAAACTGATGTCCTACTTTGAGCTTCTGCCCTGTTCATCTTATCCACCCATGTCCTCAGATTTCTAAACAATTGTCCTGTCGTCTTCTTCGTGCAACACACAAGTTAACTTATTTTCAGAGAATCTGAAATTATAAATGTTTTCTACTTTTTGTAAAAATAAAATAATAAGTACACCAAAGGTGTTGCTGCCTTCCCCGGAAATGAAATAAATATTACTTTGATGTCTTATGAACACCTATATAGTTGCTAACCATTTATTACATACATACAATGTGCATTTCATCATAACACACATTTTCTACTTATTGTCTCACTTTGTGCAAATCCATCTGGAGTCATTTGTTACTTTTGCAGTTTAATCTAAAAGTGTTGCAAGGGGACAGGATAAGTCAATGTGTACAAACACTTGTCTTCACAGAAAGCACACAGGGAAGACACAACATTAGAAAATATAGAATCAAATTAAAAAAAGTACCACAAGGCATGATGACAAAGAAAATATGAATTTTGCAATGTATGTAATGATTCTTCTGATTGTGAATTTACAAAGCCTGTGTTACATTCTGCTAGTAGAGGTGCATGAGCCACTGAAAGCTCAAGCCTGCCACCCTCCCTCTCCCCAGGATGTGGCGTTACGACCAGAGCTGCTGACTTTGGAAATATAGTGAATCAGGTTTGATTCTTGGCATCCGCTTAACATTCTGTGATTCTGGGCAAATCCCTTAATCTCCTAATGTTTATAAACAATGCATGTGACTTTGTGCACTTTAATTTGTGCTCATATAAAGCACTCGGGCTTCGCGTTGAGTTACCGCTGTATTTAAAAACGGTATAAAAAAGCACTTGGAGGTCAAAACAAAGCCTTAACATAAGGAAAGACAACTAGATACCCCATTTTCATTATTAAGGGGTCGATTAGGATGGCGGACGGAAACGTGTACCGTCCGCCGCGGAAGGTGGCAAGATACTCCGGACCTGTCCGCGGAAAATCCGCAACAGCAATTAGGATAAAACATGCAAAAAACGCCGACCGCGGCGTACGGAGCACACCAATCCCCGTCCGCGGCGGTCGGAGTACACCTGAGTCCGCGGCAGGCGGACGGAACAGTAAAAACACCGACCGCCGCGTACGCACATGACCGCGAATACATCCTCCACCCCCGCGATACCTGCGCAATGTCCGTGTCCGCTATTAGGATAACTCCGCAAGTACCCCGGTAGTCACCGCCATCCACGTCCGCAGCGGTACAAATGCACCGAGAATCCGTGCACCACAGCGGAACGACAACACAAACAACATCCCTACTGTCAAACCAATGCCATACATTGGCACGAAAGTTAATCACCAAACACACGAAAAAAAACGCCCACCCACCGAAAACATCCAAACCAATCCCAACACACAATGATCCACCGCCAAGCACCACACAATCCACACCTGGCAGCACTCCCACCTAGCACCTGACTGCCAATAACCATTCAGACACGGTCTAGACACACACCATAAAAGAACTCCCACCCACTCCACAACTCCTCTGCATCACAGCATAGCTGCTAGCAGGACACACCACTGAACTGAGACCAAAGAGAAATAGCATTCACACAACCCACACCCAAACACACCCACCACACAAACACCCACCACACCATTCTTACACACCACACACCTGCACCTCCCCATCCACGCAAACCCACACCCCGAGCACCACACACCATGGCACAAAAAAAACCCCCAAAATTCACTGACACCGAGTTGAAGGTTATGGTAGATGAGATTATCCGTGTGGAACCCCACTTATTCGGGGCCCTAGTGCAGCAGACCAGCATAGCCAGGAGAAACAGCATGTGGGACCGGATAGTCACCAGGGTGAATGCCTCCGGGAGCGTCCCGAGGACGAAGCAGGACATCCAGAGGCGGTGGCACGATCTAAAGACCCGAGTCAAAGCCATACGAGCCAAGAACTATCTCCGGGCTAATCACACCGGCGGTGGAACCCCTCCGGAGCCCTTACCCTACACCGAGTGGGAGGACAAGGTGATGACCATCATCCACCCTGAGAGCCTTGATGGACTTCCTGAGGGAGAAGAGGCTGGTAAGTACAAACCAAGCACCACGAGCACTACTACATGGTGTGCCTCACACAACTGTGAAGACACATCTCCCAGACCCCAACCCATGCATGCAGTCCACATACTCACCAACGTCGAAATCACTCCAACAGGCCCCCATGTCCATAGGGATGGCGGTGGTGGTGGGTGTGAGGGGATGGAACTACAACTCCCAACAGGCCCCCATGTCCATAGGGATGGCGGTGGTGGTGGTGGTGGTGGGTGGTGGTGGGTGTGAGGGGATGGAACTACAACTCCCAACAGGCCCCCATGTCCATAGGGATGGCGGTGGTGGTGGGTGTGAGGGGATGGAACTACAACTCCCAACAGGCCCCCATGTCCATAGGGATGGCGGTGGTGGTGGTGGTGGTGGGTGGTGGTGGGTGTGAGGGGATGGAACTACAACTCCCAACAGGCCCCCATGTCCATAGGGATGGCGGTGGTGGTGGGTGTGAGGGGATGGAACTACAACTCCCAACAGGCCCCCATGTCCATAGGGATGGCGGTGGTGGTGGGTGTGAGGGGATGTAACTACAACTCCCAACAGGCCCCCATGTCCATAGGGATGGCGGTGGTGGTAGTGGTGGTGGGTGGTGGTGGGTGTGAGGGGATGGAACTACAACTCCCAACAGGCCCCCATGTCCATAGGGATGGCGGTGGTGGTGGGTGTGAGGGGATGTAACTACAACTCCCAACAGGCCCCCATGTCCATAGGGATGGCGGTGGTGGTGGTGGGTGGGGTGAGTACCAGTGCAGACAGAATCGGCAAAAAAAGTGAAAACAACCTGTCAAGTCCACATTACTCATCCTCACATTTTTGTTTTGCAGGTCATCCTAATCTGACAGCTGGAAGCAACACCCGCCCTCCAGACTCGCCAATCACAGACGTCTCAGGGGACGATTGGCCAGCCACCTCCGGGGCAGAGGATGATCCCGGCACAAGCAGCCAGCCAGGGCCATCTGGCTCCCAGGTCACCCCTGCACCAACAACTACGGCCTCTGCCATTGTGACAACACCGGCCACTGTGACCTGCACAGCCACCACCAGCACCACCTCCACCACCACCACTACTACCACCACTCCTGCCCCTGCCACCCTGCCCAACCCAACGGCCAACGCCGTGCCAGCGCCATCCCAGCCACGCAGGGAGAGTGTGAGGCAAGGCAGAGATGCAAGGCCAGATCCGGCAGGCAGGAGCATACGCCAAAGAAGACGGGAGGATACCAACACACCCAATCCAGTGCAACAGTCATTGGAGGCACTGGGCAGGGTGGAGGTGAGCTACCAACGTGGTCAGGCACAGGCAGACCGGGCCCACCAGGACTTTGTAGATAACACTGCAATGTTGGGGGCCATTGAGAGGCGGCTTGGCCAACTAGTGGACATCTTCACCAGGACAATCAGGCCACAAACAACGCCACCGCCACCGCCACCGCCAATGCCACCGCCACCGCCACCGCCACCTGCGGCGGATGTGGTACCCGATGCCCCAGCGCAACCAGCTGACTCCGTACCGGCACAAAGACGGAGGGTCCGTCCGAGGCTGGAAGTGGGCGACAGCAGTGTGGAAGCAGCTGCCACACGCTCCAAGAGGAACAGAAAATGACTGTACCAGTACCTGCGCATGCCATTCACCCTGCCAACTATCCGGTCCCACCTGCCACAGGCCTGCTGTACTAGGCAGACACCACCCTATGTGGTGTCCGCACGGACATTTCATCTGCCATAACCTTCTACTCTCACTCCCCCACCCCTTCACTCATTTGTAAATATGCACCTACACCCATGCACAATTTGTAAATAAAAGCCACTTACTCACTCAATCATGTGTTGCCTCCATGTTTATTCACATGAATGCATCAGAAACAGATGTTACTAGGTACAGGTATCCAACTGGTACAGAATCATGGCGCTGCGGGAGTGACCTAGGGAAAATAGAAACCGCAAAGACACGTCAGGAAACATGATCACACTCATCAGAACACACTGCAGTGCAACATTTAACAACCCACACGCATCACAACAGTAATGGATGAGACGACACACATCATGGAGACGTGCATTGGCCACAATTTAGCACACACACACACATGCATGCATCACATAGCAGAACACAGAGATGAAGCACACCACTATGCCACAACACCAGCACACATTCACAGGGCATACCCAAGCAGCACAAGAGGAGCACACTCACAATCAAGGGAAGTAGCGATCAATGATCTGGCGCCTCTGGTCCACACCTTCCTCCTCACCACTATCCTCATCAGTTGACATGGCTGGGTCGGGAGGGCGAGGAACTTGCAGTTCATCAGGGTCCAAGAGCAGTTCAATGTTATAGCGCACAGCCAGGTTGTGAAGCATGCAGCACGCTATCACGATCTTGCATACTTTGCCTGGTGAGTAAGGCAGGGCCCCTCCAGTCTTATCCAGGCACCGAAACCTAGACTTGAGCAGGCCAAATGTCCGTTCTACCACTCGACGTGTCCTACCATGGGCATCATTGTATCTCATTTCTCCAGCTGTAGTGGGATTGCGTAAGGGACTGAGCAGCCAAGGCCTGTTTGGGTAAGCCGAGTCGCCTGTGTTGGTGTGAGAGAGAGAGAGAGAAACATCACAACCTGCATTGTGGGGCACACCATGCCACACAGATATCACTCCTGTCACCACAGCATACTCACCAACAAGCCACGCTTGTGCCGGACGCAGATTAGCCATCAGTTGGGGGACCATGCTGCTCCGCATGATGTGGGCGTCATGTGCAGAGCCAGGGAATCTTGCACACACATGTGAGATGATGTTGTCGGCCTGGCACACCACCTGCACGTTCAGGGAATGGAAGTGTTTCCGATTCCTATACACCTGCTCACGTGCCCGTGGTGCAATGAGAGCGATATGCGTGCCATCAATGGAACCCACAACGTGTGGTATACGACCCAGGGCATAGAAGTCAGCTTTGACCGCTGCCAACTCCGCCGCCTGAGGGAAATGTATATAGTCATGCTTGTACAGCATCATGGCTGTCAGTACATCCCGGAGTACCGTGCTGAACATGGCCTGTGACATTCCCCCGGCATCTCCAACTGTGTACTGGAATGTGCCTGTTGCAAAGAAATGGAGTGCCGCCATCACCTTTTGCGTGGGTGTCATGGAACCTGGATAGGTTCTTCGCGGCTGCAGGTGAGGAGACAATAGGGTCACAAGTTCCAACAATCGACGGCGATCCAGCCTGAATTTCCGGATCACCTCCTCGTCCACCATATCCTCCAGCACAGTGTATGGGCGATGGACATTTGGAGCCCTCCTGTGTGGGAGTAGATGGAATGGAAGTCAAATCACATACAACGCATGTGTGTGCACCTCAATCACATGTCAACGCCCTCTACCAACATGTAGTATCCAGTGTATGCTTGTCATATGTGTGACTCCTCTGATTGTCAGGACAACATGGATCGACGTAGCAACAATGTGCATCCACTAGCAACATGATGTTTAGCAACATGTGCAATGCACACTGTCTCACCTCAACATCACTGCCAACCAGACATGTGACATGACCCACATGTGTAGGCCCAACATCACATGCACACATGCAAGTACATGCACACATACTAAATTAAACACCCCCCCACCCCCCCATATCATGATGCACCAATGGCAACACCAGGAATGGTGGGCATACGGACATCACATGCATGGGGACACAATAGGCAACACACATGTACAGTACACAACAGAACCCCCACCATAGTCATCATCTGACACATACCACTCACTGACAACTGATTCACAGGTGCCCATACATACGGGATCTACTGTGTACATGTGAGGTACGACAAAATTGTGTAGGGTACTACCCGATGTGGACATGCACACGTGATGGACACTTGTGGCTCACCGATGCCCATGGTATGGACACACATGGGATGGAGCATGACATGTGTAGCCACGCAATCACGCACACAACCGTGAGCAGGCAGCTGCAGACAATGGTACAAGGTGCATCATCGGCTAAGATGCAAACATTGACCACGCCATGGCGGTGCACTGCATCCGCTGTTTACGTCTGGGCATACGCGGGCCGCCTTCGACATTCACATTGTCTGCACGTGCACAGACCGTCACGCCCACACACCGGCAAGTGCATGTGCAAGGTTCCGGGACGGATGGTCGATTTGCAACAATGTTGTATCACTGGCGCCTCCATGGCGGTGCACGTACACAGCGGGGGAGGTGCAGGCCTATACACCCTGTAGATGTACTCAATGGACATGCCAGTTCATGACCCCCCTTACAGTCACCTTGCATCATCCACCGTACACCGGCCGGAGCGGCCGGCCCATGAACAACCGCCGTGCCAGGCCCTGCCCAGGACCGCCGTGCCGGCCATGGCAACAACCGCCATTGCACGGCCCTTCCACTACCGCCGTGCCAGGCCCTGCCCAGGACCGCCGTGCCGGCCATGGCAACAACCGCCATTGCACGGCCCTTCCACTACCGCCGTGCCAGGCCCTGCCCAGGACCGCCGTGCCGGCCATGGCAACAACCGCCATTGCACGGCCCTTCCACTACCGCCGTGCCAGGCCCTGCCCAGGACCGCCGTGCCGGCCATGGCAACAACCGCCATTGCACGGCCCTTCCACTACCGCCGTGCCAGGCCCTGCCCAGGACCGCCGTGCCGGCCATGGCAACAACCGCCATTGCACGGACCGCCAGGGAACGCCGGTAGTGGAAGGGCCGTGCAATGGCGGTTGTTGCCATGGCCGGCACGGCGGTCCTGGGCAGGGCCTGGCACGGCGGTTGTTCATGGGCCGGCCGCTCCGGCCGGTGTACGGTGGATGATGCAAGGTGACTGTAAGGGGGGTCATGAACTGGCATGTCCATTGAGTACATCTACAGGGTGTATAGGCCTGCACCTCCCCCGCTGTGTACGTGCACCGCCATGGAGGCGCCAGTGATAGTACATTGTTGCAACTGAAGCATCCGTGCCTGAGGCTTGCACGTGCGGTTGCCGATGTGTGCCCGTGACGGTCCCTGCACATGCAGCCAATGGGAAGAGGGCCGCTGGCCGCATACGGCCAATCACAAGTAGCGGAAGCTGTGCACCGCAACAACAGGGCCAGTCATTGGCCCATTTCACGATCACGCTTCCAGGGCTGACCAATTGCTGGCGACGTATGCCACTGACACGTGCTGAGGGCCCTATATATGTGTGTTGGCCAAAATGAAACTTCCTACCCTGGGGACCATTGCTGCCTGTGACCATCACCTCGACCTGCTGCTGCTGCTGAGCTGACCACCGACTGCTGCCTGTGACCATCACCTCGACCTGCTGCTGCTGCTGAGCTGACCACCAACTGCTGCCTGTGACCATCACCTCGACCTGCTGCTGCTGCTGAGCTGACCACCGACTGCTGCCTGTGACCATCACCTCGACCTGCTGCTGCTGCTGAGCTGACCACCGACTGCTGCCTGTGACCATCACCTCGACCTGCTGCTGCTGCTGAGCTGACCACCGACTGCTGCCTGTGACCATCACCTCGACCTGCTGCTGCTGCTGAGCTGACCACCGACTGCTGCTCTAGTGCCATACTCAGTGATCTTGCCATGTCGAGAGGCAAAGAGATCCGGTCTCGACCCTTCACCGCCGCGGAGCTTGATGTCCTCGTGGACGGTGTACTCCGCAACTATGGACGCCTCTACGGCGCACCGGGACGGGTGGTAAGTGCAGTGTGGGACATGTTGGTGTGCATGAGGGGGCCAAATGATCAGGCCTATTTCTATCTTAGCTGTGTAGTGTGGGCTAGACATATGTTCCTGATTGTGCATGGCTGCTGACAGTAACGTCTTGCCCCTATGTGTGTGACAGGCCACCTGTCCACTGACTTACACCCTTTTGTCTCCCATCATGGTAGGTCAAGCTGCACCTTCGCAAGGACCTGTGGAGGAGCATAGCACGGGAAGTACGGGCATTGGGGGTGTGCAACAGACGACATACACACTGCCACAAACGCTGGGACGACATTTCCAGGCTGAGCAAGAATGTAGCGGAAGTAACACTGGGCCTGATTCCAAGGACGCCCCGTCTGTCCCGACGCTCCATGACCCCTCTCATGCACCGTATCATTGCAGTGACGCATCCTGAACTGGCCGAACGTCTGAGTGCCGATCAACAGCAAACTAGCGGTGAGCATACTGTCTGTGTAGGAAACTTGTGAGTGCTATGCATGTATTGGTGCACAGACACACTATTGAGTTCCGTGTTGCGTATGTATGCCTGTGATGCCATTTTGGTCCCATTGGGTGGTACTCATTTGACATCCAGGTCCGCCATGTTGACACGCCACTTGCTTAGTAGTTGAGTGTAAAAGCACATCCCCTAGTGGTCCATGGCCCCATGGCAGAAAATGTGAGGATGACTGGTAGGGGTGGGCCATGTGCAGGATGAGGGCTCCTAAACCTTTGTCTGCTATGTGATTTGGCTATCCTGTTCCTTCTGTACGTGAGTGTGCCCATGACTCACACATCTTTTCTGTGCATTTCAGCTTTGACAGAGGACACTCAGCCACAGACGGTGGAGAGTAGCCGAGGAAATGAGTCCGGCTCAGACTTCGCACACACGCAGACTGACACGGAGGAGGCCAGCGCCGGAGAGGGGGACAGGACCGTCCCTGAGGACTCGCATGTGGAGACACCATCGTCCTCCTCGTCGGACACTCTTGGTGAGCCTGCACTGTTGTCACAGACTGGTAGTGGGCACTCATCACCTTCTGTCGTAAGACAGCACACAGGGCCCACACTTCCGCCAACTGCACCATGTACTGTTCGTGGCCGGAGGAGTAGGGGGAGCAGAGTGGCGTTCGGTGCAGGCACCGCTGCCCCTGCCACGGTGAGCCAAAATGCACTGTGTGCTGAGGCCGTTGATCTGCTGCGACAGCTGTGTGTGGGGCAGACCAATATGACAAATGCTTTCCAGGACCATGATAGGAAGTTGGGGCAGGTGGTGGCATTCATGGAAGGGATGCATGGCGATCTTGCAGGTCTACACAGGACAGTGCAGTCATTGGCAAGCAGTGTGTCGTCTGCAATAGTACAGTCGAACGAACAGGGTGCTACTTCTGTTTCACCATCTACACCGCTGGATGTCTCAGGGGGTAGTGATTATTCTGAGCAGGACTCAAATACAGGTTATTGCACTAGAAGCAGCGTCAGACAGCACGTCAGGGCACGCAGGGCACAGACCCCATCCCCTAGATCAGCTAAATCTGTTCACGTAGACGACGTCAGATGCACTGGAGTACACACACAGGATCCACAAGTGTTGTTGGGGGACATGCCTTCCGGAGCTACACAGGCATTCAACACGAAAGGTACTCCCAAGGCAAGGGATACTCACATGTCCATGGACTGTTCCTTGGACAAGGCCAGTCAGAAGACAAAGGCACCTACTAGGAGCAGGGAGACTCCCAAGGGCAGGCCCACAGCAGAGGTAAGGGACACTCCCAAGGACAGTGAGGAGACTAAGGCACCTACTGAGAGCAGGGAGACTCCCAAGAGCAGGCCCACAGCAGAGGTAAGGGACACTCCCAAGGACAGTGAGAAGACTAAGGCACCTACTAAGAGCAGGGAGACTCCCAAGAGCAGGCCCACAGCAGAGGTAAGGGACACTCCCAAGGACAGTGAGAAGACTAAGGCACCTACTAAGAGCAGGGAGACTCCCAAGAGCAGGCCCACAGCAGAGGTAAGGGACACTCCCAAGGACAGTGAGAAGACTAAGGCACCTACTAAGAGCAGGGAGACTCCCAAGAGCAGGCCCACAGCAGAGGTAAGGGACACTCCCAAGGACAGTGAGAAGACTAAGGCACCTACTAAGAGCAGGGAGACTCCCAAGAGCAGGCCCACAGCAGAGGTAAGGGACACTCCCAAGGACAGTGAGAAGACTAAGGCACCTACTAAGAGCAGGGAGACTCCCAAGAGCAGGCCCACAGCAGAGGTAAGGGACACTCCCAAGGACAGTGAGAAGACTAAGGCACCTACTAAGAGCAGGGAGACTCCCAAGAGCAGGCCCACAGCAGAGGTAAGGGACACTCCCAAGGACAGTGAGAAGACTAAGGCACCTACTAAGAGCAGGGAGACTCCCAAGAGCAGGCCCACAGCAGAGGTAAGGGACACTCCCAAGGACAGTGAGAAGACTAAGGCACCTACTAAGAGCAGGGAGACTCCCAAGAGCAGGCCCACAGCAGTGGATAGGACCACTCCCAAGGGCAGGGACACACACAGAGAGCAGGTGTCTGCTGGAGACAGGTGCACCACAGACGACAAGTCTGCTGGCAGGAACAGGGCGGCGAGCAGGGCACAGGCTACATCCAGAGACAACACTCCACCTAAGGATAAGGCACATCCTACGGACAAGGCATCTAGCATGGACAATGGCGCTATCAAGGACAGGCATACTTCACCCCTGGCTGCACTGAGGCTGATGTTTTCTACTAAACGCCAAACTGATGTCTCCGCGGCGGAGTCCCCCCATACCTCCACTCCCATCCAGGCCAGTCAGAAGCAGAGGAGGGTGTCCCCTGTTGTTGCATCCCCCATTACACATCATTCCGAGTCCAGGCGGCAGGCACAGAGCAAACGACAAGCAGGCTCCAGCACGTCCCCCGAAACCAGATCCCCGGCAGCAGTTGCTCCACCTATGCTGGGTGGTGATTCTTTGGAGTCCCCACCACTTGGCAGTCCTGTCCTGTCCAGGGTGCACTCACACCTCCCTAAGAAACGCAGACACACACCATTGACACCTGCCAACCCCGATTTGGCTCTAGGTGAGCTATCCCCAGCTCCCAGGCCCACCCTGCCTCCTGGCCCATACAGCCCTGTGGCTCATCATTTCAGTTGTCCCAGTGGCGCTGGTGCAGTTGACTCTCATGTATCAGATGGTGGCACAGTGTCAGTTGTGCCCTCTCCTGTTGCAGATCCTGGCAGGGTATGTGGGTCTATGGCTCACGTGTCAGTTAGGAGATCTGTGGCTGTGTTGCACACTCCTGTTTCTGGTGCTGGCAGTCTGTCTGGGTCAGTGGCTCACGTGTCAGTGACTACATCTGTGGCTGTGTCTCACACTCCTGTTGCTGGTGCTGCCAGTGTGTCTGGGTCCGTGGCCCATGTGTGTGTCACTCGGGCTGTGGCTGTGTCTCACACTCCTGTTGCTGGTGCTGCCAGTGTGTCTGGGTCCGTGGCCCATGTGTGTGTCACTCGGGCTGTGGCTGTGTCTCACACTCCTGTTGCTGGTGCTGCCAGTGTGTCTGGGTCCGTGGCCCATGTGTGTGTCACTCGGGCTGTGGCTGTGTCTCACACTCCTGTTGCTGGTGCTGCCAGTGTGTCTGGGTCCGTGGCCCATGTGTGTGTCACTCGGGCTGTGGCTGTGTCTCACACTCCTGTTGCTGGTGCTGCCAGTGTGTCTGGGTCCGTGGCCCATGTGTGTGTCACTCGGGCTGTGGCTGTGTCTCACACTCCTGTTGCTGGTGCTGCCAGTGTGTCCGAGGCAGGTAGTTCACGCAGTCCCCCTGATTCTGTGATGTGAGGTGCTGTACACTTCACTCAAATGTTAGTTCACATGGTGTGTCCGTTGAGAACTGCGTGGCACTCTTGTGGTCCCTGTGACGGTTTGGTAGGGACACGTAGTTGTGCTGCCTCTGATGTACCTGCTCTGTACTGCACAATGCCCTGTTGATGCTCTGATACTGCATTCTGCCCTCTCGTTTACTGCCTATGATGTACCTGCTCTGTACTCCACAATGCCCTGTTGATGCTCTGATACTGCATACTGCCCCTCTCACGTGCTGCCTCTGATGGGCCTGTTCTGTGCAATGGACTGTTGATGCACTTTGCCCCTCTCACGTGCTGCCTCTGATGGGCCTGTTCTGTGCAATGGACTGTTGATGCACTTTGCCCCTCTCACGTGCTGCCTCTGATGGGCCTGTTCTGTGCAATGGACTGTTGATGCACTTTGCCCCTCTCACGTGCTGCCTCTGATGGACCTGCTCTGTGCAATGGACTGTTGATGCACTTAGCCCCTCTCACGTGCTGCCTCTGATGGACCTGTTCTGTACTGCACAATGCCCTGTTGATGCTCTGATACTGCATGCTGCCCTCTCGTTACCTGCTCTGATGTACCTGTTCTGTACTGCACAATGCCCTGTTGATGCTCTGATACTGCATTCTGCCCTATCGTTTACTGCCTATGATGTACCTGCTCTGTACTGCACAATGCCCTGTTGATGCTCTGATACTGCATTCTGCCCTCTCGTTTACTGCCTATGATGTACCTGCTCTGTACTGCACAATGCCCTGTTGATGCTCTGATACTGCATACTGCCCCTCTCACGTGCTGCCTCTGATGTACCTGCTCTGTACTGCACAATGCCCTGTTGATGCTCTGATACTGCATGCTGCCCTCTCGTTACCTGCTCTGATGTACCTGTTCTGTACTGCACAATGCCCTGTTGATGCTCTGATACTGCATTCTGCCCTCTCGTTGACTGCCAATGATGTAGCTGCTGTGGTGCCCACTTTGCCCATGCTCACGCATACACTGTGATTTAACCCCTATTTTGTACAATAAAGGTAGTCTATCAGGTCTCGTGGTCTGTCGTTGTCATTCCTGCTTGCGTACTACTAATGTGTATTTGTATTTGCTTCTCATCATGGTTTCGGTAACATGACACTCCCCCTCCCTACGTCACGTCCCTTACTGGTATTCCACTGCAGACAGCCAATGGTTTGTGCCTTACCTGCGTCGTCGTCCATGGTGGGCCATGACTAGGACGTGGTGGATCGCGAAGAGCATCGGGAAAGCGTGTAGCGCTGGGTCCATGGTGTTGGTCAGCTTGCGGTGGGTATCTCTGCTATGTCACCTGTCTTCGCAGTGGGGATTCCGCCGTGTTCAGACAGGTTGTTTTTCCGCTGCGGTTTTATGTGTATTTTCCGCCATTTTGATTTGGGGGACGGTCTTCGACGTCAGTACGTACGGCGGGGCCTCCGGATGTGTTCCGTCCGCCACGGTCTCGTGTGTAGTTCGGCGGCGGAGCGTGCTTTTCCGTCGCGGACGGAAATTTGACACGTTTTCCTATCCTGATATGGCGGACGGAGTATCCGCGGCAGGCGGACACGGAAAAGGCTTTTTCCGCCTACTCCAGGGCCGCGGTGGCTCTTCCGTCCGCCATCCTAATGAGCCCCTTAGTGTGAAAGAACTTTCATGTATGTGGGATCAGACCACCAGTTGTACAAGTCAATCACTTTTAATAAGTACTTCCCAGTGAAGTGCTGTAATGCGTCCTATACATGTCAAAGCTTCCACATACTAAATCTATCTAAAAAAAAAGAAAATTAAGAAACCTTATCATATGTTACGTGATGTCTGTTCTATGATTTGCAAAGAAAATAATTTCAGGGTTCGGCTCGTACATGGGCTCTGAGATCCAAGCCTGACCATTGGCTCAGCTCTCTCTATTCATTTGTTGGCTCACCCACCTCTAGCTATTAGCAACTGCTCCTCAAAATACATTATGCAAAGACATTATTCTCTGACACAGTCATAAAGTACACCAAAATTCAAAACAAATGCTACAGTTGACATCATCAAGTCAGAGTTAAAGACTTTGACACACACACAAAATGAGTCAGGTTCTTTGGATGAAACTTATTTCTATTGGCACCACTCCATGACTGGGAGGACGCGTACCGCAATCTTTTGCAAAAACATTCCACCGATTGCCAGGCAAATTGCATTCCAGATCTCTTGATCTGCAGTATGTTGCAACACTCCGCAGCATCCAGCTAAGACTTACTAGTGACAAATGAAAGGATGGACATGACCTAGGAACAGTTGATATAAATCTTAATATGTTTGTGACTAACTTTAGATTTTAATTTTGAACCATTTTCAGAGAAATATCAACAACTGCTAAAGGAATTTCCTATATAGCATGATCATCTTTAAATGTAAGCTATTGACAATATATTATTGTACCTTCAAAACAGATATATTAAACCACTTTCATGATAATGAAAATTAAACAATATTTAATGTAATTAGTAGTAGCATAACTTATAAAAGAGTATATGTGAATAGGAAATAAAAACAAAAGACACAGTCCTTAAATGAAGAGCACTTGTAACAATGCATGCATTTTCTACACATGCCATTACAACGCAAGTCGTTACAATGACGCATTGTTACAGGGCATGCCATTACAACGCAAGTCGTTACGACTTGCTGTAGGGGCGGCGGTGGCTGGAGTTTGGAATAGTATAATTTACTATTCCAACTCCAATGTGTGCAACAGTAGGGAAGGTACTGGATTGAAAATCCAACAAATCCTACACCTTCTGCCCCCTACAGCAAGTCGTTTTAACGACTTGCCTTGTGATGGCATGCGATGTAACAATGCGTTGTTGTAACGACTTGCGTTGTAATGTCATGCGATGTATCGTATGTGTTGTAAATGATGTTTCCCCCTCAAATTCACATACTATCAGGTAAAGATTTTGTCACTGAGTTCACGTCTAAGGTCACTGGTTTCATCCTCATCACTGTCAACTTGATGACGCATGTCACCAGCCTTACTCTTCGTTTCCCACTGGTAATCTTCATCAAGGAGGAATGGAATATTTCTCCACAGGGTAGTGTTGTGAAGCATACTATATGAAACAACAAGCTTGCAGAATGTCCCAGGATAGTAGAGCAGGCCCTTTCTTATCTTGTCCAGGCACCTAAACCAGGCCTTCGGGAACATAAAAGCCCACCCCACAGGACCCCTTGTTCACATATGGGCCACATTGAAGTAGACTTCCCCTGTCATATTTAGGTTTCTCAGAGGTGTTAAAAGTCATGTATAACTAGAATAAACTAAGTCCCTTGCAAAATGTAAACTAAAAAGCAAATGTAAATTGAGATGATGTTTGGAAGGGCACAACTTTCCAGAAAGATTCACATCAATCTACATTTTAAAACTTATCAACAAGCCTGGTCCTCCTTTGTGCAAGATCTGCTATCTGTTATGGCATGGTGCTATTGCATAGCACTAGCGAATCAGGAGTGGAACCTGGAAATCTTGTACACACACTGGTGGTCTCGCGATCTGCAAGCACCTGCACACTGATGGAGTGAAAAGCCTCCTATTGTGGTACACTAGTTCCTGGCACCAATGCAAAATGGGTTCCATCTAAGGCACTACCTACATGTGGCATGCCTCCCAAGCCATTGAACTCAAGCTTGATTTTGTTCAGTGTAGCATTATCAGTTGGAAATTGAATGTAGTAATTTGTACATGTGAGCATAGAATCGGGACCGAGTTGAGGACACATTGAAATATTGACTGCGTTATCCGATTGTAATCTATAACTACGTGTGCAAGATAGGGCCAGTAACTCAGAAATGTAACACTGCCATCATCTTCACAATGGCAGTCTGAATTTTGAAGTTGGAAAAAGTTTGGATTGAGATTGTTGCGATGAGCTGTCAATGGTACTATGGTGAAGCCTGTGCTTCCTCGTAATGTTCCATTCCCGCATAGTTTCTGGATCCAGGCACATTTCGTATTCTTGCTCATTCCGTTGACGTGTCCCTCTCCATCTTCCGTGGGCTGGTTGATAGCCATATCTGCAACATGTGAGTGCAATGTGTCAATGACCTATGTTCATGCATGTTTGATGGACATAATAGAACTGTTTGACATTTTTGAATGTCAAATTACAAACACATAAGTATTAAATAATTAATCTCTATTTGATATAAATACATATATTATCAATTCTATATTTTTCATAAAAGCTGCTAGTAAGAAAAAATAGAAAACATTTTCAATGTTCATATTTTTTACTATTCTTTAAAATCAATGTATATATAATCAAATTGTTGAAATCTTTTTTTTAAAAATAATTTTGTTTAATTAGAATGTGTTGAAACTTCCATCAAGGTTGACATAGTTTACACCATGGACATTCTATATCTGTTGTTTGTTACATGGGCATTCTAGTTGTTATTGACAGAAGCAACATCAGGAATGACCAATGCTTTTGTTAATGCACTGTCCACTCTGCCATTTTGTCAGGGTTCCCCTATGCGTACAATGTCATCTTTAGATGACGGTGGATGCCCGACACATCCATCATTGACAATGATCCACCATTGTAGTTTGTAACCATTGTTTCTAGCATCTGTGGTCCAGCACTGGGTATAAATGTCCTTCATTAACAGAATCTGTTGTCCGTCATGTATGAGTACATTGACAGAAATTCCAGTACGTTTACAAACATGTTTTTTAAGGCCATTAGGTCACTTGCCTTCTAACCATCAAATGTAACAGACCTCAAAGTTGATGCTCATTTTCTTCTACCAGGACCCACCATCGCTAAATGACCCACCATCGCTAAAGGGCCCACCATCGCTAAAGGGCCCACCATGGCTAAAGGAGCATGTGATAGGGCCCCTAACTTCACTTCTTAAGAGTTGGCTATCCCTGCATAGGGGGCCTGACCAGCCAACTGTATTGTTCAACAGAAAGTGAGGTGAAATGCATATATGAAATTAGCTTAATTTTATATATTCAGTTAGGGCCAGATGTAGCTAGCCTAATACAGGTCGGTAACGGTCGAAATTACCGGATTTTTGGCCGGTATTCGACTGGTATTAGGATTTTGAGATGTAGGTGGCCAATTTACAGATTCGGTAATTTACCGAATCGGTATTTTAAGGAATCGATAAATTACCGATTCCTTAAAATACCGAATCTGTAAATTACCAAATCTGCAATGTAGGGAGCACTCAAATGAGTGAATTGCATAGTTAAGGATTCAGTATTTACCACCAACTAAAAGTTGGTGGTAAATATCGAAAACCTTTGGAAAAGCATTTTTGTGCATTTCCAAAAGTGCCATGTGGCAGACATACATGCCCTTAGGGCATGTATGTGTGCCACATGTGCACACATGCACGATTCAGGGGTGCAACATGGTGTCAATGTGACACCCTGCCACCTTTGAATGTGTTCCCCCATTATCGAATTAGTATTTACCAATTCGGTAAATCCCATTCATTCTTTTGGGCCTCCAGGCCCATAGGAATGAATGGGAATTACCGAATCTGTAAATACCGATTCGGTAAATACCGAATTGTACCGATTTGGTAATACTTACCGAATTATTTACTGCATAGCATTTACCGATTCTAAAATAGCGAATCGGTAAAATTCGGTATTTTAGAATCGGTAAATTAGGATTACCTACATCTGGCCCTTAGATTGGTAGTGACTTCACGCTCTTACCCTACTACTTCAAAAGTCATATTCCCCATATGAAAAATGGATTCATAGCCTAATGACGTGGCAAATAGTGATTTACACACAAGCTACTGCAAAACCACATATTATTTTCACCTTGTGTGTCAAAAATGTACTTTTTATGACTTCATATGAAAAACAAAGTTCCCTGTGCACTGGTCACCTTTTATAATTAAAAGCTAAGCCAGACGAAAAATTTACAGCTAAATATTTGTTAGAATTAGATATGGCAGGAACATTATTTTAGATTCAATATTTTATTTACTCGTGCACATCAGAATTCGTGTGTTATGAACTCCACCACCATCAATTATTGCTAAACAAACACTTAATTAAATTGCTTACCCAAAATACTTTACCAGCAAGGTATGTTGTGATTCAAAACTAATGAATCAGACATTGGTGAAGGCAAATAGCCCTTTGGTGTGGGCAAGCTCTGGTCAACCAGGGCAGCTGCAATCAGAATAAAAAATTATTTATATTTATTAAGCATTTCATGTTTTTGTGTCAATGTTGGAATGCCATAAACATTTTAGGACATGGAACTATCCAAAACAAGGGCTGCACTGCATGTTGAAGTTACATTTTCAACTGTAGAGCCAATAGCGAAGGCGCCTTTTAACTTTTCACAGTGCACTTCACTTTAACAGTGACATTAAAACAGTGGCCTTTAGTTCTTTTATGCCAGAGTGGGTACTCCACACAATGTGAGAAATAGCACATACCACTAAAAGAAAGGGAGGTCCCCGTACTTATCCAATTTGGGACAAGGGGAAATGTAACAGAAAATTAAAGCATGTCCCAATTTAAACACCAGAGACTGTATTGGCAGGTCTGATTGGCCTAGCAAAAGATATTCATCACACTCTAATGGATAACACACTATTAGAAACAAGCATTTACAATGCAATGGTTTCGCCTTTGGAAAAGTTAGAGCTATTGGCATTGTAAATGACAAATTTTGTATTTATGTGTTGGTTTTGAAAACAGATAAATAAATGGCATTGTCATTTACATTGCCATTAGCTTAATCTCTTGCAACCTATTGTACCCTACGGACGAGCTCAGCAGACAGCAATTACTACCACACACACACACCCAGAGCCACACACACACACACACCCACCCAGAGCCACACACACCCACTCAGAATATTAATATTTGGCTTTTAAGGACTAAAAAGAATGTATTTACCATAACCAGGATTCCGATTTATGTACAAGGTAATGTGAGAATCTGTATTACTTGATCGAAAATCAGGTTCTGAAATGACCAAAGGGGTAAATATTCATACTAATATTCTCCTAGATTATTAGATTACAAGCTTCATATCTATTACCATCAAGACCTGTCAGGGGCGTAGCTAGAGCTTGTGGCGCCCGGGGCTATCCCTCAGGTTGCCGCCCCTTGGAAGAGGGGAGGGTGCTGGGGAAAAAGGACGGTGAGCACAATTAAGAGACAAAATAACAGGCCCCGCCATTGTGTGCCAGCCATCTTATTATTAAAGAACAACAGACCAGGAAGCAGTGTTGCAGCCTTGATTGGATGACTGGTGTTATTGTGACACTGGTAACCTTTCCATGAGTCAGTCCTGTTTTATAGGCACACGGAGTTCACTAACTAGGGTGTAAGGTGAAGCGATTTTGGAATGAGCTACAATATTACTGTGCCCTTTAAGATATAAAGGGAGGGTGACAGGGAACGACTTGCACAAATCTAGCTCATAAAAGCCCACCACTGAGATCCAGATTGTGTCAATATTTCCACCCTTCCTCGTGAATAGAAAAGTTGCCTGCATAGGAGGGATTATGGGTATATTACTTCTCTCCCCCCTCTGTGGTAAAGTGGACGATGCCTAACTAAGGGATTTTAAAGTAGTGGTTCATAGCTGCCAAGGTTTCAGATTGCTTTGTGTGACATTTTCATAATTTCAGCGTAATTATGAGTGACATTTCAAAAACTAGGTGTGACACTTTTTCCGCAAATCAAAACCATGGAATTAGAACGAGGGAAACATAAATATCAGACATTACACCCATAGGGGTCACAACCCGGACACAGACTGTACTTTATTTCAAAAAGACACAATGAGCAGTTTAATAAAAAATCAATTTGCGGATTATAGCAGGGTTCGCAGCCCCGCTCATTATTTATTATTTACCCGAGGCTGAAAATACATGTTATTGCTATTCTAAGCCATTACCATACGACACAGTAAGGCATCGGAGGGAGGGGGGTGGGGCAGGGCAAGCCTCAGGAAGAGAGGCTGACTGAAGTACACATAGCCTAGTTCAGAGCCCGACTGTAAGCTGTATTCTCAAAAAAAATACACTTTTTGAGAGAGTGAGCAGTTATATTCATAAATAGTTGCACGCCCGTCAGCTCTGGCCATGGTTTACTGGTATGTCACCGCCTCTACCTAAGAGTACTTGCACCAGTGCGTGTCATGCAGGCTGTCTAAAAACACACATATGGCACAGAAGTCTTAATTTTAAAACATACCGGCACTCTCTCTCTCTGGTACATACTTCATTCTGATGACCAATGGCTTCGTGTGGCAGCTGAGCCCAACTCCAGCACTTCTCCTCCGGGGCTCCATGCGTCTCCGGGCGGGACTTCCGTCAGCTGGAGGAACACAACTCCGCTCCTGCCGTCTCTTCCCCCGGGGCTCCCTCAGCACACGGGAGCCCCGCACCATCCAGCACTTCTCCTCCGGGGCTCCATGCGTCTCCGGGCGGGGGCGGGACTTCCGGACTTCTCTCCCACGCACCATGCCAACGGTGCTTCACCCTAACCCCCGTTTCCCCTCCCTTGCCCCACAGGACTCTGCTGACTTGCCTGACGCCGCGGCACCTGAGCCCTTCGAAGCATTCTTGAAGGGAGAGGACACGGACGGCGGGAGTGGGCGGGAGGGGACACGGACGGCGGGAGGGGGCGGGAGGGGGCAATCGGATATGAAATTATAAGCGTACCTTAACAAGCTAAGTGAAACGCAATAATGTAGTTTGCATTGACCGTGGATTGGACTCTGTTGTAGGAAATGGCCCTTTCTCCCGCGTGACTGCTGGCCCACATAATGCCTCGACTTCTGAGCGGTGACGGGTGGCGTTGTCTTGGATTGCTAGATGCGATCATCTGGGATGAACCCCCTACTGTTACATTAAAAAAATCCTATTAGAGCTTCCCTGCTGAGGTGTCAGGCTTTGTTGTGCTGGACGTTCTTAATCTTAGTGAGACGTGCTTCCTATCGAACGAAAAGCAGACTAAGACAGCTGGAGAGGACATTCAGTGACCCCTAGATAAAGAGCAGCCCTGGCGAGGAGTGTTTCTCTGTCCTACTAAACGCATAAAGTGCGACTACTGTCCGAATGCACTTATAGCAACACTGAGTGTATATTGCCCCAGTAAACGAATAGCTCAGCTGTCTGCCAAGAAGCCCTGGGTCTATGCACCTGAAAGCACAGTAACACTGCTGCCCCTCTGTCCTATGTCTTAAAACCCCTGATTAGACGTGTTGTTGCTCTCAACTAGTGAGTGTATAGGCAGCCATACGGAGAAGTATGTACACTGTTGTACATTACGGCTGCTGAGAAGTGTCGGTTTACTTCTGTCCCACCAAACATATGGCAGCTCAGGCGAGACTTCCTTGAACTGCCCCACCAAGCACATGGCACCCTTCGTTAGAAGTGCTGGGTCTACTTTATTATATGTATAGCAGGGCAGCTGAGAAGTGCTTGATTTACTACTTTGAACGTACATCAGCAGACCCCGCTAAGAACTGCTAGGGCTGGCATATCAGGTGTATAGCAGGGCACCCGAGAAGTGCCTGCACTTCCACTTCAAACATACTATAGCTGGATCTGCGGCGTAGCGGGGCGGGTTAGAAGTGCCTTTATTAATACTTTAAACCCACAGCGCACTCCCCCATTAATGATGAAAACTCAAACGATACCACTGAGGACAACAATGACAGTGTTCAATTCAGCAAGCTACACATCATCAATCGAGTGATAATGCACATGACCTTTGGCCACATGCTGGATACACTGCTATCTATCAAGTCACCCACATTTGGTTGGGTATTTGGGATGCAAAAGCCAGTGTTAAAAGTCCATACACAGATGGACTTTGCTCGCCTGTAAATCATTACGGGGGTATGACTGGGTCGTTCTAGAAATGTTCAATAACAGTGCATATAATGGGAAAAGGCCATATCCTGTGTACAGTACCTACGGTGCTTGACTGTATTAGTGGTGCCCTTGTATGTAACGAGCACAGGGTATGTACAGTTAGAAGCCACGACAAGTATGCTCTACTCTGAGCTGATGGCACAAGCCACTCCCAAGGGAGTCACTCTAGTCACTAGTGATGTAATTTGACGTCGTGTAACTGTCCTCAGTGACCATTCCAGTGGCGATGGTTATGGTGGTGTACTGTACCATACTGGCAAACCATAGTGATGTTTCAACGTTTCAGGGTCCATACTGGCAAACCATAGTGATGTTTCAACGTTTCAGGGTCCACACACAACATACTACGTACTGCCACGATTCTTGACAGTTCAGAGAGAGACTGTCGCAAATCCACGAGTTTGACTGACAGTTCTTTTGCTCGCTCCCATGAACAGTAGCATCAGAGGAGCTACTGGCAGACGGTGCATTTTAATACCAGATTGCTAGAAATGGTTAAATGTGGTCGATACCGGCAGTGGCAATAGTATGTAAGGCCTGGTCGACTTTCACGCCCTCGGCCTAACGTATGACATCAGTGTGGCTCTAAGATAGACTTGATCAAACATCCGACATGTTAAGGATTGAGGAGAGGTCGCACACAGATAGATAGATATCCTTCATAAACCGCGGACTGGCGCTCGGCTCAGAGGGTGCAATGGTCTTCTCCAGGCGGGCCCGCTCTCTGAAGCAAACCACAGCCCGTCTCGGTGGCAGAGACCGCAGACTCGAGCGCCGCGAGTCACTCCTCGTCTGCCGCACGAACACTTCTTCCTGGCTTGTACACTTGGTATGCAGGAAGCGAGGCGCAGATAAGGCGAATCTCTTCCCTGTGTCAGCGATCCTGCCTTTATTGTCATGACAACGCACTTTCAGTCTGACGGTGAGAAAAGGGGCGGCCACCTCCCCCGGCGGCGCACGGCCCGACCATGGCATGCTCCCTGGCCCCGGGGAGGGCAGCCCGCAGGAATGCCAGGCACGCAGGGGTCAGCCCCCCGCCTTTGAAGCCTCACGCAGCCACTGTCAGGAGCCTTCTGCCGGGCAATCTCACATTAACGGAGGCCGCGGGCGGGGCTTGGGAACCTGCCCGACGCGAAAGGGAGTCTCCGGCAACGGACGGCGGGAGGGGGCGGGAGGGGGCGGGAAACGTGCACAGGACAGCGAGGGGGGGGGGGGCGGAAAGGCACACGGAGGGGGCGGGACGGACGGCGGGAGGGGGCGGGAGAGGACACGGAGGGGGCGGGAATGGACTGCCGGGCAATCTCACATTAACGGAGGCCGCGGGCGGGGCTTGGGAACCTGCCCGACGCGAAAGGGAGTCTCCGGCAACGGACGGCGGGAGGGGGCGGGAGGGGGCGGGAGGCGGGAAACGTGCACAGGGCAGCGAGGGGGGGGGGGCGGAAAGGCACACGGAGGGGGCGGACGGACGGCGGGAGGGGGCGGGAATGGACAGCGCATCTGAATTCACTTTCAGTGAAAGGGGAGGGAACGGGGAAAAACGTAACTCCGCCCTGGGAAAAAATCTCGGGAACGCCCCCGAATCTGGTCCGGCCTTGACGGACAGATCCGGCACCCAATGGCTAGCCTCCATTTATGGAGCTAGCCAATGAGAGCCGGGGGACGTTCCCGAAGTGCTTAGTGTAGACATAGGATTTCACCTGCGCTGAAAGTCTGCGCAGAGCGCAGCCTTTCGGCAGGCGAAACCCAAAAACACTATAGGGAAAAAATTTGCTAATGCCACCATGAAGAACATACACAGTACAATAATAACATCAAATGTCACAACAGTAACTACAAAACCATGGACCTCATGTAGAATATTTGTTACGATTTATTTCATATATTTTTTTTTCCGGAAAATAAGACTCAATGCTTTTTTTGAAGGCAAAGACAGAGAACTAAGTACGAATAAATCAGGCCTTAAACCCAAGTCCTCTTGGACTCCCCAAATAAATATGGTAAAGAAAGACATTGAGGCTTTTGAAAGAATAGTTGATAAAAATATAGATGACTTACTTAAACACAAAAACTGGATTAGCCACAATTTAGACAAGAATGAAGCACTGGCACTTAGAACATTAGAAGATAATGGAGACTTAACAATAATACCTGCCGACAAGGGAGGAAGCATTGTAGTAATGGATACTGAGGACTATAACAATAGAATGTATTCCCTTTTAGATAATGAAGAGCATTATATACAGTCCAATAGGAATGAGTGGTTACAACTAATGGAGAGCACTAGAAGCCTCCTAAATCAAGCAAAAGATGATGATATCATCTGTGACAACGAATATAGATTCCTGTACAACGACAATCCAACTGTTCCGGCACTAAATGGGTTGCCGAAAGTACATAAGGATATTAGCAACCCCCCAATGAGACCCATTGTGTCTAGCATTGGATCCTTAACGGAACCATTGAGCAAATATGCAGATGTTTTTCTGCAACCACACGTCATCAAACAAAAAGCATATATAAAAGATACCACGGCCAATATTAATAAGATAGAGCACCTCAAGTTTAATCCAGACTGTCAATTTCTAGTGACTCTAGATATAGAGGCACTCTATACCAATATTCCTCAAAACGACACCATTGAGATGATTGAATCCCTTCTCAGTCCAAACGGCGTGGATTTGAATGCTCATCAGACCTTCATTGTGGACTGTGTAACTATAGTCCTCAAGAACAACCTATTTCCCTTCAATAAAGATTTTTATAAACAAGTAAAGGGGACCAGCATGGGATCCACATGTGCTCCCAGCCTGGCCTGCCTTTACGTTGCTCAATTTGAAGAAAAGCATGCCTTCACTGGTGTTTAAATTGGGACATGCTTTAATTTTCTGTTACAAATAGCACATATACATAATTAGAGGTTAGAAATCACCCGTATCTTTTATGTAGGAGCTTAATGTGGGTACAATGGGAGCTATAAAGTGATCCACATAGCTCGAGATGTTTTCGTAGAGACTACCACAGCTTGAAATTATCGGGCGTCCTGGAGGTTTGTTTAGGGTTTTGTGTATCTTTGGTAGGAAGTAGATGGTCGGGGTGATGGGATTTTCGACCATTAAAAATTTCCTTTCTACTTCCGTTAACAAACCTTGTTGTTGCCAGGTGGTTAGTTTTGTTGCTAATTCATGTTTCATGTTGTGAATTGGATTACTTTTAAGTACAATGTAGTTCTTCGTATTGTTCAATTGTCTCATAGCTTCCTCTATGTAATGTTCCTTGTCCATTACAACAATGTTGCCGCCTTTATCCGCGGATTTGATTTCTATTTGGATGTTGTTTTTGAGACTTAATATGGCTGCACGTTCGCCTTTCGGTAGATTTTCTTTCCTGATTTTGTTATAGGTCTTTGGCATTGTTTCAATTTCATTCATAACTAGTTCATGAAACGTGTCTATTTTGTTCCCAGGATATAAGATCGGGCAAAATTTCGATTTGGGTTTAAAGTCTGTGCGTTGATGTGTATCAGTTGTTATGCCCATGTCATCTAATACCTGGGTGTCCGGTATATGTGTTTCTTCAATTTCGTTGGCTAGTTCATAAGCCACTCGAATATGGGGAATGTCAGATATCTGATACACATCAGATCCGGTTGATGATGCTATTGTTTCTTGAGTCTTGGCTTTAACAGAGCTTTTCGCAAAGAGATTTTTTTAGTTTGAGTTTCCTTGTGTATTTGTAGAGATCGATTTTTGTTTCTGTTAGATCATGGTGTGTTTCAGGACAGAAGGAGAGTCCTTTGTTAAGTAGTTGCATTTCTGTCGGTGTTAAATTATATCTTGACAGATTAATCACTAGATTAGGAATTGTTGTTTGTGCTTCCATTACTTTCTGGTCGTCGTTCGAACCCTCAGGTTGTATCTGCTTCCTTGAAAATCCTCCTAAATCAAGCAAAAGATGATGATATCATCTGTGACAACGAATATAGATTCCTGTACAACGACAATCCAACTGTTCCGGCACTAAATGGGTTGCCAAAAGTACATAAGGATATTAGCAACCCCCCAATGAGACCCATTGTATCTAGCATTGGATCCTTAACGGAACCATTGAGCAAATATGCAGATGTTTTTCTGCAACCACACGTCATCAAACAAAAAGCATATATAAAAGATACCACGGCCAATATTAATAAGATAGAGCACCTCAAGTTTAATCCAGACTGTCAATTTCTAGTGACTCTAGATACAGAGGTACTCTATACCCATATTCCTCAAAACGACACCATTGAGATGATTGAATCCCTTCCCAGTCCAAACGGCGTGGATTTGAATGCTCATCAGACATTCATTGTGGACTGTGTAACTATAGTCCTCAAGAACAACCTATTTCCCTTCAATAAAGATTTTATTAACAAGTAAAGGGGACCAGCATGGGATCCACATGTGCTCCCAGCCTGGCCTGCCTTTACGTTGCTCAATTTGAAGAAAAGCATGCCTTCACTGGTGTTTAAATTGGGACATGCTTTAATTTTCTGTTACAAATAGCACATATACATAATTAGAGGTTCAGTACTATATAAGGTACTTGTACTAATATGGACGACTCAGCCATCACCCTCTTATTGTGTAACTTGTCCTCAAATATCAAAAGTGTCCATGTATGGAACTTAATGGCGGCACACATAATTGAGTGAGTGCCAAAGTAATAGTTACATACCTTTTAAAAACAATAATAATAAAAACATTACACATGATTTGTACGTTGTTTGACATTAGTCCCTCACAAGGTGACAAATATTCCATCTACCCTATTACATGCGCTTGTAATAAGCTAGATGGTATTACCATCACAGTTGATTAATAAAATGTCAATCCATACCAGTGTATATCAATAATAAAAAATTATATATATATGGAGCAGATGGAGCTTGCGAAAGCAATTAGGGCAGCAGCGCTACCAAGAACTTGAACTTGGTTCTGGCCCCAGCATACCTCAAAAGTAAATATGCAAGGGAATCACGAACACAAACAAGCAAAATAACTTTAAACATTACCCACTGGAGGGAATAAATGTTTTGGAACTGGGACTGTACTACAATAACCAGAATGCCAAAGTAAAGCCTACGAGAGGGCGAACATTGAAAATGCATCTAATTGGTTTTTGTTTGGTTCCAGCTCCTGTTGAGAATTCTGGCGCACCCTTTGAGAAAGGTCGGAGACAGACCGAAATGCATCAGGGAGAAAAGACAATGCCAGCGCTTTTGAAAGTACAATAAACCTGCCGGTTTTATCATGATTGTGTGTGGCTCATTCCTTCGTTCAGAGGGGTTGTATATATATATATATATATATATATATATATATATATATATATATATTACCTACTGGCGGTCGCCAGTAGGTAGTTATAGTTAGGATTGTTTTCCATAGGGAAATCGCAACATTCTATTGGGAATAACTTTGGCGCCGGTTGAGGAATCTGCCTGAAATTTTCCTTAACTTTGCCTCGCAGCGCTCCGGTCCTTCCCTGAAAGTTTGGGGGGGATCCGTCAAGCGGGGGCCGAGATAAAAGGGGGGTCCCAAAACGTGTTTTCCCCATGTTAATTTCCATAGGGCGGTCGGACTCACTTTTAGCTCGAACGGCTGAATGGATTTTCACCAAACTTGGCAAAATTGTAGGGACTGGTAGCCCGATGTGCCTTTGCTATGTCTCAAGATATGTGCTCCAGAGGAGTTTGAGTAATTTAGGTTCAAAAAAATTTATATATCTATTGCCGCGCCCCGGTATGCGCACCGGGGAGCGCTCCGGGCGCGCCACGCGACTTGCGCACGGAAAGCTGATTGGCTCTCGGGTGTCTGTAAACATTCGAAACAGTCCAGAGCGGCCGCCATCTTGTGTCTCGGTAGGATCGAGACACAAGAGGGGGAAATAATCAAAAGGGGGCAGGGTAGACCCCCCTGACCCCCTAGGTTTGATGTGGGGGCCATAAAAGGGTCCCTCAGGTAAAAAACATTTTTTAATTTTTTTTCGATTTCCGCGGGGGGAGCGCCCGGTATGCGCAGCGGGGAGCTTACCGGGGAGCGTACCATGGGGAATAAAGAATGACAGTTTTTTAAACAAAAATTAGCATTTTTATATAAATTGGAGGTAGTTCTGAAAAGAACAGTTTTTTTTATTGTTTTTGTTGTTTTTTTTTTTTTATTGTTTTTGAATTTTTTTTACTTTTTTTGGCTTTTCCTAGCAATTTTATATTTTTTTTGTAGTTTTTCTGGGGGTCAAACAAAACACAGGGAATTGCAAACAGCTCAACTGGAGCAAAAAAAAAATAGAAAAAAATTAAGGTCGCTTGCTGCAGTGATGGTTGTCTGCAGCTCGATTGAGTAAAGTGATGCTTTGCTCACCATATGAAATTGTTTTGTTGCAATATTTTCAAACAAATTTAAAATCTCCATATTTAGTTTGGACATTAGGGACCATCTCCCTAGCCTCTGCATCCAATAGAGTGGGTTGATTGGAGGCGCTTGAAGAAGAAGGATGGGAAGGGTTCTTGGTCAGTTCCCTGACCTCTGCTGCCGAATAATTGTTTGGGTGCTTCCTCTGCATATTTCTTATCATCGTGTGGTTCCCAAAAGAATACTTCTTCTTTGGGTTCCCTCTTGACAGTTCTTGGCCACAGATGAGGCAAGTCACCTTAGCTGCATTCACCTTTTTTGCACCCCTTGGCATCTTGTAAAAGTTCCAAATAAAATGTTCCTTGGGTCTGTATGGGGGATTGTCCTCAGGCAGAAGTCCCTCTCCACCTCCTCCTCTTCGTCCTCCTCTTCTTGTTGACCACCAATGTGGTCTTGTGGTGGTCCTTGTGGTGGTGGTGGAGGTGGTGGTGGTGCAGATGCACCTGCAGCTGCTACTAGTGAAGCCATTTCTCAAAGAATGAATGCAGGTCTTCTTCACTCAAAAGTGAAAATGAGGAAAAAAGGTGGGGTCTTTCATCACTTAGAAACCAAAAGTGTTCTGAACCAATCAAAAGTGTTATTTTCAGGTCACATGACCCGACGCGCTTACGCTACGCGCCCCGGGGCGCGCCCGTAGTCGCGCTCCGGGGCGCGCCCGGGGGTGCGTAGCGTAAGCGCGTCAGGACGTTGCACGATCGTATGCGCTCGCGTGCTTCCGGGTGCGCTTACGCAGTGCGTCATATGACGCATCACGCGGTTACGCGAAACGTTACGATGTTGTTTTCGTTCGCGAGAATAGCGCTAACGGGACGCTCCCCGGGGCGCACCGTAACATTGCGCTTACCCGTGCGTTCACCGGTACGCGCCCCGGGAGCGCCCCAGGGCAAAAAAAAAAAAAAAAATTACATAATTATACAATTTAAAATTCGTTATACATTTTTTTACTTTTTATACCTATAGAGATTTGCTATTAAAAAACCATTGAAATTCACTGAAAAAACCATAGGTTTCACACCAGTTATAGTTAGGAATTAGCATTTAAAAAACCTATTAAATTCACTGAAAAAACCATAGGTTTCATACCAGTTATAGTTAGCTGGAAATTTTACTCGCATAAAACCATTAAAATTCCCACGTTATAGTTAGTTGGACTCACTATAACTTGCGTGTGCAATGCACTGCTGATGACATCCCATATTACATCACTCATGACATGGTCAGTGACATCACTCATGACATCACTGATGACACCATCCTTGTGACAGAGTTACAGACCTCCTTTCACTGTAATGTAACCCTTGAAACACATATTCAAAAATAGAAACAAAAATTTTCAAAAAAATGGAGATACCCATACCAGTTACAACAACCAATTCAATAATTCCACCATCTATATACACATCCACTCATTCACCAACAGTTCTATATAGTCACTCATACATATACTCACTCATCATATGTAGTGATACACCTATACATCCTGTTACACACCGACCGTTATCCAAAGGTTACTCACACACATACTCACACATGCAAATAAACTATTGAATATCCATTTATTTGTATATACAGCTATACACACACTACCACTTTACTTCTAAGGAAACTTATACATACTTACTCTCTTAAACAATCACTTTTAGAAACACATACTAATTTAAACAGGAACTCTTACAATCCCTCACTCTCACATATACTCACTTATATACATCAATATTCACATATACTACATTAAAACATATGTAGTTACTGATAAAGACACTAGTGAGACAGTCATTCTCTCACTAACACACACATATACACACTCATCCACCCATACAGTCCTGCACATATGCTGTCTTAAAAACACATACAAAGAGAGAGTCAGTCATTCATGCATGTATGTGCTAAGTAATACCCCCACCAAACCATACAAACACTCATACTGATACTAAGAAAAACATCTAATAACCCATATACATACACATGTAGCTACTCACCAACCCATGCAGCCATTTATACACAAAGTGAAACACTAATACATATATTTAAATATTTAAACATTACTCTCTAATATATGTATTCACTAAGATACACTTAATAAACCAGTTAACCAATAAAAAATTGTTTTTAAAACCATCCATGTAAACACTCATTTAAACATTTATTCTTCCATCAACTTTTACATATACATATATAACACATATTTATTTTTCAGAAAGACACGCATTCACTGGATGGTGTCATGAGCGATGTCACTGACCATGTCATGGTTTTATGCGAGTAACATTTCCAGCTAACTATAACTGGTATGAAACCTATGGTTTTTTCAGTGAATTTAATAGGTTTTTTAAATGCTAATTCCTAGCTATAACTGGTGTGAAACCTATGGTTTTTTCAGTGAATATATATATATACAGAGCATCCCCCGCTTCACTCTGGGCTTGGACTTCACTGGCTTGAACTGTTCCAGTTCTCTGTGTCGCCAAAGTTGTTTGGATGGTCCTATGTCCGCCAAGGAGCCCGGGAAGAAATTTGGTAGTTGTGAGGTTATTTTACCTCGCTCTGGGCAGCGTGCGATGTCACTGCAGTCCCTGCCGCATGTATCCCTGGACCTTGTGGCTGAAGCGGTACAGGGGAGCTGAGGAGGCGCTGTTTTGTGGACTGCAAAGCTGTTCTTTAAAGAATCATCACATTTTGTTTTTTTATGTTTGAGGGCACACTTGGCTTCCTGCACGTACGCACAAGGAGTAAATCATTACTTCATCCCCCCAGCAACACCTCCAGGAACCTAACATCGGGAACTCTGGGACTGGTAGTTTCCCCTTACCAACTGGGTACTACACAGGTGTGCTGCCTCAATAACTATGGGGCGGTGCGGACTTGTTACCTCAGGTTCAAAAGGGGCGGGACCCATCAGCAGAGTGCTGCATCTCTCGAGGAGGCTTTGGGCGCTGACGAAGGCTATCTACGGCCAGAAATGCATCCGCCACTTACTGCAAAATAAACGCCTCCAACTGTTTCCCCTGGGTCTCTGCTCTTTTCTTTTTGGGAAGGAGATTCGTTGCATATATATATATATATATATATATATACATATACACATTACCTACTGGCGGTCGCCAGTAGGTATATATAGTTAGCTAGATAGCTAGTTACCATAGGATGACCTGCTTTCTGCCCTGTCTGCCTTACAGGGAGGTTCTCTCTCTCTCCTAGTGCCTCAGATGAAACCAGTGCTCCTGACACACCTGTCCCTAGTCCTTTGTTTGGTACTTTGTTTGACTACAGTTAACTTCATAATTTTGGTGATTAAATGTAGGGATACCTTCCAATTATGGGGGTTGACATATCATCCATGCCATTCGTTATATAAGCCTACACCTACAGTAAGGATATGGGTGCAAATCCTGGCATGTACAGCCCTTGATATTTTGTTACAGACTTAAAGATATAGCATATTAGTGATTGGGTAGTGGAAATGTGTATTTTGGGTAGCTAGTTGAATCATAAGATTATGTTTAATATTTGTAGTGGATTGCATATGTGAAAACATATCATCAATCCAGTCAAGAAGCTGTAATAAGGATAAAGATAAGCATTTCTACTGGCCAAATATAAATGCACCCAATGGCTATCAGGAAGGAGAAAAGAAACTCAAATTTGCAGCTCGCGTTCATCGGAAATGAGTCTGAAGCATGCATATGCCAATAACATTAACAGGCCACTCTGTCACCAATATTGAAGAGAATCTTCCATGCCGTATATACCAGCACACATCGTGGATATGTCACAACATATTATCGATTAAAACACATGTATGTAAAGTCTCCTTAATCGTCTTTCAGAGAGGCTTTGCCACTACACACATGGGAGAGGGGATCGTCTTAGCCCACCAAAACTCTAGAAAATAAATGTACTCCAGATGGCATTTAAAATGGAGATCTGGTCCTTGAGGCTATAGAGTTTGAGGCCACTATAGCCATATCGCCCACCCATTCCTCGTGGGTGGGGACAATGGATGTCTTCCAATGTCTTAGCAAACACAGTTTGGCCATTGCTAAAGCAGAGTCCATCCATCATTTCTTATGATGGATTATATCTACAATGTCTTGAGCACCATGTAGTGGAGCTAATGACACCAAAGGGGTCAAAGTTAATTCACTGTTTTCCCTGATAGTGCACCAGATTAGTTTCCAGAATGACGTAAATGTGGGGGCTGGACCAAAGGATATGTAGGATGTCTCTGTCTGGAAGGCCGCATCGCCAACATGCCACAGGGGTGGCCAGTTTCTCCCTATGGACACGATAAGGCATCCAGCGCTAGGCCTCATGTATCCTAAAGAAGCTGAATTTGAGGTTTGCCTCCTGGAGGCTTCGATCATGTGGTTGTAGGAGATTGAACCCGTTTTCTTCTGCGTAGCTCATTTGCAATCTTAGTTGTCATCTGCCAAGCAGAAGTTTCTTCATTGGTTCAAAGAAAAGTCTTGTGATCAGAAGATCATATATCTTTGAGATCAGTTGCTGGATCCCTTTTTTCACTGTACCCCACATTTGTGCTTTCAGTTGCTGGATCCCGTTTTTCACGGTACCCTACATTTTTGATTTCTGTTGCTGAACCCGTTTTTGTTGGCACTCTTTGCACTTTTTTCCTGCTCCCTAAAAAATGGTACAATTGGCATCTACCTGATTGGTACATTTGATATACTTGTAATGTCCCCAGTAATTTGTTACTACATGTACCCAGGGCCTTTAAATTAAATGCTACTAATGGCCTGCAGCACTCGTAGTGCCGCCCACTACAGTAATCTTTTAGAACATGTCTCAGGCCTGCAACTGCAGCCTCTACTGCAATTTTAAACTGTGATTTCAATTTGTCAGATTGAGTAAAATGCTGGTCTACTAAGGTGATCTTTAGGAACCAATTCCAGAAAATACTTGTTTACAGACTTTAACACAGTGTAATAACAATCTGCCTATTAACCTCATAACTGCTCCTCCGGCAATAAATTAACTTTTGAAATAAAGAAATATTGAAAATGAGTAGGAAAAAAACAGCCATTTATGACAATGTTTTTACCTGTAACTTTTTGTCACAATAGCCGATTTACAAAAGCAATATGCCATTACGCATGCTGATCTTTCTGGTTTGCAGTGATATGTAGGGTTTGTAGGTTCTCCAAGAACCCAAGGTACACAGAGCCAATAACTGAGCTGCACTGTACAATTCTTTTTTATTGTGTACTGAGTATAGGCCAATTCATATGGTGGAATATGTAGAGTCAAAAATGGGTATCAGGAAAAACTATATATTTCTGAAATGGGAAAAAGATGTGGGGCTAGATGTAGGTAGGCAAATACTGGTCGGTAACAGCCGATTTTGGCCGTTACCGGCCGGTATTTTGAGTTTGAGATGTAGGGGCTTTAAAAATTACAGATTCTGTAAATTTACCGATTCGGTAAATTACCGAATCGGTAAATTTACCGAATCTTTAATTTGTGATGTAGGTGGCACTGTCAACAGTGCCACAGGGCCTTAAGGATTCGTTATTTACCACCAACTATTAGTTGGTGGTAAATAACGAGTACCTGTGTACATGCAAATCTGTGCATGTACACCTGTGCCATGTGGCACACATACATTCCCTAAGGGCATGTATGTGTGTCACATGGCACACAAGCACTAATCAGGGGTGCAACAGGGTGTCAAATTGACACCCTGCCACCCTTGACTATTCGGTAATTTTACCGAATCGGTATTTACCGATTCAGTAATTGCCATTGATTCCTATGGGCCTCAAGGCCCATAGGAATCAACGGCAATTACCGAATCGGTAAATACCGATTCTGTAATTACCGAATCTTAATGATTCGGTAATTTTTACCGAATATTTGCCTACATAGCATTTACAGATTTGTAAATACCGAATTGGTAAAATTCGGTATTTACGAATCGGTAAATGCCATTTACCTACATCTAGCCCGTGGAGTTTAGGAGCAGTGGTTATTTGTACATCTCTGAATTTGTGTGTACCTGTACTAGCATATGATTTAGAGCAGTGATACTCGAAGTACACCTCTGGCCAACAGCAGGAATGAGCAGCTGTTTCCTGGACTCAGCACTAACATTAAAAACAAGTTAAGTAAATAGGCAAGCATTTATTTAAAGGTTAATTGAAGTTAAATAAAGAAAGTAACTTGGTCTTCTTGCACCACTTAACTTTAGGAACAACGCCATTTTTAAAGACATCTTGAGGCAAAAGCGTAAAAATATAATAAAGCCTCTTCAAAAGTCAAGTCAAAGGTTTATTAACACCTTACTACATCAGATTATATCAGTACATTGAAAAGTATTTCTTTTTAAGTGATAGTTTTCAAACATGAATATAGAAACATTCATTCTTCTCCCCACCCTGCTAACAATGCCAACAGTGAACTAAAAGGCAAGTCAGTTGTTATGTGCACCCTTTGGGTGGCCTGGGTTCCTATTAGAGATGAACAACAATATAGTTTATTAAATCCAACACAGGAGAAGATTTTGTACAGCGCACACCCTGAAGGCATGTACCTCGAGGTTCTCTTAATGTGATCAAGAAAAAACCTAGAAAGAGAAATAAAACAATTGGCTAGGATCACACATGTTGGTAAAGTGGAGAAGCCAGAATTAATCCCAGGTTTGCTGGTTTAACATTGTGCAAATTTAGCAACGAGAATTAGAACATTGCAATGTTGGGAGCTCTATTGCAGACAACGGAGTGCTCCCTGCTTCTACGGGCCGGTAAAGGCCCACAGAGCAACATTCAAATGTTCTACAAAGGCTTCTCGAAGCTAGAGGGGATTTATACCCCCTCGAGCTTCGAGAACCCTTTGTTTAATTTGTTAGAACATTCTGCCCTCTAGTGGCAGAATGGTCTAATAGCCTTATAGCCCTTCGTAGCAGGGCTATACCGGCAATTAAAGTCCCGCTGTCTCGTTAAAGTCCCTCGCCTTCGGCTCGGGCCTTTAACGATTCAGCGAGCCTTTAATAGCCGGTATAGCCCGCTACGGCGGGCTATAAGACTATAGTATATGCTTCACTTGTCCTACACCTACCTTGCCGCCAACCAAAACTCTCCCTTCTGACTGCCACCTTGCTTGCATTAATGCAGCGCATTGTCACATCACAGACCAAACTTTTTGGAACCTAGGAAAATGTTTGCGAGTATCCACGATTTAGATGGTATTATTCAAAATGCCTTCTTTCTTACACACTAGCTTACATTTGGAAGGCACAAATGCAACAAAATCCAAATGGTAAATAAATATTTCTACTATTCTATGCTCCCACATGTCTTCCGATAAAAGTGGTAGCTCACTTGTCTGAGTAGGCCTAGTGCAGCAACAGTAAACGGGCCAAAACACAACATGAATACATCACATTTTTCCACTGAAAACTGGCCCTTTTTTGCAAAGTGGATTTTAGGCCCTAGCTCAGCCGACACCTAAGGAAACCTAGCAAATTTGCACACTTTTGAAAACTAGACTCCCGGGGGAATCCAGGGTGGGGTAATGTGCATGGCTCTCACCAAGGATTTTTTTACCCAGAATCCCTTTGCAAACCTCAAACTTTGACAGAATTTTTTCCCCTCACATTTCTGGTATGGAAAGCTCTGGAATATGTGGGAGGCCGCAAACCTCCTTCCACCAAGCATTCCTCAAAGTCTCCCGATAGAGATAGTACCTCAATCGTGTGAGTAGGCCTAGTACCCGTGACAGGAAATGGCCCAAAACACAAGATGAATACATCATATTTTTCCACTCAAAACTGACCCTTTTTTGTGTCAAAGAGGTAGCTGTGGATTTTGGACCTTAGCTCAGCCGGCACCTAAGGCAACCTAGCAAACGTGTACATTTTTGACACCTGGGGGAATCTACAGTTGGGTGACTTGTGTTGCCTGCACCGGGTTTTTTACCCAGAATCCCTTGCAAACCTCAACCTTTGGTAAAATAAAATACTCACAATTCTGGAACAGAAAATTGTGGAATCTCCGGGGAGCCATATGTTTCCTACCACTCTGAATTTCCACTGTCGGCCAATGGCAGATAAATGCACTGGGGAGATAATGTGAGTTTCGGCCATTGACATTAAGAGATTAAGCTCTGTTGACTTTAACATATGCTTTTCATTATAAAAAAAATCAGGCCTATTGCCTTTTGTGATAATAAACAGATCAGCCATTGCATCTGTAATAACGTTTCTCAATGAACAATTCAGACTTATGGCCTTGATCATTGGCTTGTCACCATAACCAACTCAGGCTTGCCATATTGATCATTAAGTACAATGCATAGCACTCCCCCGGCAGGGATAAAGATTTTACAATGGGAACTCCAATGCCTGTCCTATCTGGGGCTCAAGGTCTATCATACCAGGTCATACCAGGTCTGATATACTGGATGGGAATATGGGCCAAGTGATCAAGCCACTCATATCCCACATGGTCTCCTGGAAAACCCGGCTAATATTGGTAATGGTGAGAATAGCACAGGTAAAAATGATTGCACTCCCACGGCTCCTATATTTCTTTATGGGACACTTCCTATCTGGATCGATGGGGCAATGTTCAGGGAACATGACTCCTTGCTCATGACATTTATCTGGGGATCGGGACATAGGACGGTGGCTCTGTCCACTTAAAACCGTCTGACAATGGCTGGGGGCATGGCGGTACCAGACTTTGAGGCTTACTACCTCACCGCCCAGGTCCAATGGTTTGTACAGTGGTTGGCGGGCAGACGTACCCAGGGTAAAATCCTGGGACCTTTTGTCCCGAGACTCTCAGATCACACCAAAGTCCTGCTGCGAGTGAAGCGCTTCTCGACTGGAAACTCCTAGGAGTTTAGGGTGATCGGCAAATGCTGGTCTCACAGCCTCCCAAAAACGAGCAGTAGAATTCCATATGCCCCAGACATGCCTATCACCATGATAATAGAACTGCCACACAGGGGCACTGGAGGACTGGGTGACAGCAGGAGCATCAACAATCAGGGATCCGTTATCGAATTGCGGAACTCTTACCGTTCAAAGAATTCTGCTCAGAGTTTGATCTCCCCTAGGGCCACTTCTTGCTTCACAGGGTGGTAGCAATAGTGCTCCGCAAACACAGGGATGTGGGCACGACCGAACCAAATACAAACAGTGGTTGCCAATATATGGCTCTCTCATCAAGGACCATCAAGGCTGTCACATGTTTATATACAGCAATAGGGGAGGACGTGCACCCACTCATGGAGTGGTTGAGGATCAGCTAGGAGGAAGGTCTGGGCATTCCAGTGTTCGAGAGAGACTGGAACACTGTTCTGGATAGGATACCGAAGGTGTGCTGCCCGTCTGGGAAGCTCCCGAAAACAACGCTAATCTTCATCCAGGGCATGAGGCACGGGTCTTCAACGATGACCGGCGCAGGAGCAGGGTCACCACCAGTGATGGCGCATGGGTGGCAGCGTCGAACCTCATCGTCGACCATGTCTTCCATGCTGGGGAACCACACTGTCATCCGGAGCCTGGCCTTGGCAGTGCCTTCATGTCTTTGTTGGGCGAGCGCAACCATTCTTTGGCAGAGACTTTCGGCACCACAATCTGCTGTCCCCTCAGGATTAGCCTGGAGCCACTGATGCTGAGCTCATGTTGCACTCTCCGGAGTTGGCGTGGGGAGTTTTGGTCCTCTATGGTTAGCAGAGAGAGCCCATCCAGGAACAGATGCCACTGCCCTTTTTCCAGGGCCTCCTTTACTCTTTTCAGGGTGTTGTCTTTGTCCGTGGCATTGCAAAGATCTTCTATGGTCACGGCCACAGGACATGCATTATCTTCCACCATGCTTATGAAGGCATTGGTGCCTGCAGCATCGTCCTGTGGCGGTTCTCCCTCCTTCATGCGGGGTGTCGAGACAGAAATTCGTCGGGATGGTCCGCCCTGGGTCAGTACAGCAGTTGAAAGGAGTATGTTTGCAGCTGTACTGGCCATCTCTCAATTCGTGGGGGCGCCAGACATGTGGTTCCGCTGAACAGCAGCAGAAGGGGTTTGTGGTCAGATATCACCCTGAAAGGATGGCCACACATGTATAGGTAAAAGTGCTGGCATGCTCACCGTATGGCTAAAGCCTCTCGCTCTATTTGAGCGTACCTGGTTTCCGTGGGTGATAGTGCTCGGCTGGCATATGCCACGGGGGCACAGATTCCCTTGGTGTCTTCTTGCAGGAGGACCGCCCGAGCCCGACTGGGCTAGCATCAACCACTAGCTCAGTCTTCCTCTTGGGGTGAAAGTATGCCATGGTCCAGCAGGGCCTTCTTGATGTCTTGAAACGCCGCTTCTTCTCTGGGCGTCCACTCCCATGGCGTGCTAATCTTCGTCAGTTGTCTGAGCGGCTCCGAGATGGTAGCAATATTTGGGAGGAACCTCTCGCAATATGTCGCCATCCCGAGGAAACTCCTTATTTCTGTCGGATTCTGCGGTACGGGAGAACTCCTGATGGCTTCTGCTTTGCGTGGGTCAATGCGGAGTCCGTCTCTCGAGAAGATATACCCAAAGAAGTCTATCGAACCTTGGTAGAATGCGCACTACTTTTTATGGAACGTGAGTCCACAGTCTGCCATCCTCTATAGGGTTGCCATCAAACGAACATGGTGTTCCTCAAGGCTTTGCGAGTATATCAGGATGTCATCACTTAGGTTGATTACTCCTACCAGGCCGGACAGGGCTTCCTTTATGGCGTTTTGGAACACCTGTGCGGCGGATGACACGCCAAAGCTGAGCCGGGTATATCGTTGGAGACTGACTTATGTGGAGAACATGGTGATATACCGGCTTTCGGGCACCAGCTCCAACTGGTGGTACGCTGAGTTCAGATCGAGCTTGGAGAACCTCTGTGCCCCATTTAAGTCTGCCACAATATCATCCATCGTCAGGGTCATGTGTCTCTCTCTCTCCGGATAGCTTGATTGGGAAGCCTCATATCAACACACAGCAGAATGGCACCAGGTTGCTTCGGCTTTGGTGCCACTACCAACAGGGACACCCATGGAGTGGTTCCAGATACCTTCTCTATGACTCCCAGGTCCTCGAGGTCTTGCAGCTCCTTTTCCACCGCTAGGCAAAGATGAAGTGAAATGTGCCAATGTCTGAGTTGGAAGAGCTGGGGAAATTCACATGTCCTCTGTTTCGGCTTTGTGGACTTGCTTGGCAAAGAACACTAGTTCTAAGTCTTCTGTGGTTTGGCACCCTATGAGTGCTCCTTTCTTCCCTTCTGTTTTGTGGCACTTGGTCGTCACGGAGAACTTGGAGCTCAAGACTTTGACCTCCATTATCCCCGGAGTGGTAGGGGTTCTGCGCCCCATACGTGTAGATATTAGCTGCACTGGGTGTGAGCCATGGTTTGGGCGACATTCGTTCGTACTGGTCAGAGTCCATCACATTGACTGATGCGCTAGTGTCTATGAGGGCTTGCACTAACGTTCCGTGGACCTTGACTTTGCACATTGTGTTCTTCAAGCGTGAGATTCCGCGATTTGCCTTACGCCCTCTAGATGCGCCTCCCCGTGGGCGACCTCCTCCACTATGGCAGACGCTGGAGTAGTGGTTGGCTTTGTCCTGTTCTCGGTGGTCGAACCTGCAGTGCCCGCACTTGCCCATTGGCCGGCTTCTGGTGCCTTGTCTTTGGCTGGGCGCGGGTCGCCTTTGTACAGCGTCCACTGTCTCCTGTTTAATCCTGATTGCCTTCTGCATCGGTGCATCCTGCGTATTCCAAACTCGGACGGCCTCCACCATTTTCTCTGCTCACTTCTCTGACAGTTTGTGCGACTGTGCTAGGACCGGGATTTCATCGAGGGATATCCCTGGCTGTCGGAGCATATGGAGTCGCAGCGTGACAGATTTGCATCCCTGGATGATCTGTGCCCTGATCTCTTAGTTTTGGTCAATGCCTGTGCACATGTGCGCCCGCTTCCGTAGTCGGAGTAGAGCATATCCACTGTTTCCGCCTCAGTTTGCCTGGCTTGGCGCAGTTTGAAGCGCTCGTAATCTGGGTTCATCTTGGGGTCGAAGTATCTGTTGAGGGCTGCGATGGCAGCGTCATATTCGTGGGCCGCTCCGGTATCAGGTAGTGTCTCAAACAGCTCATAGAGCTTGTCTCCCCCGAAGTGCATCAGCAGGGAGCGTTTTCCCGTCCCATCTATTTCCCGGGTTCCCGTGAAGTAGTGATTGAGGGGACCTACCCAGAGCTTCCATCTGGGCGTGGCGGTGGTGGGATTAGTGAGCTGGCTAAACGGGGGTATGGGCGTCACTGGCGCATGTGAGTGTGACGTCATTGGTGCTTGGGCCTGGAGGTGTGGTGGGGGAGGATCTATCTTGGTGCAAATGCGTTAATCTGCACAGAGCGTGGGGTGCCCTTGCCACTCTATTCTTGTGGGAAGGTACGCACTTGCGACTGTATTGTATCCCTGTGGACTTTATGACCGACCTTCTTTTCTTCTGTGCAGGTGTTTCCTTGTGGAGTTTTCCTTTTCTTCCACGTCTTCTTTCTTTTTCTTTTTCTCTTCTTTTTCTTCTATTCTACTCTGTACAGCAATCTAGGGCCCTCAGGATCCGCTTCTGCTGGATCAGGCGCACTTGCCAGGAGTTGCGGGCCACCAAACAGTCGTGTCGGGGAAATGCTCCCAGACCAGGCCTCAGAGCCCCGTCCTCGAGTCATGCGCGGGTGGGCTCTCACGCTGTGGCTGTTGCGAGCGTTGAGCTCTTCTGCTCAGACGCTGACTGCTACTGCACCACAGCAGGTGCTCCAGCCACCAGCCGGCAGCGAAGCGCACACACGCCCTTATTCCTCGCTGCGAGGGCGACAGGCTGTGCAGGATATGGCGTGGGCAGGAAAGAGCCTCTGAGGCAGACGTGGGGACGTACCTGTCCCTGGTGCAGCGCTCTTCTGCCGCAGCTTGTCCAGCAGGAAACAAAGAGGGTGGCCAGTGGGTGGGGGGCAGGTATAAGTACCTTTCCCCAGCCCACTGCACACCGGAAATGACCCGCAGATGTGCCGGACATTAGAGGGACTCCCTGAGGAGGTGGTCCCTGCAACAGGGTGCGGGGAGGTACCTAATGTGACACTAAGGGGGCCGTCCTCTTACAAGGCCCACTGCACGTGCAGGGGGCAGCCGCATTACTTGCGTTCGGCTGAAGGTCCCATGCGACCTGGGGCCCATCCGAGCCCGGTCACGAGGGGTGATGCGCTGCTACAGTGTAGGGTACGGGCCGGGTGGCCCTCTACATGTGTGTGCGTAGAGGTCTACATTGGCTTTTCTGTATATTTCAAATGGGCTTGGCCCAGTTCCGTCTGACAGCATGGAATGCCTCAGATTCAGACAGGAGGGATGCAACAGGGGTAGGTGGTGCAAGGCAAGCAGGCACGAGAGAACAGGAGGCAGGAAGAGCGAGGTCGGTGAACAGAGGATGGGAGCAGAGAGCACTGGAAAGGAAAAGGCACAGGTAGCGGAAGTGGCTGCTTAGTCCAAACGGAAGTAGATGCGGGTGGCGAATAATATTTCCACAGCAGGGCAGGGGGGCAGACTGTTCACCCCATGTGTATAGAACGCTCTAACTATGCAAGGGAAAGATGCACAGGGAAAACCCAGTGCCAAGAAGATGGGACAACCGACAGGGCAGCGTCAAAAGCGCAGATTTTGGCCGTCTTCATGCGTGCTTGTGTGTGTGATGTATGTAATGTGTACATGGACGCTGGGTGTCTGTGTGGATGTACTGCACACAATCTCAGACTATTGGCCTTGTAAATACTTGTTTATATCGCCGAGGCTCACTTATTAAATGACACACGTTCACAGTAGTCTCCTGATGGCTCTTCGACACAGTCTCCCACCGCACCCTAATACGCAGACTCTACGATGCAGGAATCCAGGACAAGGCCCTCGACTGGATCTGCTCCTTCCTCTCCAGCAGGACGCAGCGGGTCAGACTCCCCCCTTTCCTCTCGGACCCCACACCTATCACCTGCGGAGTCCCCCAGGGCTCCTCCCTCAGCCCGACGCTCTTCAACGTCTACATGGCTCCACTTGCCCCCATCGTCAGAACCTACGGACTCAACATCGTGTCATATGCAGACGACACCCAGCTCATCCTCTCCCTATCCAACGAGCCCAACACCGCCAGACGCAACTTTCGAGAAGGCATGGAAGCCGTCGCCAAATGGATGAAAAACAGCTGCCTACAACTAAACACCAACAAAACAGAAGTACTCATCATGGGCCCAAACCCCGACGCCTGGAGTGACACTTGGTGGCCCACCGCCCTCGGAAACCCGCCAACCCCCACAGACCACGCACGCAACCTGGGAATCATCCTGGACTCCGAGCTCAAAATGGACCGCCAGATCAACTCTGTCTCATCTTCCTGCTTCCACACCCTCCGCCTCCTTCGTAAGACCTTCAAATGGATCCCCCTCGAACACCGAAAGACAGTCACTCACGCCCTGGTCACCAGCAGACTCGACTACGGCAACGCACTCTACGCCGGAATAAACAAAAACCTCATCCGCAAGCTACAGAACATCCAGAACGCCGCCGCAAGACTGGTCCTCAACCTGCCAAAACACTGCCACATCTCCCAGCACCTGCGCACACTCCACTGGCTCCCCGTCGAGGCGAGAATCACCTTTAAGATGCTCACCCACGCACACAAGGCCCTCCACGGCACCGGACCAGCATACCTGAACAGCCGACTCAAATTCCACGCACCCCAAAGGACCCTACGATCAGCCCAGCTTTCCTACGCTGTGGTCCCCCGCACCAGAAAGACCAGATCGGGAGGCCGCTCCTTCTCCTTTCTCGCGGCCAAAGCATGGAACGCCCTTCCGCTCCACCTCAGACAGACAACATCGCTCCCCATCTTCGCAAGAAACCTCAAAACCTGGCTCTTCGACAGACCCCCTCCTTGATGGAATGGAACCTGCACCCCCCCAACCCCCGCCCCACCCCTAGCGCCTTGAGACCCTTACGGGTGAGTAGTCGCGCTTTAACAAACTCCTGATTGATTGATTGCTTGAATGCTGGAGTTGTTTGCTTCTGGGTGATCATCAGTGTAAAATCCACGGTCAATCTGCAGGCAACATAAAACAAGTATGGATTTAATCAGTGAGCTTTATGTCGATGTTGCATTAAAATATAATTCACACAGCCTGCAGGATTTGTTCATTGATATGGTAGGGGAGAGGGGTGGTTTTTCAGTGTGTGTGTGTTTATACATTGTTGTGTGTGGGTGTTTGTATATAAGTGTTGATGGGTGTGCGAGAATACATCAAGAAGGATGACTCAGTGCAAAGATAGATTAATGTGTGAGTTGATGCAATAATGGATGCAAGGATGAGAGAGTGGATGAGGATGAGAAAGAGCAATGTATGGATGAATCAGTGCATGACTGAGTGCTCTTGTGGTTCCTCAGAATGCAGCTGCCAGAGGATGCGTTGCACTGTCACCACCTCCGCCTACCAGCCTCAGGCCTACAGGACACAGTGCACTCTCAGACTTCCCTTCTGTGGCTTGCACCAGAGCTTGTGTGGAGGTTCCCATGTACCCCTTGAGGGGTGCTTGCAGTGCATGGAGGTTGCAAAGGTACAGACCATGACCTCCTGCTTGTCCAAGGCTCTTCCATGCCTATTGTGCCCCTTTGGCACCTTCACTCTGCCTCCTTCTGCCAGATTCTTCTGCATCCAGTTACTTGCTATTTATTTACCAGTGTGGAAGGGATAAGACACTTCTTTAAACCATATTTTCTAATTACTGATTACTATTGTTCTTTACTGCTTGTTTCTCAGGAAATTTTGCAGTTAGCAATTTCTTCTTACATAAATTTGTTTTAGCTAATGCCCGCTAGGCACAGCCGGTTCAGGTAAGAGCCGTGAGGCAGGGTGGGGGGTCGGGAAGTCAACAGATGACGGGATAGGAAAAATCAAAAAAATAAATCAAACCACTTACCTTGCGCTTACCAACTCAGCGATGCGTTGAGCACAAGGTAATAGGTTTTATTAATTTTTTTAATATTATTTTCTCTAGTCCGTCGTTTGTCGACTTCCGCCGCCCCGCCCCATCGCCCCATCACTCTTACCTGAACCGGCTGCGCCTCAATGCCTGTCTTCAGCACTGATTGTGAGTTTGCCGGAATGAAGGTGATATGTATTGCACTTAATAAATAACAATAGCATTGGATTTGTTATTTATCGGGTGAGTTAAATAGCACAAGTCACAAGGTTTTTGGGAATAACATGCACATTTTGGTGATTTCCAAAGCAAAACCTACACAGTATGGTAAATATTGTAAATTTTTCCTTTGTTAAATTCCGACAGGCTTGACCTGCAGAAATGTAATGAAGGGTGAGCTATTTTATGCACCCTGCAAATATTTAGATGTGATAAATACCACCCAACTCGTAATTCGGATCCCTGCACAAACAGAGTTTCATGCTGGGGTCAGAAAATTCTCGCCAAATTGTAATCAGAATAGGGAGAATGTTGGTTCTGTCTGGTACAGAATTGATTCTCAGTTTACTAAATCATAACCAATCAAGAACAACAAAAAAACAGTACTCAAACGTTTAAGTAATAATCAAAGAAAATGAAAGAGAATAAAAGACAAAGAACATGAATCAAATAACACACCAAAATCAAATCAATCAAAGTCTGTATTTAGGGATAAATCCATTAATTCTTTTACATTTTTTGGTGTCCAGATGACATTAGAAGGCTGTCAAAGTACATGAACAAATCATTTGTTCCAATGGCGCAAGTGATATGGTGAAAACAAACAGCGAAAAAGTGCTAAATCTGAACAAGATATATACAGTGCTGTACGAATTTTTAGAACTGGTCATTCAAAGGACATCCATTCCTAGGTACATAAAGCTCTGTGCCGCTTGGGATTTTGTATTTCATTTCACGTGCGGCGGAGAGAGTAGGGTTAGGATTATCACAAGCACTTAGATGTTTTGACCTAATAAGGCGCGTGATTAAATAATAGGCGCATAGGGACTTCCTCAGGACAAGGAGATACAAGGGACAGCCTGCACAATTAGAAATGGGTAGGATTTAGAATGGTGTGTTTGATATGGGGAAGGAACAGTATCGTGAGATGACTGTGGACCTACTGAAATTAATGAATTGGAGGAGACCAGTAGACAACTTGGACTCCTGACAAGGAGATAAGTCAGCCATCAGGACCTTTCACAATTTTTCTGTCCTTTAGACTCACACGCATATGGGCACTTACCAACATACTGTACTAAACAACCTGCAGTCCTTTGATCTTTAGAATATACCTCTGGCTTTACCACACTCACTTCCAATGTTACATCAACAACATGATTCAACAGTTGCATGCATAATTGATGCACCACAGGCACCAGATTTAAATACTCTATGGTGTATTTCCAACTGTTCTAGTGAGACTACCACCTTGTACATGCACCCCCATTAAATCATTGTTAAAATATCCATAGGTCCCTTTTAAACTTGTTTTGAATTACACATTTTGTTTTACCCTTTGGGTATCTGTGGAAGCAACATTAAACAATTTCAGAATGTTTAATCATACCCACTCATTGTTAAAACATGACATGAATCCCAAATTCTGGGTATTTGCTGAACTTCGGATTGTTTATTTATACACACTCATTGTTCAAACAATTGTTTTGAATTGCTAATTCTGATTCACTCTGTGGTTACTTATCTACTGAAACGACACCATTCTAAATCCTACCCATTTCTAATTGTGCAGGCTGTCCCTTGTATCGCCATGTCCTGAGGATCACCCTCCGTGCCTATTATTCAATCACGCACCTTATTGGGTCGAAACGTCGGCGTGCTTATGATAATCCTGACCCAACTCTCTCCGCTGCATATGAAATGGAAATTCAATATCTCAAGTGGCACGGAGCTTTATGTACCTAGGGATGGATGTCCTTTGAATGACCAGTTCTAACAATTTGTACAGCACTGTATATGTTGTTCACATTTAGCCCTTTTTTCGCACTTTTTTTCACCATATCACTTACGCCATTGGAACAAATTGTTTGTTTATCTACTTTGACACCCTTCTAATGTCATCCCGACACCATTAAATGTTAAAGAATTCATGGATTCATCCCTAAATATAGACTTTGATTGATTTGATTTTGCTGTGTTATTTGATTCTTGTTCTTTGTCTTTTATTCTCTTTCATTTTCTTTGATTGTTACTTAAAAGTTTGAGTACAGTTTTTTTGTTCTTGATTGGTTATTATTTAGTAAACTGAGAATGAATTCTGTACCAGACAGAACCAACATTCTCCACATTCTTGTACACCCAGGTTCTGAGGGGCACTGGGTCACCCCATTAAACTAGATGCAAATTGTAATCAGGGCTTTTGTTTTTATACATCTGTTGTACGTGAAGCACTCTGAAGCTCTTGGACCTTGTTCCTTTTATACAAAGTCTTCAAATAAATTATTATCTACAGTCAAGTGCATCCCTGGGGGGAGGTGGGACCGTCCCACTGGGAAGGAGTTTGATTGGCGGAAAAAAAGAAGCATAAAAGAGCAACATCAGAAAATGAGTAGTAGAATAGATGAGAAGGGAAGAAGGAAGAATTCATAATAGGAATGAAAGAGGGAAGGAAGATATGAAAGGAAATTCTTAATAAGCACTGGAAAAACACCCTCACATTGAATATAAATATAGCACAAAAAATGTTAAGACTGATAGCCATTAAGTTTAGAAAACACTGCAAAAACCCTACCCAAATTTAAAACCAATAAAAACTGAAAGCAGGAAAGCCTAATTATGATCTCCCTGGCTGCTCAGATGCAACATGTGACTGGACTTCCGCCCTCATTGATATATTTGTTGTTGTGTGGCCGTCTTTGCCTCATTTAACAAGTGTTGTTGGTATAATTGTTTGTTCAGACAAAGCTGCAATCTCGCTGCCTTATTGCCTGGCCCCCTATAGTCGCCCTCCAACTTCTCCATTTGTGTTGCGAGGGCGACCCATTCCTGTGATCTATGACTACGGTCCCCTGTACAAAAGCCGACGTCCACCCCTCTAATAGTTGGCTTAAGTGCCTCCCATGAAACCACTTTCGTGGAGGCCGTGGAAGAGTTGAATGTAAAATATTCAGGTACTGCTTTTTGTACGATGGTCCTATAAGTCGAGTTCTGGAGGTGCCATGGCGACATCCGCCATCAAAATCTAGGGCAAGTGGCGCCAATATGAAGCTCCAAGTTCACAAGGGTATGATCTGAGAGCCCCTGTGGGTGAATATGGGGCGATGACACCCTGTGAAGATATGTGGTTGGGATAAACATGTAATCTAAGTGGGAAAAGGACCCATGGACCGATGAGTAGTATGTATATCCGCCTCGTCTTCTATATACCAGGGAGACAGCTGCGCTCTTCTGCTCAGTTGCTGCTGCAGACGCCAAAGTTTAGGCGCCAGCGACTTGGAGGGAATTCTTTTGTGCGTAAAGCAGGCCTGGCCTGGAATATGCTGCCCCTGGCTCTGCGGGGCATCCAGGATCCACTGTTGTTCAAGAAAAAATGTAAAACGCTGCTTTTTTAACCTGACGGTGTGCATTTCTTTCTTTTCTGAATTAAGCGCCGGGACACTTTCGAGTAGCTCCACGCTATATAAATTAAATACAACATAGCATAACATAGGCCCTCCATGTGCCTGCCCAACCAAGGGTGGTCATCACAGTGGACATCCTAGAGTCCAGTTGGGGATCCCTCCCTCCCTGTGGTCACCATCTGTCTGACCCACGGTGAATACTGTCATTCCAGTCCTCTTCTACCATACAAAGGCCACTAGGCATCTCGTCCCACAGGCGGAGGAAGACTTCAATGAAGGCGGCCCCAAGTAGAGGAGGGACATAGACACGAGAGTGAGCTGTTCCCGATGAAGATAGCCCACCACTGCAACATAGCGGGATTATAGTATTTTGCATGACATTACTATATCAGCTTCCATTCTGTAGACTGGCCGCCTTGTAATTTGACAAAATACTCTTACTTTTCTCAGTCCCAAGTGAAACACTTTGAAAACATTTGGAGAACAATTTAAATCAGCTTTAGCCTTGAGATCTGAAAAAGCCTCACTCCATGACTTCTACAAGTGGAGTCATTGTATTCATATAGAGGCAGGAGTATTATCACATTAGCTCGATTAAACCAAACCTACAACATTTGTTAAAATTTACACTCTGCATCATTGCTATGATGGAGAAGAGAGATCTAGTTAGCTATGCTGGATGTAAGTGTCTGTGTTAACCTGTCATACAATGAGATACACTACCATTTTCTATTCATTTTATAGGACCTACTATGACAATGGAGGCCCTACTTGCAAGATGTCTAGACTTTAGGGAATCCCAAAACAAGACAAACAACTCATGACATTACACAAATAGAGCTATCTGGCACTCTCCATATCCACAAACACTCAGGCATAACCTACCACAGGGACTCAAGGAAGTTGCTGTATTAATTCAAGGTGAAGGTTGCAGTGAGTGAGCTATTTGTTTATGTGGAAAATGTCTACACGACGTCAATGCAACACCTTACTCCTGCAATACATGTTAATATGTTTTCTTATTCCATACTGGATTAAAGGGCTGGGAAATACGATTGCTCAGCAAAGAACAAAGGGGCTGATTATGATGGTGGTTGTACCGCCACCCACAGGCCATTGGTGGCACTCCAAACTTCGACAGCCCTTTTGTCCGACGGCTGCATTAGGATGTACAGTGGTCGGAGTCCCCACCGCCGCCTCCGCTAGGATCTCAAATCCTGATGGGGCGGCAGTCGAAGTCGTGGCCCCTGAATGCTGGTGGTGCCTGTCTCAGGATTTGAATATCTCTTTCCGACAGCCTTTTCATGGCAGGAACACTGCCATGAAAAGGTTGTCGGAAAGTTATATGGGGGAGCCCAAACAGGGCCCCCTGGCATCATAAACCACTGAGTAGTGGCCATGGGGGCATATGTGGTGCACCCACTCCCCTCCCTGCACCATGTGCCATGCGCTGCATCGCACATGGCACACAATGCATGAACCTGCTGGTGGTGCTGCAAGGCAGTGGTGTGTGCTGCGGCTATTTACATTGGCCGCAGAATGCCACTGCCATGTGTCTGACAGCTTTGCGACCACCAGCGTGGCAGTTGCATCAACATGCAGTGGTCGGACTGCCGCCTGCTTGTCGGGCGGCCTCCTGAATGCTGCAGTAGTGGTCAGCAGTCCGACCAACCACAATCGTAATCGGACCCAAAGTGTAAATCGTATAGGTATATACATTTCTAACCCTTACTTCAAGGTCATGAAGATTGAAACAACATGTGTCTCACACTTTCCCAGTTCTGGAGTACGGTATGACTGTTATAAAAGTAGATAATAAAAGTTAAAAAAAAATCCAACAAAACACCAGGGGGAACATCCTTTACAACGCAACTTTTACAACGAAGTAGCTTTACGACGCAACCATTACAACGCAACTTTTACAACGACTTGCGCTGGGGGGCGTTCTAGGATAGGGAATAGTTTCCAACACCTTCCCTACTATCCACGGGGACTGGAGTTGGAATAGTAAATTAAACTATTCACTATCCAGCGCCCCCCAACGCAAGTCATTGTAACGACTTACGTTGTAAAACTTGCGTCCTAAAGGCATGCGTTGTAATAGCATGCGTTGTAACGTCATACATCCAAACACCAGGTGTGATCTAGAAACTGTCAGTGGCAATACAAAGGATACAACACATATCATGTCATACCACTGCAGTGTTCCACTGGAGGTGCCAACCACAGGCATCAAAGCTATCAAATTGTCGTGGCAAGTTTGAAGTGGGTATGAGAATCACAGATTGGTCACAACCATCACATGGAATCCACAGTGTATTGAAATCTAAGTTGGCCTCCCACCCAAACAAGGCACTACTTATGCACCAAACCTGACTGTCTCAGAGCGAAGCTACCTACAGCATCCTAAGGCAGGCTTGCACCGCACAACACATGCATTATTTAGAATGTGATTGGTGCAATCTTCCTGTCATGGCATTCCAAAAAATGAAGATGACTCCAAGCTCATATTATTATCATTCACACCTCAATCTTCAGAAAACTGACCCCTTAACATAGCAATCGAAAACTGATGCCCCTTCGGGACGAAAACAGGCCCTCATTTCAATGTCGAGCGGATATCCACCGACAGGCTGTTGGAGGCGGTCTGCCCGACAGACAGCCCATCGGTCCAACTGCCGCATTTGATTGCATTTTGTCAGACGCAGAGGTTGGGGGAAGGACCGCCACCTTCGACAGGATTCAAGATCCCGTCGGGGCAGCTGACGAAATCCAATTCCTCCAAAGGAGGCGGTACCTGCTCAGGCACCGCCGTAGGGATTAGGATGTCCCATTCTGACTGCCTTTTAATGGCGATCCATGAGCACTATATAAACCCCAAATAAAGAACCAAACCTCTAACCTACAAGAATGATTTATCTCCACAGATGTAGTCTTTATGCCCTGAATGTAGAAGAGCCTTGAACCGAGGGCTCAGAAGACAGAAGCACACAGCAGGAACATTAAGCCAAGACGAAGTCAAAACAAGAACATCTAATACCAAAATAAACATTCTGAACTCCTGAAGTAGGCCTGGTGCCCAAACCCTTGCGCCTGAGAGCTCGTTTTAGAACAAAGATAGTTACACCATAACAATTTGCAGTCAGCTATTAATGATGTAGAGGATTTTAGATTATGCCGGGGCACAGCGGGTGGTGTTACTTCCGTATAAAGGCATGAGGTGATAGGGAAAGGACTAAAAGACTATATCCTTCCTAGATCTCTGCTGACAGGCACTGTGTTGAACACCTTCCTTGGCCACCTTCCAGAAGCCATTCAGAGTCTCGCTACGGGCCAGAAATACATGGAATTTGAAGTCAACAGACACAGGGCCTCATTTATGAGGCTGTGCGTCACTTTTACGCCGCCGGTGCGTCACTTGTTGTGACACACCAGTGGCGTAAAAAATGCACCTTGCTGCGCCATATTTACAAAGTGACGCACCTAGGTAGATGCATCACTTCGTAAACCCCTGCGCTACATTATACCTACGCCAGGTATAATGTATACAGGGGGGCGTATTGACGCAAGAAAGGGTCGTAGAAGAAACGCAGTGAAATCTATAAGAGTTCACGGCGCCACTTCTAGGACACAAGTGCGTCAATTTCTTACGCCTGCCTCACAGCAGGCGTAAGACTGACGCAGGCCCTTTCACATGGGGCTTGCCCCATGTGAAAGGACACATTGCTGGAGTTGCGTCACTTTTGTGACACACTCCAGCAAAGCGTCACTTTTGCGCCTACAGATACGTCAAAAATACTGATGAATCTGTAACTCCTTGCGACATGATGCGTCATACTGTAAATATTACTCATCATTGCAAGGAGGGCGCAATGAAAAGTGACGAATCGCTGTTTTCATGCAGCGATGCGTCACTTTTCATAAATGAGTCCCACAGGGTGGGACTTTAAATAATATGGCCCATGCTTAATGATGGGCACGACACCACAAATAAAATACACACGCCCATGGGCACAAAGTCCATCATCTGCCAACAGAATATAGTGTGCAGTTGAGTGTATTAACAAAGTTTAGATTGGGGTGGGGTTTTACATGTGCAGCATATTCCAGCATGACACAGATATGTTATATAGTTAAGGATAAAATAATGTGGCTTCTGCATTCCTAAACCTTATATGGCAGGAATTAAAGACAATGTATTAACCTTTGATATGAGAAAGGAATGCCCATTTAGTGGTTGAATTGCATTTCATGACACAAGAAAACCTGGGATCAATCCAGAGACCAGTCAAGACTGAATTGTGTGATCTTTGGCAAATACTTTATTTTATCGAGCCTCCCTTTTCTTCATTATCACACATGGGAGCACCTCATAATACGTGAGTTCCGGCTGTGCGTTGTACAAAGAACACTCCTGTATTTGATTTAACCCCTTGCATGCTGATGACGGCCCCCAGCCGTCATGCACTACGGCGCTCGTGTGCTGATGACGGCTGGGGGCCGTCATGAACCCGCCCACTCTTTAAAAGTGCCGCACAGGCACAGAATTGCGGCAGGATGCAAGGGGTTAATAGTCCATAATGTTGTTGCTCTATCTATATTATAAGATTCTAGGCCGAAATAGGGTACACGTGGCAACTGACCTGCTTCCAAGTTCACTAATGGCATTATCAGCACGGCTGGGAGATAGCAAAGTTTCTAGGTTTGTGTTTAAAAACTATCACTTTCAATAAATACTTCTCAATGCAGTGATATCATTTCATGCACTAAGATGAAACGCTTTAGCACGCTACACAAATACACTTTTTGAAGTTTTGAACAGATAATAGAACATGTTTTTTACACTATGTTTGTTGTATGTTTTTAAAGTCATGTCGGGGGGGGGTCCATCCAAGAGCGCTGGTGGTGGAACCCACGGATTGCCACAGATATTGCAGTAGTGGCCTATGGGGCACATCCCTGATCTGCACTTACCTGAGTGGCAATCAAATTTGACAGCTCCTCTGAACTCTTTCAATGCCTCTGTCAAAATACGGCTATAGTTGACCAACTACGTCACCAAATAGAGAATGCGAGGAGAGATAATGATCTGTGGATTCAGCCTCCCGACTAGGGGCCAGATGTAGGAACCCTAATACCGGTCGATAACGGCCAAAATTACCGAATTTCGGCCGTTACCGACCGGTATTAGGCATTTGGAATGCAGGTGGCTACATTTCAGATTTGGTAATTTACAGAATCGGTATTTAAGAATTCGGTAAATTATCGAATCCTTAATGTAGGAAGCAGTCAAGTGAGTACTTTTCACTTGTAAGGATTTGTTATTTACCACCAACTACAAGTTGGTGGTAAATAACGAAAACCATTAAAAAAGCAATTTTGTGCTTTTTTAACAGTGCCATGTGGCAGACATACATGCCCTTAGGGCATGTATGTGTGCCACATGTGCACCCATGCACTATTCAGGGGTGCAACAGGGTGTCAATGAGACACCCTGCCACCCTTGTAGGTCTCCCCCCCTTACCGATTCGGTATTTACCGAATCAGTATTCCCCATTCATTCCTATGGGCCTAGGCCCATAGGAATGAATGGGGAATACCGATTCGGTAAATACCGAATCGGTATTTACCGAATTATACAGATTCGGTAAAAATTACCGAATTAATACCTACATACCTTCACCCATTCTAAAATAGCGAATCGGTAAAATTCGGTATTTAAGAAACGGTAAATGATATTTACCTACATCTGGCCCTAGATCATATAACATGAAGGCATCCCAAACCTATGCACTTATAGGGATGGTGTGAGATGACCACAACTATCAGGCAAGTCCTCTTCCTGGACCTCCACAGACCAGCATCTCTACAGTAACTTTGTGGGAGATATTTACTGCAACCCAAGTGGGACAGAACACGGCTCAGGAGATCTGGGCAACACAGCTTCCCAAAGATAGAGGTGAAACTAACAATCCTCGCTTCAAATCAACACCTTTTGTGGCTGTTTTGGCACCTTCATCTAATCCAAGCCCACCCCCGGCCCGCTACCACCTCCAGCGATTTACCAAGTCCACAAAATAGGCATCCGTGTGCTGTGTTCTTTTTCTGTTTACATCCATGTTCATTCTCTTTGTTTATTGGCTATGCTTGTAGCAAGTCTTAAAGTGTCAGTGCGTGCTGTCCAGTACCACAGAAAGGGAACTGATCCACAAAGCAGCTCACCCAAGAGGCAAATTTGTCAAGCTAGACCTGCAACAAAAACTACAGCAGATCAGAAGACACGCACAAACCATGGAACAGGCAGGGCAAGCGGCTGATTTTCTCTTGCGTATTGGGAAATCATTGTCTGCCCAATAACAGTAACAAAATATACAGTAGAGAGAACACCCTGGATACTAATTACATCGAAACAGTCCCACACAGAGAGCATCACAATTATATAACTTTTTGGGGGATTTTACTTTCAGAAAATATATATATCATCATTTCTTTCACTGAATAGTCCATAATTTTTCAAAACATATTTAGTTCATAAAATTCATACAATTAAATATAACACACATCCAGAACTAATTTATGCGAGTCCCGACATAGACGAAGCAATATAGAGAATTGAGGTACATGTCTCAACAGTAACAAAAACAGAATAATATATCCATAAACAGCCACAAAAAAATCATAAAGAGAATAACTAATCATAGAGAAAAAAATTATATAATTTTACAAAAACAAAACATACATCATAAACATACACAACCACAAAAATGCGCCGACGCTCATTTCGGAATCTCATGTACCATCCTTTCTCAGGGCGCTGATGGTATATTTACACATTTTGTTAGGCCTTATACACTCATTTTATTTAGCAAGGCATTCGGTACTCGAAGTTGAAGCTTCGTCAATCGAGTCTGTGGGAACAGTATAACATCATGGAATCAATAAAAACCGATTTAAAAAAACATTAAAAACACCATCAGAGCAAAATACCCAATAACAGTACCTCATGAAGTTGTATTCTTGCTCACAAGGCTTTCTTTCCCTGCTTTTCCACCACTTCCTCCACTCTGATGGTTTAGAACTGCACCAGGAATTTGGTGTCGCGCGAGCCAACAAGTGAACCAGGATAGCCGAGCCAAGCGGCTTGGATCTAAGGGCCCATGCACGAGCCCAGCCATGCAAATATTTGACTTAAAAAGAATGCAACAGCCAGTGTAATAAACACGTGATATCATCTGCTCAAAATTCCAAAAAGTGTTTTTGTGTAGCGTGCTGAAGAGTTTCATTTTAGTGCATGAAATGATATCACTGCATTGAGAAGTAGTTATGAAAAGTGATAGTTTTTAAACACAAACTTAGAAACTGTGCTTTCTCCCGGCCGTGCTGATAATGCCAGTAGTGAACTACGAAGCAGGTCAGTTGCCATGTGTACCCTATTTTGTCCTAGATTCTTATCATATAGATAGAGCAAAAACATAATGGACTATTAAATAATACACAAGAGAGGTTTTTGTACAACGCACATGCGGAACTCACGTATTATGAGGTGCTCTCATATGTTATAATGAAGAAAAGAGAGGCTCAGTAAAATAACTTAGGGGCATATCATCATGCAGTGCGTTAACAATTATCGCCGGTTTAGCGGCAGAAAGCGGCGATAATGGGCTTGATATTATGGCCTTGTGAATTCCAATAGAAACCCATGTTCTGGTGTTAACCTGGGCTTCTATTGGAATTCTCCAGGGCATATTTAACGCCCTGCTTGATAATATGACCCTTATTTCCCAAGATCGCACAATTTAGTCTTGCCTGGTCTCAGGATTGATCCAGGCTTTCTTGACACACGAAGTGCAGTTGAACTACTAAATGGGCATTCCTTTCTCGTATCACAGGTTAATGCCTTGTCTTTAATACTTGTCGTATAAGATTGAGGAATGCAGAAGTGATTTGGCGTTGACTCCCAGAATGGTACTTGACCCAAGGCCTAGTTTCTAACTGGTTCCCAAAAGTACCTAATTTGTAAATAATAAGTGGCAGGGCTCTTGTCAGGAGACCACAGGAGCTTCACCATCCATTGCGCTACTAATGACAATTCAGACTTTTAATACATTAAAAATTAGTAAATCCTGCCATCCAAGCTATTTTTGTAGCTTTGGGTGGCAGGTATTACTCATTTGTAATGTATATAGAATTACTGAACAACTGTTGTGTTCATCACTAAATTGGAAAACAGCGCCACCATAAGGCTGGCTGTCATAAGTCCCTTTGTTGACAATTCAGTGCCGATGCCGAGCACCGGAAACCACAGGCTCAAATTAAGCACTAGTTCCCAACATGGCAGGGTCAGCAGGTCGAACCACTTGGCCTCAATCCCTCACGGGAAAGCTTGGCTCATTTTGGGCTTGAGGTTCCAAGAGGGCCAGGATCTGAGTCTGGACAAGACATCTGACTCGATCTTGGCTCAAGCTTTCGGTAGCTTACCCACTTCTAGGACACCATCCTTGAATTCATTTTATCCTTAATTACATATCTGTGTCACATTGAAATACGTTACACAGGTAAAACCCCACATCTGACCTGTGTTAATACACTCAACTGCTAACCATATAATGTGAACTAGAAATATTTGCCTATGCCTCCAAACTAATTACGGTACTCACAGATTCATGTACGAGTAAACAATAGTTTATTAGTTTACCCAAACAACAATTTATGTTTTTCAATTAGTATTCAATTCATAAAAAAGATATTCAAAAAGCAGACCCAAGACTGCTATCAACTTCATGTCATAGCCATACACACTTTCGAAAAAACCATTTGTACATATATACAGTGAAACAACAAATAATTGACGTTTTCAACAAAAGATGACAAAAAATGACTTTAACCGTAAACACATTTCACCACGAAAACAGTTGAGTAACATGGACAATTTGACCATACATAAAAGAAAAACTTTTTACAGAAGAAAGAGAGAGACAAGAATATTATTTCAAACAAGTTCAACTCCCAGGTCCTGAACCTTATGTAATCAATTGAATATCAGGAACATTGCTCATTTTAGCATCATTAACATTGGCCAACTGGCCAGTGAAAAAAAGAAGGGGGATGCCGACGCGTTTCGAATCCAGATTAATGAATTGCTGGATTCTCGTCAGGGCAGTATGATTCTAATCCGTGGGAACTGTTTGAAATGAAGAACAAAACAGAATGTTTGTCAGAAAGTGGGTCCTCTAGCCACTCCTCACGCAACTAGTTTAGTGACAGAATAAAGCGTACCTTGTAATATTCTGCCCACAGTCGCTCCTATTCACATGAAAATGTCGTCTATGGCGTTCAGTTTACGCTGCAACAGAGTGAGATTTAGTGAAGTCTGGTCGGCGAAACCTTATTTACACATGGATATTCATCAAGTGTTTATTACCTGCACTATTATTGGACACTATCGCAAGTTGTGCCGATGTCTTTCCGCATTAGGGGTTGTGCTCATGTCATTTCTGAAAAAACAGACAGAAGAAGGAGCGTGTTTAGATCCACTGCTCACTCGGTGGCGCACCAGTGATCACGGCCACTAGAAAAGAACTTACTTGAACACCGGGCCGCGGTTTTCAAAAAATGGGGATTCTGTTTCTTAGGACGTGATCGTCTGACACAGTCTAGCTTCGCAAATCTGGGGGAGTAAGGAGAGAAAGGTGTTAGCGCCCTGTTGCGCATAGTCCTTTCTCATTCCAAACGCTATCGAGGACCGATCTGCTGGCAGATCTAGTTGGCGGGTCTCAAGCTTACCGCAATTGTTCATGAACCTCCGCTCAGTGTCCTCACTCCAAACCGACACTCTCAAGTTGGTGGATGTCCGTGGCATTGCCGGTTTGGGAATCCCGGATCATGTGATTGGTGTAGAACCAATCAGAATTCGGAAGAGATTCTAATGCACTCTGGGACCTGTAGTTTAAATAAGCGATTGTTGTATGCACTGTGTATTTCACCGGGGTTGTCAAGCACAGATTATGATGCACTCTGGGACCTGTAATTTCACAAAAACAGCCAAATGTTTTATGCCCTGTTTATTTCACTGAGGCTATTCAGACCCTTATTGACACTGTCAAACTTGAGGATTAAGTAAGCCTCCTTGCGCAACAACATTGCGTCAACGTCTTGATAATGTTTGGGGTCAATCCAAACCAGTGTGGTCCACCTGAGGTCGTTCTCAGAGTGATCCTTACTGATAAAGTGTTCCACCACATTGCGAGTCTTGCAATTAGTGAAGCATTTAGCATGAATGCTTCACTAATTGCAAGACTCGCAATGTCGTCTATGCGGTGGTTTGCCCATGCAACAGAGTGTATATAGGCAAAACGAACCAGGCCATCAATGCTAGAATTACCCAGCATCGATCTCGCCTAAAGAAAAAAGTTCTGACTGCCCCTATGGTGGAACACTTTATCAGTAAGGATCACTCTGAGAACGACCTCAGGTGGACCACACTGGTTTGGATTGACCCCAAACATTATCAAGACGTTGACGCAAAGTTGTTGCGCAAGGAGGCTTACTTAATCCTCAAGTTTGACAGTGTCAATAAGGGTCTGAATAGCCTCAGTGAAATAAACAGGGCATAAAACATTTGGCTGTTTTTGTGAAATTACAGGTCCCAGAGTGCATCATAATCTGTGCTTGACAACCCCGGTGAAATACACAGTGCATACAACAATCGCTTATTTAAACTACAGGTCCCAGAGTGCATTAGAATCTCTTCCGAATTCTGATTGGTTCTACACCAATCACATGATCCGGGATTCCCAAACTGGCAATGCCACGGACATCCACCAACTTGAGAGTGTCGGTTTGGAGTGAGGACACTGAGCGGAGGTTCATGAACAATTGCGGTAAGCTTGAGACCCGCCAACTAGATCTGCCAGCAGATCGGTCCTCGATACCGTTTGGAATGAGAAAGGACTATGCGCACCAGGGCGCTAACACCTTTCTCTCCTTACTCCCCCAGATTTGCGAAGCCAGACTGTGTCGGACGATCACGTCCTAAGAAACAGAATCCCCATTTTTTGAAAACCGCGGCCCGGTGTTCAAGTAAGTTCTTTTCTAGTGGCCGTGATCACTGGTGCGCCACCGAGTGAGCAGTGGATCTAAACACGCTCCTTCTTCTGTCTGTTTTTTCAGAAATGACATGAGCACAACCCCTAATGCGGAAAGACATCGGCACAACTTGCGATAGTGTCCAATAATAGTGCAGGTAATAAACACTTGATGAATATCCATGTGTAAATAAGGTTTCGCCGACCAGACTTGACTAAATCTCACCCTGTTGCAGCGTAAACTGAACGCCATAGACGACATTTTCATGTGAATAGGAGCGACTGTGGGCAGAATATTACAAGGTACGCTTTATTCTGTCACTAAACTAGTTGCGTGAGGAGTGGCTAGAGGACCCACTTTCTGACAAACATTCTGTTTTGTTCTTCATTTCAAACAGTTCCCACGGATTAGAATCATACTGCCCTGGCGAGAATCCAGCAATTCATTAATCTGGATTCGAAACGCGTCGGCATCCCCCTTCTTTTTTTCACTGGCCAGTTGGCCAATGTTAATGATGCTAAAATGAGCAATGTTCCTGATATTCAATTGATTACATAAGGTTCAGGACCTGGGAGTTGAACTTGTTTGAAATAATATTCTTGTCTCTCTCTTTCTTCTGTAAAAGGTTTTTCTTTTATGTATGGTCAAATTGTCCATGTTACTCAACTGTTTTCGTGGTGAAATGTGTTTACGGTTAAAGTCATTTTTTGTCATCTTTTGTTGAAAACGTCAATTATTTGTTGTTTCACTGTATATATGTACAAATGGTTTTTTCGAAAGTGTGTATGGCTATGACATGAAGTTGATAGCAGTCTTGGGTCTGCTTTTTGAATATCTTTTTTATGAATTGAATACTAATTGAAAAACATAAATTGTTGTTTGGGTAAACTAATAAACTATTGTTTACTCGTACATGAATCTGTGAGTACCGTAATTAGTTTGGAGGCATAGGCAAATATTTCTAGTTCATAGTAGTGAGGCCCTGCCTACCCTCCTTCCCACTGGGCCCAGCCACCCTTGTTTTTTCTAACCATATAATGTGGGCAGATGATGCACTTTGTGCCCTTGGGCATTTGTGTTCTATTTGTGGTGTCACACCTATCATTAGGCATGGGCCATATTATTTTAAGTCCCATCCTGTGTCTGTTGACATCAAATTCCATGTATTTCTGGCCCATATTGAGACTCTGAATAGTTTCTGGAAGGTGGCCAAGGAAGGTGTTCAACGCAGTGCATGTTAGCAGGGATATAGGAAGGATATAGTCTTTTAACCCTTTCCTTATCACCGCAAGCCTTTATACAGAAGGAACACCACCCACTGTGCCCCAGCATACACTAAAATCCTCTACATCGTTAATAGGTGACTGCAAATTGTTATGGTGTATCTTTGTTCTAAAACAAGCTCTCAGATGCAAGTGTTTGGGCACCAGGCCTACTTCAGGAGTTCAGAATGTTTATTTTGGTATTAGATGTTCTTGCGTTGACTCTGTTGTGGTTTAATGTTCTTGCTGTGTGCTTCTGTATTGGTTCAAGGCTCTTCTACATTCAGGGCATGAAGACTGCATCAGTGGAGATAAAACATGCTTGTAGGTTACAGGTTTGGTTCTTTATTTGGGGATTATGTAGTGCTACTATCTTATGTTACATATGGCATAAATGTAACCTCAAATTGCCAGTGAGAAAAGATAAAGCCATATTCACTGCTCATGTGTGTGGGGCAAGGGTGGTTTCAGTGCTTAATTTGAGCAGGTGGTTTCTGGTGCTTGGCACCTGCACTTAATTGTCGGAACCTGCACTTATGACAGCTGCCACACGGTGGCGATGTTTGTGCACTTTAAAGATGAGCAGAAAAAACATTGTTTTTTAATACAACATACATTAAAAACACCTATTACCTGTCACCCAAGTCATCCACTTGGATGCTAAGGTACCTGACATACTTCAATGTAATTTCCATTGAAATCAATGGAAACTCCATGACGAGCTGAGCTCGTCATGAGCGTCGAAGGGGTTAAAGCTATGGCGGCATCGAACATTCTGAATTGTCACACTGGTAGCAGTGTGATGGTTAGTAGTTGTGTGAGTGCAGTGACAATGTGTGGTGCAAACTGCAGTGGCCTCCTGACAAGGGCCCTGGCACCCATTGTTTTACAAATTAAGCACTGGGTGGTCTCCTGATTGTTATACAAAATAACAATCAAAAAGCTCCGACAAGCTATGTGAGTCGTAGTTTGTGAAGCCCTTAGCACAGAATACCAAGGTCCTTATCTTCACATGTGAACTCAGCAGGGGCCTGCAAAGTCCTCCTCTCAGGATCAATTGACCCCTCATGTGACTGCAGACACTGTGTCATTTCAACACGGAAAGTGTTTCGCCTTAAAACCCAGGACTGGCGAATGGTGTCGATAATGAGCTCATGGCCGGCATTTTGAATGGATAGCATAGCTTTTTGTTTTTGTGTGTGTTCAAATGGTTTTTATTTTCAAAAAATACAACTAGAGAATAACCAAAAGTACTGATACAAAGTAGAGCAGATACGCGCACTCCATTGTAGAGAGTAGGACGGTATAGAGGACACTGGATAACAGTATGCGTAAAGTCCAGTATATAAAGAAGGGATGACAATGATGGAGCTCATAACTGAATAGTTACCAAGAGGAGAGGTGAAGAAGAGGATAACATTGGTAGCTTATGACTTCCAGTTAAACTGCACACAACTGCTGCAAAAAATGTAATAGTGTGCTGCAAAATGTACAACACCATGCTTGAATATACTGGGGGGGTCTGAACAGGAAGAACAGGAAAACATTGTGCTGCAACACATACCTCTCTGCTGGGCTTTCTGCACTAAAGTGTTCTAATTGTGGTGTCAAGGGGAAGTGCTGCTACGCTCAACAGCGGCAGAAGAAGGCATTCTGGACTGGAGGCGCCTCCTAAAATACTCGCAGGTGTAACATCTGGGCTTGGAAACCTATCCGAGTATCAGACATCTCTAGTGGGATGAGGCCCCATTTATTTATTTATTTTTGCAACTTATATAGCGCGCAATTACCCTGAGGTGTCTCGGCGCTGCGGAGAACATATGCTGAAATGGGCTTTGACTTATTATTGGTTAAATAGCCAGGTTTTTAATTGTTTCCGAAATATCATTAAGGAAGGGCTGTTTTTTATATATTGGGGGAGAGAGTTCCACAATCTGGAGACAGACACTATAAATCGTCTGTATCCCCAGTTCACTTTTTTTGTTCGTGGGATTGGGAGCAAGTGGGCTGAGGAAGAGCGTAAGGCTCTTTTGGGGTTGTATACACGTAGAGCTTTTTTTAAGTAGTCTGGACCTATGTTATTCAAGGCCTTATAAGTGATACACAGCGCCTTAAATTTTGTACGACTCCTGACCGGGAGCCAATGAAGTTGGTGAACAATCGGGGTGATGGAAGAGAATTTTGATGTGCAGGTCAGAATTCTAGCAGCTGCGTTCTGAATTAGTTGCATCTTGTTAAGAACTTGTTCCTGGACATTTAGCAGCAGAGCATTGCAATAATCGATTTTTGAAAGAACTAAGGTGCACATTAGGGTTTTGCCTGCATTAGAAGGAAGGAAAGGGAGTAATTTGTTAACCATCCTTAGAGTATAAAAGGATGCTGAGACTACTGCCTTGGTATGGCTCAGAAATGACAACTTATTGTCAAATAATACTCCTAAGTTCCTGACTTTGGTGACTGGATTTGGGGGGGCTCCTAGGTCCGAGGGCCACCATGCTGGGGACGAAGACGGGGTCAATTTACCGAAGATCATGACCTCCGTCTTGTCAGAGTTTAATTTTAAGCAGTTGTGATCCATCCAGGAGCTGATAGCCATCATGCCTTCCTGAAAGTTGGCCGCAACTGCTCCTCCGTTGTTATGGATGGCCAGTACCAGCTGGGTGTCATCGGCGTATGATGTTAGCCCAATTCCATATGATTTAATGACCCTCGCCAAGTCCGACACATAGATGTTAAAAAGTGTCTGACTTAACGAGGATCCTTGGGGGACACCACATGGTAAGGTGAAAACAGGAGAGTAGAAGCCACCCAGTTTTTCGGACTGTTTGCGGTCAGACAGAAAGGGAGCCAGAAGAGATTTGACTTTACCCTGAATGCCAATGTGGGCTACACGGTCGATCAAGATGTTGTGATCGACCGTGTCAAAGGCCGCAGACAAGTCCAGTAGTATCAGGACTGCTGCGCCTCCTTGATCCATAATCAGTCTGACTTCATCAGCTGCCTTTACCAATGCTGTTTCTATCCCGTGCCCTTTCCTAAACCCAAATTGGGTGTCATCAAGGAGGTTATTCTGGTCGATATAGTCGGCCAGCTGACAATTCATGATTTTCTCAAATATTTTAGACAGAAAGGGGAGAGATGCAATCGGTCGATAGCTTTTAGGTTCTAAGGGATCCAGATTTGGTTTTTTCAGTAGGGGTTTTATAATTACTTTCTTCCAGATCGACGGATAAGAGCCTGAAAGAAACATAGAGTTACAAATATTTGTAAGAGCTGGAGCTATCAGGTTGGTCACCGGTTTTAGAATCAGCGGTGGACATGGATCAAGCGGTGACACGGATTTGATGGTTGTCATAAGTTCAACTATCTGCATTTGAGAGATTTGACTGAATTCACAAAAAACTGTTGGCATGGGGGAGTCACTACTGTTGGAGACACTACTATTGGAGCGTATTGGTTCAGTGGTCACCTTGGCGGTAAAATTGGAAAAGATGTTGTTAACTTTAAGCTTAAAAAAGTCCGCCAGGTCGTTACACAACTTTTGGGACGGTTCTGTTGTAGTAAATAATGGTGGGGTAGACAGCTTCGTGACAACTTGATAGAGTTGTTTGGTAGAATTTTTAGCTGATTCTATTTGCTCAAGATAACATTTCTGTTTCTCTGTGGTTAAAAGCTTTCTGTATGTGGCCAATGCTTTTTATATAAATCTTTATAGTTGTTGTCATAATCTCTACGCCAACGCCTTTCTAAATTTCTGCATGGCACTTCGCTTTATGATACAACCTCTTGTTTTGCCCATTTCACTATTTGATACAAAACACACTGCTTAATAGTGATTTCTCACAAATTCTAGCAGTTGTCAAAAGTGCGACAAAAGGACAACCATAATATCAAGTTTCTAATACTACCCTGGAAAAATATGGACTACAGGTTATTGGATACCACTCCTTCATCAAGGGAAGTACACTTATGTGAGTATAGTCAGGACAGATTTAGTATTCTTAACTCCAAATACATTTACCGTGACTATATATCTATATCTGTATATCTATATAACTATCTATATCTATAGTCATATCTAAATTGGTATAGATCTACACACACATACACACACACACACACACACACACACACATATATAGTGAGCTAGGGCACGGACGTGCCCGAAACGCGTCTGAGGACATGCACCACTTTATGCACAAATAAAGCATTTTGAAAGAAGAAGTCTGACTCCGGCCCATTTCTGCTGTCTGCGTACCTGACTGTGCTCAAGGCACTTTGGAGGCAAGTTGGATTACATATATATATATATATATATATATATATATATATATATATATATATATATATATATATATATATATATATATATATACATGTACATACATGTATTTATGTATATTTTAATATATATGTAGACACTTGACACCAGCACAATTACTATGTGTCCCTGCGATAACGGGGAAAGGAGGCGGGTCCCACTAGCACTTGCATCAACTTACCAGCTGTGCTATAAAGTGCCCAGAAAGGTCCTGCAGCATGGGAGACACTTGACACCGGCCCAGGGACTACGTGTCCCAGAGATCCAGGGAGTCCCACTGATACCACAGTAGTGAGCATATGGGGCTCACCCATGACCTGCACTTACCTAATTGTCCACCACCTCCAGCGGTTTAGCAAATAACAATTTGTCCGCGAAATAGACATCCGCTTGCTGTGTTTTTTTCTGTTTACATCTGTGTTCTTTTTATTAAACTCTCTTTGTTTATTGGTTGTGCTCACAGCAAGTCTTAAAGTGTCAGTGCGTGCTGCCCAGTACAACAGAAAGGGAACTGGTCCTCCGAGCAGCTCACCTAAGGGGCAAATTTGTCAAGCTAGACCTGTAACAAAACTACAGCAAATCAGAAGACAAGCGAGAAGCATGGAACAGGGAGGGCATGCGGCTGATTTTCTCTTGCGTATTCTGAAATAATTGTCTGCCCGATGGGGAAACATCCTTTACAACGCAACTTTTACCACGCAGTGCCTTTACGACGCAACTTTTACAACGCAAACCATTACAACGCATTGCGCTGGGGGGCGCTCTAGGATAGGGAATAAGTTTAATTTACTGTCCAACACCTTCCCTAGTGTCCACGGGGACTGGAGTTGGAATAGTAAATTAAACTATTCACTATCCAGCACCCCAAAGCGCTATGTATTGTAAAGGTATGCGATGTAAAAACCGCGTTGTAAAGGCATGCGATGTAAAAGTATGCGTTCTAACGTCATACATCCGCCCGATGACTGTACCTCGTGCATCTGTATTCTCCTGGCTCACAGGCATATCTTTCCCTGCTTTTCCACCACTACCTCAGCTCTGATGATTTAGAACTGCACTGGGAATGTAGTGAAGTGCAAGCCAACCATTTAACCAGGAGAGCCGAGCCAAGCGGCCTGGATCTAAGAGCCCACGAACGAGCCCAGCCATGAAAATAGTTGACTTAAAAAGCATGAAACAAACATTGTGTAAAAAACATGTGACATCATGAGTTCAAAATTCCCAAAAGTGTATTTGTGTAGTATGCTGAAGCGTTTCATCTTAATGCATAAAATGATATAATTGCATTGAGATGTAGTTATGAAAAGTGATAGTTTTTAAACACGAAACGTTGCTATCTCCCCGCTGTGCTAATAATGCCATTAGTGGGACACATGGTTTATATTTTACTATCCAACATCTTCTCTACTGTACATACACTGGAGTTAGAATAGCAAATTATACTACTCCTAAGTCCAGTGCCCTCCAACGCAAGTCGTTGTAACAACTTGCGTTGTAAAAACCGAAATGTAATGTACCGCGATGTAAATATATGCGCTGTAATGTCATACATTCCCATTAGTGAACTACGAAGCAGGTCATTTGCCACATACACCCTATTTTGGCCTAGATTCTTATCCTACAGATAGAGCAACAACATTTTGGACTATTAAATCAAACACAAGAAACGGTTTTGAACATCGCATGTATTATGAGGTGCTCCCATGTGTGATAATGAAGAAAAGGGAGGCTGGGTAAAACAAAGTATTTGCCCAGGATCACACAATTTAGTCTTGCCTGATCTCGGGATTGATCCCAGGTTTTCTTGTGTCACGAAGTACAGTTCAACCACTAAATGGGCATTCCTTTCTCATATCAAAGGTTAATGCCTTGTCTTTAAATCTTGTCATATAAGGTTTAGGAATGCAGAAACCATATTATTTTATCCTAAACTACATAGCATATCTGTGTCACGCTGGAATATGCTGCACAGGTAAAACCCCACCCCCAATCTGGCCTGTGTTAATACACTCAACTGCACACAATATTCTGTGGGCAGATAATGGACTTTGTGCCCATGGGTGTTTGTATTTTATTTGTAGTGTCATGCCCATCATTAAGCATGGGCCATATTATTTAAAGTCGCACCCTGTGTCTGTTGACATCAAATTCCATGTATTTCTGGCCCATATTGAGACTCTGAATAGTTTCTGGAAGGTGGCCAAGGAAGGTGTTCAACACAGTGCTTGTCAGCAGAGATCTAGGAAGGATATATTATTTTAACCATTTCCTTATCACCTCAAGCCTTTATACGGAAGGAACACCACGCACTGTGGGCCAGCATAAACTAAAATCCTGTACCTCATTAATTAGTGACTGCAAATTGTTATGGTTTAACTATCTTTGTTCTAAAACGAGCTCTCAGGCGCAAGGGTTTGGGCACCATGCCTACTTCAGGAGTTCAGAATGTTTATTTTGGTATTAGATGTTCTTGCGTTGACTCTGTTGTGGCTTAATGTTCTTGCTGTGTGCTTCTGTCTTCTGAGCCCTCGGTTCAAGGCTCTTCTACATTCAGGGCATAAAGACTGCGTCTGTGGAGATAAATCATGGTTGTAGGTTAGAGTTTGGTTCTTTATTTGGGGTTTACATAGTGCTACTATTTCATGCTACATATGGCATAAATGTAACCTCAAAGTGCAAGTGAGAAAAGGTAAAGCAATATTCATAGCTCAAGTGCGTGGGGCAGAGGTCCTCTTAGTGCTTAATTTGAGCAGGTGGCTTCCGGTGCTCGGCACTGTCACGTATTTGCCGGAACCTGCACTTATGACAGCTGCCACATGGTGGTGCTGTGTGTGCAATTTAAAGATGAGCAGAAAAATAGTTGTTTGTTAATTCAAGTTCAAAGTTCAAAATAACTTTATTCGGATTCCAAGAATCCTTAAAAGCACAATAAAATAACAATTATACAGCAAAATAATAAAATCCATGCCAAAAAACGTTAGACAGTTCATGTTACCATTAACAATTCATCGGTTGATTTGGCAAGGTTTTCATACTGGGTTAAAAATTCAGAAGTTGGACATCATCTTACGGGCTCGGGTGGCGATTTTCAAAAAAGTGCAAGTGTAGAGAATGCATTTTTCAGCTCATTTTTGTGAAGTGTGTCGGCTGTACTTGGGTTTAAAAAGAGGCTACCTTTTTTAATACAACATAGACTCTGGTAGACCCCCGAGAGCCAGGGAATATCCATTCCTCTCTCGCATTTAAGACAATCACTTATAATTTCTCTGGATAGGGACACGGATTGATTCCTCCAGACTGAAAACCAAAAGAGAGCAGGACGAGCATTGATAAAATCGCTAATAAAATGTAAGTTGAGTTCCCCGTGGCAAATATATTGGAGGTAGAGATTGGAACACCCAGCAGCTTTCTACAAAACCTATTTTCTTCCTGCTGGATGCGGTGACTATTCGCAATCCCCCAAATCTCAACCCCATACCTAGCTACTGGGACGCATTGTAGTTTAAAAAAAATGTAAATAGCTAAAATAGCACCTGTTTTCTTTGGCAGGGGAAGACTAAGGATAGAATTGATGGCCTTTGAGAACTTGCTCGTGGAGTGGGCCAAATGCCCTGTCCACGAGCCGTTCGCAGCAAAGACCATCCCAAGATAGAGAAAAGTGCCGGTGGACGTCAATTTATCGTTTCCTACAGATATAGAATTGAGCTGGCGTTTCCCTGGTCCGCACGACATAATAAAATATTTTTTTTAATTAACCAGTAAATCCAGACTGTCCATATAGTCAACAAAAGTCTTAACCTTAATATGCAGAGAATTTGGTGCTTGTTAATTCAATACACATTAAACACAACTATTACCTGGCACCCAAGGCATTCTTAAAGCTATGGTGGCCTTGACAGTCAGAATTGTCACACTTCTAGCAGTGTGATGGTTAGTAGTTTTGTAAGAATAGTGGCATTGTGTGGTGCAAACTGCAGTGGCCTCCTGACGAGGGCCCTGGCACTTATTGTTTCACAAATTAAGAACTGGTTGGTCTGGTGATCAGTATGCAAAATAGAGATCAAAGCCTTGACAAGCTCTGCGAGTTGTATTTTATGAAGCTCTTAGAACAGAATACAGGGGCCTGCAAAGTCCTCTTCTCAGGATTACTTGACCCCTCATGTGACTGCAGACACCGTTATTCAACACGGAAAGGGTATTTGCCCAAAAACCCAGGAATGGCGAATGGTGTCGATAATGAGCTCGTGGCTGGCATTTAGAATGGATAGCATTGTTTTGGGGTGTTTTTTTGTAGTCAAACAGTTTTTAATTTCCAAAAATAGAACTAGAGAATAACAAAAGGTACTGATACAAAGTAGAGCAGATATGCACACTTCATTGTAGAGAATAGTACAGTCCACAGGACACTGGATAACAGTATGCGTAAAGTCCAGTATATAAAGCAGGGATGACAACGATGGAGCTGATAATTGAATAGTTACCAAGAGGAGAAGTGAAGAAGAGGATAACATTGGTTGAAAGCAAACTCACACCTCATAAATACAAATAACTGATGATTGCCAGTAAAATACCACACAACGACTGCAAAAAATGCAATAGTGTGCCGCAAGATTTGCAAAACCATGCTCGAATATACTGAGGGGTTTGAACAGGAAAACATTGTGCTGCAACACCGACCTCTCTGCTGGGCTTTTACAGTAAATTGTTCTATTTGTTGTGTCAAAGGGAGTGCTGCTACGCTCAATAGCGGCAGAAGAAGCCATTCCGACTGAAGGCGCCTCCTAAAATACTCGCAGGTGTAACATTTGAGCTTGGAAAGCTATCCTGAGTATCAGACACCTTTATGGGCTGAGGCCCCACTGGCACTTCGCTTTACTGTATTGTATTGTATTGAAAATGCATATATTATATAGCGCTTACTACTCCTGATGAATCGTCAAAGCGCTTCTTCGGCGAGTAGCACGCTACTCCAGAACCCATAAAGGGTTAGTGGTGAAGTAGTTTAGTTAAATATGAAAGTAATTTGAGTAGTGTATATTTTAATTAGTTATTTGGATTGAGAAGGACAATGGAGAGAATGAAGATGGAAAAAAGTTTGCATTTATATAGCGGTTGCTACCACTGATGTGTTGAAGCGTTTTTTTGGCGAGTAGCACGCTATTCCGGAACCCATAAAGGTTTAGTGGTGAATTACTATAGTGAAATATGAAAGTAATTTGAGTGGTGGATATGCTCGTCCGTCATTTGGATTGAAAAGGGCAGTAGAGGATAGAAGTGGGAAGAATTAAGATAATTTCTTTATGGTTCGTTTTTGTTTTGGATCTCATAGCAGTAGGAGGAGGCTTGGGATGAGTAAAAGGGAGATGGAGGGGGAAGAGTCAGAGGGAAGGGTTTAGAAAGGCTTGTTTTGGGGGTCGGGATAGTAAAAGAGGTATGAGACGATGCAAGGAGAGGTAAAATAGGGAAGAGTCTAAAAAGGGTTATTTTGGTGATTATAGTAGTGGTATAGGATGAATGAGAGAGTTGAGGTAGAGGGTATATTGAGAGCGCTATAGGGTGAGAAATAGGGTAGGGCATTGGATATGATGAACTAGGAGAAAAGTAATACATATATATATCTATAAGTACATGGAAGGTATATAATGCATAAAGGGAGTTAGTATATGCAGATTAAAGATGCATTAAATAAACTTTGGCTTTCAATGTTGTTGTACCTTAAATTAATTGTATTTATTTATTTATATATATTTTTGTAATTTAAGAGCGAAGCAATTGTAGATAAATAGTTATGACAAAAGATTTACCTATTTATGCAGTCACATGTATACAGGTTAAAAACATAGAATAATGTAACAATCAGTAATATGCACATTTGTTAAGCAGAACTAATGAATATTTATATATATATGTATATATGTACATATATATATATATGAAAATGTGTCCAAATATGTTGATTATTTTTTGCAGCAGCATGTGAACAGTTTGCCTTCTTTTTTGAAAGACAGTAGTGATTTTCTCAACAAGGTCAAAGATTTAATTTGGAGTCCTGACTTCTATTTAATTGTGATGGACATGGAGTCCTTTTACACAAGTATCAACCACGGTCATGGCATTAGGGCTGCTAAACATTTTCTAGATGAGCGTGATATCTCCATGAGGGAACATAATGTTATGTTGCTTCAAATTATTGAATTATGTCTAACCACCAATTTCTTCCAATTCAATAATGAGATCTACCAGCAGTTACGTGGTGTCGCGATGGGTTCATGCTTCTCCCCCAACTATTCATGTTTACATGTAGGTTGGTGGGAGAAGCATGTTCTCAGAACGACCCACGGCTGCTGGTGGAATCTCATTGCGCACCACTGGAGATATATTGACGACGCTTGTCTCATATGGAAAGGGTCCAAGGATGAAGCTATACAGTTTGTCAAAGATATTAACATCAATGATCTAAATCTTAGATTTACTGCAACCATTGACAAAACTAAGGTCGAATTTCTGGACGTATTGCTATATGTGGAAGAGGGAGTACTGCAGACTATGTTACATCGTAAGTCTACTGCCGGGAACTCCATCCTGCATGCCCAGAGTTCACATCCTAGGCACTTAATAAATAGCATACCATATGGCGAATTTATTCGTATACGTCGTATCTGCAGCTCAGAACAGGTATCTAGACAGTGTCAAATGGAGGCTTTCCAACGGTTTCTAAACAGAGGTTATACTAAAAAAACAACTGACCTCGGCCCAAAACAAAGCAAATGCCATACAAAGGGTAACTCTTCTTCGACCGAAGTAGACTCCAATATCTGCAACTATGGCAGCTGATAATGCAGTACAGCCAGTCAGGCTCATTACTACTTTTAATGTACAGGAGCAGTCTATCCGTAGAATTATATACTTTGAATGGCCAATAATTATGACAGACAATATTTTGAGGCCTATTCTACCAGATCTGCCAGCTATTACCTCCAGAAGGGCTCCCTCTATGAGGGATGCCCTGGTTAAATCAATGCCTGAGGTAATAGCAAAAAGCACTTGGTTGATGAAACCAGGCTTTTTTAAATGTACGTCTTGCCGAGCCTGTACTTTTGCAAAGAACTCAACTCACTATGTAACAGCTTTTAGTGAGAAGACAATTGCTATTAAGGAACACCGGACATGCCGTACTGAGTACGCTGTGTATAAACTACGCTGTACATGCAATTTGGAATATACAGGTAGCACAAAGCTTCCTGTACAAAAGTGTATACTCCAGCATGTCAGGGCGATTGTGAATTCAGATCATAATTACCCGGTGGCGAGGCATTTTAGATCAGTCCATGCCAACAAACTTAAGGACTTTGAATATACTGTCTTGGGATCGGTTCCAAACCCTGGACGGGGGGAGGGGGGGAGCCGTGATAAATTGCTTAGACAAAGAGAATCCCAATTTATTCTTGCCTTAGATACTCGAGTTCCTAACGGGTTAAATATGAATGAAGATTTGCACAACTTTCTTTAATATCTTAATTCTGAAGTCTCCTTGGTTTTAATGATATTGTTTGTAAATATGTATATTGTTAGACATTTTTTGTACTGTACAGTATTGCTTGGGCTCAAGCTAGTCTGTGTACATGTAGAAATAGATGTTTTTCTGCTTCCGCTGCTATGTAATTAAGATTTTATATGCACTTTATTTCAGCTTTTTTGCACAGCACTTTTTTGCACACATTAGACATGAGGCTTAGCTGTACTTTGCACAACTTCAACCTTTTTTCCAATCTGGCTGGCGAGTTGATTAACCGCTAATAATGTTCTAATCTTCCTATTTTTGCATCAGTGCTTGCATAGGAGCTAGTGGGGTAACGGATGTATCTGTGTTAACCCATTTTTTTTATATAATAACGAGTTCTATAGCTGTGTTTAGTAATAGTATACATGCCATGACCCGGTGTGTACATATGAATTTGCACTTGCATCTTTCATTATATATAGTGTATGACCTGGTCTAGGTGTATAGAGCATTTGAGAACAGATGAGTATGCATTAGCACTTTAATCTTAGCATTTTATTTTTGAGTACTGATGTTTTGAATGGATTAATGATCACAATTGTGTGGTATGCATCTTCTGTAAATATGATTGTGATGTAGGTCGTTTTTAGAATTAGGTTTCGATCGGATTATTGAATATGATCTTATGAGTTTGGTCTGTGTTCATAATTAGTTTCAGTGTGAAGGCTTAACTTACAGTGCTGGAATCTATAGTTGATATTGTTGTATGCACATTTTATGAACATATGTGTTGCTGATGAAAAATCCATTGTTGATGTCATTGTATGCACTAGACACTTTGTAAAATAGCATATTTGCACATTCATCTGAACATAAGTGTTGCTGATGCAATATTTTAAATACTTATTTGATTTGAATCTGAAAACTGGATTTTATCCGTTTTTGAGCCTTTTTAAATTGCATTATGACTGTGTTAGATTCTGCATATAGCACTTTTTTCCATCTGCGTATTTTGCACATTGTGACCAACATGAGTTATAATATGCGTATTATTAAGTTGCACTGTATCCAGATCATTACATTTGATTATTCAGTATGTTTTAAGAATGTTACTATTATTGTGCATTTTTTCGCTATTGCCTGTTGTGTTCTTATATGTGTGGAAAACATTGAGCCTTGTTTCTAAGGCTATTCATGCACTTGATTCATCTTATTTCACTTTAAATGTCGTCATAGTTAATGGACGCATCATGTGTTATTCTATGCCGAAATAAATACTCTGCACTGCTTCACAACATATTTCTGTGTGGAGGTCCTTCTATTTTTGCTGATGGAGATTCTCTGAGGTCCGTGCCTGCGAGCTATATATATATTTTTTTATTATAGTTATTCTACACATTTATACAAAGCAATACACATATATAGGTACATATCTATAGTACAAATAATTGCTTATATACAGAGGGATATGCTGTATATTTCTGTTTGCGTATGGTGGTTATTTGGGGAAGAGACAATTATTGACTAGTTTACTGAAGATAAGGTGGTTATTAATGGATCTTATGTTGGGGGGGTAAAGAGTTTCATAGTTTGGCTGCTTGAACAGAAAAGGATGTGTGACCCATGGTTATTTTCTTGTATCTTGGGATTTTGAGGCGAGGTGCCACTCTAGAGTAGAGGTTCCTTCGTTGAATGTGTTTGGTGATTTTATTCCTGATGAAGAGCTGTCCCATTGCATGTATCGCTTTGTGGGTGGTACAAAGCACCTTGAACATGGATCTTCTGGCATTTGGAACCAATGCAGGGCTTTCAAGACAGGGCAGATGTGGTCTTGTGGTTTTATATGTAAGAGTAGTCTGGCAGCCGAGCTCTGAAACTGTTGTAATCTTTTCATGGTTGTTAAAGGTGATTTGTTGTAGAGGCTATTGGTGTAATCGAGTTTGGACAGAATAAGAGAGATGGAAGCCTGGACCTTGTGTGGAAATCCCAAATGGGGGAAGATTAATCGTAGATTTTTTATATTAACAAAGCTTGATCATGCTAGTTTGTCCACTTAGGCATTCATTGATAGCTTGGAGACCATGGTCATGTGAGGTTTCTTACTTCCTTTGATACTTTAGACGGTGTTCCCAGATCAGGCTATACGGTGAGTGGGTCATAATGTTTCCAGTCACCACACATGAGTATTTCCGTTTTGGAACCATTCAATTTGAGATGGCTCCATGCCATCCATTGATCCACGGCTCTGAGACAACAGAAACTTGGTGAGTTTCCAATGTCTTTGGGGCATTCCAGTTGAAGGAGTATTTGAGTGTCATCTGCATAGTTGAGGTGAAATTGATTGATCAGTGCTGTTAATAACTTCATGTAGATATTGAAAACCATTGACAAGATGATAGAGCCTTGAGGGACCCTTGCTTTCGTGAAGTACGGTTTGGACGAGAAATGTGAGGTAAGGATGGCATTAGTTATTTTGCGAAGGTAGGGTGTAATCCAGTATCGAGCAGTCCCCTCTATGCTGGCTATGTATAGTCTTTGTATCAGAATGTCATGGTCAACTGTGCCAAAAGCAGCCGAAAGGTCCAAGAGAAGTAGTGCAGCAACCCCGTTGTGGTCAACTGTATTCTTTAGGTCATCCCTGATGGCAAGGAGGGCAGATTCTGTGCCTCTTCCTGGACGGAATCCCGTTTGGAAATCTGAAAGTATGGCATTATCTTCAATGAAATCTGACATCTGGGCAAATGCTGCTCTTTCTATTAAGTTTGCCCAGGAAAGGTCCTTTTGTTGTAAGGGTTCAGCGGGTCCAGGCTTGTTTTCTTCAGTAATGGGCGTATTTGTGACTTTTTGATTTCTTCTTTAAATATTCTGGTAGTTAAGGAGTTATTGATGATTCTTCTTACTGGAGTAGCAGCAGATATTGTTAGAAGAATTGTCTTAATGGTTTGCGGATGACACAGGTCAGGAGGGCTGCCGGCAGACCTGTTTGCTTTGACCAGGTCCATAGATTCATTGTGTGAAATATGTTGGAAGGAATGGAGGGGTTGGGTTAGAGTATTCTTGGATTGTTGTTTTGTAAAAGGAACTGTGCTGGTTCTTTGTCTTTGTTTTAAGTATGAGTCCAACATGTATACTTTGGCTGTGTAATAATTTGCCAGTTTGTTTGTGAAATCTTGAGTAATGGGATGAGCTCCTTCTAGGTAATCTGGTTTACGAAAATTCATTGATAATTTTATAGAATTCTTTATTTGCACATTTAGCATTTTGAATTCTGTCTGAATAGTACATTTTCTTCGCTTTTTCATAGCTGACTTGTACAATCTGTTTATTTTCTGTAGGCAAAGTTAGTCTTGATTGGCGTTTGCTTTGGGCCAGCCATGTTGCAGCTTCTAATTTGTCGTTTTATCTCTTTTATCTCTGTATTTCTCCAAGGTGCTTGTTTTCTTTAGTTTTATTGTGTGTTTTTAGTGGTATCAGGATATCATGAGCTTCCTGTAGCCATTCATATTGTTTTTTAACAGAATGTATTGTTTCTAGATCTGTACTGGATGTTAGTTGTGTTTCTAAGTGTTCCAAATTGAGTTTGTTCCATGGTCGATAGGTGGATGCATGTAGGGTGGTTTTAGATGCTTCGTTTAGTGTTGTTTTATGTTGGAAAGCAAGCAAGCAGTGGTTTGACCATGTGACTGGAGTTCTTGTTTGAAAAGTAACTAGTTCTGTATTAGCAAAAATGACATCTAGGATGTGTCCAGCGATGTTTGTGGATGATCTGATGCAGGTTCAGTGCATCTCGGCCAGCGATGATTGGTTTTGGATGGAGCATATGGGTGTGTCAAACCAAATGTTGAGGTCACCCAGAACCATAGGTTGGAGTGTAGAGTTATCAGGTTTGAAACCATGTCTATAAGTGTGTCTGGGAATGTTGCATTTCTAGGTGGAGGTCTGTAAAGGAGCAGGAAGTTACAGGAAGAAGACAGTGTAGGATTGCATGTGGTGAAAAGGGCCTCACAATTTTTTATGGAGACGTTTTTATGATACACCCTCTTGTTTTGCACATTTCACTAATTGATGCAAAAAAAATTGCTTAGTGGTAATTTCTCACAAATTCTGCCAGTTGTCAAAGTGCGATAAAAGGAAAAGATGGTATACAACCATAATATTAAGTTTCTAATATTACCCATCAAAAATATGGACTACAGATTAATGGCTCCCACTCTTTCATCAAGGGAAGTACACTTATGTGAGTATAGTCAGGGCCGATTTAGTATTCTTTCCTCCAAATACATTTCTTTTGACTATATATCTATATCAAATAAACTAATCAAATGGAGAAAGATCACTTGTCCTGCATAACCAGGGTATGCAGTTTTCGTTCTTACCAGTCCCAATTTAACCCTCATGCAAGTGTGTTAGATGGCTGTTATAGCGGTTTATCTTGATTCTCCGCTTTCCCTCACACGTGTGTGCATAATCATCTGGTTTTTTTTGTTTTATGCACCCTCCACCAGGAGGTTGTACCCTTGGTTAGGATCAGTAGTGATCAGTGATGGTGCGTGATATAGTGAGGCAAAAAGGATTAAAAATCTCTCATATCCAGGTTCGCATGTTTATTTGTTCTGGTTTGGAGATGATAAAATTAGTTTAAAGTGAATGAGAGTGATTATGGCTCTCTCACATTAATGTTAGTGAAGTAGGTCGACATGTTTCAGCCCTTGTGCGCCAATCGGTCAGGGGGCTTTCTTCAGGACCAATGTGATAAGTGTGGAGAAGCCTTTAGGCGTCTCTAAGTGTGTATCCGGGTCAAGGTGGTAGAGTCAGCACAAGTCGTGCCGACCGAGACCGAAGATTGCCTCTCTGACCCACTGGTAATCCAGAGGAGGTAATTATAACCCAAACTAAAGGTACCTAGAGACCTTCAAGGAGCCAAAATGAACAATGCTTCATAATTGGAGACTAAGCATACAAAGAAACACCAGTATAGCTTTAGTTAGAGAGGAGACTAAGGCCTATAAATGAATGCTTGACAGCGATTGCAAGTCTCCAGCGATGTTCAACCCAGCGCCTAAGATCCTTCATCAACACAAGTCCCTTCAAAACAGCATTGACACTGGTCCACGAATTAAAGGAATGGGATCTGAATCTCTGGGAAACTCGACTGCCACCAGAGACAATGTAATTTCTCCCATTCCTCCAGGGAGCGTACTGCGGGGGGACCAGTTTGTTCGACTGCAGGGGGTTATCGGTGGCAGTGATCGAGTTATAGAACTGGGGTTAATACACTACATGGATTGATACTACGCCCACTGAATTTTTTCTACCCTCCCATATGCACCGGTTTACTGCCAGCACTATCCCAGGGAAACAGAATAGACTGCACTTTCCCAATTAGGTAATGGAGCAGCCATAGATAAGTGCTCAATTGCGGAGAAAGAAGGGTGCTCCTCTTTGTCTGAGATTGATTGACTTCAGGGGTGGGTTTCTTAAGTCTCAGCGTCCCCTCTAATTACAAAAAGATCTTCAAGCAGCAGAGTCCATCAGTATTAGTGCACACAAGACCAGCTTTATGCAGCGGTCCATTAGAGGCAGCGTTGACTGCTCCTCGTGTATCCTCCACTACTCACCTCTGTGTCCTCTTTACCGGCTACCTACACAAAAAGCACCATTCCAAGCCACAGTTCCCACCTACTCCAGGATATGCTGAACAAAATCTAGCTGGTGGACCTCAAGGGCTGGTGGATTTCACGTTGCATGTGCCATGTCTTAATGATGAAACACCAGATTGGGGTTTGCAGTAGAGGCACCTGATTTGATTAAAATAGGGTACCGAACACCAGAAGGCAAGCTAAAAGAGAATAATTCTCCTCCCATGGTTCCACAAAGACTATCCCGTTTGATGTTACCACTTAGGGAGAAATTCCACTGTCCCACAGATCCTCCAGCAGTTCCTTCTGCAATGCCAATAGAATCAAAGATAGACATTGTGAGTTGGAAAATTGCAGGGATTGGGTCCAAACTGAATAATCTTGGGATCAATTTGTAGACAAGTACCAATTGTGTTTATATCAAGAAATGTGGGCACTATATTCAAGATACAGAAATGGTTTCAAGAGCTTTTGGATCCCAGCTAGTGGTTCGGCGATGGGTCGACCTTCGGGCGGTCTGCTTGTTTGGTTAAGCGTGGCTCTCCACTGCACTATATCCAATGTCAGCTTACGATCCAGAGACGTAGAAGGGCTAGTTCTTTCTTTAACCCTATCCTGTTAATACATTTGCACAATAGAAGTGTGGGGAAAAGTTGTGAATCAGACACACTGCATGTATTGAAGAACTTCCTTATTGACTATGAAGAACCACACCACACAATTATCATGAGAGACTTCAATGTAACTTATGAGCCAACTTTGGTAGCCCATGAAATATCATCTGATGAGGATCAAATCTGGGGTATTACTGAACTGACTGCCTCACCTAGATGCTCCCTTACTAGAGCAGCTCAACAGAGGTAGTCAATATTAAGGCCAGTCTGGCCGTAGTGGGGCCAGGGCGTTTCCCCAGTGTGCCGGAGGGGTGGGGGCTGGTTTTGTCAATGGGGGCCGGTTTTTCAGCAGTGCTGTAATATCGGTACCCTCTAACAAAAGCGGGAGGGGTGCTTTTTGATAGGACCCCCCCCAGCTCCCAGTGCCGGTCTGCCAGGGCTGGTTGCTGTTCCCAGTCCAGCCCTGGTAAATATCACGTTGGCACGCGGACTCTGTGCGTGCAATGGCCATTCACCCTCATATGTCCATCATGCTCCAACATTTTGGCATGGATCCTATAAAAGCCAAATCGACTGCGTCCTGTTGGATTATGAAAGCACATGTCTGATTTGAAGGTACTCGAACATGTTGAAAGTGATCATGATCCATTAGTGCTCTCCACTAGTAAATTGCTAAAAGTTGCTATTCCATCGAACCCCGGGGAATATGCAAACCAACTCGAAATGACCAACGATGGTAGGAATGGTAAATGGGAGGCACTAAATTGTTCACCAACTGCCTTAATTAGTTTACACCAGTCGCTCACTGCCCATATGCTGATACCTATGGGATGACTGCGAGAAGATGACTGAGCAGCATTTAATCCTCTAAAGCACACGGGGGGCCTTTCTGTGCACAGAGAGGGGGGCCTTTCTGTGCACAGAGCCTCCAATTCCAGCAAGCAGTTCTCCAACAGGGAGTGGTTCAACAATAGCTGCAGGAAAGCATAGCTCAACTTACTAGGAATTATCAAGATGGGGGACAATCGCAGGATCAGAATAAAAAGAACAGCTTACAGGATGGAACTAAAGTAGGCGAAAAGAGATTGTGAGGACTAAAAATGGTGTGAACTACTCGAAGCTGCAAGATCAAACGACCAGAGTGGCTTTTGGGAAATTTTTAGTAGTGGTCTCTCCCCCGCTGGGTCTTCAATACACTCGTCCGAATGGACTGTCCATTTTAGCAATCTTTTTCCTGTTCCCCTGATCCAGACAACACTCTGAGACAGTTGTACCTATTGAGCACCAAGAAAGAGGTCTGTGAGCAAATTGAGTTTTCTTTGACTGAAACATTAAGAGCAGTGAATGCGCTTAAACAGGGGGAAGCACCCAGTTTAGACTAAATTTCAGGTGATCTATACAAGACTAATACCAATATTTGGGTGCCATATATAATTACCATCACAACGCTATTGCTGCTGGCACCCCAATTTCACCAGCATGGAAGGGGGCTGAGATAGTGCCCATTTTTCAAATGGGTAGTCCTAGTAATCCATCAACTTTTCGTCCAAACAGCCAACTGGATAACCTGCAGAAGGTCTTCTACAAGCAACTTTTAGACAGGCTAGAGGAGTGGATTGAAGAGAGTGGTGCAATTCCAAATCTTAAAGCTGGATTTAGACCCATAACTAGTTCTATTTACCAGGTTTCAGGATTTTTGCAAATTAAACGGAAAATTGTTGATTTAGGAGGCGGAGATCTATTTGTGGCAATTGTAGTTCTCCGTACGGCCTTTGGTCTTGTTCCATGAGAGAAACTGTGGGCCACTGAAGTGGAGATGGAAATCCCAAAAGAACTACTTGATATCTTTGTACGATTGCATGAGGGACATTACGCCAGGATTTGCTGTGGCACTACGGGAGAATTAACGGCCCAGTAATAGGCATCAAGGGTGCCCGACAGGGATGCACCCTGGTGCCTACTCTTTTTCTCCTTTATATTAATAACTGTATAGGATATTTAAATGATTGCATCAATGACTCCCCCCTCATTAGCTGGTCCGAAAATACCTGGTCTGTTTTCTGACGATGACACACTCCTGCTGGGTTACACTAGAATGGGGTTGCCAAATCTAGCTTTTGCTTTTTTTTCAAGGACTTTGGCCTGGAAGTCAATGCCACCAAGATCAAGCTGATGGTATATACCAAAAAGAAGAGGCTCCATAGTGTGGTACTGGAAAGAGTCATTGAGATTGATTGTTTTGGTGTTAGACTGGTGGACTCTGGATCCTGGCCCCCCCAGATAATCTAGAGTTCTCAAATTGTAAGCCATTGACAGGGGCCATTATTAGAATGGCAAAAAAGGTCCAGTGGTCCCCAGTAAATCTAGTGGTTGACATTTACAAAATGCAGGCAAATGGAACAGCCATGTATGGGGCAGAACTCTGGGGCCAGTGTAATATGAGTATTTTGAGCATTAAGCAGAACAGCTTTTTCAGAGCTATTACAGGGGTGGGGAAGGGGACTCCTCTGCTGCCCCTAACATTGGGTTTGGGAATTGATCCAGTTGGTGAACAAGTTTTAGAAAAACTGCACTTGCAAATTGGCCGACAATTAATACTGTTTGGGATAAGTTGAGGGCTTTCACAAATTAATTTTTAGTCACCACCAGCTTATCCTGCCAGTTCATGCACTGTTTTTTGAGATTATCTTTCATTGTACAATTCAACATCTGATAAATTGACCCGATGCAGATTGTGTCCTTGGCTATTAGCCGATCCACCAAGGCATTCTTATCAAAGCCGCTCTAGCCCCCCACTTTCCGCTGAAGGTAATCCGGAACTTACAGGTACTTAAAAAACTCTTTATTGTTTATACTGAATTTTGTTTTTAACTCGTCAAATGAGACAAGACCCACAGGGGAGAAAAAGACACCCAGTTGATCTATACCTGCCCCAAACCATACATGCATATAGACGTCATTGAAAATTCCAGGTAGGTTTGGATGCTTTGAAATCGGGGAATAAAAGTTCAATCTCCCCAAGCCCAGCATCTTCCGTATTGCAATTCAGGCCTTTGCAGTGCCAGAACGGCACTTGAACGAAACTTTTTTTTAGTAGCTATATTCGATTTGCCTTAGCAAACACCCCAAGCCTCTTCCCCAAGCAATAATTTGTATATGGAAGGTGTAGTATTGGGCACTGCCATTTGTGGTGGTTCCATCAGAAGAGTCCGTCTACATTGTAATAGTGAAGCCCAGTAGTACAATCTAAGGTTTGGGAGAGCCTTGGCTTGGAATAGGTCCATAAAAATCTAGTAAATACCGCATCATGGGCCCGATGTAGGTAAATTAGATTTACCGATTCATAAATACCGAATTTTACCGATTCGGTATTCATGAATCGGTAAATCTAATGTAGGTAATTATTCTGTATCAAATACCGAATCGGTAAGATTCGGTATTTACTGATTCTGTAATTACAGAATCGGTATTTGTCATTGATTCCTATGGGCCTTGGAGGACTATTTTTATAGTCCTCCATCTTCTGCATCATCTCTGTGAGCTTGGGGTCCTGGAAAGAGCTTTTTTCCTTCAACTAAGAGACCTTCTGTTCCAGATTATCGGTCTGAGTCTCTATACTGGTCATCCTATCAGAGATTTCGGTACAGGTTCTGCTTATTTTCCTGACAGTGCCTTGTATTTTTTAGAGGCCTGCCATGCCCGTCGGTTAACTGTCCATGCTTCAGCTTGCATCTGCTTAATCATTGCCAAAATTAGAGAAGGTGGCGGTTCCTGTGCTGTTGGAAATCCGGTGGAAGCACCCTCCATGCCCTTGTCCAAAAGTTGAATACCGGAACAATCCCACTTAAGCATGGGGGACCCTTTCTTCGAAGACTCTTCGGTTCTTGACAGCCTTATCATTGCTTGACTGCTGCTTCTTATCTTGGCTGTGGGCCTTTTGTTTGCCTATTGGTCCACCTGATCTCTTTTTCTGACCAGAAGAGATAACTGATCTATCCTGTGAGCTGCTGCTAGATAATGTGGACTGTGCAGATGTCGGTGTTGATAAACCTAAATCAGGCATTGAGGAATCAGAGTCCTCAGCTAGGGAAACAAAATCACAACCCCCAGTACGGTCGGGTGAGGCCAGTAGTCCAGGGGCCCCCAGACAGTCAAAGTAGATAGGACCAGCTTCCGTGGGTTGTAAGGAGGGCGGGATTCAAGGCCTCCCAAGATCACTAGGATTATTCTCAAAACATTCCTTCCCAAAAAGATTCTGCTTGATCTGTCGATTCCCCCGTACCTCATCCTCGGGAGTGCCTGCACAACTCTCCCTTTCACCTAGTTTAGAACTTCCAGTGTCCTCACCTTCTGTGGTAATTTTGGGCACCGTTTCCTACACTTTGGTCATGATAGGTGCAGATGCAGACACTGTAGCTAGGGGGAGAGTCACAGTAACAGAATCCAGGGTTTTTGCAGATTTGGGATACTTCAGAGGAAAAAGGTAAGAGATCGCATGCTGGTCTTCTGCTGACACCAACATATTACTTACTCGGGTATCCCTTTTACCTGCAATGTCAGGCTTGTTTATATTATCGCTGGGCTCGTCCCCTTTTTTCTTGTTCCTCACATCTGTGCCACTTTTCTTTAGGTCCCCCTGGTGCATGCTGGTCTTTGCAGTCGCGGCTGGGCCGGTAGTGGTGGCTGCCACATTAGTTAGTTTAGCCTTGGAGGCTTTAGAATTCCTGTTAGCCATTATTGCGTGAAACATAGTCCATCCGGCGGTAATAATTATGCCTGCCTGCCTCATTACACCTCCCAAGACTACACACTGGGCCGTTACAGAGGCGGTTGCACGAGGTCCCCCTTTTTTTTCCTGCTGACTCTCCACTTTGATGGTGAGTCGCCGTGCTGGATCATGGAGTTCCAGAAAGCTCCAATGAACAGCAGACCCTCCAGCATCCCTCGACTGCTCCCGGAGCGGAATTCCTGCCGTGTCTGCTATCTTGTTGATTGCGCAGCCCGGGATCACCGCTATCACACCGCTGGTATGAGGAGGGAAGGAGCCCACAAGCAGTGAGCCGCTTATCTAGACGCCATCTTTGCCAATTTTCCACAGTTCAAAAAAACTGACACATCGTTTTTTAATGTATAAAGAAGTACCAAAAGCTGAAGGGTTCTTGGACAACATTAGACCTACTTGAGCTCTCAGTCCCTTTTCCTTTATTTTGTGTACAGTACTATTCCCATTGCTGCTTATGCTATGTGTTGGGTATCTAATACGAATGGTACTTAGAATTCTAAATTCTACACTAGTATGGACGAAACAGAGTAACATCTGCTTTTTTGTCCTAAATATGCAGTTTTTAAGAAGCAGGTGGATTATTCCTTTATGCAAAAGACTCACAATCCTGAATGGGGTACAGCCCTTAGGATTTGTAAAACTGAATCCACCTCATTGGTAGTAGTTGCAGATTTCAAATTCTTACAAGCAGCATGGGCCATTAGAAGGAAAGAACAATTGAAACTATAATTGTTAAAATATATTAATATAATAACAGTCGGCCATGACTCTTTCCAATGATGTTGTTAACATTTGTATTTCAGTTTTAATTATTTACCTGCTACTTCCGGTTATGTATTACGTTAAATGTGTTAAAGTCCAGGCCCATTTACACATTTTTTATCCAGAGAGGATAGTTCTTTCTAATAGCATGAGCGGTGAAAGGAATCAAACCACTGGTTATCATTTAAATACAGTGCAACCAATATGGCTACACACTAATTCACTCAACTTTTTTATCTAAATTTAGTAGGATTAATTATAAGTTCAGAAACATTTCAATCTAGATCATTCTCCATAAAATTGTATAAAAGTACAAAATAGATCAGAGTAAATCCAAATCTCCTTAAGGGATGCACCCCACATAGTACAAAGCAAATGACTGGATAAGAAAATGATGCATGCATTCAGAAAGAAAAAATAAAGGTCAAATTGCATCAGATAATTCTCTGTAACATGAGTGAGTAACCTAACCTTCCCTACACTACTTTAATAAGGGCAACCCTAAATTAGAGAATTAGGTAAAGACATAATTAAAAAAATAAATGTGTCAGCTATCATAGTCTTCAGTAGAGACACTCTGACGATAGGTTGAGTAGCTTAAAGCCACGTAAGAAGTAGAATAAGTCTGCTCCCAAAGGAAACACAAGATGGACTCTCTCCCTATCTAAAACACAGCACCTAATATCATCTGCCGTCGACTCATTTCCTTAGGAAATTTCCATCGCTCTGGTACAACTGTATACTTCAGCAACCCTTCTCATCCAGATAGCACCTTATCTCTTCTTATCCTTGGCCTTCCTTTCCCATGAGAACTTCTCTCCTCGCATGTTACCAACTCTTCTTTCTCATGATTTGCTTTCTATTAACAAAAAACTCCTTTATTCTAAATATTGAGGCTTATGCACACCTCTAATAGGAACGACTCAGATGCCAGGTTTGAAGGTTAAACGGAAAGTTCAAATCATAATGCGAGAAGCAACTCAACAAATTTCTTCTCGAGGCCTAGTTTTGCTAATGTGCACAGGGTTACAGAATAGGAGCACATTCCACACATAAAATAAATGTACCGTATTTTTTGGCATATAAGGCGACTGGGCATATAAGATGACCCCCTACTTTTCCTTTAAAATATAGGGTTTGGGCTATATTCGCTTGCTCATAAAATGACCCCGGCGTATAAGACGATCCCCGACTTTTGAAAAGATTTTCAAGGGTTAAAAAGTCGTCTTATACGCCAGAAAATACGGTAACTATTAAGGCACGAATACATGCAATGAATCATAAAAGTCTCAGTGTAAATGCATCTGCACATGACTATTCCAAATTATATGAATTAACGTTACACATTAGTTGTATACATCCTAATTAAGTATTTCACAATACAATTTAAATTATTCTTCCCCTGTCATGTTAATACATAAATTGTCACTTTATGTTATTAATCACATTCTAAATGCATATATTTCAAACAAAACGCCCTTTAGTATAAACTACTCCACCCCTTTTAGTACACTTGTTACAACAGAGTATATTTGAGTGCTGACTCTGCGTGAGTATGATGCACTCCTACATTATCTCCAGATGGGATCAAGATTACACTTCTTCAATAGCATTCAATATTTTATAATGAATGTTTCTATTTTTATGTGAAGGATGATGATGAATATGTTTTTCATTTTGATCTGTCAATAAACCTTGACATTGGAAGACGTCAGCTGAAATGCATTGGTCAGAGAATTTTTTTTTAAATTCATGTGTGCCACTGTAGAATAAGTTGTAGTTTGCTTATGGAAAGATAAAAGAATTAATAAAAAAACTTGACTCTCTGATGTTGTTTTTCCGGATTGTGCTGCTGCATGAGGTGTTTTGAGGATTGAACTTCGTAAATATATATATGTATATAGAGAGATATTAATTATAGAGTAGTTGCCACTGGGTATTATAGTAAGGATCGTATTTCTGGAGAAAACACATTTATTGTGTTGCTAATAACTTTGATGCTCTTTGATGAATCTCCACAAAGTTTTCCCAAAAAGTACTCCTTTTTACTAGTTCCGGCATCAGTCAAGCAGGGACCAATTAACAAGTGGGAGGGGCCTAAAATGCGTTTTCCCTATTCATTTTCTGATAGGAAATTTAGACACACCTCAGCCTAAATCGCTGATCGGATTCATACCAAATTTTGCAGAAAGCTAGATCTTGGTCCTGAAAGAGTGCGTTTTGTGTTTTGGTGTAAATAAGTTCAATTCAATTGAGCAATTAATGCTCACAAATGTTATATATCTATAGACGCTGAGCCTCCATGGATCCCGACGAACAGATCTCAAGCTGAGATCTGATTGGCTGCCACAAGACATGGCTTGGCAGTTCGGACTGGACTGTTCCCATGAGGCACAGGGTCAAGGCTGATTTGCATATGGCCATGTCAGACCTGGGGTGGTGTGGAGTGCAAAAAAACGATGGATTTAGGCCCAGATCTCTGTACTGGGGTGAATGTATGACATTGTTCTGCATTCTGTCCATCAATTGTTGTTTTTGCATTTGTCACCCCGAGTGGGATGGGTATGCTCAGACGTGAGTCCCATGCTCTCCACACCACTGGAGTCAAGCTATCCAGGCTGATGACGGCTGATAGCCAGAAACCGGTACTTGGATGCTTGATTCCGGTCCAGGAAAGACATGGCTTGGCAGTTCGGGCTGGACTGTTCCCATGAGGCACAGGGTCAAGGCGAATTTGCATAGGGCCATGTCTGACCTGGGGTGGTGTGGAGTGCAAAAAAACGATGGATTTAGGCCCAGATCCTTGTACTGGGGTGAATGTATGACATTGTTCTGCATTCTGTCCATCAATTGTTGTTTTTGCATCAATCAGGAAGTGGTGGCACCCATCTTAGGCCTAAGATAAGTAAAAAAAATAAAAGACATAATGGGGCAAGGGCAAGGTAGGGATACACTGACCCCCTGGGCATGGTAATGGCGTCCCTGAGGGACCATGCTTTACGTAAAAAAAAAAATATATATATTTTTTATGTCTAAAATTTGCAGAGGATCCACAAAGCTGCTGCTAAATATTTTTTTAAGCCAAGCACTTGATTATAAACCCCCACCGCAGGGTGGGTCCGGTCCCTGGGGGACAATAGCTTTTTATTTTGTGGTCGGAGAGGAGCGCATGTGGTCCTTCTATCCAGGCCGATTTCGGCCTGGGAGACCCCATACCCTGGACCAGATGAATATGTTTTGGGGAAGGGGGACCCGTGCTCCCCTTTCTGTGCCACTTTTGGCCTTGGGGACCCCATCCCACAGCCCCAAAATATTTGTTAGAGGGAGGGGTGCAAGCAGCACCCCTACATTGGCCACCTTCGCCCCCGAAGAGCCCCACCCCCTGCAGCCTGACATTTGTTTTTAGGGGGAGTGGAGCACGTTCCCTCTCCTTGAGCCCCTTGCGGCTCAGGGGGACCGTATCCCCTGGGGCTTGACTTGTTTATTAGAGGGAGGAGTCCCCCTCTTCAAGCCTCTAAAGGCCCCGGGGACCCCATCTACTGGAGCCGCTAAAGTAAGTTAAAGGGAGGGGGGACACGGAGGCCTCCCTCCCTGACCCGTTAATGGCCCAGGGGACCCTGTGCCTCGAGGCCAGCTCACTTCTACGCCGACAACTTTGCAGCCAGCCAAGTTGGACAGAACTTTGGGGCATATTACCAAGCCTGGCGAAATGACATTAAAAGCAGCGAAAATATCATCGCCCTATTAGCAAGCTGTCGCTAACTGATGTTAGCGACAGCTTATAGGCGATAGCGAGCGGTTTGGGGCCCGCTTTGCATGTCAGCGATATTTATCGCTAATGACATGCAAAGAGGGCGTACCCAACCTGTTAGTGACTGCAAGCAGTCGCTAACGTCGCTATCACCTATTAGCAAGGCAGGCGTAGCGATGGATATATTCCCGCTATCGCCAAAAACTAACGCCTGCTTAGACCAGTTCTTAGCCATGTTATCCAATGGGAGGTGGATAACATGGCTAAAAGCATTTCGTCGCTAATGCGTGAATATCGCTGTATTCTCAGCGATATTCACGCATTTTGCCTCATTTTTATTGCTTTTGAGATAAACCTTGCTAATAGCAAGTTATCTCAGCGATAAAACCCGGTGATGCGCGGCGATAAAAATATTGCCGCTAACCCTACTTAGTGATAAATATCGCTATTTGTTGGTAATATGCCCCTTTGTATTTGTCCTCACTGATATTGACAGCAAGAAGTGGTTAGATTCTGTTGCTTACCGTCAAGGTGCCAAGAGCTGCTTCTGTATTTTAAGGTAAGGTTTTTACCTACCGAATCCACAGTCATCGAAACTGCTCACCAATTGCACATTTGAGACTATCTTAGAAAAGTTAATTCTGCTTTTAATAATTTCTTTCACTTAGAATCTGGGCTCTGGCTCATGCACAATGATTGCAATAAACATTATCACATGTTCTAAAGTTGTTTATCCACAAATCCTGCCCTACTTCTAGGATGGAAATATGTTAACCCCTAAATTCACCCCGTGGGCAAGCACAAAAGTGGAGCATTATAAACTTGAACTTCACATTCTGTCAGAAATTCCAGTCATATGACTCCCAAACGAGCAAAGATTTGTTTTTGATTTTTGGCAAAATTCAGGCAGTCCTCATAGGCTGATGTAAAATGCAACTGTAATAGCTGTTCAGTTATTAAAGTCTCCCAGACTCTGAAAAGTTCCTTTAAGGATTATCTAATCACTTGCTCTGCCAAGACTCCTCCTTGAGGAACAACTCAGCCCATAAATGTTCTTTCAGTGACTCAACGGGTGTGGCATAGTTATTGTGAGTTCAAGACGCTGGCCTCAAGTGCCCTGTCTTGCTTCAGTAGCCTAAATCCGTACAGCAATTTTAATTTTCATTAGGAAGCCTAAACAACTGTCAAGTGCACTGAGACTGAACCAACCATGTGGTGATCTTACCCAGGTACGCTTCATTCCAATGTATATGGGAAGACATCCACTTACTTTTAATAATTATTAGAAAATTGGAATGTTGGTAGTTCCATTGAAAACAATGGAGTGCTCTGGCTTATAATGGCTGGTATAAGCCTGGAGCTCCAACATTCCAATGCTTCTTTGTTCACAGCTCTGGCTGTGAACAAAGGCTTCAGGGAGCCTGAGGGGATTCCAATCCCCTCATGCTCGCATAGGGCTTTGTTTTTTTTTTTATTAGAACATTCTGCTGTCTAGTGGCAGAATGTTCTAATAGCCTTATAGCCCTTCGTAGCTGGGCTATACCGACTATTAAAGTCCCTCTCCCTTGTTAAAGGCCCTCGCCGAAGGGCCTTTAATAGCCGGTATAGCCCTCTACGGCGGGCTATAAGTCTATAGTGAGGTAGGTGCTAGCGATGTACGTGAGACATTATCCAGAACTTGGCGTAGAGTTTACTAATGTCTTGGGCTTCAAAGAGTCCTGATGATGAAAGTGTCCACCCAACTCTACACACCAAACACCACATATTAATATGCTGGTTCCTTCTCCACATTAAAAGGTTTATTTGTAAATCCACCTGCGAGGTATATGATGCTTCCGGCAAAAAAATTAGAATTATGGAGCCTCATTTAGGAAAAGTGACACATCGCTGCGTGAAAACAGCGATGCATCACTTTTCACTGCGCCCTCCTTGCGACACTAACGATGCGTCATATTTACAGTATCACGCATTATGTCGCAAGGAGTTACAGATACGTCAGTATTTCTGACGTATCTGTAGGCGCAAAAGTGACGCATTGCTGGAGTATGTCACAAAAGTGACGCAACTCCAGCAATGTGTACTTTCACATGGGCAAGTCCCATGTTTTTAGTGCCTGCGTCAGTCTTACGCCTACCATGAGGCAGGCGCTAGATTTTGACACATTAGCGTCCAAGAAATAGCGCAGTGTCACTTCTATGACTCTTTCATATGTCAAAACACCCTCCTTGCATACATTATACCTGGCGCAGGTATAATGTGGCGCAGGGGTTTACAAAGTGACGCATCTACCTAGATGCGTCACTTTGTAAATATGGTGCAACAAGGCACATTTTTTTACTCCGCTAGTGCGTCACAAAAAGTGACGCACCAGCGGCGTAAAAGTGACCAAGGGCTCCTAAATAAGCCCCCTGGTCTTTATATTCACCAATAACTTGTATTCTTTGCTATTCACATCTAAAAAGTTTATTGCTTTTTGTCAACTGATTTTTGTGCAGCTCAGTATGTATCCCCATACTGCAGGATAGGTACTGCCTCTCTTCCTAGCTTGCCCGGGGGGGGACTAAAAGGGGGAGGGACATATGGGTGAAGTAAAATATATATATCCAATGGCACCCAAAAGTCACTGCTTTGGGGACAGGTCCAGATGGATACCTGATATTGAGTAGTTTTGTCATTACTTTCGATGGATCATCTGTGTTTCGCAGTCACCATGTTAGAGGCATAAATGAGGCCCCCACGCATGCAGGGCAGGTAGAGGACCTTTACGGATACATCTTAATAATTTCTAAATGACAAAAATGGATCACTGACATAATATCGAATACACAAATATAGATTTACCAAAATATCGAAGAAAAAATATAGAATGCAAAAATATCGAATTCCTATCTACAAACAGGTAAGTACAAAAATATCGAATCAAAAATATAGTTTTAAAAAATATAGTTAGTCAAAATATCGATGTTTTTTAAATGTCTTAAAAGTAATTTAAAATTAAATAAATAATAAATATAACATTTACTATTCCCACTCCAGAGAGTGCAACAGTAGGGAAAGCGTTGGATAGCGTAGGGGTAAAAATTACTATTCCCACTCCAGAGAGTGCAACAGTAGGGTAAAAATTACTATTCGATATTAAATTACTTACCTTCAATTCGATATTTTTCACCACTATATTCTGTCCATTCGATATTTTTCATCCATTCTATATTTTGACTTCGATATTTTGGTAATTCGATATTTTGAATTCGATATTTTATCTTGTTACCAGTCAAATATGTCCGGTGCAGAAAGTTAAAATGTATTAACCTGAACCTCTTTTACCGGAGTACAAGTCAACCTTATTTTCCCATCCGAGCTTGGTTCCTGACTATCCTCTTCCCATTGACGTTAGACTTTTAATGGCAATTGCTCCGATCTGATTTTAGAGCCTTGTATAAAAGTGACCTATATCTGACATCAGGACCATCCTGCAATGCGTCAACGGCAAACTATGGAATTCACTTCCCACACACATAAGAGGCTCTGACAGCCATCCTAGCTTCAGAAGATTACTCAAGAGCTGGCTCTTCCCCACATGACAACTATACTCACAACACAAGAGTGTACCTCAACAGCATACTCAGACTTAGCCAACTCACGGTATAGAGATGAAGTTTTTATACATGTGGTGTTGCACATTGACTATGCTTCATGTGATAAACAGGTGCATTCATAGAAGTAGAAACATTACACCGCAATAGACGTGTATATCAGACGATGTCATAATTGCTGCTTCTTTGTACATATGGGTGCATATATAGAAGAGTTTATGCCTGCTACTAACACTCAAAGAAATGTCATGACAAAATGTCAGAACTTCTCCACAAGATAACCTGCACCTCAACCATGGTAAATATTCTGTAAACATATGGGTATGGGCCATGTGTATGTCTAACTTAATTTCAGGTTTTTTTTTACAACAAATTCTCCTCTCACCCTTTGTCCCATACCCCCTCTCTCTGACTCACCCCAAACCTTTCTGACGACTGTGAACCCCCAGACATCCTTCTCAAACTTTCCTCTCCTTTTTTCACCTGTCACCCAACTAATAGGCACATCCGACCCCAAGTTACTTAAATAACTTACTACTTCCCTGTTCCAATTAATTCCTATAATTCTATCCCTACTCAAAACTCTACTAAACACACACAAAAAAATAATGAACACAAATCTAAATCAACTAATGCAAAAAGCAAAGAAATATATATATGTATCTACTAACTATTAACTCTAATCTTGAGCAACAGAGTAGTGTGCTGTCACCGCAAAGCGCTTCAGTGCCTCATCAGGGCTAGTAAGAGCTATATAAATATAATTTACAATTACAATTGTACATATACATGCACGAAATATACAGAAAGATACACTTCCTCACACAGACAACACTAGAGGCATACATATCTCTCCCTGGACCTCTACAGTGGGCCTTTCAGTATAACATAATAGCACAGAGAAGCCTTACATCATGAACCACATTTTTTTATATGCAAACACATTTGTGAAACACAACCACCTCCCACCTTCACAGAGGTACCAGCCATGATTGCCCAATCAGATAGCTCAACAGCAACCATTGTGCCATCGACACCGGTCCATCACAGAGTCTTCTGAATACACTCACGGACAGACTCACAATGATACCTTGAGCAGGATAGGGCCCTGGGGAGGTGAAGTCTAGGCCTGGGCAGTAAATTCCGTTCTGCTCGTGGAATTTGCGGAATTCGGGTAATTTCGCGGGGAATGCGAAATTACCCAAAATACTGCGTTACGCGATTTCGCGAAATGTTTTCCTTGTTCGCGTTCTCAAATGTGTGTTTGCGAGATATTTCTCCCCAAGCACGCAAACAGCGATTGCGGACAGTAACAAAGCATCGCGAACAAGCAATTCCGTGTGTTCATGGAATTTCTGTACGTTCGCAGAGATTTTTTACCGTTTACACAATTTCCGCCCACCCCTAGTGAAGTCACTGGGGCTGTATCCGCAGCCTTGGCGCAAATAGGGCTGTCTGCAGGGGACACCACTGGCTCTGGGTCTCCACAGTGATGTTAGGGTGCCACCTTTTCAGGTTTGTCATTTTACCTGCTTGTTTCTGAGGTCCTACCCAGTTGTACTTCTGTATTTTTGCCTGCAGGTGAGGCTCTTGAAGGAGCAGCAACAGTAACTTTCATATCATAATTTGCAAAGAATGAGTGGCAGTGCAAACGTTTTGCTCAGAAGCCTGCAGGAAGCGCTGATGAATGTCAGGGTTACTGGATACAAGGGTTGCATAGTCTTTATTCCACCTCATGCCTCTTTAATCCTGCTCCAGATACTCCCTGCTTCTTTATCTCACTCTTGCATGCACCTTTCCATCCCTGCTCTCTCCCCTTGTCACTGTTTTTCTATTGTTCTCTCCCTTCTTCATTCCCCTCATGTGTTGTTCTCTCTTTTGCTCTGGATCAAAGACTGTTGAGGAAAAATAAGCACTGGTCACCAAAAATGAGTACTGGCGGGCCCCTTCTGCAACCCCCAGCTTAAATAAAGCATTGATAGTTTCATTCTAGTTTTTATTTGGGCAATGCATGTGGAGTTAGGTCTGCGTGGTTTGTGTTTTGTTTTGGCTGTAAGGCTGCATGCGGCTTTTGCCCCTAGCGGGATGGGCAAGATAGGTTCACTTGCCCGGGTGGGTTGATGTGACCTATAGACTGTGAGACTGGCAGGTTTGATGCATGTGTTAAAACATCCTTACTGGGTAGGGGAGGCTTAGGGAAGCTTAACATAGTCACTGTATGGGCAAGCCCACTTGAGGGGCTCACAGGCATAGTCAGCCTATAAAGTAAAGTAAAGTCCACATTTGTAAAGCGCACAATCACCCGTAAGGGTCTCTAGGCGCTGGGGGCCGTCGGGAAGATTAAGTGAGCTATTGCCCAGAGTCACATGGTGCTGGGCTAATCTGCCGCCCGGTGCCGGGAATCGAACCGTGATCCCCAGATTCCAGCGTCAGTCGCCCTGGCCGCGGCGCCACACCTCTCAGCCTATAGGCTGGAGGACCAATCTGTCCAGTAGAGGCTGCATGAAGAGTGGGTTGGAGGTCAAAGGGAATTATGGTAGGATACCACATTGAAAAGAAACACAATAGGAGCCCGGATTATGTTCACCTGTGAGGGAGCTCCCAAACAATTCTGAAGCAAGACTTATTTATTTTTATTTGCAATTGTATATATCGTGAATTTGACCCGAAGATATTGGAGCACTTTACATGAGTACTAGTTACATTAAACTAAGTAACATTGATTTTTTAGGATGGGAGATTAAGGGATTTGCCCAAAATCACAGGATGTGGAGCTGACGCTGAGACTCAAACATGGTTACCCACTTTAAGAGTCGGCAGCTCTGGTCATTATGCCACAGCTTCTACATGACCCTAAACTAAGAAAAGTGCAGCCCCATGTCACCAGGTTTGAATTGACCTAAATGGGTACCAGTGAACAATCTTTATTCGGCTCCATAGAGCCATAAAAGTTCATGATAAAAGGATATATGATTCCATAATATATATATATAACAAGAATATAAATATACATCATAATTACAAGGTTGTCTAAATATAAAATACTAAAAAACTGTTCTGTATAACAAAGATTAAAAGAAAAATTATTGGTACAGTTCCTCGCTATTTGCTACGGGTTTGCAAGGCACTTGTTATGAAATTTAGCAAGGCACTTGTTATAAAATTTAACACAGCATAACAAATCTCCATACATCCCAACTATTGTAAATGTGCAAATGCCAGCTCATGAGACCTTATCTCGGATTTTCTCAGTGCCAGCCACAAACACTGTCTCCTTTGTGAAGTATAAAGGGGAAACAACCTTTACAACCCACTACCATTACAACACAGTCATTACATCACAACATCCCTTACATCGCATGCCATTACAACGCAACCATTACATCGCATGACACTACAACACATACCATTACAACGCATGTCATTACAACGCAGTCATTACAACGCATACCATTACCACGCATACCATTACAATGCATAGTACCCTTACACTATCCAAAACTTACCCTACTGTTGCACCCCCTGGATTTAGAATAGTAATTTTTACCCCTACACTATCCAACACTTACCCTACTGTTGCACCCCCTGGAGTTAGAATAGTAATTGTTACCCCTGTACTATCCAATACTTACCATACATGCAATGTAATGGTATGCGTTGTAAACGTAGGATGCGATGTAATGGAATGCGTTGTAAAAGTCGTTTTAGACAATTCATTGTAATGGCATGCGTTGTAATGGAATGCGTTGTAAAGGACGTTGCGATGTGTAAAATGCGTTGTAAAGGCATGCGTTGTAAAAGTATGCGTTGTAACGTCATACAACCGTTTAAAGGGAACAAAATAGAGTAAAGTGCTTTGTGCTGCGATGCCATCACAGGGGCAAGCGAAAGCAATGGAAACCATGTACCATGAGTAGGAAAAGCCATAAAAAATTAAGAGAATTGAGAAGAAATCTAGTTAGTAAAAATGTGTGGCCTTTTTTTTACAAATAGATGGACTTGATAGACTCACATTAAAAATCAGTTGGAGATGTCCCTCAACCCTTGCACTAATATTCACCATACATGATGATTAATTGCGTCTAATGAATAACTCACTTTTTGAGATGACCAATTGGAGGGATCAGTAGGGTTAGAAAAATGTTCTGGGAGACCAAGCTAATTGAAGCTTTGCTTCACACAGTAGAGCCAGGGAATGTCTAGTGAGTTGTCTAAAGCCAGACAGTAAAACAAAATGGCGCTACTGAAATCAGCCTCCAGATTCCGCCATATTCTAAGCCAAAGCAGAAGGGGCTGCAGTTGAATGGGATCTTCTATAAAGCATAGTCCCTACTTCTGCGTAACAAAAATTTGCGGGAGTTGATTACGGGACTGCCAACTGCATTTCTTAAAAAAAAAAAAAAACTATTTTTGTAAACAATTACCATTGGCATAGCCCCACACACCAGCACCAAAAGTGGTGTGGGATAAGCATTCACCCCCCGGTTTGTGCCTAACTCTTTTAGCAAATGGTAAGTCGGCCTCAAAGAATCTTTGAAATTGTAATATTCTGATGATCAATAAAACTTTCTAATTAAAAGCAGGATAAACTGGTATGCCCAAATAAATACAATGTGGGACTTTGACAATTTCTGCACCGCCAAGTATGAATTTCCTAGTTTTCGATACCCTGGGCCCACATTTCATAATAAAAGACTCTGTGAGGGTTGTCCTTAGCCCCAGATCTCCAATAAACATTTTGAAGGCATCTAAAAGTGACTCTACCCTTGCTATTAGCACCGTATCATTTGCGTACAATAGTACGGGAACTAGACAGAAGCCAATCTGCCAAAACTGTTGCAATAAAGTTGTTTTTTTATTCAGCTCTGCATGTTCCTGAAACTTGGAAGATGGTGACTTTAGCACAGCAAACCGTTTGTTGATGAATTATTAGGGAAAAAAACATGACACTCTTATCTGGAGTACTTTTTTCATTTTTTCTCCCCAAAAAATCATACTTTGCCAATTTTCTTGGTCCCCTCAAGGAGGATCAATAAGCCCCGTACTCCTTTTGAATCCCCAGGATGCCGGAAAAAAAAGTAAGCAATTTTGGCATGAATAATTTATGTGGAAATAGGTTATGGATCCCTAAGCGAGAACTACCCAAAATACACAAAATAGGGTTCAGCACTGGAAGGGGGGAGTGTCAGGCAGGGGGAAGCCCTGCAGTTAAGGGGTAAGAAACATTCAGTATGGGATAACTGCTTCTCATTTTTTGTAGCAAAATATCAAATATTTGTTTCAGGTTTTTTTTTACTGATCATGAAAAATAAACTTGTGGAGTGCATATTACAAACAAGTAAGAAGATAGGGCCAAGAGTTGATTTGCATTCACAGGGGCATATTTACAAGGCCCTTGCGCCACTTTTGTGTCACCTTTCCCGTGTTAAAAGTGACGCAAAAGTGGTGCCAGGGGCTTGTAAGTCTGCCCCATAGTTTGGTTAGGTTCAGTGTTAGACCTGGCACCATTGGCGTGGGTCTCCCTTCTATTTTCCGCTTTTGTCTCCTCTGTGTTTGCTGGTGTTAGACGCTCTGGGCGCTGTGCCACTGCCGTTCGGTGCTACAGCGCAAATGCTCCCTATTGTAAATTGACCCAAGGGACATGATAGGAAAACCGAGTTTAGTATGCCTGAGCTTAGAATATTGAGTGCCTCTTGTGGAGAAGATTTGTTTGTGATCTGCTTTTGAAAGTGCCACGTGTGAAAGGTGGGTGTTTTCCTGCCTAAGCCTTCCAGTGGGTTCTGCTGTTATGTGTATTGGCTGTCTGATTTTGGAGAGAAAGGGCAGGCTGAGCCTGACCTAGATTGAACAGAGAGATCTGCAGTTGAAGTATGGGGAGGGTGACTCTTTGATCTGAGATAGGATGTGTCTGGCAAGGTGAATGATGGCTCCACCTCCCACTGTGCGACTGATGGCAGACCCCCTCTTCCTGAAAGGCAGGATGCAGCCTTGTAAACAAAGGGGCCGATTTACAGAACTAACTTAAGACAAAGTCCCAAACTTAAGAAAAACTTAAGACAGACTTAAGACAGACTTAAGACAGACTTAAGACACAATCCTAACTTAAGTCTATCTTAAGTTTGTTTTAAGTCTGTCTTAAGTCTTTCTTAAGTCTGTCTTATGTCTGTCTTAAGTCAAACTTCAGACAAAATCCTAACTTTACTACTACTAAATGCCTTCTGTGAATACCAAAAGTAGTAAGTTTAGGATTTTGTCTTAAGTTAGTTCTGTGAATCGGGGCCAAAGTGCTCCAGGACGACAACAAACTAGTTCTGGCTGGGTTCAGGGGTTTGTGACTTTTGAGAACAAATACTTTTTGGGGTATAAGTATCTGTGCTAAAACCCCTACCCGGTGTGTTACTTCGGGATGTCAAGACGAACCTCTGTCCATGTAACTAGAGGGAAAGGACTTTCATCCATCTTGCTGAAGCAACTACCGAAGGGCCTGATTTGAGCTTGCCTCCTGCTGAAGTCTCAGGGACATTAGACTTCACCCATCAGCCGCCTGTATTCCTATTTGATGGGGATTCTACTTGTAGGTGAGGCCTCTGTTGAGAATTCCAGAGCCTCTGGTTCTACTGCGGGGAACGCGGGCTGAAAGTCATCGCATCACTATTGTGGGCCGCTGCAGCTGAGGAGCTGTGCCGCTGAGTGCCTACATTTGCCGTCCTACGAGAATCATCGCTATTGCTATTGTGGGCCGCTGCAGCTGAGGAGCTGTGCTACTGAGTGCACCCATTTGCCGTCCTACGAGAATCATCGCTATCGCTATTGTGGGCCGCTGCAGCTAAGGAGCTGTGCTGCTGAGTGCCCGCACTAGTCCCCACTTCAAGGATCTTGTTATCACCTGCATGTGCCACTGGGTGCCCACTTTAAGCCCCGTCCCAGGATTATCGTGAGTGCATGCCGCGGACCGCTACAGCTGGGAGCTGTGGCCGCTGCAAGTCCACCTGTCATCACTGCGGCTTCCTTGTGAGGCTGCGTGCCGTGCCCCTTTAAATCTCAGGTACATTGTGCATCACCGGGTCGCGTGGACCCCAGCCTCGAACTAAGTCCGCTCCACATCCTTTTCAAGTGCCTTTATTGCTTTTGAAGTGAATCTGTAATTATGTGCATTGTGGCTCCATGAGCGCTTTTAGCCTCGTGTTCAGTCTATATAAAGATAACTATTTTTCTATAACTACTTGTGGTGTCCATTTGTAGTGTCTTTCCTGGGTTATTGTGTAAGGTCAAAAATGCTTCACACACTGCCTCTGAGATAGGCCTATCTGCTCGTGCTACGTTACCACAGAGTTGAGCTGGGGTTGTCAAAGGGTGTAGCCCCCTTACTCTGACTTAGGATGAAGAATCCCTATTTGGACCTCGGCGCCAGCCGCTCCCAACTGCAGATCCCCATTCCTAACATTCAGCCTTTAAAGCAAGGTGCTGTATTTTTGTTTCCACTTTCTCGATATAGCTGTCTATTTCATCTTCCACTAGGCCTCTCGATTATTATTATTATTTATATGGCGCACAAATCATTCCCAAGGGGATCTCTCGGCGCCCTGGAAGCAGGCCGCCTATTGTGAGAGATGCTCATTAAAATAGCCAGGTCTTAAGAAGTTTTTTGAAGAGAACCAAAGTGGTGCATGCCCGAAGGTCCTCTGGCAGACTATTCCAGTACTTGGGGGCTAAGTAGGAAAAGGCACGGCCTCCCATTTTTACTTTCTTAATTCTCCAAGTTCGAAGGAGCTTTTGGCCACTAGATCTTAACTGACGGGCCGGAGTACACCATTCTAATTTCTTGGTTAGGTATCTTGGCCCTAGCCCGTAAAGAGCTTTAAACACTAAGCATAGGAGTTTGAAAACTGCTCTTTTCCTTATCGGGAGTCAATGTAACTCTCTCAGCAGAGGTAGAGATGGAGTTCGTGATGGCCTATTCAATGCTAAACGTACTGTAGTATTTTGAACAACTTGTAGCCTTGAAAGCAAATCCTCCCTAATTCCTACAGTAGAGCATTTCCGTAGTCTCGTCTACTGACTAGAAGCGATTGTATCAGGACCCTTCTGGTGTGAAGAGGAATCCAATGGAAGATCTTTTTTAGCATGTGCATCAGTCACGAGCACGTGCCTGATAGGATCTTAATGTGCTCCTCCATAGAAAGGTTGTTGTCAATTGCAATGCCCAGATTTTTCGCCCATTTTTTGGGGGTAGGAACTTCTGCTAGTTCCACTGGCCACCACTCCTCAGTCCATAAATCCTCAGCTTTCCAAAACAATAGGATCTCAGTTTTGTTGGAGTTAGGCTGTAGGAAGTTCTTTCTCATCCATGTGGCTATTTTTAGCATGCAGATCTTGAACCTTTCTCTGGTCACCCCGGGGTCCTTTTCTATGGGGACTATCACCTGAGTGTCGTCCGTAAGGCTGAGCTATGCCAAGGAGATAGAAGACATTCACTCCTGCTTATGTGCACCCCAAACAGGCTTTAGCAACCACATCCTCAGATGCAAGTGCAAGGCTGCAAGTCATGTTTGATAGAACCCCCAGATACTGGCAACTATAACCATAATCTCAGTTACCACATACATTTCTCGTAAGCTGTGTAATGCGCATACCAGTCCTTCAGATGGCATGTACCTGAACTGGTAAAAACATCTGGCTACACACACCAAACATATACATGAAACATCAACAGTATCCACATTAGAGGTGTTCCAACTGAAACAGAAAACAGATTCTTCCTTGAAACCTGGTATTGAATGTAGCACTGTTGTAATTTAGCAGCGATTAGATTAAGCATTAGCAGAAGACATCTTGTATTTAGAGACTATCTTGTCCGTTGTGTGGAATCCATTTTGTATTTCTGGCAGCCATTTTGTTTGCCATGTGGTCACCATGTGCTCTGTCCTACCTTCCTGTCAACTGCTCTTGAAATCTGCCTACAGGCGAGATATATTTAGCCTCTTCTGCTTCGCACATGCTCAGTTGAGCTTACAACTGTCCCCAACTTGTAACTGTAAGGATGTGTCCACCAGAATTAGCTAACTGTCAGCCCTTCCCACTTGTTGCCAGCACACTTTCTGTATGACCTTATATGTATTTAAAACCAGCATTCTGTACTTGTACCGCCTTCATTTGAGCCCCTGTGTGGGTATAAAGGGACCAAGCTCCTTCCAGTCAGTGTGCTACTTCATGCATTACCGAAGAGTGTTGTGTGAATGTAGTTCCACCTCATGAGGTGTAATAAACTCTGTCTTTTCTATTCCAGCTTCTGTGCCAACTTCTTTCTATTGGTCTGAGGACTCTGTGCAGAGAAGGGAGAACCCCTAGCACTGGTAGGCCTTGCTGAGGCTCACCACCACAGCACATCCGGACAGCGCTGGGAGTAATGCAGTGCTATGCAAATCTCTGGCAACATTACATAAGTATAACAGTTACTGAAGCAAGCAAATGTTTGTCAACACACTATGAACATTAACAACTTGACATTACCTCCTTATGGAGTCCTCCTTGTCCCAGTCATTAACACATAAGCATAGTTGCCAAGGTTTCAAATTGCTATGTGTGAAATGTTCATAGTTTCAGTGTAATATGAGTGACATTTCAACAACTATATGTGGCACTTTCTTGTAAGCAAAATCAAGCAATGAAGATGAGGGAAACATGTAAATATCAGACATTACTCTCATTTGAGCAACAAGAAACTCTAAGAAGATTTGAAAACTGCTTCAAAGCACCAGAAATGGAAGGGCACTAACCTAGTGCCCTTGTACTGTTAAACAAATGTGTAACCACGTCTTTCAGAGGCAGTACTTTAATAAAGTTCTGTGTACATATGCAGACACAGTGCAGTTAAATACAACTGATAATACTAAGTCAACACAGGCAGCTGACTCGCAGACACTGACAGGCTCTGTGTATTCATTAGGCAAGCCTCAGGCTGAGGCACACATAGTCACATAAGTCACTCACAGCCAGCAGCCATAGCGAGACGCTGTAGTGTATTATACTCTCAAAAATCATTAATACCCCAAAGCAGTCCAGTCTGCCCAGGTTGGCGCGCCGCTTCTTGTCCAGCCCCGCAGATAGCGGCACAGATGAGCTGCCTGAGTAATTTGTATTAAGACTAGTGACTCTAATGAGTCACACACAGTGAGTACTCACGGACTTGAGTGCCTCCCAGGAATTCAAGCTAGCCTTGCTGATGATGGCTGATTAGCCAGAAACTGGTCCCAGAATGCTTGTTTCCGGTCCAGGGAAGACTAGCGTGGCAGCTCGGGCTGGACTGTTCCCATGAGGCACAGGGTCAGACTGATTTGCATGTGGACATGTCTGAACTGGGGTGGTGGAGTGAGCTAAAGAATGATGCTGGATTAAACCAAGATCAGTTGACTGGGGGTGAGTGCTTGCAATGTTCAACTCTCCGTCCATCATCCCCTTTGGTTTTGCCAGGCATTGAGGGCAAGCCTCAGGCTGAAGCACACATGATAGGTGATGGCTACATAATCTATATATATAAAAAAGAAAGTATGTCTGTCTGTCTGTCTGTTTGTCCTTTATGCATTACTACACCATTCATCCGATCGCCATGAAACTTTGGAAAGTTGTTGAGTACACTCCCGCGAAGGTTTCTGGCATAAATTTTTTTTAAATATCGCTCCCCCAGGGCCCTCATAATCTTGCGAATACTGATGTACGCACAAGATGGAAAAACAAAAAATCGTCTATCCACAAGCACTCGAATAAATAAATAGAATTAAAACAGCATTCACACGATCGGCAGGAAACTTTGGGAAGTTGTTGAGTACACTCCCGCGAAGATTTCTGGCATAATTTTTTTTAAATATCGCCCCCCAGGGCCCTCATAATCTTTCGAATACTGATGTACGCACCAGACGGAAAAACAAAAAATTGTGTATCCACGAGCACTAGAATAAATAAATAGAATTAAAACGACACTTTGAAATGTTTTCCCTATTAAAATGAATACGTTTCAATAAAAATTACACAATGTAAATTGAATGTTATCATAACGAGTTTCCTTGAATTTCCTTTCTTCGGAGATCGCAGCAACGCGCGATGGGTAAGCTAGTTTATAATAAAACACACTTTTGGTAGCAGTCTGAGATTCCAGGCATGCACTGTCTGACTCACCTTGCAAGGCGAGCCGCAGCCATTCAGTTTAACGACTGACTGCCTCAGCAAATGGCTGCGCCACCTGATCATTCAGAGTCAGCTCAGCAAAGTAGCTCAGTGGTGTGCCCAAGGTTACAGCAGCCGCCAAGGCCTGCGGGGTTGGGTCCAATCGTGGTGGTAGGAATGATCATCATTGATTTTAAAATGTTACGGCAGCCTCTCAGAACTTTATGGTGATGAACTGCAGCCTGAGCCACCCTCAGCACTTGCGCCACTTATTAAAGTCTGTGTCAAGAGTCCTGATGTCTCAGTAGTAGCCATTGGTCACTGCATCTCCTGAAGTCAGTCGCATGCGTGTAATGCCACACTGTCCTGTCGGGAATTATACTATTGTAGCACTGCAGCTCAGTCTAGCCAGCCCCCAAGCCTTCCGGGAGGAGCGCGCATGCTGCGACGTGCTCCCACTCCAACTTTTAGTACAGCCACACAGCATTGGTAAATTAGTTAGCAGTGCGTCTTGATGACAGCTGAGGCAGGCTATGTCTATTATGCATGACTTTTCAGGGCAGTGATGCAGACCATCACAATGAAATGCGTTAGTCTAACGCCTGATGCGTAGTACTTGGCAGGGCTGCATAAGGCGTCCCTGCCTCCACAACAGCCCATCACACTTAAAAATCCTTTTAGTGCGAGCAATGCACTATGTCCAGATTGTTTTAAGACCCTTTTTAAATAAACTGCTTTAGTTGTGTATGTTACCTGATATTCTGCACTTGCACATTGCACTTTCTCCCGGTCCTCGGTCCGACACAGCTATTCTGGCCGTTTGTGAGGAGGGACATGGGTATTTCCCCCAGGCTTGCCTAATTTCCGGTGGTAACACATTTAAGGCACATGTGTGCATGGACGCGCAACAGATGTGTGCAGCGGGCGCACCACTGGCGAGCCAAAGGCATGCCCGTCGGCGCCCGTCCGTGTCTGGACCATGGCCAGCGCCAGCCTTGCTGCCCCCCGCAATAAGATTACTACCATCTCCTGGACACGAGGTTCCCTTCTGAGCCAGAGGAAGATGGCGTGCCCAGATGGTCATGTTACCGATCTAATGAGTGCTGAACTCCCTTATTTCTGTAGAAACTATAACTTTGGCATAGGAAACACTGAGAGACCACGCGGAAACACTAGAGCAACCCCACTAAATTCAATGTTAATGAACCCAGGAGACAGAATAAGAGCCTGCCTTATTAACTTCAGGTCTCTACCTAAACATGAAGAACACATATGGATATCTCTATCCAATAATGACTGGGATGTGATGTTCTTGACCGAAACCTGGTTAAATGAGGAATCCAGACCGGCTCTAGCTATCCCGCCAGGCTTTAAAGTATGTTGTGCAAAAAGACCTGGAGATAAAAGAGGTGGTGGGGTAGCCCTCATCGTGAGAGACGCCAGAGAGATCTCTTCTTCAGAATTACAAAATATGGGCTTAATTGAAGGATTCCATTTCTGCTTATAGATTGGACCTACATTCTCTCTTGCGGGACTTTTGATCTACAAACCCTCTGGATGCGCTCTCAGTTTAACTCTAGATCTCTGCAATTTCATTGCGCAGAAGTCACTAATGTATGCATACTACACGGTCCTAGGAGACTTTCATTTACATATTTTCGACCCCGAATGTACGCATGCATCTCAGCTGATGATGTCACTCGAGGAGGCAAATCTCGTTCAGCATGTAAGATCCCCTACCCACTGTGTGGGCAACATCTTGGATCTGTTTTTTTCAAACATCCCGTCCTTGGTAGTTGAGCTCCCGCAACAAATGGTATGGACAAACCATTTCTTGGTCCCTTTCTCATGTATTAGAAAAATTCCACAACTAGGTGGTAAAACCCATAATACGCCTAAAAGGAACTGGAAGAAATTGACGCCGGAATCCTTAGGAAAGTTGGAAAGTCAACCTCAACTCACCAATGACCCCAACACTGACTCGAATGCCCTGACAGGGTGGATATCTGCCGCCTTGGACAAGTGAGCCCGATTTAGGTTAAAGCGATACAAAAAGGGGATGACGGACGGAGCGTTTGAGCAAATCAAACACTCACCCCAGTCAAATGATCTGGGTTTAATCCATCACCATTCTTTAGCTCACCCCGCCACCCCAGTTCAGACATGGTCATATGCAAATCAGTCTGACCCTGTGCCTCATGGGAACAGTCCAGCCCGAACTGCCAAGCCATATCTTCCCTGGACCGGAAACAAGCATCTTGGGACCGGTTTCGGATTCATAATCCTCATCAGCCAGGCTATCTTGAATCCAGTGGCAAAGTGAGCAAGGGACTCACGTCTGAGCATACCCTGCCACACTTAGGGCGAACAAAGCGATACAAAAAGGGGATGACGGACGGAGCGTTTGAGCAAATCAAACACTCACCCCCAGTCAAATGATCTGGGTTTAATCCATCACCATTCTTTAGCTCACTCCGCCACCCCAGTTCAGACATGGTCATATGCAAATCAGTCTGACCCTGTGCCTCATGGGAACAGTCCAGCCCGAACTGCCAAGCCATATCTTCCCTGGACCGGAAACAAGCATCCTGGGACCGGTTTCGGATTCATAATCCTCATCAGCCAGGCTATCTTGAATCCAGTGGCAAAGTGAGCAAGGGACTCACGTCTGAGCATACCCTGCCACACTTAGGGCGATCAAAGCGATACAAAAAGGGGATGACTGACGGAGCGTTTGAGCAAATCAAACACTCACCCCCAGTCAAATGATCTAGGTTTAATCCATCACCATTCTTTAGCTCACTCCGCCACCCCAGTTCAGACATGGTCATATGCAAATCAGTCTGACCCTATGCCTCATGGGAACAGTCCAGCCCGAACTGCCAAGCCATATCTTCACTGGAGCGGAAACAAGGATCCTGGGACCGGTTTCGGATTCATAATCCTCATCAGCCAGGCTATCTTGAATCCAGTGGCAAAGTGAGCAAGGGACTCACGTCTGAGCATACCCTGCCACACTTAGGGCGAACAAAGCGATACAAAAAGGGGATGACGGACGGAGCGTTTGAGCAAATCAAACACTCACCCCCAGTCAAATGATCTGGGCCATCACCATTCTTTAGCTCACTCCGCCACCCCAGTTCAGACATGGTCATATGCAAATCAGTCTGACCCTGTGCCTCATGGGAACAGTCCAGCCCTAACTGCCAAGCCATATCTTCCCTGGACCGGAAACAAGCATCCTGGGACCGGTTTCGGATCCATAATCCTCATCAGCTAGGCTATCTTGAATCCAGTGGCAAAGTGAGCAAGGGTATCGCTTTGTTCGCCCTAAGTGTGGCAGGGTATGCTCAGACGTGATTCCCTTGCTCACTTGGCCACTGGATTCAAGATAGCCTGGCTGATGAGGATTATGAATCCGTAACCGTTCCCAGGATGCTTGTTTCCGGTCCGTGGAAGGCATGGCTTGGCAGTTCGGGCTGTACTGTTCCCATGAGGCACAGGGTCAGACTGATTTGCATATAGCCATGTCTGAAATGGGGTGGCTGAGTGGGCTAAAGAATGGTGGTGGATTAAACCCAGATCAGTTGACTAGGGGTGAGTGTTTGATTTGCTCAAACGCTCCGTCCATCATCCCCTTTTGTACCATTTAGGTTAGGCAGATCCCCCAGAAACTCTCAGTCGGCCCCCTGGAACTCAGAGCAGAAAAAAGTAAATGTACACAAAAAGAACGCCTTTAGAGGAAAGAATATTGTCCTTTGGCTAAATTGATTTACAAGAAGGCTCTAAAACAACTTCATAAATCGATGAGGGTTGTGTTGTACTTAGCTGCTGCCTTCTTGTGTGTCTCGAGGAGTGGAATGTTGATCGTCAGAATTCTATGTAGATTCTGCGGTGATGGACCATTCCAGGGAGACGGTTAGGACGGCAGCAGGCAGGGATTACAGCTTGTTGGAGAGTCAGAAATAAATACTTTTTATGGACTTACCTTCGTGTCTCCCGTACATATTTACTACAGGTTGCTAGAAGAGACTACTTTGTAAATCAAATTAATAATGCGGAGAACTCCAGCAAATAAATGTTCAGGCTAGTCAGCTCTTTCTCTAAACCAATAGCACTAAAAAGTAAGATACCACTGTCACTGTCGTTGTGCGCTAAACTGTCGGATTTCTTTGAGGAAAAAATCTTCAAGGTCTATGACGACTAGAAGGGAAACAACTGAATCTGAAATTATGGAAACCCAAGCTGGGAAGGTTTCCCTTTCAGAATCTCCCTCTAGTTCTCAACAGGAATCCTTGGCAGAGATCCTGAAATGCAAATTGGGGTCCCCAGAAGATCCATGCCCCCCAAAACTGTGGAGAACACTGGTCCACATTATTAATCACACCTTAAACCACTTATGGAACAGCTCACTTGCCACTGGCATCTTCCTGCAGTCGTGGAAACATGCCGTGCTCCTCCCTCTCTAGAAGCAGCCCAATGCTGACCCGGGTGAACCAAACAACTACCGCCCGGTCTCACTTCTTCCATCACCAGCGAACATGCTGGAAAAATGGGTTCAACGCCAACTGACCAATTCCATTGACAGACACGCCATTTTACACGAAGCGCAGTCTGGATTTTGAGTGGGCTTCCGCACCGAGACATATCTGTTGGAGGTAGCAGAGTCTATAAGAATGTCGTGGACACAGGAGCCTCAGCCATGCTAGCGCTGTTGAACTTGTCCGCTGCCATCGATACAGTGGATCACCTAATCTTATTGGCCAGGCTTAAATGTGCGGGAGTTGAGGGGACGGCTCTTGCTTGGCTAAAGTCCTGTTTTAGTGACCGCACACAAAGGGTCACTCTTGACCCTTTTAAGTCAGAAGCAAAAACCTTTACGGTTTGGGGTACAACTGGGATCGGCATTGAGCCCCCTACTCTTTAACGTATGTCTGGCTCCCCTCTTCTCGCTCATTGACACATGGAAAATAATAGCTATTTCCTACGCGGACGAACCCCAGCTGGTATTCTCCTTTTAAGGACCACTTAGCTAACTCCTTCGCCAAATTTAGGGGATGCCTGAAGGACATCTCCAGCTGGATGAACAACAATAAATTAAAGCTTAACGCAGAAAAAACTGAGGTCCTGTTTTTTGGCAAGGCACCCCGTCAGCTGAACTGTGGTGACCGGAGGAAATGGGACTTCCCCCCTGCCCCTCAACCACGGCAGAAAAACCTGGGCGTAAAATGGGAATCCGACCTGACGTTCCCAACCCAAATACATCACAGAAGCCTGAGAAAACTTCTATGCTTATTACCGGTGAGCTGCTGCAGATCCGTTGTTCATGCATCAGTGACATCGAGGTTGGACTATGCAAATAGTCTTTTCCTGGGGCTGCCGGCATATCTGATCAAGAGATTGCAGATGGTCCAAAATGCGGCTGCGAGATTGATCAGAAGAGTACCTTTTATATATCATATCTCTCCGCAAATTAAACGGCTTCAGTGGTTACCTGTAGCCAAACGGATAGAATTCAAAGTGCTGACGGTAGCTTTCAGGGCTCTGAGAGGCAACTGTGCTAGCTACATCAGGAAACAAATCCGCCCTATCATCAAAAAGGGCTCTCTAAGATCGAACCCCCAGAATTTGCTTTGCATACCTCAATATGCGAAGGCACACATTGGGGGTAGATCCTTCCTGGTGGTTATGTCCAGACTATGGAACTCTCTTCCGAAGCTAGTCTCCTGACATTCTATCTCTTCTGCTAGCGCCGTGACACCTCTGTCAGAGGTAGCTGTTGCGCTTTATAAAATGTATTATAATTTTTTTTATTAGAAACTGATAAAAAGCCCTACTTTTATGTCTACCAGTTGTGTATAAATGTCACCTCTTCCTCTCCCAATTCCTGCCAGCGTAACAAGTAAGCAAACAATGGGGGTACAACTTAGGGAAAGAAAGTGGCGGGGCGAGGAGTACTCCTAATAAGGGTAATTAAGATTACCGGTAAGTAAAGGCTTCCTTACCACCTCATGGAGTCCTCCTCGTCCCGGTCATTAGCACGAGGACCTCACAAGAAAATACTTGCACCTTCATTGGCTGCAGAAAAACATCTTTATTTCCTGGAGTCCATGGTGGTCATCAATGGACTGGACGATAAGCATATGCCAACATTTGTAAACATGAAAGAGGGGGCATTTGAAAAAAAAAAAAGAATATGAGGACTCTATTTTACCCATTGACTTGCATTGAACGGGAGGCAATTTAAAGCTGGAAAAAGCTAAATCAAGTTTCTTTTGGCTTAAAAATTATGGAGCCTCTCAGTTGAATAGGGGTCTATTGCATACATACCAACATTTGGCATACATACCAACATTTGGAAAGCAGAAAGAGAAAGATTTTTTTTAAGTAATCAAGAATGTTATTCTCCGCTGGCTTGTATAGAAATGCGAAAAATTTCAGGTTGGACAAAGCTAAATTACAGCCATTTTTTTTTGCTTTAAAATATGGAGTGTTCCGCCTGAATCAAGCCTGTTTGCATGTATGCTATTGGGTGGCTCGCCTGCTTTGAGGTCACACCGCCTTTTGCTCTCTAACAGCACTGCAACGCCCTCCCTTCAGCACAATCACAATGGGTGGGGTTTTGGCAGGAGGTATAGTAATAAAAGCAGTTTGCTAGTCAGTGTATTTTTTCTATTTAAAAGCACAAGGGCAGCACAGAAAAACACATTGTTTTAAACCAATAACAGTGCATTTTATAAGGCTCCTTCAGCTTAGAGTGTAAGTAAAGTACCCAAGAAGGCTCCTTATTTGCACAGAATAGCACCAGCCGTAAAGGTTTCCCAGGGCAATGGGTGAAATGCTGCTCCAGTGCAGGAATTTTCTTTGAATTCTGGGACTTGTAGTTCTGTTTATTCCATTTTAAAACAAGACTACAGGGAGAGTACCTGCATTTCTCAAGAGTGACATATTACTTTTAATTCTTTTAATTCTAGAGTAGCGGTTCTTCTCAGAAACAAGCAGGTATTCTGGTGCTGGGTACCTGCACTTCTATTTTTCCATTCCAAGCACTGATGTCCACCATAGATTAGCAACCAATTCCTATGTGATTTTAGAGTTTATCTGTTCGTATCTCTTCCTTGTGTGACTTTACAACTTGTACATTTGCAATTGTTTTTCTCTTTGTATCTCTTATGTAACTCATGTAATCCAAAATCTTTATGAAACGCAACTGGTTCTTTTGTCAAGAGCTCTGACACCTTCGGGTAATGTTTGTGCTATACAAAATCGCATTAATTAAATAAATAAATTGGAAAAAAAAAACCTGACAAAAATATAGTTGGGTCGTTAATCCCATGGCGGAGACGGCTGTACTGCTTTTCGCGTGCACTACACCACCCAAAATCGCAGCCTGGGTGTTTTCAGTGACATCTCTGCATGAAATGCCTAAGCCCAGGGCTTTAAGTGGGCCGGGTCTCAAGGGGTCTGAGCACCAGCACTTTCTTAAATGGGGCCTCGAAACGAGTTCGGGCTCTGTTTTGTGCCCTGCAGAGGGGGTCCGTGGACCGTTTTTTTCCTGGATTCCGCCCTTAAAGAGAGGCATTCTCTCTCTGGCTTTCCCTTCTCCTTTTGAAACTCAGGAGCAGCAACATTGTGGTAGTGTCACCAACAGGCGCGCAACACACATTGGGCTCACGGGGCTTCAGCCCCCCCCCTGTCGTGTGTGTCAGCCCAGGCTGACACAGCTTTGCGGGCTGGCGACCGTCCAATTGCAGCCGCACCGAGTACTTAACAGGTCTTTAAAAGACCATTTACTTGTAAATTAGGCTTATGTTGTGTGTTCACCCCTTCCAACAGCCACTCTGTCTATGGTTGGAAGAATTAGCCGCCCCCTTCGAAATTTGGCTCTAGTTGCCCGCCTGGTCACCAGGGCATTAAGTGGAAGCTTTAAGCCATAGTTGCAGCTTATTTATCCTATGCAACTAATAACCATTGACAAAGCCAATAGTCCTTACTTGTTGTATGTATGATGTTACTTGTTATATATCATATCTGGATGCAACGACAGAAATAGCAAAATACAAGTCGGGCGGCACACTATGCTGCTAAACACTGATTTTTAGAATAGTGTTTTAAAGCCACGCCCCTAATTACACCGGCCCCGCCCCTTTGGAAGACCCCACCCCCAGTGTTTTCATCCCACTTAAAGCCCTGCCTAAGCCTTTCTGGCTCTGTGACCGCTTCGCACTCCCAACCCGGGATCCACCGGATGGGCCGCGCCCAGGAGAGAGAGCCGCCACGGACCGGTTCCCAGGCCTGGAACAGCTCCGAGCCATCCTCGGTCGTTGCGCCATGAGGAGCGGATGGAGGGAGGCGCGTGGGGGAAGCGCCCGCGCGCGCGCCTCTCCATTCCCAGGCGCCACCTGCGCGCGCCCGCGTCATCGTTTCCTGCCGGGAACCAGCGCGCGAGCCCGCTGCAGGCTAAAGGCTGCAGAGTGCAACAGGCTGTCAGCAAACAGCCTCTGCTTACTTAGCAAGAGTGCGCCTCCTTTTGTTTGTATAAACTACCAATGCTCGTTACGCAAGGCCCACTACAAGATGAATTGAAAGGTAGCATTTGCATAACGCTTGCTATCCCTGTGTGGTACACGCACTTATGTTTACTCACACCTGTAGCAAGGTTCACCAAGTAGGTTGCAGGGTCAGAAGGGTTTTGTTTTTGTTTTGAATCCATATGGATATCGTTTTCATGTCCACTAAAGTGCGGTTGTCGTGTAATGAGGCGCGGCGCCAAGAAGGGTAAGGGTGAGAGAAGTGCACAGTTTAATAGTACAAAGGAATACAACATTTAGACAGTCACACAGCACCTGCCTGGCCGCAGGGGCAGCTGAAAGCTGTGGACAGAAGAAAAAGGTGAGTCAACATCCAAAAAGGATTGCAAAATGACAAGAAAGGGAATTGGTGACACGAATAGTAGTCATACACTTTTTTTTCTTTTAAATGCAAGGATACTGCATTCTGGAACAAGGAACAAGGGAGAAAGAGGAAGGGCAATTAAGGCTGCAACCTGAACAGAAACTACACAAGTCCCAGATTGTGCCTATGTTTGCTAGACCCAAGGGAGCCAAAGTTTTTGGTGCTACCTGGATCCCTTCGTTCTACCCGCTGGTAATACGCCCAATACTTCGATTTTGTTTTACGTGGACCTCATACTCCGGACGTACCCGTCCAAAGTTCTTCCGCAATCCGGCAGTTTTAGCCCAGCGGAATTCCACGCTCCAATCCACTTGTATTCAACCTCTCCCTGCAACGCAGCCTTTTGATATTCCCACCGCACTAACGCGCCAGCACCTGTTTCAGACAACCAACAGCCCTGAAGAGTCATACCTTTCACACGGCGTGACGAAACACGTGTCGGCTAGTTGTATTTTCACATGTACTGATCAAGATTGAACAATAAAGTAACGATTTAAACAACGCTGGACCTCGATCCTATTTATTTTGAACTTTTGCTCAACCTATTTGGTTCTGACCTAAGAACCCATTGCTGTAATACGTGTGCACCGGACTTGTACTTATAAAGTTTTTGGTGCTGTTCACACCCCAAGTATCTCTCAAGTTCTTAAAGGCTCCCTAAGGCAGATGACCACCAGTCTGGCAAGATGCAGTCAGGTCGTGGCTCAGATCGTAGCCAGGCTGACACCCTACACGTTCAAGGATGAGAGGCAAAGCGTTTGGTCGGCTTCTGCCCTGACTGCGCAAGAGTGAATCAGCCTGCCTCGCGATACCCTCTCTCCTCACCCCCCCATGCGAGCCCGGTAGTTTTCTTAGGTCCCATAGACATGTACTCTTTTTAGTTTACATGATGAGGCATCTTCCTGACCCACGGTCGGATTGGGAAGACAGGCTTTCGGGTGGTGCCGGAGGCCCAGTGTCTTGGGTCAGCTTTGGGCCGTTTTATCTCTCACCTGGGCGTCCACACAATTGTGCACCATACGAATGCATTGGGCACAATGAGGTGTTCCTAGAGCTTGGAGAGTTGGTTTGGTATATCACTTTATAGAAGAGACGAACCCCTTTGAAGTTACTTGGGTCGTTCAACACCTGACCTCCCTGTTCCTGTGGTGGCCAGTATATTTATAATGTTTTCACTTATGCAGAGTGACTACTTAACTATGGTCCTGATGAATGCCTCTGGATCTCTTTAGGCGACCAATTCATGGCAGAAACATGTTGACCTACGTTTAGGGATATATTGGCATTTTTAAATCACTACTCTTTTTTGCACTCTGGCCCTCATTCATTTCTTTCCAAACGCTCTTCTTTAGAAAACACCTCAGCCCCTTCTGTCAATGTTTGGGCCGGCTTGCCTGCTTTTCTGAATTTGAGAGGCTGCAGACGCCCATCTCCAATCTAGCAAAGACTGTCCGCCGGTCCATTGCTCTGTGGGATAGCCCAATTGTCATTCTGTTCAGAATGGCAATTGGCTAGCCAGAGCAGGCACCATATATGGTGCACCTCCTCCCATCCCAGCGTTAGGGCATGATAAGGAGACCTCGCCACCGGAGAAGCTGCTCCTGAGCAGCAGAGTTCACCCTCCTCTTGCAAGCAGAAGTGGTGGAGACTATAAGGGAGTTCAGCATTTTTCCCTGCAGGTAATGGCCATGGCGGCGAGACGAGGCATCCTTTCTGCACCACCAGTCTTCAAATCCAACAATAAACAGGAAAGCAAACGCATGCCTTCTCTTACCCTATATAACTTGAAGGCTGGTCTTGAGGTCTGTGGCTAACTTTGCGTATTCCTGGGCACTCATCCTCGTCCTGCTAACCCTTCCCATTGCAAATCTATGACCCGCCATCTGCCTTTATTGCCAGTGAAAGATGAAAACACACTGCGCCCTGCCAGCATGGAAAAATACAACTATCCATTGGCACTTTAATTCAAAGAAAAAAACAATCCAAGAATATATCTGATTTTTAGAAATTCAAGCAGTGAATTCTTTTATTTCTCTTTCTTTTTTCTTCACAATTGCAGAGATTTCAAAGAATGATGATTCTTGTCGATACGTTGATTGGAATCACAAATAATGTAGCCAGAAAGCCGACACGTGTTTCGTCTCGGGGAACAATCACCCGATGACTTCATCAGGGCACAATAAGTCTTCACGATAGAATTCTCCACATTCCAGGTATAACCTGTCTGTGGTCCCATACAGCATGAGACTAAATATAATTAATATTCATTACATGCTGTACACCGAAGAAGACGATGGGAGTACTCTCCCAGAAACGAGTCTATTTCCCTCTGGACTGGACCTGATTTATAGTCCCGTTGAGATGTTTGGCCATATATCAGGATATACGTTTGAATGATACGTGACCTATACAACAAGAATCATCATTCTTTGAAATCTCTGCAATTGTGAAGAAAAAAGAAAGAGAAATAAAAGAATTCACTGTTTGAATTTCTAAAAATCAGATATATTTTTGGATTGTTTTTTTCTTTGAATTGATATATTCGAAAAAATTCTTTATCGGTGTTGTACTCGGGAACAATAATTTGTTTATTGCTAATTCACTGTGTTTACACAGAGGATTCTTTGGAACGTGGGTCGCCGTTGCCTTATAGTTCCCTGGAGCAATCTGTTATGGGATCTGTTATTAGTGCATTGGCTTTGCACAAGGTGTAACCTAGCCACGCTTCGCAGTTCATTGCTACTTTAAGGCTGGTTGCAATGTCTGATGCTAGTCTTGCTTTTCCTGGGCATTTGGGTGCATTCTGCTGAGCCCAGTCATCTGGAAAAATAGAATTATCCCCTCCCAATTTGACAGGTTTAAATAATAAGTGTTAGGAGTACCGGTTTGCACCTCAAATGTGCTGGTACTTTTCCATTGAAAGTTTTGCAACCCTGCTGAGAAGTGACTGCAGTCTCTTTCAAATTAGAAAAGTACAGGTACTCATGGCCTGAGAATGCATTCCCATTTAAAGCACTGGGTGACATCTGAATCTGAGGGCAGATTCAGTGATGTGATATATGTTGTTCAGATTTCAATAGAGCTGACAACTAATTAAACATAATTGCCTATTTCAATGCATGTGCTTTCGTATTGAACTGGTTTCCTAGTCTGATATCATTATCCTGGAGAGATGCAGATGGACGCTATAAGAGATATGGAATGTTGCCACTGTCTGGACATCCAAGGCGCAAAAGACATCAACAGCCCTCCAGATCTCAAAGTCTATCTACATGGAGCCATAGTGCACTCTACATCAATGTATAGGCAAGCCCTTAAATGGGGTGGCAATGTACGAGTCTTTTATTGTGCATACTCAAAACTGAGCCACCTCTTAGGGGCGTATTTACAATTCCTCCGGTGGTGCAGTGCCATTTTCCATATGCGCCGGGAAGGGGCTTAACATCACCTTGTAAATATGCCCCTTCCCGGCGTAGTCCTCTGCGGCAAAGGGGCGTTCAATGGGTGTTGCTGTGGGCTTTCCACTGCAACGTCTATTGCTTTTTGACACTGCCCCAGACTTACAAGGCTGAGGCAGTGCCAAAAATGAACGCCATGGAAAACCAGGTGTAAGAATTGCGATACGAGGAGAAATTATTAATTTCTCCTTGTTTTTTGCTCTTTCCATGTGTGCTGCATTCTGCAGTGCACATAGAAGTTGAATATCGCCATTATTGATTGTTAATGTGCAGGAAAGTGTTCCTTCCTGCACATAAACAATCGTCCTTGCAGCTTAGGCACCCTTGCAACATGGCGGTAGGGTGCTTGTGCTAGCGCTAGTCAGCTTTTTTTTGCCCCAGCGCTGGGGGAAACACCGAGGTGCTCCGTATTCTTGTTATAATGACACATCCCTGCGTTTTGAAAATGTCAAAGCAGCTCTGCCAAATTTGGCACAGCTCTGTGCTCCAAAATGTTTTTGTAAATATTCCCCTTAGTGTCTTTGGTGAGTTACTGGTGCAAATGATCAGTTCACAGCAGGAGCTGTGTGTCATCTGCAGAAGGCACAGCCTGAAACCAGAAGCACCTGATCAGTTCTCCAAAGAGCTGCACACAAATGTTATTAAAACTGGGGAAAGTGTGATCTCTGTGGTATTCCATAGCACACAGATATCCCCCCCCCATCGAAAAGAGGTAAGGGCTATTTTCTGGATACGGCCAGAGAGAACAGACATAAACCAATCTGAGGCATAACCAGACAGCCTGTCTCTTGCTAGCAGCTTAATCAGGATGGAATGGTCAACCGTACAGAAGGCTGCCAACAGGCCTTGCAGCAGAAGGGAAATCTTGGCTACCACCGCTAGCATCTAGCTCCTATCTGGGCTGTGTCCAGTAGAATCTGAGACAGCCACTTGCCAAGATGCTGTACCATTATATTTGCAACTTCAGGCTTAAAGTTTGTCAGGTCTCCAGGGTCTACCTCTATCTTCTTCAAAGGGGAGTGAAGATTGCTTCTTAAAGAAAACTGGTACTGAACTTGCTGCGAGAAAAGTCCTGTCGGAGTCGCACTGCAGTGGGATGAAGGCAGGGGCCAGAAAGTGAAACATGGCTATCAGGCAAAGGTCAATGGGAGATCCTAACCTGAGCCTGGATAAATTTCCTAATCTTTTTGGGAAAAATAGAAGGCCATGTGATCCCAAACTGATTGATAACAGCCAGGATACTATAGAATTCATGAAGGGTGATTTTTTTGGAGGTAGCCAGATGTGCCGCAATAAACATCACCTTGGCTTCATGTGGGCAGGTCTTATAACTCCAAAGTTGGCCCTTGAAAAATACAGCAAACTTCCTCTAAATAGTCCCGCCTCCTTTTTCTTTCAGCTTATCTGGTAGCCAGTCATATCTTTCTTAACTTACAGTGGCGAGGCAGTTAGCCGAGTTGCCTGTTGAGGAGGGTGAAGACTGTGTGGCCAGGGGGCATATTGCTTCACCAGATGAGCAAGTTTATATTGAGAGCTCCATTGAAGACAATGAAGTAGCTCTGGGCTTATAATTGATGTATACGCCTGGAGCTTCAACATTCCAATGTTTGTCTTCATGTTTCTCCCTTATTAATTTAGAACATTCTACCCTCAGTAGGTGGAATGTTACAATAACCTTGTAGCCCTTCTGCCTGCCTTGGGCTACACTTGCTGTTAAAGGCTCTCGCCCTTGGTATAGACCAATGCCGCTCAGGTTCAGGGCTTTTAACAACCGGTATAGCCTTTGGCAGTGGGCTATAAGGCTATAATATAGCCTTATAGCCCGCCGTAGCGGGCTATACCGGCTATTAAAGGCCCGCTGAATCATTTAAGGCCCGAGCCGAAGGCGAGGGACTTTACCGAAACAGCGGGACTTTAATAGCCGGTATAGCCCTGCTACGAAGGGCTATAAGGCTATTAGAACATTCTGCCACTAGAGGGCACAATGTTCTAACAAATTAAACAAAGGGTTCTTGAAGCTCGAGGGGATATAAATCCCCTCGAACTTCGAGAAGCCTTTGTAGAACATTGGAATGTTGCTCTGCGGGCCTTTACCGGCCCGTAGAAGCAGGGAGCACGCCAGTGTCTGCAATGGTGCTCCCAACATTCCAATGTTCTAATACAGACTTATAGCCAGCTGTAGCTGGCTATATTGGCTTTTAAAGGCCCTCTCTAGCGTTAAAGGCTGTAGCTGAAGGGGATGGCCTTTAACAAGTGAACAGGAGTTTAATGCCAGTATAGCCCAGCTACGGAGGGCTATAAGGCTATTAGAGCATTCTGCCAATAGAGGGCAGAATGTTCTAACAAAAAAATCAAAGGCTTCACACCTCGGGCTCTGTGAGACTTTTGTTCACAGCAACAGCTGTAAATGACAACCTTGGAGTGTTGGAGCTCCGGGCTTCTACCAGCCATTAGAAGCCCGGAGCACTCCATTGTTTTCAATGGAGCTTCCAACATTCCAATGTTCCAATATGACTGACAGAGGGTTATCAGACCAGGGACCGGGAATGTATTTACATTCTACCCTCTTCAACTGTCATTCTCTGCCACTGCTACTACCGGAAAGAAGCTCGCTGTAGTGCACACATAGGCGTAAAATTAAACTTTAGTAAACTGGTATTTGCCTCTTGCTCTCTCCACACGAATAGAAGGGCACTGACGGTGTTCTAGTTCAGTCCTGGAGATCCCTCCTCCGCTCAGGCAGCAGTGGTGAATCCCTGTCCTCCCACACCGTGGCATCCGTGCAAGTAGCACTTAGCACCTTGTGTAGCCGGTAACCTCTCTCTGCGGCTCAGTAGTGCAGGTGCTGGCTGCAACTCCTTTATGAATTGCTGCCCCTTCCTGTACCAGAAACAAACCTGCCGTCTCAGTCACACAAGAGAGGAGCAGGTCCCGTATCTTCCATGAGGAAGGGAGTAGGCTGCCAAGGGGGGCATTGCCTGTATTGGCTTAAACTACTGATTTTCACCCACCAGACCAAAGCTGATCTGGCTATTCCCCATATAGGATAAGTAGCTTTGACACCCGAATTATTACACGTTACTTGCTACTCTCAGTGCCAAGATGCTGCTGCATTCGTGCGCTCTATAAGTCTTTACTTACTTACTCACTAGAATGACCAGGCTGCGAACAGAGGCTACAAACTACCCACAGTCCTGCAGTGACACTGATTGTCTATCAGTGATGTTGGCGACTGTTAACAGGGTGCCACATTTCGTGAATGTGGCCCGGCCGCTATATCACATTCATCTGCCTCATAAAATCTCTGTGGTTGCATGCCTGCACTTAGGGTAGGTACATTGTATCCACTGCAGAGTTAAGAAGAAGAGGAGGGTGACAAGGCACAAACAATAAGTCTACTGCTCTTCTTTTGGACTCGTCTGACCTCTGCACTAATGAAACAGCCAATAACAGTGCATTAGCAGCATTCCTCAGCATAACCAATGACAGCAGCAGTCAACAGGTGGCTGAGGTGGGCTGGACGATCCTATGACATCATATTGACGTCAAAAATACAGTGATACACAAATATCACTGTAAACCTATTGTGGCACTGAATATCAAGTTTGCATGTTTGTAATGTAAACTACAAAAGTATAGTCTAGAAAATATTGTGGTACGTATGCATATATATTACCTACTTGTGGTCCTCATTAGGTAGTTATAGTTAGAACCTAATTTCCATAGACAACACATGTTTTGTTTTGGAAATAACTTTGGAACTGTTTGACGAATCATCACAAAATTTACCAAAAACAGTGGCCTACTTTGTCTAACTCTGAATGGAAAGTTTTGGGGTGATCTGTCAAGGGGGGCTGAGAAATAGCTGGGGTGGTAAAAAAACACACATTTCCAATGCAATTTTCTATAGAGATTTGAGACACGATTTTAGCCGAAACAGCTGAATGGAATTACACCAGATTTGGCAGAAAGTTAGCTCTTGGTCCAGAAAGAGCCCTATTTGTAATTTGGTGAAAATCCGTTCAGGAGTTTTGGAGTTGTATATTAAAAAAAAATTATAGCTATCTAGTGACGCAAATCCTCCACTGCTCCAACAGATCTCATGCTGAGATCTGATTGGCTGTCAACACTTGAACCAGCAAGTGTTGACGGCCATCTTGGGACTAGTACTCAGCGGAGTCACTAGAATAAAGGCGTCAAAACTATAAGGGGCGGGTAGGAATACTCCGACTCCCTAGGCCTCGAGGTGGGGTCCCACAGGGACCCTGCCAGTTGCCAAAAACATTTTTTTTAATCTTTCTGCAAAATCGGGGTCCATCCATGAATTTGCAGCAACATTACGAAAAAAATCAAGCACGGTCTCACCGTGCTTGTTTACTATATACCCCTCGGGTGGGGCAAGTCCCGGGGGTTGCAGTTATGGCCCCTTGCACAACCCGATTTCAGGCCCGGTGACAACCACCCTGGGGCCCGGTCAAATTAATTAAGGGGGAGAGGGGCTGCGCGACCCCCCTCCTGGAACGTATTCGCCCCTGGGACAACCACGTCCCTGGACCCAGCCCATGCATTTGAAAGGGGGGGGGCACGCAGCCCATCTCCCGGGCCGCGATCGACCTCGGGGACCACATTCCCTGGGGGAGCAGGAAAAATGCTCCCATCTGCTGAGAAGGCCTTTTCATCTGTTTCCCTGGTACCTGTAAAGAGGGCAGGGAAACAGATGTAAAAATTGCTCCAGCATCGCAGGGAGCAGCATATTTAGCTGCTCCCTGCATGTGGGAGCAATACAGGCTCTGGCTGGGAGCTGGTTCCCCCAGGAGCCCCCAATAAAGAAGCAGTGGGTGCCCAGGGTGGGCACCATAGCACCCACCATTAAGTGGCCGTGCCCCAGGGGATGGAGTCCCCGGGGCCAAAATCAGCCTGGGGAGGGAGGCCCCCTCCACCATTTTTATTTGGCAAGTCCCCGAGGCATAGGGTCCCCAGGACCAATATTGGCCCCGGGTAGGGTTGCCAATAATAGCCCTGGGGACTCAATTCCCCAAGACCTGGCCAGCATCGCTAAGTTCTGCATGCTGCACCTTTATCCTCACACCCACCCAGCAGTCCCAGTGTGCAAAGGGCAATGCAGAGTGTGGAGGGAGGGACTGGGGGTGTGAGTGTGTGGTGCTGGGCCTGTCCAGGGTTCAGGAGATGGAGAACTCGAATCAGATGCACTTTGTCTCCTGAGCCCTGAGGAGGCCTTCCATTTACATGGAGCAGGCAGAGGGTGTAGCCAGAGGTCAAAGTGTGCAGGATCTCAGGGGATCACTGTGAACATACTTTTAAATTTAACAAAAACTGTTTCCCTACTTTTTGTTAAATGACAATCGTCTCTGAGCTGTTAACTGGTTAACTCCCTTAAGGGGAAAGGGAAGGAGTGTCCTGTGCTGTGCACCCAAGTGAGAGGCAGAGGCTGAAAGAACCAAGCCTTCTCACCAGGACACCTGCTACCTGAAAGAAATCTAATGGGTGCAATTGGTTAATCTGCAGATGTAAAGGCTGCTTGGGAGCCGGTATTGACTTTAATTGACAGAGTTCCTTGAAGCTTCATTTATTCTTAATGAGAGGGTGTTACCAGCTGAGTTTTGGATTGCACGCTTTAATAGACACCAATAAAAAATGTTTGCACTAGGTATAGTCTGATTGCTTTTTTACTAAAACCTAATTTTTAAAGCCCTTTTTTTGTCTTAAAATTAAATCTTTTTGCACATTTTATGACAGCCTATTTTAAGCTGTGTGAAATTTCCCACAGATCATTTTGACATGCAATTATTTCCTACCATAAGGTGTGTGCGTTATTTCCATGCAGTAACCAGAAATTGAAAGACTAGCAAAAGAGTTCCAGAAAATGTTATTCTTTTTAGCCAGTCTTTGACCCTGCACTTACATTCACTGACCCCGCCTTCACATTCACTGACCCCGCCCCCGCATTCATTGGCCCCGCCTTCACATGTAAATGTAAATGTAAATATACAGGAATTTATATAGCGCAAATCACCAAGCGGTTTCTAAGCACTTGCTTAGGGAACCCGTCCTGGTATTTCCCTGTGAGATAACCCCGGCAGGGTATCCGCAAGGTGAAAGCCAGGCATCCCGCCGCGAGGGGCCGTTGTGGAGATTAAGCAAGCTATTGCCCAGAGTCGCAGAGTGTGAACCCGTGAATCGAGTAGGCACCGGAGCGAGAATTGTCGAGTCTATGGACATTTTAGGACTCAAGACCCCGCCGAGCCGGGAATTGAACCCTGGTCCCGGGCTGACCTCTGCTTCCAGGTCTGCCTCCTCTAACCAGTGAGCCACACTTCTCCACTACACTGGCCCCGCCCGCCTTGCGCTCAAGGTAACAGTTCCCATGTTTATTATTCCACTATCCAACGCTGGGGCAGCCGTGGGAAGGAGGGGCAGGCAGGGGTGAGGAAATGGACACACAATGGCCTACGTGGCTGCATTGACCTCTCTTCCTCCCAGATCCCTCCCTCCTCTCACTGGTTGACCCTCTGAGGATCAGCCAACCAGAGGACGAGGCAGAGACGTGCCGGCGTGAGTCAGCCAATGAGAGGAAGTGGAGAGGATTGGGAGCGGAAGGTTTTATCAGCCAGAGGCAATGCTGCCTCAGTTAGGGCCTCTCTGCCCTCACAGCAGCCAGACATGCATGAATGGGGAATAACTGAAGATGACCCCTTCTTGGGTGCCATATGTGTGGGCACTGCTCTAAGCAGCAGGGTAGTGTACTCCAGGGCTCGAGTTGAGGTATCACGCGGGTGGACGCCGTCCCCCCCTGCCAAACAGCTGGACTTCACCTTTTTGGCCTCTCTGGGACGAGATTGGAGCCACCTTTCGTGACGTCACTTCCTGTTGTGACGTCACTTCTGGTGACAGCGTCTCCCCACTTCTTTTTTTAGGATTTGTGCCCTGGTGTACTCCCAACTGGTATGATCAGTCCTTTAAATGGGCCTGGACTGTCCAGTACGGAGCACCAGCACTTTTTTATTTTGAGAGGGGGAGTACCAGCACTTCTCAAGAGAAATGCTGTACTTTTAATTGGAGAGTACCGGCACTTCTCAGAAACAAGCAGGTACTCTGCTACAGAGTACCTACACTTCTATTTTTCCATTTCAAGTACTGGCTACGATACTCGCTCACTGCCACAGTAGCAGTCAGAGATTAGTAGTAGTCTGCCAGGCTCCGCCTCCTTCCTACTCCTGCTTTAGAAGGGCTCTTTCTCTAATGCTTTTGGTTCGGACCGTAGCTGAGTAAGGCATCCCCCCCTCCCAGCACTCTTTTGGTATGGCCCTATAGAGCATGCTGTGTCTCAGCGCCGCCATGACAGCGTGCAGTCCCTCTTAACAGAGCCACACACTGCGACCTCTTCCCAGCATCCCCCAGGCACCGTGTGCACCCCCACAGTGCCCTGTCTATGAGAGCGCGCTTCAGCAGCGCCCTAATCATGACACGTCATCCCAAAATACCCCTGCCCCTGTAGCATCCTTCCCACGGTCCTTACACACTGCCCCCTTATGTGAGTGCTTGCCATGGCAGTGTGAGCGCCCTTTGTCCTTTCAGCAGGGCCCCACACAGTGTGCTTCTCCCTGGGGGGCCAGGTTGGTGTCAGCTCCTTGTCTCTTCCAGCTTCCTCCCAGGTGCCCCAGGTGTCAGTGGGCGCTCACTCTCAGTAGTGCCTTATTAGTAGGAGCTATCTCCCCGCACGAGTCACTAACACGGTTCATGGAACCTCAGTCGAGGAAAAATATGTTTTCACTAGAGCTCTCATGTGAACAACCTCTGAAAGTGCTTAACAGTCACTGTTGAGCATTGCCGGCGTAGCCCATAAAAAGTTAAAGGTGATTATTTGGGATTAAACTAACAGACAGTGTGGCATACACTGTTTACAGTACTGGCAGCAGTGCAGGCTTCCCTTAAATATATACTGAAAAGGTACAGCACAGTCAGGAGCACTGCAAGCATCTTGAAGACACCAAGAACAGCTGCAGGACGTACATCAGCGGCAGTGCAAGCTTCCCTCACATACACACTGAACAGGCACAGCACAGTCAGGAGCACTGCAAGCATCTTGAAGACACAAAGAACAGATGCAGGATGTGCAGCAGTGCAACCTTCCCTCACATACACACTGAACAGGCACAGCACAGTTAGGCGCACCGCAAGCATCCCGAAGACACCAAGAACAGCTGCAGGACGTACATCAGCGGCAGTGCAAGCTTCCCTCACATACACACTGACAGGCACAGCACAGTCAGGCACACCGCAAGCATCCCGAAGACACCATGAACAGATGCAGGATGTGCAGCAGTGCAAGCTTCCCTCACATACACACTGAACAGGCACAGCACAGTTAGGCGCACTGCAAGCATCCCGAAGACACCAAGAACAGCTGCAGGATGTGCAGCAGTGCAAGCTTCCCTCACATGCACACTGAACAGGCACAGCACAGTTAGGCGCACTGCAAGCATCCCGAAGACACCAAGAACAGATGCAGGATGTGCAGCAGTGCAAGCCTCCCTCACATACACACTGAACAGGCACAGCACAGTTAGGCGCACTGCAAGCATCCCGAAGACACCAAGAACAGCTGCAGGATGTGCAGCAGTGCAAGCTTCCCTCACATACACACTGAACAGGCACAGCACAGTTATGCGCACTGCAAGCATCCCGAAGATACCAAGATAAGATGCAGGATGTGCAGCAGTGCAAGCTTCCCTCACATACACACTGAACAGGCACAGCACAGTTAGACGCACCTCAAGCATCTTGAAGACACGAAGAACAGCTGCAGGACGTACATCAGTGGCAGTGCAAGCTTCCCTCACATACACACTGAACAGGCACAGCACAGTCAGGCACACCGCAAGCATCCCGAAGACACCATGAACAGATGCAGGATGTGCAGCAGTGCAAGCTTCCCTCACATACACACTGAACAGGCACAGCACAGTTAGGCGCACTGCAAGCATCCCGAAGACACCAAGAACAGCTGCAGGATGTGCAGCAGTGCAAGCTTCCCTCACATTTATTTTATTTTATTTTATTTATTTTATTTGCTTATAGAGCGCCTGACTAGACCCCCGAAGGGGTATCTCCGCGCTATAACTGCAGATGGAGGTAAGAGTAACAATGTATTCAGGAATGAAGTAGCGTTAGTAGCTGGGAAACAGATAGGTTTTTAGATTTTTTCTGAACATCAAGTGGTTAGTGATTGACCTTAGTTCAAGCGGTAGTGAGTTCCATAATATGGGTCCAGTGTGGGCCAGGGCACGGCCACCTTGTCTGGTTTTCTTGATTCTGGGTGTTTTAAGAAGTTGCTGGTTGCTGGAACGCAAAGAGCGTCCTGGAATGTAAGGCTGAAAGATGTCAGTGAAATACTTAGGGCCTATCCCCATTAGGCTCTTGTGTATGGTACAAAGAGTCTTGAACTGAACTCGTTTCTTCACTGGGAGCCAGTGAAGCTGAGACAGTAGGGGGCAAGATGGTGTCCTGGGAGGAGCATTCACGACAATCCTTGCGGCAGTGTTTTGAATGACCTGCAATTTCTTGAGTTGCTCCTCGTTGGCTCCTTGGAGCAATCCATTGCAGTAGTCAACCCTACTAATAACCAGCGCCTGCACCAGAGTTTTTCTGTGGTGATCCGGAAGATAGGGAAAGACACGTCTTAGCATCCCTATAGCCCGGAAACAGGTGCCGGCTACTTGATTAACGTGGTCCTTGAAGGTAAGTTGTTGGTCAAATAATACTCCCAAGTTTCTGATCTTACTCTTGGGGGTAGGGACAGGGCCCAGTTCTTGAGGCCACCAGTCTGATGACCAGTGTGTCACCGCCTGACCGAACAACATCACTTCGGTTTTCCCGACGTTACACTGCAGACAGTTTGATGACATCCAGTCTGCAATGGCTCTCATGCCATCTGCAAATGATCTTTTAACTGCAGGTGTAAGATTTTTAAAGGGAAAAAGGAGTTGGGTGTCGTCAGCGTACGACACAGGGGTGAACCCGAAAGATCTCGCTAGGTTGGCAAGGGGGGCCACATATATGTTGAAAAGTGTGGGGCTCAGACATGAGCCCTGTGGCACCCCCTTATTGAGCTCCCTATAGGTGGATGTGTGGGCGCCCAGCCTAACCTCTTGAGAACGCCCGGACAGAAAGCTCTCCAACCATGTCAGAGCCCCTCCCCCTATTCCCACCTCCTTTAGGCGATGGAGAAGCACCTTGTGTGACACCGTATCGAAAGCGGCGGAAAGGTCCAACAGCACCAGAATCATAGAGCAGCCATCATCCAGTGCCATTTTGATGTTGTTGGTCACTGTTTGAAGTGCTGATTCTGTGCTGTGGTTCGGCCTGAACCCCGATTGAGAGTGGTCCAGGCCTTCCGTCGCTTCCAGATGTTGGGAAAGATAGGTATTCACGTGCTTCTCCGTGATCTTGCCCAGGTAGGGTAGGAGAGAGATGGGACGTAGGTTGGATAGGTCTGTCCAGGGAGATGATGCCTTTTTTCTTATCGGGTTCACCACTGCCTTTTTCCAATCTGCCGGGACCTGACCTGTCCTAAGGGAGATGTTGACCATTTCAAGTATGTGGGGACCTAAAAGAGGAAACAGAGATCCTACCATTTTGGCTGGGACAAGGTCATTGGGGGATCCCGTTTTAATATGGTTACAGAGAGTAAGAAGCTCTGTATACGTAACGGGAGGGAAGGACGTCAGAGAGGGTTTATTGTCTGTAGTGGTAATCGTAGTGGGACGTAGATTAGTGTTATTTTTATTGATATTGTTGGCAGCTACTATTTTTTCATATATGATGTTGATTTTATTCTCAAAAAACAATGAGACTTTGTCGCATAGGTCCTGCGAAAAGTCGTCTGAGCTTTCACAGGCCGTGGGCTTAATAAAGTTTTGGAGAATGTTAAAAAGCTCCTTAGGGCTATTGCCTGCCTCTGCTATTTGCTGTGTTAATTGTTGTTTTCTTGCCAGCTTTATATTTTTATAGTATTCTGATTGAGCTTTTATAAAGATCAAACGGCAGTCTTCATTTTTAGTTTTTCTCCAAGCTTTCTCCATACGTCTACATTTTTGTTTTTCTGCCCTCAGTTCCTTTGTATACCATTTTTCTTGTTTTGACACTGGATGTTGTTTGTGTTTTTTTAGGGGAGCTATAATTTCAATTGCTTTTTTAATGGATTCATTCAGCTTAGCTAGGGCTAGATCCGCTGTATCAGATTCTAAAAAGTTCGGATCTGTCCATGCTTCTTGAGCTGTGTTAGCATTAACTTTATGCCATTGACGTCTCCATGAGGGGGGGGGAGGAGCGTTCTTAATAGGTCTCACAGGAGTTAGTAGCATAAATTCCAATAAAGAGTGATCGGTCCATGATATACTTGCGGCCAGGGAACAGTTTATTTTGGCGGAATTGGAGAAGATAAGATCAAGCATGTGTCCTCCTATGTGAGTAGGTCCTTGATTTTTTAATTCCAAGCCCAGATTCGATAGATCTGTAAGTAGAGCCGTGGATTCAGTTAGCATTGGCTGATCTACGTGTGTGTTAAAATCACCTAGAAGTAAGAAGTCTTCTTTGGATTTTATATGTGGGGCTAAAATTTCCTGAAGGGTGAGTGCAAAATTAGGATCTGCACATACACACTGAACAGGCACAGCACAGTTAGGCGCACTGCAAGCATCCCGAAGACACCAAGAACAGCTGCAGGACGTACATCAGCGGCAGTGCAAGCTTCCCTCACATACACACTGAACAGGCACAGCACAGTCAGGAGCACTGCAAGCATCTTGAAGACACCAAGAACAGATGCAGGATGTGCAGCAGTGCAACCTTCCCTCACATACACACTGAACAGGCACAGCACAGTTAGGCGCACCGCAAGCATCCCGAAGACACCAAGAACAGCTGCAGGACGTACATCAGCGGCAGTGCAAGCTTCCCTCACATACACACTGACAGGCACAGCACAGTCAGGCACACCGCAAGCATCCCGAAGACACCATGAACAGATGCAGGATGTGCAGCAGTGCAAGCTTCCCTCACATACACACTGAACAGGCACAGCACAGTTAGGCGCACTGCAAGCATCCTGAAGACACCAAGAACAGCTGCAGGATGTGCAGCAGTGCAAGCTTCCCTCACATGCACACTGAACAGGCACAGCACAGTTAGGCGCACTGCAAGCATCCCGAAGACACCAAGAACAGATGCAGGATGTGCAGCAGTGCAAGCCTCCCTCACATACACACTGAACAGGCACAGCACAGTTAGGCGCACTGCAAGCATCCCGAAGACACCAAGAACAGCTGCAGGATGTGCAGCAGTGCAAGCTTCCCTCACATACACACTGAACAGGCACAGCACAGTTATGCGCACTGCAAGCATCCCGAAGATACCAAGATAAGATGCAGGATGTGCAGCAGTGCAAGCTTCCCTCACATACACACTGAACAGGCACAGCACAGTTAGACGCACCTCAAGCATCTTGAAGACACGAAGAACAGCTGCAGGACGTACATCAGCGGCAGTGCAAGCTTCCCTCACATACACACTGAACAGGCACAGCACAGTCAGGCACACCGCAAGCATCCCGAAGACACCATGAACAGATGCAGGATGTGCAGCAGTGCAAGCTTCCCTCACATACACACTGAACAGGCACAGCACAGTTAGGCGCACTGCAAGCATCCCGAAGACACCATGAACAGATGCAGGATGTGCAGCAGTGCAAGCTTCCCTCACATACACACTGAACAGGCACAGCACAGTTAGGCGCACTGCAAGCATCCCGAAGACACCAAGAACAGATGCAGGATGTGCAGCAGTGCAAGCTTCCCTCACATACACACTGAACAGGCACAGCACAGTTAGGCGCACCGCAAGCATCTTGAAGACACGAAGAACAGCTGCAGGACGTACATCAGCGGCAGTGCAAGCTTCCCTCACATACACACTGAACAGGCACAGCACAATTAGATGCACCTCAAGCATCTCGAAGACACGAAGAACAGCTGCAGGATGTGCAGCAGTGCAAGCTTCCCTCACATACACACTGAACAGGCACAGCACAGTTAGGCGCACTGCAAGCATCTTGAAGACACAAAGAACAGCTGCAGGATGTGCAGCAGTGCAAGCTTCCCTCACATGCACACTGAACAGGCACAGCACAGTTAGGCACACTGCAAGCATCTTGAAGACACCAAGAACAGCTGCAGGATGTGCAGCAGTGCAAGCTTCCCTCACATACACACTGAACAGGCACAGCACAGTTAGGCGCACTGCAAGCATCTTGAAGACCTGAAGAACAGCTGCAGGATGTGCAACAGTGCAAGCTTCACTCACATACACACTGAACAGGCACAGCACAGTTAGAAGCACCTCAAGCATCTTGAATACACGAAGAACAGCTTCAGGACGTACATTAGCGGCAGTGCAAGCTTCCCTCACATGCACACTGAACAGGCATGGTACAGTCAGGAGCGCAGCACGCATCCTGAAGACACCATGAACAGCTGCAGGACGTTCAGCGGCGTAGGCTGGTCAGTAAGACTGGGGGGCGAGAGCTTCAGTTTATCCAACAATCACGCTAGAATATCTGGTTAATTATTATATGAGAAGCAGCGCATGAGGGGGGCTTAAGGGCCAGTGGAAAGGAGTGTGGATTGTGAGGAGGACTTAAAATACAGTATTTTGTAAAATAACCATGATTAAAAACCTTCCAAACAGAGACAAGAGTGTATGTGTGTTTTTGTAAGAGTAGGTATTTAAAAATCCTAGGTCAAATCCAACAGGCACCTTGTCATACCAGACTGAAATCTCCTGCACCCAACAATTTATTAAACAGTGCATTTATTAGGGAGGTGTAAACCCCTCCCCCCCCCCGAAGCTACGCCCCTGAGGGTGTGAGGCAGAGGCTAGCCAATCCTCAAAAGCCTCAAGCTTCCATGTTCTTTTTGGAAAAGGTAAACTTTAAAGAGTAAAAAAAGTTGCAGTGCTCTGTTTTTAATGTCTATTGCGACCCGGTATTTAAAACAAAAAAACTAAAGGGCAAAGATGACGATGGTTTGAGGGTAAGAAGGGTAAAAGGGGTGCGATGTTGAGGATGGGGACAATGTAAATAGAGTTTGAAAGCAGTTACAAGCAGTGCTTTAAATGGATATATAGAAGGGCAAGTATTCACTATTTAGGGGCCGATTCCGATCTTGGTTGGAAAGCACTCCGACCGATCCGGGATGATTTCCGACCGAACCGGACTCCTGCAGTCCGACCGTGCAAGTACGATGCGGCCGTATGCAGTCGGTCGGACTCCCATTGAAGTCAATGGGAGCCGGTCATACGACGCTTGCATGGGCTCCCATTGACTGAATGGGTAAGTCGCGGAAAAGTGCGCCCCCTACAGTGGGTACATGTTGGTGCCATCTGCACCGTACATGCCTATGTTGGGGAGACCCATGGATCTCCCCCTGTGTCAGAGTCGTAAGGCTGCGGGTAACAGGGGGTCCGATGCGGACCCCCAAAGCCCGACTCCGGGAACTATTGCGAGCCGGAAGCTCCAACTCGATCCGCCTGTCCGAATCGAGCATCGTACTGGCTTGGTCGGAATTGGCCTCCATTGAGCGCCACGGTTAGCTTACGGCCGAGACGTACGGAGCGGTTCGGACCCGGAATCGATTCGGACGGAAATTTCACGCTTGTTTGCATCGTACTTCGACGTCCGGACCTGTGTACGAACCGGACGGATATTCAGCCTCCGAATCCGATCCGCTAATGCCAAACCCGATTCGGTGCCCTTCCGACCGAGATCGGAATCGGCCCCTTAGAGTACCTGTTTGCTCCCAAAAAGTGCTGGTACTCTCCAATTAAATTAATTGCAGCAGTGCTGAGAAGTGCTGGTACTCTCCCATTAAATGTAGTGTACATGTATTGCAGCAGTGCTGAGAAGTGCAGGTACTGTCCCATTAACTGTATTGCAGCAGTGCTGAGAAGTGCCAGTACTCTCCCATTAAATGTATTGCAGCAGTACTGAGAAGTGCTGGTGCTCTCCCATTAAATGCATTGCAGCAGTGCTGAGAAGTGCAGGTACTCTCCCATTAAATGTATTGCAGCAGTACTGAGAAGTGCTGGTGCTCTCCCATTACATGCATTGCAGCAGTGCTGAGAAGTGCAGGTACTCTCCCATTAAATGCATTGCTGCAGTGCTGAGAAGTGCTGGTACTCTCCCATTAAATGTAGTGTACATGTATTGCAGCAGTGCTGAGAAGTGCAGGTACTGTCCCATTAACTGTATTGCAGCAGTGCTGAGAAGTGCAGGTACTCTCCCATTAAATGCATTGCAGCAGTGCTGAGAAGTGCTGGTACTCTCCCATTAAATGCAGTGCTGAGAAGTGCAGGTACTCTCCCATTAAATGCATTGCAGCAGTGCTAAGAAGTGGAGGCACTCTCCCATTAAAAGCATTGCGGCAGTGCTGAGAAGTGCAGGTACTCTCCCATTAAATGTATTGCAGCAGTACTGAGAAGTGCTGGTGCTCTCCCATTACATGCATTGCAGCAGTGCTGAGAAGTGCAGGTACTCTCCCATTAAAAGCATTGCAGCAGTGCTGAGAAGTGCAGGTACTCTCCCATTAAATGTATTGCAGCAGTACTGAGAAGTGCTGGTGCTCTCCCATTACATGCATTGCAGCAGTGCTGAGAAGTGCAGGTACTCTCCCATTAAATGCATTGCTGCAGTGCTGAGAAGTGCTGGTACTCTCCCATTAAATGTAGTGTACATGTATTGCAGCAGTGCTGAGAAGTGCAGGTACTGTCCCATTAACTGTATTGCAGCAGTGCTGAGAAGTGCAGGTACTCTCCCATTAAATGCATTGCAGCAGTGCTGAGAAGTGCTGGTACTCTCCCATTAAATGCAGTGCTGAGAAGTGCAGGTACTCTCCCATTAAATGCATTGCAGCAGTGCTAAGAAGTGGAGGCACTCTCCCATTAAAAGCATTGCGGCAGTGCTGAGAAGTGCAGGTACTGTCCCATTAACTGTATTGCAGCAGTGCTGAGAAGTGCAGGTACTCTCCCATTAAATGCATTGCAGCAGTGCTGAGAAGTGCTGGTACTCTCCCATTAAATGCAGTGCTGAGAAGTGCAGGTACTCTCCCATTAAATGCATTGCAGCAGTGCTAAGAAGTGGAGGCACTCTCCCATTAAAAGCATTGCGGCAGTGCTGAGAAGTTCAGGTACTGTCCCATTAACTGTATTGCAGCAGTGCTGAGAAGTGCAGGTACTCTCCCATTAAATGCATTGCAGCAGTGCTGAGAAGTGCTGATACTCTCCCATTAAATGCAGTGCTGAGAAGTGCAGGTACTCTCCCATTAAATGCATTGCAGCAGTGCTAAGAAGTGCAGGTACTCTCCCATTAAATGCATTGCAGCAGTGCTAAGAAGTGCAGGTACTGTCCCATTAACTGTATTGCAGCAGTGCTGAGAAGTGCCAGTACTCTCCCATTAAATGTATTGCAGCAGGGCTGAGAAGTGCCATACTCTCTCATTACATTTGTTGCAGCAGTGCTAAGAAGTGCAGGTAGTCACCCTCTCAAATTAAAGAAGTACAAGTACTCAGTACTGGACAGTACCTGTCCCTTTAAAGCACTTGTACAGATAAAAATCAGAGTAAAGTAGGAGGTGGCATCTTCTTGTACAGGCTTCCAAGAAAGGTAACGGGTTAAAAGAATTGCACAGGGAGAGGGGAAGGGTGGCCCTTGCACTAAAAAAGAAAACTTGAAGAAGCAAATGTTTCTTGAAGGAAGACCATCACCAGGTTGGTTTAATCAGTCTGGTGAAAGCAATTATAAATGGGAAAAAAATCGTCAAACTTGGTTGGTTCTACCCATGTCTTCATGTTTGTTCTTCGTGATACTGAGAAACAACCCTTCTGTCAGCCCCCTGGTGGACGTTAAAGAGAAGGCCGTCTCTGACCCTCATAACCCCGCCACAGTTAAGAGACGGTAAGCTGATTCTTACAGTCCCTCGGACGCGGGATGGAAGATCTACACAGAATCACACCATTTGCTCTAGGCACTAGGGCCTCATTTATGAAAAGTGACGCATCGCTGCGTGAAAACAGCAATGCGTCACTTTTCACTGCGTCCTCCTTGCGACACCAATGATGCGTCATATTAACAGTATGACGCATTCATGGCGCAAGGAGTTACAAATACGTCAGTATTTCTGACGTATCTGTAGGCGCAAAAGTGACGCATTGCTGGAGTGTGTCACAAAAGTGACGCAACTCCAGCAATGTGTCCTTTCACATGGGGCAAGCCACATGTAAAAGGGCCTGCGTCAATCTTACGCCTGCTGTGAGGCAGGCGTAAGAAATTGACGCATTTGTGTGCAAGAAGTAGCGCAGTGAAATCTTATAGATTTCACTGCGTCACTTCCATGACCCTTTCTTGCGTCAGAATGCCCCCCCTGCCTACATTATACCTGGCGCAGGTATAATGTAGCGCAGGGGTTTACAAAGTGATGCATCTAGGTAGATGCGTCACTTTGTAAATATGGTGCAACAAGGCACATTTTTTACGCTGCTGGTGTGTCGCAAAAAGTGACGCACCGGCGGCGTAAAAGTGACGCACAGCCTCATAAATGAGGCCCGAGAAGTAAAGAGCCATACATTAGAAATCGTATCTTCCGTTCTGCAGTTGGCCTTGAAACACGGCCTTGCTGCCAGCTGGGCTTCTTCTGCGCCTCATCCTTTCTCTAAAGCTGGCTTGTTTAGGTCTGGCCCGTTATCACTGCAAGGCCGTGAAGTGGTTGCGAAAGAAGGCGAGGCAGGCACAACAGGAACTGACTGCTGATAAATCACGCGCACGCCTGTCTGAAGCATCCGCTCACCCTCTAGTTTCAAAACAACTCACCGCGGTGAGCAGACAGCCTCGAGCCGCCCAGCCTGGCAGCGACAAGATCTATTTTATTTTATTTAATGCGATGCGGTGTGTGTGTGCCTGCGCAGGTAGCAATGCTTTTTAGGTCAAAGCTAATGACCTTGGCTGAGGGGAGGAGCACTGCGGGCGGATGCCAAGCCCTGGCTCCGGCTGTTGCAATAGTTCAGTTTACTAAGCATAAGTGGATTGAGTAATAGTTTGAGAGGCGGGGCGGCTTTTCTGCATGTTGAGAACATGCTGCAGAGTGGCGGGGATAACCGGTTCCTTGTGCTTTGGACCGGATACCAAACTGAGAATTGTAGTCCAGAAGTAGTAAGTCAAGGATGTGTGTGTGGGGGGTGGGGATAGATGTAAAGGCATGGACGTCGGTTCACCAAAATTCCAAGGAGAACCGGAAGTGACATCACATCCTCTTTTGGGCTTATTGACATCCCAGGAAGTGACATCATGTGACCTTTGACCCCGAACATCCCTAGGAGGGGATATCAAATGACCTTAACCCTTATGACAACACAATAACTGACATCTCTGAAGTTCCTTAATAACTGCATGAGAAATGTAAAAATACAGCACAAATGCCTATTTTCGATTTGACCTCTATTTGCCGGTAATGCCGTGCATAGCGAAGGGGTTACCCGCATGTCAAATATTATCTGTAGCATTTCAGGACCAGCATCTGGTCACACTTGCCCCCCTCCCATATGCCACAGCTGGCCTCCTTATGCCTGGTATTACCTTCATGCAGGCCAGCACCAGCATTTTTCCACTGGTGTCCCTTATGCCGATAATAATCTCTAGTATGCCATCACCAGCATTTTTCCACTGGTGTCCTTTATGCCAATAATTATCTCTAGTATGCCATCACCAGCATTTTTCCACTGGTGTCCCTTATGCCAATAATTATCTCTAGTATGCCATCACCAGCATTTTTCCACTAGTGTCCCTTATGCCAATAATTATCTCTAGTATGCCAGAACCAGCATTTTTCCACTGGTGTCCCTTATGCCGATAATTATCTCTAGTATGCCATTAACCAGCGTTTTTCCACTGATGCCCCTTATGCCGATAATTATCTCTAGTATGCCAGCACCAGCATTTTTCCACTGGTGTCCCTTATGCCGATAATAATCTCTAGTATGCCATCACCAGCATTTTTCCACTGGTGTCCCTTATGCCAATAATTATCTCTAGTATGCCATCACCAGCATTTTTCCACTGGTGTCCCTTATGCCAATAATTATCTCTAGTATGCCATCACCAGCATTTTTCCACTGGTGTCCCTTATGCCAATAATTATCTCTAGTATGCCAGAACCAGCATTTTTCCACTGGTGTCCCTTATGCCGATAATTATCTCTAGTATGCCATTAACCAGCGTTTTTCCACTGATGCCCCTTATGCCGATAATTATCTCTAGTATGCCATCACCAGCATTTTTCCACTGGTGTCCCTTATGCCGATAATTATCTCTAGTATGCCATCACCAGCATTTTTCCACTGGTGTCCCTTATGCCAATAATTATCTCTAGTATGCCAGCACCAGCATTTTTCCACTGGTGTCCCTTATGCCAATAATTATCTCTAGTATGCCAGCACCAGCATTTTTCCACTGGTGTCCCTTATGCCAATAATTATCTCTAGTATGCCAGCACCAGCATTTTTCCACTGATGCCCCTTATGCCAATAATTATCTCTAGTATGCCATCACCAGCGTTTTTCCACTGGTGTCCCTTATGCCAATAATTATCTCTAGTATGCCATCACCAGCATTTTTCCACTGGTGTCCCTTATGCCGATAATTATCTCTAGTATGCCATCACCAGCATTTTTCCACTGGTGTCTCTTATGCCGATAATTATCTCTAGTATGCCAGCACCAGCATTTTTCCACTGGTGTCCCTTATACCAATAATTATCTCTAGTATTCCAGCACCAGCATTTTTCCACTGATGCCCCTTATGCCAATAATTATCTCTAGTATGCCATCACCAGCATTTTTCCACTGGTGTCCCTTATGCCGATAATTATCTCTAGTATGCCATCACCAGCATTTTTCCACTGGTGTCTCTCATGCCGATAATTATCTCTAGTATGCCAGCACCAGCATTTTTCCACTGGTGTCCCTTATGCCAATAATTATCTCTAGTATTCCAGCACCAGCATTTTTCCACTGGTGTCCCTTATGCCAATAATTATCTCTAGTATGCCAGAACCAGCATTTTTCCACTGATGCCCCTCATGCCAATATTTATCTCTAGTATGCCAGCACCAGCATTTTTCCACTGGTGTCCCTTATGCCAATAATTATCTCTAGTATGCCATCACCACCATTTTTCCACTGGTGCCCCTTATGCCAATAATTACCTCTAGTATGCCATTAACCAGCATTTTTCCACTGATGCTCCCTATGCCAATAATTATCTCTAGTATGCCATCACCAGCGTTTTTCCACTGGTGTCCATTATGCCAATAATTACCTCTGGTATGCCATCACCAACATTTTTCCACTGGTGTCCCTTATGCCAATAATTACCTCTAGTATGCCATTAACCAGCATTTTTCCACGGATGCCCCTTATGCCAATAATTATCTCTAGTATGCCATCACCTGCGTTTTTCTACTGGTGTCCCTTATGCCAATAATTATCTCTAGTATGCCATCACCAGCGTTTTTCCACAGGTGCCCCTTATGCCAATAATTATCTCTAGTATGCCATCACCAGCGTTTTTCCGGTGTCCCTTATGCCAATAATTACCTCTGGTATGCCATCACCAAGATTTTTCCACTGATGCCCCTTATGCCAATAATTATCTCTAGTATGCCATCACCAGCGTTTTTCCACTGGTGCCCCTTATGCCAATAATTATCTCTAGTATGCCATCACCAGCGTTTTTCCACTGGTGTCCCTTATGCCAATAATTATCTCTAGTATGCCAGCACCAGCATTTTTCCACTGGTGCCCCATATGCCTATAATTTCCTTAAGTATGCCAGCATCAGCATTTTTCCGCGGGTGCCACTTGTGCCAATTATTATCTCTAGTATGCCAGAACCAGTATTTTGCCATGGGCCTCATTGTGCCAAGAGTTACCTCCTTCCAGTCCATTTCTATCCAAATTATGCAGATGACCTAATTCTTCTATCCACTGCCCCTATTGGCCGACAGAGATTACTAACCAATTGAAAAACAAAAAAATCGAAAATTAGCTACAAATAAATTATACCCAAACTAATATTATAGTTTTCTCAAACTCAAAGATTTTATATACATGGAAAACAACTAACATCAAAGTCGACAGAGTAAAGCATTACAAAAATCTGGGTGTGGGAATTTATCACAGATTAAAAGGCCTAGCCCATTTAAAACCCTGTCAACCAAAGGCCAAAGTGCATCTGCTGGGTTGAAACTTTTTCAAACAACATAAGTGGCCAACCTATTTTGTGGGCATCAACAACCTTGGTCAAAAAATAGATTCAACAATGTAATACGGTGCGCCAGGGTTTTCCAGATGCCTGATCCGCACCAGTTTAAATGCTGGGACCAGCCAGGCGCCAAACATTTTTTTGCCTCTTTAACACCTCGGCCGCGGCGCTGGGGGGGAGGGGAGGCTGCGCGGCGCCGCCATGCTGGTGACGGAACCACTCCGTCACCAGCCATGGGCGCGCTGTGCTTGACGGAGTGGTTGTGTCACGGCCCCGCCCGCTCAATGGAACGCTCAGCGCAGGCGTGGAATTAATGCTGCGCAGGGGCGGCGACCGGGCCGTGACGGAACCACTCCGTCACCAGCACAGCGCGTCCGTGGCTGGTGACGGAGTGGTTCCGTCACCAGCATTTAAGGGGTTAAAGACCAGACTAAGCAAGCGTTACCCAAATATAACCTGGGCACATGGGAATCGCTGTCAAGTTTGCCAAACACTAAATGGAATCTACAGTTAAAGCAAATACCCAGGCTCTGGTCACTCCACCAGACCAAACTGAACCAAGTGTCAAAATATCTAAATTCAGCATATTTAGAGGACAGGCTATCCTATCTAAGATCCTCCCTAGAAGCCAGTGTAACACAGGCTTTTTCATTCCCGTCCCTGTACATTCATGAATTTGAAGGCGCTTGGATTGCAATCTCTCAGCAAGACTTCCAGTGTGACCTGTTTGCGTCAAGTCTGGAAACATTAAACCACATAACACGAATCTGTCCACCTCTTCTAGACCCGCGTAGGAAATATCTGTGGCCAGTCTGCAGTGAAGAATCATGCAGGGTATTGAATCGACTGTGGAACAGGAAATTTAGTTTGGTCTAGCTGTATCTGGTCCCAAACATATTATTTTTACAATTCTTGTAACATGATTTTAATCATATACAATAAAATGTACTTACTGGCTTGCACCATGCCTTGATATCTCAGTACCCAAGGGTATTTGCGCGCTTTATAAATTGCTTAAATAAAATAAAAAATAAAAAAATTAAGGGGGCCCTCCTGAAGTGTCTCTACAGAGATTTGCGTCAAGCTCTTGCACCAATACCCCAACAATGGAAACATCCCATACATTCATACGAGGTCAGCAAGATAAGCAGAAAACTCTGCAACCTCCGGTTTAATCCCAAAAGATCTAACGTTAAATGTTAAATACTTGTAAAGCGCACAGCTACCCAGCAAAGGGGCATCCCGGCGCTGTATACCGCTGGGGAACGCATCCTCCTGGCTTTCCCTGTGAGATGATCCCTCCTGGGCATCTCCAAGGTGAAGACAAGCATCCCCCGCACTGATGGGGCCGTTAGTAGAGATTAAGCAAGCTATTGCCCAGAGTTGCTGAGTGGGACCCATGGTTAGAGTAGGCACCAAGGCGAGAATTATCGAGTCCGCTGACCATGGCCCAAGACCTGCGGTGTCGGAAATCGAACCCTGGTCCCGGGCCGACCTCTGCCTCCGGGTCTGCCGCCTCTAACCAGTGAGCCACACCACTCCACTTAGCACCTACAAGTCACGGGCTCCAGTACAAACAAGGCAGTTTAGGAGAGAGGTTCTGAGATGGGGAAGGAGATGAAGAGGGAGAGGAAGTAGGAGAAAACGACGAGTGCTACTCTGTCTCCTGCAAGTTATAGGTCTTAGGGACTCTAAAGGGGTGAATTGGGTTCCCTAGCGCTAACTTGAATGTCACACTTATGTAGTACACATTGATCAGTCATGCTGTATACAACAACTGAGGGGATAGTGGAACCATGGTAGATTTATATATAGATTTAAGTGTACGTTATTATTATTTTAGAGATATTGATACCCTTGTCCTGACGAAGCCGAAAGGAATCATTGGCTGAAACGCGACCGCGCCTGCGTCGACACTTTCACGAGGAGTCCCATCATTTTGAGTTGTTTTGAAAAAGGAAAGCGCCTAGAAAATAATTTGTTTGGAGGTGTTATCCCTCAGGCGCAATAGGGACTACCTTAGAGTGTACTGCTCGGAATAAGGAGTGTACATTCTGATTGTTTTGTTCCCAGTAGGGGTATTACTTTTTTTTGGTACTTTCCTTGTATGCTTTGTATATGTTGTATATATTGTATATATGTAGTGTATCATATATATGAATGTGATTCAAATGTATTGATTGTCTACGTCCTGTACATATGAGGTGTATATATGTATTTTTGGTTTTGATTTAATTATGCTCTGCCCCGTCATATGACACGTATATAAGATTGAATTGTGGAATATAGTATTTTGTAAATAACAATTGGGATCATCAGGGTAATTAACTGTACTCTGAATGAAAATAAATGTTGGATTGGTCCCTCTATACCTTTCTCCCTTGGATTTACATCTTTGATGTTTTTTGCTCAGGTATATGAGGGTGATTTGGGCAAAACCCCTATCTTGTATGTACCTATACACAACAAAGGGGGGATGCCCACCCAACATCCAGAAACAGAACCCAAAATAAAGGTTCTATATAGACATCTATGCAGCTTTATGGCACACGCAATTATGCAAACATTCAATCTTCAGTCGTTGTGTTCAATCTTGCTCTTTACGAGTGCTTTATTGCACTGTGCATTAGCCAACACGTACGTGTTTCGTCCTAATCAGGACTTCATCAGGGCTCAATATCAATGTAGACTGACTATAACCATAGTTCTGCGATAAAGTCTCCCACAACACAATAATCTCCTTCTGTTTACACACTATCCCTATGCAGTATGACCTTGTTCTGAATTTCCCGATTATGGGTCATTATCGTTTCCATTCACAAAAAGTGGTGTCGGGTGGTGTGTACGCTGCGGTTTCACGGTTCTGTTCCTGGTAGGGTAGCATGTCAGGTTAATCCCGCTTCAGGTGATATCTTTATAAAACCTCAAAGTCAAACTTTTCAATGCCAATAAATTGAGCACTAAGGTTAAATATGCCTGCCCCAGAAACTTTCGCAAAAGTTTTCAGTGCCTTAAAAATACGTCAGATTAATGTTCCTGCTGCTGAGATGTGTGTGTTAGTAACCTGTAAATCACTGGAAGCACCACGATTAGGAAAATATACCTTACTAGCAGCCCGTCCCGATGTTGTCCGGGTATGAATTGCTGCCGGCCAGTAGTATATTGTTTTGTAGGATTTCGTTTTGATAGCATTTCTTATCTGTGACAGGCCTGTGAAACGCTCCGATTGACAGTGCACTGCTGATGCACTTAAGAGTGCGCGTTCAGTAGTGTGTGAACTCGAGTTTCCCTACTTTATTTTTCCTTGCAATATTATATAGCGCGAACTCGACAACATGGCATGAGCACAATTTTCATTACAGAAGAACACATTCATTTGTGGTAGGCACGGGGAGACAAAGCGATTTGCCTAGAATCACAGGATGTTGAGCTGATGCCGAGATTCGAACGTAGCTCCCCAGCTCTAAAGTTCGCAATTCTAGAACTTGTGGCGGGAGGTGTGTCTAAAAGTGTATGTCGGTGCTGGCCATCAATGAGAGAGACCTGTGCATTTTTCAAATTGGTGGTGAAAAAATATGAGTATGTTGCTGGAGATGTGGGCCGACGTGTCACCAATGTACTTACCGGGGGAGGGTAAACACCCATTATTCCGCAACTTTCTTTCTGCGTACCATCACTCCGCATGCTTTCAATACGAAAGTATCATGACTCCGCAATGCCATTATAACGCATGGCATTACATTTTATATGCTTTTACCACGCATACATTTACAACGAAATTAGTTGTAAATGCATGAATGGTAAAAGCATGTTTTTTTTTAATGTTTGGATACGGTAAGTATGGGTGTAGGGGTATATGTTTTGGGGTACTGAGATATATGCTTTGAGGTGTTTGGGTATACACCGGCTGTGAGAAGTTGGCCTGATATATAATGTTCACTATTCTAGTGAGCACTTTGTATCAGTCCAAACAACCCTTATTGATGATTGGTTGTAAGTCAACCTTATAGACCAGCTATCCTAGTAGCATGGATACGAGCAGTCTAAGGCTAAGACTCTAGAGGGCGTGTTAAGCCAGCTGTTTTACCATCACATTACCCCTTGAACACCAAGTGAAAGGACACCACACAAGTTGTTATGAAAATAAACAGATATTTATTTATAACAAGACTACCCTGAACTCTTTATGAGTCAGGGAGCTAAGCACACAACAAAACTCTTACGAAAATACTTTAAGTCGCACAATTTACACAAATGCCCTAGGGGCACGAAAAACCATATACACAGTAAGTGGAATGCGAACTTGCTAGCAGGTAAGTAATACTTTTCTAGACTCAGGAATCGCTAGGCCTACAATTCTAAACACTGGGATTAGATGCAGGAGGCCTGGGGACGTCGTGTGCAGAGTGGGAACTCTCACGCGTAAGGCGGGAAAAAGTCTATGGAGGCTAGCAGTTGCAAAGTTACTGTTCTCGGGCGAACCCGACTAGGTGGGTCGAAAACAAGAGTGGATCCGAACACTTAGGGTGTTGGACTATGCTGGAGCACCGGAGTACTCAGGTTACCTAGCCCAGGGGCTGCGGCTGCATAGGGTTGAAGTTGCGTCGGAAACCCTCGTTGAAGATCCAGGAGCCTGAAGAAAGAGTTGCTGGCAGGTGGCCAGTGAAGAAAGTTCGGAGTGATCCAAGCCTGGATCAGGGAAGAAGAAACCTGTAAGCAGAGGGGACCAAGTTCTGAATCACTAGCCAGTGATTTGAGTGGGCACCAGGATGGCACCGGACGAAGTCACCTCAGCCAGGTGAGTGGGCGCTGCTGGGCTCTGCAGTCTCTCGGACCAGGAGGCGTTGTCGGCGACCAGGATGGAGGTGCGAGCTGTCCCACGAAGGTTCTTGCTGTCGACGTCGCTGGACCCAGGATTGGGCAACAAGTCTTGGCAAATGCAAGGCCCACGCGGTGGACCTAAAATGGCGTCTTGAGTGGACCAGGAGGGTTCAGGGTGCTCCTCTTTTGGAGGGGAGCAAGGGCTAGTCTGGAGCAACCAGACCAGCAGTGGTTGTCGTCGTGGAGCGTCGTGAGGGGGCCACTAGCCAACGGGCAAGCGACCTGGACAACGCGGTTGGCAGCAAAGAGCAGAAGGGCCCCACGCAGATCTCGTGGATGCAGGGGGGCTGAACTTCGGTGCTGGAGCTGCTCAGGGTCGGGGCTTCTCTTACCCCAAAGCACTCAGTCGAGGGTCACTCGGGAGTCGTGCTGGACAAGCGTCGTGCAGTTCTGAAGATGGCCGGTCCCTCGAGGTCTCGTCACACCCACGGATCACAGCTGGACTGATGATGTAGGTTGAGGTCAGAGGTGCCAGGGAAGCCGGTTCTCGTCGTGCTGGAGCAGTCTTGATCCGAAGGAGAGACTGGCAACAAACCGCGATGCTTGGTTGGTGCCTGCTGCTGCAGGGTGACTACTCCTTAGTCACAAGGGAGAAATCTTGAGAAGAGTCTTGAGTTCATTCTTGCAGAAAGTAGTTTCAGGATTCAAAGATGATCTGATTTGGAAGGGGGCCAGTTCCTACCTTTATCCTGCAAAAAGGGGCTGGCACGCGACTAAGTCCTGCCCTATGGGTGGGACTAGGAGGGGGGTGGTTACACCCCTCTCCTTTGGCGGGCTTTCCCCAGGCCAGGGGCTGGAGTGCCCCTGGAACTGGTTCCAGCCGGCCTATGCACAGTGAGCACCGGGGTGCCACTTGCAGTCACCTTCCTCTAAAGCCCTGCCTACCTAGGATACACAAAATCCTGTCTGGGACGGTGCTGGCACCGCCCCTGACAGGAAACCCTTTGTCCTTGCCTCCTGCTCTTGGAGGACTCCCAGCAGCAGGAGGGCAGACTTGTGTCTCGGTGGCAGCATCCATTTTGTGGAGCTAAGGCTATGTCTGACTTTAACCGGGGTTACAGGTTACATACATGTCGTGTCCCTCTAGAAGGGTGGAATGCTAACCCCGTCGCCAGAATTGGCGAGGGGTTAGTATTCCAATTCGTATGACACCTTTCTCGACATGTTTTGATAAAGCGATACCAGAGTTGGCATATAACCGCGAGGATTATAATGCACTTAAGAGTATATGGTATGCGATATCATGGAAACGGCTAAGGGATGGATCCCGAAAGCCGCAGACAGGCTCAGCTCATGCCAGAGCACTATCTCACACGATTCCAAGCACTCTGCCTTCAGGATTGTCAAGGCCTGCCATAGGAGTGACTGATAGGAGATCTGTGTGTCCATTTTAGGGTTAGATATAGGTATACTATATCTAAAGCAAAGGGTGATTACACCACCTTGCCCCAGCTGTCGTGCAGCCAGTTGTGTCAGATTTGGATGGCCAGCCAGGGGCGGCATAATACATGCTGCAGCCCCTGGTAGGCCCTGGGTACACCTATGCCCTGGGTACCTAAGGTACACTGTACAGGGACTGATAAAGTGACTCAGTATCCAATTAGATATGTACCTAAGGTACATGGAATCCATTTTACAGAGAGAGCAGTGGGCCTGGGGTCCTGTATAGCAGGGCCCCAGGTCAACTAAGTCAGAAAACCAGCAAAACACCAGGCAAAAAGTTGGGGGCAACCATAGTCAGGGATCTACCTTCCTACATAACCCCCCCCCCCCCCAAACGAAAGGAGATAAGGCTATCCTTGCCAGGTAAGCCTATATTGCCTGAGTGGCCATATAAGGAAGTACCAGCACTGGCATGGTTACCCCCCATCTCATGGTCCACTAAGCAATCCCTCACCCTAAGGGTATCTGAGGGTCTCCACCATAGGGAATCTCTACCTGTGGTGTGTTTTGGCAAAGGAAAAGGCTGGTGCTGAAATGGAGTACTGAAGTGAGGCTCCACTAATTTTGGGCTCAGCTTCCTCCAATCATTTTCCACCATAGAGGCCTTTCTTTCCAAGACTGAGTTGTTTTGGGCTCTCAGGGTCAACCTCTGGCTACCTACAGCTGGAGGTTGGGTCCCTCTGTTTGGCTTACTGGAGGGACAGGTCAGGTTTGGGGCCCTTAGGTCCCAGGTCTGGCTGTGCCCAACAGTGTCCATCTGTGGGAGGTCCCTAACTAAATTTAAGGGGGATCCCTCAGTAGTTTGTTTTATTTTCACTTGGCTGGGATTACTAGCTTCAGTGCCCTTAATCTGCTGATTGGGAAGTTCTTTTGGACAGGGGGCCCTTTGGGGTCCACCACTGGCCTCCCTGACCTCTACAGCCCTGGGCTGACTGAGGCAGGGTAGAGAGGGGCAGGTTACCTGCTCCAGACTGGGTCCCACCTTGGAAGGGTCCACTGACATCAGGGGCTCTGCCAGGCTAGGCCTGACTACCTCTGGGGCAGTTCCTTCACAAGGGGTCAGATCAGTTCCCTGAGGAGGCTGACCCTTTCCTAAAGTCTGGTGGGAGGGAGATTTCTCTTCCTCCTCAATGCTCTCTGTCTGAGTGGAGTGATCCATAGTTTCAGGCTTCACAACACTGTCATCTGTCTGAGTTTGAGCTGTGGCCATCACAACTCTCCCAACCTTTTCAGGAGGGGGCTCAGTTTGGGTGTGGGCTGTGACCATCACAGCCTTTACAACTTGTTCTGGGAAGGAAGTTGTCTGAGATTGGGCTGTGACTGGCACAGCCCTCCTGACCTGTTCAGGGAGGACACCTTGGACTGGGGCTGTGGCTATCACTGCCCCACTAACCTTACCATGGAAGTTTACAATTTTAGAATGGGTTTCTTGCTCTACTTCAGCCCAGGCTGAGCGCTCTAAATCATTCCCCAGTAGGCAATCTACAGGCAAGTTTGGTGACACTGCCACTCTCTTGTGGCCAGTGACACCTCCCCAGCTGAGATTGACCACTGCCATGGGATGATCTCTCTGTACTCCATCAATATTGGTCACCTGGTATGTGGCACCAGGTAAAAGTTGCCTTGAGGGGACTAGACTCTCAGTCACCATAGTGATGCTAGCCCCTGTGTCTCTATAGGCCTCAACTTTTATACCATTGATGAGGGGCTCCTGTCTGTACTTGCCCAAAGTGTTGGGACAAGTTGTGAAGTTGGCAAACCCCATGCCAGTCTCACAGACAAGAGTATCTAAGTTTGGGGACCTGGTTAGGCCAGAGTCCCCAGGAACTCCCAAAGTAAATGCACCCAAATTCTTGGGGGCACTCCCACCACCTGGGGGATTACTACTAATAGTAACAGGAGGTTTGGGAATGTTACTTGGGGGTATGTTCTCCTTATTGTTATTCTTTGGGCAACTGCTGTCAGTTTTCAAATGACCCACCTGTTTACAGGGATAACAATAAGGTTTCTTTTGGTTATTGGAAGGATTCTGGGACCCACCCCCCTCAGAGGATTTTTGGGGCCCTGATGTGGTTTGATCTGGAGATTTATTCCCACCCTTCTCTTGAGGCTTGGTTGATTCCTTTTTCTGGTCACCACCTTGGTTCTTGGGCCTAATCCTGGTTCTGACCCATTTGTCTGCCCTCTTACCCAATTCTTGTGGAGAGGTCAGATCAGAGTCTACCAGGTGCTGGTGTAATAACTGGTTCTGACAATTATTTAAGACTTGCTCTCTCATAATAAGATTATACAATCCTGTGAAGTCAGTAACCTTGCTACCCAGTAGCCAGCCTTCCAAAGCCTTAGTGGCACAATCAACAAAGTCAGACCAGTCCTGAGACTGAGTTTTCTGGGTATCCCTGAACAGCAACCTGTACTGCTCAGTGGTTAAGCCAAACCCATCAACCAGTGTATTTTTCAGGACTTGGTCATTGTTAGCATCCTCAACCCTAGTAGTGAGGAGCTTATCTCTACCTTTGCCATCAAAGGAGAGCCACAGTATAGCTGCCCACTGACTTTGGGGGATGCACTGTACAGTGCAGGCCCTCTCCAAAGCAGCCATCCATTTCTGGATGTCATCCCCTTGTTTAAAGGGGGGCACTATCTTTGTCAGGTGTTTAGTATCTAAACCCTTCTCTTTTTCTCTTGGGAGATTGCTGCCACCAGTGGGAGCTAACCCACTCATCTGCTGCTCTCTAGCAAATGCAAGCTTTTCTTTGGCCAGGGCAAGTTCTTCCCTTTCAATCCTCAGAGCAGCTTGTCTCATTCTGGCTTCATGCTCTATTCTCTGAGGGGAAGTCAATCTCCTCTGGGGAGAGTTCCTTCTCCCCTGAGAAGAGGCATTAGAGTGCAGAGATCTATTGGAGTCCCTAGAAAGAGATCTATCTCTCCTAACTCCAAGGTTAGGCCTACTCAGGGTCAGTACTGGGGGTCCCCCAGATCCTAGCCCAAGCAAGTCTATGTTGGCCCTAGTTAGCCTTCTGACTACCTCAAGACCTTTGTCTACCTCATCCCCAGAGAGTTCCTCAGGATCCTCCTCCCCAACTGCATTTACAGTGTTGTGGAGGTCTGGATCCCCAGTGGTACCCTCTAAGGCTGGCATATTCCCATCTAGCTGAGAAATCTTTCTCGCATCATATGTCTCTAAGAGACCTATCAGAAAGGGAATGGTGGGGTTAGACCCCTGTTTCAGTTTCCTGGAGGTACACACCTGTCTCATCTCCTGGAAACTGAGAGCTGCATATCTTGAAGTGACCTGTGGAGGGTCAACTGCCACAAGGGGAGTCTCAGTAGACTCTCCCTGGGTAGACATGCTTTTCTAGTGAGGTGTAAGTGGTGCACTTACCTACACTATATGTTTGCCTACTGATCCCTTGCTAGAGTTGTAGTTTAGGGTGTGCTAGGCCCTAGGAGCTACAACAGCTGGTTCAGTAGAACTCAGAGTATTCTAAGCTAAGTTATATGTACCTTAGTACTTATGTGATCTTTCACAAGATATTCTTAGGATATGTGTGGCAAAACAAACAGCAAGCTCAAATCCCAACCGCTGCTCACCAATGTGAGAAGTTGGCCTGATATATAATGTTCACTATTCTAGTGAGCACTTTGTATCAGTCCAAACAACCCTTATTGATGATTGGTTGTAAGTCAACCTTATAGACCAGCTATCCTAGTAGCATGGATACGAGCAGTCTAAGGCTAAGACTCTAGAGGGCGTGTTAAGCCAGCTGTTTTACCATCACATTACCCCTTGAACACCAAGTGAAAGGACACCACACAAGTTGTTATGAAAATAAACAGATATTTATTTATAACAAGACTACCCTGAACTCTTTATGAGTCAGGGAGCTAAGCACACAACAAAACTCTTACGAAAATACTTTAAGTCGCACAATTTACACAAATGCCCTAGGGGCAAGAAAAACCATATACACAGTAAGTGGAATGCGAACTTGCTAGCAGGTAAGTAATACTTTTCTAGACTCAGGAATCGCTAGGCCTACAATTCTAAACACTGGGATTAGATGCAGGAGGCCTGGGGACGTCGTGTGCAGAGTGGGAACTCTCACGCGTAAGGCGGGAAAAAGTCTATGGAGGCTAGCAGTTGCAAAGTTACTGTTCTCGGGCGAACCCGACTAGGTGGGTCGAAAACAAGAGTGGATCCGAACACTTAGGGTGTTGGACTATGCTGGAGCACCGGAGTACTCAGGTTACCTAGCCCAGGGGCTGCGGCTGCATAGGGTTGAAGTTGCGTCGGAAACCCTTGTTGAAGATCCAGGAGCCTGAAGAAAGAGTTGCTGGCAGGCGGCCAGTGAAGAAAGTTCGGAGTGATCCAAGCCTGGATCAGGGAAGAAGAAACCTGTAAGCAGAGGGGACCAAGTTCTGAATCACTAGCCAGTGATTTGAGTGGGCACCAGGATGGCACCGGACGAAGTCACCTCAGCCAGGTGAGTGGGCGCTGCTGGGCTCTGCAGTCTCTCGGACCAGGAGGCGTTGTCGGCGACCAGGATGGAGGTGCGAGCTGTCCCACGAAGGTTCTTGCTGTCGACGTCGCTGGACCCAGGATTGGGCAACAAGTCTTGGCAAATGCAAGGCCCACGCGGTGGACCTAAAATGGCGTCTTGAGTGGACCAGGAGGGTTCAGGGTGCTCCTCTTTTGGAGGGGAGCAAGGGCTAGTCTGGAGCAACCAGACCAGCAGTGGTTGTTGTCGTGGAGCGTCGTGAGGGGGCCACTGGCCAACGGGCAAGCGACCTGGACAACGCGGTTGGCAGCAAAGAGCAGAAGGGCCCCACGCAGATCTCGTGGATGCAGGGGGACTGAACTTCGGTGCTGGAGCTGCTCAGGGTCGGGGCTTCTCTTACCCCAAAGCACTCAGTCGAGGGTCACTCGGGAGTCGTGCTGGACAAGCGTCGTGCAGTTCTGAAGATGGCCGGTCCCTCGAGGTCTCGTCACACCCACGGATCACAGCTGGGCTGATGATGTAGGTTGAGGTCAGAGGTGCCAGGGAAGCCGGTTCTCGTCGTGCTGGAGCAGTCTTGATCCGAAGGAGAGACTGGCAACAAACCGCGCTGCTTGGTTGGTGCCTGCTGCTGCAGGGTGACTACTCCTTAGTCACAAGGGAGAAATCTTGAGAAGAGTCTTGAGTTCCTTCTTGCAGAAAGTAGTTTCAGGATTCAAAGATGATCTGATTTGGAAGGGGGCCAGTTCCTACCTTTATCCTGCAAAAAGGGGCTGGCACGCGACTAAGTCCTGCCCTATGGGTGGGACTAGGAGGGGGGTGGTTACACCCCTCTCCTTTGGCGGGCTTTCCCCAGGCCAGGGGCTGGAGTGCCCCTGGAACTGGTTCCAGCCGGCCTATGCACAGTGAGCACCGGGGTGCCACTTGCAGTCACCTTCCTCTGAAGCCCTGCCTACCTAGGATACACAAAATCCTGTCTGGGACGGTGCTGGCACCGCCCCTGACAGGAAACCCTTTGTCCTTGCCTCCTGCTCTGGGAGGACTCCCAGCAGCAGGAGGGCAGACTTGTGTCTCGGTGGCAGCATCCATTTTGTGGAGCTAAGGCTATGTCTGACTTTAACCGGGGTTACAGGTTACATACATGTCGTGTCCCTCTAGAAGGGTGGAATGCTAACCCCGTCGCCAGAATTGGCGAGGGGTTAGTATTCCAATTCGTATGACACCTTACTCGACATGTTTTGATAAAGCGATACCAGAGTTGGCATATAACCGCGAGGATTCTAATGCACTTAAGAGTATATGGTATGCGATATCATGGAAACGGCTAAGGGATGGATCCCGAAAGCCGCAGACAGGCTCAGCTCATGCCAGAGCACTATCTCACACGATTCCAAGCACTCTGCCTTCAGGATTGTCAAGGCCTGCCATAGGAGTGACTGATAGGAGATCTGTGTGTCCATTTTAGGGTTAGATATAGGTATACTATATCTAAAGCAAAGGGTGATTACACCACCTTGCCCCAGCTGTCGTGCAGCCAGTTGTGTCAGATTTGGATGGCCAGCCAGGGGTGGCATAATACATGCTGCAGCCCCTGGTAGGCCCTGGGTACACCTATGCCCTGGGTACCTAAGGTACACTGTACAGGGACTGATAAGGTGACTCAGTATCCAATTAGATATGTACCTAAGGTACATGGAATCCATTTTACAGAGAGAGCAGTGGGCCTGGGGTCCTGTATAGCAGGGCCCCAGGTCAACTAAGTCAGAAAACCAGCAAAACACCAGGCAAAAAGTTGGGGGCAACCATAGTCAGGGATCTACCTTCCTACACCGGCAACCCCAGAACACGGCCTATCCCTGCTGACGAGGGGTGATACCCCGAAACACGTGTCCAGGGATGGCGAAGACAGAGAAGACAGCAGAGATTCGAAAGAAGATGCATCGCGGAACACGTAACTACATTTACCATAGTCCTTAGGGGCGATACCGCTGGTGTGTGAGTAGTGTGTGACCCCACCCCCAATTGTAATGTTAAAGCTCCCTCGAGCAGTTGGCTGACGAGCCTGGGACCCCGCACCTACGTGCCTGAGTGGTACTAAACCTGGCAGATATTTGGCAGCCACTGGCAACCCCAGAACACGGCCTATCCCTGCTGACGAGGGGTGATACCCCGAAACACGTGTCCAGGGATGGCGAAGACAGTGAAGATAGCAGAGAATCGAAAGAAGATGCATCGCGGAACACGTAACTACATTTACCATAGTCCTTAGGGGCGATACCGCTGGTGTGTGAGTAGTGTGCGACCCCACCCCCAATTGTAATGTTAAAGCTCCCTCGAGCAGTTGGCTGACGAGCCTGGGACCCCACACCTACGCGCCTGAGTGGTACTAAACCTGGCAGATATTTGGCAGCCACCGGCAACCCCAGAACACGGCCTGGTTAAGTGGACTTGAGGTCGAGTGTGCTGCTGCACCTCGCTGCTGGTCGCGCGGGCTGTTTAGCGCTATTTGCTGCATTTTAATCGCCGGTTTTTCTATTTTCTTTTAAATTTTCTTTTGATTATTCCCTGTTTTTAGCCACTTGGTTTCTTGCCTCTTACCTGCACTATAATTTCTGGAAACCCCAGCGCTGCTTAGCGGGTCCGGTTCCGGGGAGGTTGTGGGCGGGGAGCGCCATCTTAGAGCAGGAAGCGAACTGTGGCCGCCATCTTTGAGCGTTCCTGCGCTCGTGGACAGTGTGAACTGCCTATTTAAAGGACTCCTCATGGTGCGCAGCGGTGACGCGCAGCGGGAGCGCCTTCCCTGCGCCTGAGTCGTGCCAGAGTCCTGCCCGTCTGCGCTCGTCAGCGTCTCGGAGGTCGGCGAGGTAGGCCCGCAGTTCTTCTCCTACGTCCTGCTCTTTTTGCGGGTCGTGGGTGTGCACTTCTAGGCTCCATGCTCTCCTATTCCTCCAGCGAGCTACTAGCTCTATGAGGACATATTTCCACCTGCCACCATGTCTTCCTGGGTGGCCGCTCTCTTAGGAAGGGCTGCTCTGGCTGTGGTTGGCACATGCCGAGTCAGGAGGGCTTTTTGCCTGAATCCACACCCCTATACTTTCAATGTCATTTGCTTAACACCAGATCTCTCAGTAGACACTCCACTGACATCTGGAACTTGTTATCAGACTTTAAAACATCGTGTCTGTTCCTTACTGAGACATGGCTGAACGAGTGCTCCGGCCCTGATCTTGCCGCTGCTGTCCCCCCGGATTATATTATCCATAGGAAGGACAGAGCGGTAGGCAGGGGTGGAGGTGTGGCACTAATTGTTGACAAGAGTTTTCCTTGTTCAACTTTCCCCGTTGATAATATCCCGGGCTGCGAAGCCTTAGGCTTCACTCTTAGGCTATCTCCCCGTCAAACTTGCGCAGGGATTATTATCTATATGGCACCGGGACCGCTAGGCTCTTTCTTTGACGAACTTCAGGCGGCACTTTCGGTGCCCTGCCTGAGATCGGAGCATTGTATCCTATTGGGAGATCTTAATCTTCACATGGACAATACAGTGGACCCGGATACTAGTAAGCTGCAGGACATTGCCTCTTCTCTAGGGTTGATTCCCTATATTTCCAGCCCTACTCATATCAAAGGCCATACTATTGACCAGATTTTTTCCACTAGTCTAATTGATGTCTCCCCACCGCTTCCAGTGTTGTGGTCAGACCACTTTTTAATTAAATTCTGCATTCTTTTTGCAGCTACGCCTGGTACAAGACTGGCGAATGATACCAGAAGGGTGTCTCGGCCTTTCCATCGAGTTACTGCGGAAATGCTCTCCGATGCTCTCTGCCAACATCCCTGCCTGTTTTCTGGTAACCTGGAACAAGATCTTGACTCGGTCCAAAAGTGGCTTACAATTAGATTTGAGGAGCTAGCCCCCGGTAAGCCAGCTAATTCTGCGGCTAGACACGCCTCGGCCCCTTGGTTCACTCCTCTTCTAGGTAAGATGCGCCAAGATTGTAAGAGGGCTGAAAGAGCTTGGAGGCGCTTGTACGACCCGGAAGACAAAATAAAATATAGGGATATGACACGACTGTACCACAAACATATTGTGGATGAAAAAAAAGTCTATCTAGAGCGCAGAATTAATGCAGCGGAAAGTACGAGCAAAGAAATCTTTAGAATTGTAAAAGAGTTTATCTCCCCTTCTTCGAGCACGCCCATCCACTCTCACACTGAAGTTTGGATTTGCCAGCTTAGTTAGTTTTTTATTACTAAAATCAAATCTATTCAGGGCTGTTTTCCTGATGTGGGCCTTATTCCAACTGCCTGTCATCTGACAACTATGCCACCATCCTTGAAGGAGAAAGGCCCTTTTCTTTCGGTTTTCCCTTCCATTTCTCTTGCTTCCTCTCTTGACGGCCTGTCTCGGCTTCAATCGGGTTCGCCGCTTGACCCTTGTCCAGCGAAATGCCTAGGGAGAGTGGCGCCGGCAGTTAATATCTTGCTCAACCCACTGCTTAATTCTTCCCTGACAACGGGAGAGGTTCCTATGGCTTGGAAGCACGCCTTGATTCTGCCGCTGCTTAAAAAACTATCTCTAGATCCCCTTGTTCACGCTAATTACAGACCAATCTCCCTCCTTCCCTTTCTGGCTAAAGTGATTGAGAAGCATGTGCATCTCTCCATCTCCAGCTTTATTGAGAGTAATAATATCTTGCATGACTCTCAATCGGGTTTCCGTGCGAATTTCAGCACGGAGACGGCACTTCTTGAGATCACTGATGCCATAAGAGAGAGTTTGGATGGGGGGGGGTAAAGCCATCTTGGTCATGTTGGATTTGTCGGCGGCTTTCGACACCGTTCCCCACGACGGCCTCCTTTTAAGACTCTGGGAGATCGGCTTCCGTGGGACGGTGTGGAACTGGTTTAAGTCTTTTCTGGCCAACCGCCGACAAGTGGTCTGGGCACCCCCGTTTTCCGCCGAAATGCCGCCGCTGGAGGTTGGGGTTCCTCAAGGGTCCATCCTGAGCCCCACCCTTTTTAACATCTATATGGCCCCTCTAGCGGCGGTGGCGGAATCTTTCGGTGCCCGGATCATATCCTATGCTGACGACACCCAGCTCCTTTTTACGTGTAACAAGGGGGAGGATTTTGACGGCGGCCGGATCAAGGAGTGCTTGGGCGCTGTATTTGACTGGTTTCAGAGGCATAGTCTGAAGTGCAATTCCGATAAATCGGAGCTGCTTTTTTTCGGATGCCCGCCAGATCCCTGTTGGAAGACATGGTGACCCCGCGATATGTTCCCGCCTGATGCTGCCTCGTTAAAAGCCAAAAATCTGGGTATCCTGTGTGATGATGATCTCTCCTTTAGACCCCAGATTATAGGGCTGACAGGGAAATGTTTCGGCATTCTGAAAATGCTGCGAAAGTTTCTTCCACTACTATCTCTGCAACAAAAACAAATTACTGTCCAGGCCTTGATAGGCTCGCATCTCGACTACGCGAACGTTCTCTACCTTGGCCTTCCCAAATACCTGATGGCACGCTTGCAGGTCATGCAGAATTCGGCGGCCAGAGCCATCTTTGGACTACAGCGTAGGGCAAGAGCCTCGGAGCTACTCAAGAGACTGCATTGGCTTCCAGTCTCTAAGAGAATTACTTTTAAGGTCCTGACCCTTGCCTTTAAGGCCCTTCACTCGATTGGCCCAAAATACCTTGGGAAGCGTATTGCCTTCTATGCCCCTAGGAGGACTTTAAGGTCCGCTTTGCAGGCTAAAGCCGTTGTTCCCACCATCAGACGTGCACGCATTGGAGGTCGTTCCTTCCGGTACCTGGCACCTCGTTGCTGGAATGAGCTTCCCTTTTCCTTGAGAATAGCCAACAGTTTGCTCTCTTTCAGAAAGGAGCTGAAGACCTCGCTTTTCTCCCAGTAATTTCTCTGTCGGCCTGCGTTTGGTGTTGTGTTGTGCACTTTTTCCTTGTAGTTCTCTTTGCCAAAGTGCCGGGACACTCTATGGAGTAGCCGTGCGCTATAGAAGAGACTTTTATAACATAACATATCCCTGCTGACGAGGGGTGATACCCCGAAACAGGGATGGCAAAGACAGCGAAGATAGCAGAGAATCGAAGGAAGATGCATCGCGGAACACGTAACTACATTTACCATAGTCCTTAGGGGCGATACCGCTGGTGTGTGAGTAGTGTGCGACCCCACCCCCAATTGTAATGTTAAAGCTCCCTCGAGCAGTTGGCTGACGAGCCTGGGACCCCGCACCTATGCGCCTGAGTGGTACTAAACCTGGCAGATATTTGGCAGCCACCGGCAACCCCAGAACACGGCCTATCCCTGCTGACGAGGGGTGATACCCCGAAACACTTGTCCAGGGATGGCGAAGACAGCAAAGATAGCAGAGAATCAAAAGAAGATGCATCGCGGAACACGTAACTACATTTACCATAGTCCTTAGGGGCGATACCGCTGGTGTGTGAGTAGTGTGCGACCCCACCCCCAATTGTAATGCATAGGATACTATTTTTAAACCCAGTAGCTTGCCTGTGAACTAAATTGCTTTCTTGGAACAACTGCTAACTATTCCTGCTTTGTAAAACATAAACCACCCCCTATTTTTAGTCGACCCTCTCCAAAAACCGGGACATGAGCTAAATTTCTCGAAATCTGCCCGGACAGCTGGTAAAAAACGGGTACCGTCCTGGCAAATCCGGGACGCCTGGTCACCCTAGGCTATGCATAGGCACGAAGCAGCCTCTGGAAGGGTTGAGACCCCATTTCACCAGGGCTAAGTCGGCTACCACTGCGTTCGCAAGCGGAGGGCCTGTCCTTGACATCTGCCAGGCTGCAACGGGGGCATCGGTACACATGTCCACAAAGCACTACTGACTTGACAGACAGGTCTGGGGGGAGAGGTTAATGACGTCACATTGGGAAACGACATTATGATACCACTGCAGGACAGAAGAGGATAAATATTCTTAATCTGAGGAACCCAGGAGTCTCTCTGGGTCAGAAGGAGTGTATAGTTCATTCGGAGAGGGCGAGTTAATGATGCTTCCTTTGGGACAGTACGTTTGAGTAACACTTAGGGTTAGAGAGGGTGTAAAGTTACTCTGGAATGTCATGATGCCATTTTGAGACAGGGGTTTAAAACTGACGACAGGAGGCAGTGATGCATTGTGGGACAGGGACAGAGATGCACTGCAGGACAGGGACAGGAGGCAGTGATGCCCTGTGGGACAGGGACAGGAGACTGTGAGTCACTGTGGGACAGGGACAGGAGGCTGTGATGCACTGCGGGACAGGGACAGGAGGCAGTGATGCACCATGGGACAGGGACAGGAGGCTGTGATGCACTGTGGGACAGGGATAGGAGGCAAAGATGCTCTGTGGGACAGTAGGCTGTGATGCACTGTGGGGCAGGAGGCTGTGATTCACTGCGGGACAGGGACAGGAGGCTGGGATGCACTGCGGGACAGGGACAGGAGGCTGTGATTCACTGTGGGACAGGAGGCAGTGATGCACTGCGGGATAGGTGCAGGAGGCTGTGATGCACTGCGGGACAGAGACAGGAGGCTGTGATGCACTGTGGGACCGGGACAGGAGGCAGTGATGCACCATGGGACAGGGACAGGAGGCTGTGATGCACTGTGGGACAGGGATAGGAGGCAAAGATGCTCTGTGGGACAGTAGGCTGTGATGCACTGTGGGACAGGAGGCTGTGATGCACTGCGGGATAGGTGCAGGAGGCTGTGATGCACTGCGGGATAGGTGCAGGAGGCTGTGATGCACTGCGGGACAGAGACAGGAGGCAGTGATGCACTGCGGGACAGGGACAGGAGGCTGTGATGCACTGCGGGACAGGGACAGGAGGCTATGATGCACTGCGGGACAGGGACAGGAGGCTGTGATGCACTGCGGGACAGGGACAGGAGGCTGTGATTCACTGCGGGACAGGGACAGGAGGCTGTGATGATGCAGGACAGGGACAGGAGGCTGTGATGCACTGCGGGACAGGGACAGGAGGCTGTGATGCACTGCGGGACAGGGACAGGAGGCTACGATGCACTGCGGGACTGGGACAGGAGGCTGTGATGCACTGCGGGACAGGGACAGGAGGCTATGATGCACTACGGGAAAGGGACAGGAGGCTGTGATGCACTGCGGGACAGGGACAGGAGGCTGTGATGATGCAGGACAGGGACAGGAGGCTGTGATTCACTGCGGGATAGGGACAGGAGGCTGTGATGATGCAGGACAGGGACAGGAGGCTGTGATGCACTGCGGGACAGGGACAGGAGGTTGTGATGCACTGCCGGACAGGGACAGGAGGCTGTGATGATGCAGGACAGGGACAGGAGGCTGTGATTCACTGCCGGACAGGGACAGGAGGCTGTGATGATGCAGGACAGGGACAGAATGCTGTGATGCACTGCGGGACAGGTACAGCAGGCTGATGCACTGCGGGACAGGGATAGGAGGCTGTGATGCACTGCGGGACAGGTACAGCTGGCTGATGCACTACGGGACAGGGATAGGAGGATGTGATGCACTGCGGACAGAGACAGGAGGCTGTGATGCACTGCGGACAGAGACAGGAGGCTGTGATGGACTGAGGGACAGGGATAGGAGGCTGTGAGTCACTGTGGGACAGGGACAGGAGGCTGTGATTTACTGCAGGACAGGGACAGGAGGCTGTGAGTAACTGAGGGACTGGGACAGGAGGCTGTGATGCACTGCGGGACAGGAACAGGAGGCAGTGATGCACCGTGGGACAGGGACAGGAGGCTGTGATGCACTGTGGGACAGGAGGCTATGATGCACTGCTGGACAGGGACAGGAGGCTGTGATGATGCAGGAAAGGGACAGGAGTCTGTGATGCACTGCGGGACAGGGACAGGAGGCTGTGATGCACTGCGGGACAGGGACAGGAGGCTCTGATGCACTGCGGGACAGGGACAGGAGGCTGTGATGCACTGCGGGACAGGTGCAGGAGGCTGTGATGCACTGCGGTACAGGGACTGGAGGCTATGATGCACTGCGGGACAGGGACAGGAGGATATGATGCACTGCGGGACAGGGACAGGAGGCTGTGATGCACTGCGGGACAGGGACAGGAGGCTGTGATGATGCAGGACAGGGACAGGAGGCTGTGATTCACTGCAGGACAGGGAGAGGAGGCTGTGATGATGCAGGACATGGACAGGAGGCTGTGATGCACTGCGGGACAGGGACAGGAGGCTGTGATGCACTGCGGGACAGGGACAGGAGGCTATGATGCACTGCGGGACAGGGACAGGAGGCTGTGATGCACTGCGGGACAGGGACAGGAGGCTGTGATGCACTGCGGGACAGGGACAGGAGGCAGTGATGCACTGCGGGATAGGTGCAGGAGGCTGTGATGCACTGCGGGACAGAGACAGGAGGCTGTGATGCACTGTGGGACCGGGACAGGAGGCAGTGATGCACCATGGGACAGGGACAGGAGGCTGTGATGCACTGTGGGACAGGGATAGGAGGCAAAGATGCTCTGTGGGACAGTAGGCTGTGATGCACTGTGGGACAGGAGGCTGTGATGCACTGCGGGATAGGTGCAGGAGGCTGTGATGCACTGCGGGACAGAGACAGGAGGCTGTGATTCACTGCGGGACAGGGACAGGAGGCTGTGATTCACTGTGGGACAGGAGGCAGTGATGCACTGCGGGACAGGGACAGGAGGCTGTGATGCACTGCGGGACAGGGACAGGAGGCTATGATGCACTGCGGGACAGGGACAGGAGGCTGTGATGCACTGCGGGACAGGGACAGGAGGCTGTGATTCACTGCGGGACAGGGACAGGAGGCTGTGATGATGCAGGACAGGGACAGGAGGCTGTGATGCACTGCGGGACAGGGACAGGAGGCTGTGATGCACTGCGGGACAGGGACAGGAGGCTACGATGCACTGCGGGACTGGGACAGGAGGCTGTGATGCACTGCGGGACAGGGACAGGAGGCTATGATGCACTACGGGAAAGGGACAGGAGGCTGTGATGCACTGCGGGACAGGGACAGGAGGCTGTGATGATGCAGGACAGGGACAGGAGGCTGTGATTCACTGCGGGATAGGGACAGGAGGCTGTGATGATGCAGGACAGGGACAGGAGGCTGTGATGCACTGCGGGACAGGGACAGGAGGTTGTGATGCACTGCCGGACAGGGACAGGAGGCTGTGATGATGCAGGACAGGGACAGGAGGCTGTGATTCACTGCCGGACAGGGACAGGAGGCTGTGATGATGCAGGACAGGGACAGAATGCTGTGATGCACTGCGGGACAGGTACAGCAGGCTGATGCACTGCGGGACAGGGATAGGAGGCTGTGATGCACTGCGGGACAGGTACAGCTGGCTGATGCACTACGGGACAGGGATAGGAGGATGTGATGCACTGCGGACAGAGACAGGAGGCTGTGATGCACTGCGGACAGAGACAGGAGGCTGTGATGGACTGAGGGACAGGGATAGGAGGCTGTGAGTCACTGTGGGACAGGGACAGGAGGCTGTGATTTACTGCAGGACAGGGACAGGAGGCTGTGAGTAACTGAGGGACTGGGACAGGAGGCTGTGATGCACTGCGGGACAGGAACAGGAGGCAGTGATGCACCGTGGGACAGGGACAGGAGGCTGTGATGCACTGTGGGACAGGAGGCTATGATGCACTGCTGGACAGGGACAGGAGGCTGTGATGATGCAGGAAAGGGACAGGAGTCTGTGATGCACTGCGGGACAGGGACAGGAGGCTGTGATGCACTGCGGGACAGGGACAGGAGGCTCTGATGCACTGCGGGACAGGGACAGGAGGCTGTGATGCACTGCGGGACAGGTGCAGGAGGCTGTGATGCACTGCGGTACAGGGACTGGAGGCTATGATGCACTGCGGGACAGGGACAGGAGGATATGATGCACTGCGGGACAGGGACAGGAGGCTGTGATGCACTGCGGGACAGGGACAGGAGGCTGTGATGATGCAGGACAGGGACAGGAGGCTGTGATTCACTGCAGGACAGGGAGAGGAGGCTGTGATGATGCAGGACAGGGACAGGAGGCTGTGATGCACTGCGGGACAGGGACAGGAGGCTGTGATGCACTGCGGGACAGGGACAGGAGGCTATGATGCACTGCGGGACAGGGACAGGAGGCTGTGATGCACTGCGGGACAGGGACAGGAGGCTGTGATGCACTGCGGGACAGGGACAGGAGGCTGTGATGCACTGCGGGACAGGGACAGGAGGCTGTGATGCACTGCGGGACAGGGAAAGGAGGCTATGATGCACTGCGGGACAGGGACAGGAGGCTGTGATGCACTGCGGGACAGGGACAGGAGGCTGTGATTCACTGCGGGACAGGGACAGGAGGCTGTGATGATGCAGGACAGGGACAGGAGGCTGTGATGCACTGCGGGACAGGGACAGGAGGCTGTGATGCACTGCGGGACAGGGACAGGAGGCTATGATGCACTGCGGGACAGGGACAGGAGACTGTGATGCACTGCGGGACATGGACAGGAGGCTATGATGCACTACGGGAAAGGGAAAGGAGGCTGTGATGCACTGCGGGACAGGGACAGGAGGCTGTGATGATGCAGGACAGGGACAGGAGGCTGTGATTCACTGCGGGATAGGGATAGGAAGCTGTGAGTCACTGTGGGACAGGGACAGGAGGCTGTGATTTACTGCAGGACAGGGACAGGAGGCTGCGAGTCACTGTGGGACAGGGACAGGAGGCTGTGATGCACTGCGGGACAGGGACAGGAGGCAGTGATGCACTGCGGGACAGGTACAGCAGGCTGATGCACTACGGGACAGGGAAAGGAGGATGTGATGCACTGCGGACAGAGACAGGAGGCTGTGATGCACTGTGGACAGAGACAGGAGGCTGTGATGGACTGAGGGACAGGGATAGGAGGCTGTGAGTCACTGTGGGACAGGGACAGGAGGCTGTGATTTACTGCAGGACAGGGACAGGAGGCTGTGATGCACTGCCGGACAGGGACAGGAGGCAGTGATGCACCGTGGGACAGGGACAGGAGGCTGTGATGCACTGCGGGACAGGGACAGGAGGCTATGATGCACTGCTGGACAGGGACAAGAGGCTGTGATGCACTGCGGGACAGGGACAGGATGCTGTGATGATTCAGGACAGGGACAGGAGTCTGTGATGCACTGCGGGACAGGGACAAGAGGCTGTGATGCACTGCGGGACAGGGACAGGAGGCTATGATGCACTGCGGGACAGGGACAGGAGGCTGTGATGTACTGCGGGACAGGGACAGGAGGCTATGATGCACAGCGGGACAGGGACATGAGGCGGTGATGCACTGCGGGACAGGGACAGGAGGCTGTGATGATGCAGGACTGGGACAGGAGGCTGTGATGCACTGCAGGACAGGTACAGCAAGCTGATGCACTGCGGGACAGGGACAGGAGGCTGTGATGCACTGCGGGACAGGAGGCTGTGATGCACTGCGGGACAGGGACAGGAGGCTGTGATGATGCAGGACAGGGACAGGAGGCTGTGATTCACTGCCGGACAGGGACAGGAGGCTGTGATGATGCAGGACAGGGACAGAAGGCTGTGATGCACTGCGGGACAGGTACAGCAGGCTGATGCACTGCGGGACAGGGACAGCAGGCTGATGCACTGCGGGACAGGGATAGGAGGCTGTGATGCACTGCGGACAGAGACAGGAGTCTGTGATGCACTGCGGACAGAGACAGGAGTCTGTGATGCACTGTAGACAGAGACAGGAGGCTGTGATGCACTGCGGGACAGGGATAGGAGGCTGTGAGTCACTGTGGGACAGGGACAGGAGGCTGTGATTTACTGCAGGACAGGGACAGGAGGCTGCGAGTCACTGTGGGACAGGGACAGGAGGCTGTGATGCACTGCGGGACAGGGTCAGGAGGCAGTGATGCACTGCGGGACAGGTACAGCAGGCTGATGCACTACGGGACAGGCATAGGAGGATGTGATGCACTGCGGACAGAGACAGGAGGGTGTGATGCACTGCGGACAGAGACAGGAGGCTGTGATGGACTGAGGGACAGGGATAGGAGGCTGTGAGTCACTGTGGGACAGGGACAGGAGGCTGTGATTTACTGCAGGACAGGGACAGGAGGCTGTGAGTAACTGAGGGACAGGGACAGGAGGCTGTGATGCATTGCCGGACAGGGACAGGAGGCTATGATGCACTGCTGGACAGGGACAGGAGGCTGTGATGCACTGCGGGACAGGGACAGGAGGCTGTGATGATGCAGGACAGGGACAGGAGTCTGTGATGCACTGCGGGACAGGGACAAGAGGCTGTGATGCACTGCGGGACAGGGACAGGAGGCTATGATGCACTGCGGGACAGGGACAGGAGGCTGTGATGCACTGCGGGACAGGGACAGGAGGCTATGATGCACTGCGGGACAGGGACATGAGGCGGTGATGCACTGCGGGACAGGGACAGGAGGCTGTGATGATGCAGGACAGGGACAGGAGGCTGTGATGCACTGCAGGACAGGTACAGCAAGCTGATGCACTGCGGGACAGGGAAAGGAGGCTGTGATGCACTGCGGACAGAGACAGGAGGCTGTGATGCACTGCAGGACAGAGACAGGAGGCTGTGATGCACTGCGGGACAGGTACAGCAGGCTGATGCGCTGCGGGACAGGGATAGGAGGCTGTAAATCACTGTGGGACAGGGACAGGAGGCCGTGATTTACTGCAGGACAGGGACAGGAGGCTGTGATGATGCAGGACAGGGACAGGAGGCTGTGATTCACTGCGGGATAGGGACAGGAGGCTGTGATGATGCAGGACAGGGACAGGAGGCTGTGATGCACTGCGGGACAGGGTCAGGAGGTTGTGATGCACTGCTGGACAGGGACAGGAGGCTGTGATGATGCAGGACAGGGACAGGAGGCTGTGATTCACTGCCGGACAGGGACATGAGGCTGTGATGATGCAGGACAGGGACAGAATGCTGTGATGCACTGCGGGACAGGTACAGCAGGCTGATGCACTGCGGGACAGGGATAGGAGGCTGTGATGCACTGCGGGACAGGTACAGCTGGCTGATGCACTACGGGACAGGGATAGGAGGATGTGATGCACTGCGGACAGAGACAGGAGGCTGTGATGCACTGCGGACAGAGACAGGAGGCTGTGATGGACTGAGGGACAGGGATAGGAGGCTGTGATGCACTGCGGGACAGGGACAGGAGGCTGTGATTTACTGCAGGACAGGGACAGGAGGCTGTGATGATGCAGGATAGGGACAGGAGGCTGTGATGATGCAGGACAGGGACAGGAGGTTGTGATGCACTGTGGGACAGGGACAGGAGGCAGTGATGCTTTGTGGGACAGGGACAGGAGGCTGTGAGGCACTGCGGGACTGGCTCAGGAGGCTGTGATGATGCAGGACAGGGACAGGAGGTTGTGATGCACTGTGGGACAGGGACAGGAGGCTGTGATGATGCAGGAAAGGGACAGGAGTCTGTGATGCACTGCGGGACAGGGACAGGAGGCTGTGATGCACTGCGGGACAGGGACAGGAGGCTCTGATGCACTGCGGGACAGGGACAGGAGGCTGTGATGCACTGCGGGACAGGTGCAGGAGGCTGTGATGCACTGCGGTACAGGGACTGGAGGCTATGATGCACTGCGGGACAGGGACAGGAGGATATGATGCACTGCGGGACAGGGACAGGAGGCTGTGATGCACTGCGGGACAGGGACAGGAGGCTGTGATGATGCAGGACAGGGACAGGAGGCTGTGATTCACTGCAGGACAGGGAGAGGAGGCTGTGATGATGCAGGACAGGGACAGGAGGCTGTGATGCACTGCGGGACAGGGACAGGAGGCTGTGATGCACTGCGGGACAGGGACAGGAGGCTATGATGCACTGCGGGACAGGGACAGGAGGCTGTGATGCACTGCGGGACAGGGACAGGAGGCTGTGATGCACTGCGGGACAGGGACAGGAGGCTGTGATGCACTGCGGGACAGGGACAGGAGGCTGTGATGCACTGCGGGACAGGGAAAGGAGGCTATGATGCACTGCGGGACAGGGACAGGAGGCTGTGATGCACTGCGGGACAGGGACAGGAGGCTGTGATTCACTGCGGGACAGGGACAGGAGGCTGTGATGATGCAGGACAGGGACAGGAGGCTGTGATGCACTGCGGGAGAGGGACAGGAGGCAGTGATGCACCGTGGGACAGGGACAGGAGGCTGTGATGCACTGCGGGACAGGGACAGGAGGCTATGATGCACTGCTGGACAGGGACAAGAGGCTGTGATGCACTGCGGGACAGGGACAGGATGCTGTGATGATTCAGGACAGGGACAGGAGTCTGTGATGCACTGCGGGACAGGGACAAGAGGCTGTGATGCACTGCGGGACAGGGACAGGAGGCTATGATGCACTGCGGGACAGGGACAGGAGGCTGTGATGTACTGCGGGACAGGGACAGGAGGCTATGATGCACAGCGGGACAGGGACATGAGGCGGTGATGCACTGCGGGACAGGGACAGGAGGCTGTGATGATGCAGGACTGGGACAGGAGGCTGTGATGCACTGCAGGACAGGTACAGCAAGCTGATGCACTGCAGGACAGGGACAGGAGGCTGTGATGCACTGCGGGACAGGAGGCTGTGATGCACTGCGGGACAGGGACAGGAGGCTGTGATGATGCAGGACAGGGACAGGAGGCTGTGATTCACTGCCGGACAGGGACAGGAGGCTGTGATGATGCAGGACAGGGACAGAAGGCTGTGATGCACTGCGGGACAGGTACAGCAGGCTGATGCACTGTGGGACAGGGACAGCAGGCTGATGCACTGCGGGACAGGGATAGGAGGCTGTGATGCACTGCGGACAGAGACAGGAGTCTGTGATGCACTGCGGACAGAGACAGGAGTCTGTGATGCACTGTAGACAGAGACAGGAGGCTGTGATGCACTGCGGGACAGGGATAGGAGGCTGTGAGTCACTGTGGGACAGGGACAGGAGGCTGTGATTTACTGCAGGACAGGGACAGGAGGCTGCGAGTCACTGTGGGACAGGGACAGGAGGCTGTGATGCACTGCGGGACAGGGTCAGGAGGCAGTGATGCACTGCGGGACAGGTACAGCAGGCTGATGCACTACGGGACAGGCATAGGAGGATGTGATGCACTGCGGACAGAGACAGGAGGGTGTGATGCACTGCGGACAGAGACAGGAGGCTGTGATGGACTGAGGGACAGGGATAGGAGGCTGTGAGTCACTGTGGGACAGGGACAGGAGGCTGTGATTTACTGCAGGACAGGGACAGGAGGCTGTGAGTAACTGAGGGACAGGGACAGGAGGCTGTGATGCATTGCCGGACAGGGACAGGAGGCTATGATGCACTGCTGGACAGGGACAGGAGGCTGTGATGCACTGCGGGACAGGGACAGGAGGCTGTGATGATGCAGGACAGGGACAGGAGTCTGTGATGCACTGCGGGACAGGGACAAGAGGCTGTGATGCACTGCGGGACAGGGACAGGAGGCTATGATGCACTGCGGGACAGGGACAGGAGGCTGTGATGCACTGCGGGACAGGGACAGGAGGCTATGATGCACTGCGGGACAGGGACATGAGGCGGTGATGCACTGCGGGACAGGGACAGGAGGCTGTGATGATGCAGGACAGGGACAGGAGGCTGTGATGCACTGCAGGACAGGTACAGCAAGCTGATGCACTGCGGGACAGGGAAAGGAGGCTGTGATGCACTGCGGACAGAGACAGGAGGCTGTGATGCACTGCAGGACAGAGACAGGAGGCTGTGATGCACTGCGGGACAGGTACAGCAGGCTGATGCGCTGCGGGACAGGGATAGGAGGCTGTAAATCACTGTGGGACAGGGACAGGAGGCCGTGATTTACTGCAGGACAGGGACAGGAGGCTGTGATGATGCAGGACAGGGACAGGAGGCTGTGATTCACTGCGGGATAGGGACAGGAGGCTGTGATGATGCAGGACAGGGACAGGAGGCTGTGATGCACTGCGGGACAGGGTCAGGAGGTTGTGATGCACTGCTGGACAGGGACAGGAGGCTGTGATGATGCAGGACAGGGACAGGAGGCTGTGATTCACTGCCGGACAGGGACATGAGGCTGTGATGATGCAGGACAGGGACAGAATGCTGTGATGCACTGCGGGACAGGTACAGCAGGCTGATGCACTGCGGGACAGGGATAGGAGGCTGTGATGCACTGCGGGACAGGTACAGCTGGCTGATGCACTACGGGACAGGGATAGGAGGATGTGATGCACTGCGGACAGAGACAGGAGGCTGTGATGCACTGCGGACAGAGACAGGAGGCTGTGATGGACTGAGGGACAGGGATAGGAGGCTGTGATGCACTGCGGGACAGGGACAGGAGGCTGTGATTTACTGCAGGACAGGGACAGGAGGCTGTGATGATGCAGGATAGGGACAGGAGGCTGTGATGATGCAGGACAGGGACAGGAGGTTGTGATGCACTGTGGGACAGGGACAGGAGGCAGTGATGCTTTGTGGGACAGGGACAGGAGGCTGTGAGGCACTGCGGGACTGGCTCAGGAGGCTGTGATGATGCAGGACAGGGACAGGAGGTTGTGATGCACTGTGGGACAGGGACAGGAGGCAGTGATGCTCTGTGGGACAGGGACAGGAGGCTGTGATGATGCAGGACAGGGCAGGAGGCTGTGATGCACTGCGGGACAGGGACAGGAGGCTCTGATGCACTGCGGGACAGGGACAGGAGGCTGTGATGCACTGCGGGACAGGTGCAGGAGGCTGTGATGCACTGCGGGACAGGGACAGGAGGCTATGATGCACTCCGGGACAGGGACAGGAGGCTGTGATGCACTGCGGTACAGGGACAGGAGGCTGTGATGATGCAGGGCAGGGACAGGAGGCTGTGGTTCACTGCAGGACAGGGAGAGGAGGCTGTGATGATGCAAGACAGGGACAGGAGGCTGTGATGCACTGCGGGACAGGGACAGGAGGCTGTGATGCACTGCGGGACAGGGACAGGAGGCTATGATGCACTGCGGGACAGGGACAGGAGGCTATGATGCACTGCGGGACAGGGACGGGAGGCTGTGATGCACTGCAGGACAGGGACAGGAGGCTGTGATGCACTGCGGACAGAGACAGGAGGCTGTGATGCACTGCGGACAGAGACAGGAGGCTGTGATGGACTGAGGGACAGGGATAGGAGGCTGTGAGTCACTGTGGGACAGGGACAGGAGGCTGTGATTTACTGCAGGACAGGGACAGGAGGCTGTGAGTAACTGAGGGACAGGGACAGGAGGCTGTGATGCACTGCCGGACAGGGACAGGAGGCTATGATGCACTGCTGGACAGGGACAGGAGGCTGTGATGCACTGCCGGACAGGGACAGGATGCTGTGATGATGCAGGACAGGGACAGGAGTCTGTGATGCACTGCGGGACAGGGACAAGAGGCTGCGATGCACTGCGGGACAGGGACAGGAGGCTATGATGCACTGCGGGACAGGGACAGGAGGCTGTGATTTACTGCGGGACAGGGACAGGAGGCTATGATGCACTGCGGGACAGGGACATGAGGCGGTGATGCACTGCGGGACAGGGACAGGAGGCTGTGATGATGCAGGACAGGGACAGGAGGCTGTGATGCACTGCAGGACAGGTACAGCAAGCTGATGCACTGCGGGACAGGGAAAGGAGGCTGTGATGGACTGAGGGACAGGGATAGGAGGCTGTGATGCACTGCGGGACAGGGACAGGAGGCTGTGATTTACTGCAGGACAGGGACAGGAGGCTGTGATGATGCAGGATAGGGACAGGAGGCTGTGATGATGCAGGACAGGGACAGGAGGTTGTGATGCACTGTGGGACAGGGACAGGAGGCAGTGATGCTTTGTGGGACAGGGACAGGAGGCTGTGATGCACTGCGGGACTGGCTCAGGAGACTGTGATGATGCAGGACAGGGACAGGAGGTTGTGATGCACTGTGGGACAGGGACAGGAGGCAGTGATGCTCTGTGGGACAGGGACAGGAGGCTGTGATGATGCAGGACAGGGCAGGAGGCTGTGATGCACTGCGGGACAGGGACAGGAGGCTCTGATGCACTGCGGGACAGGGACAGGAGGCTGTGATGCACTGCGGGACAGGTGCAGGAGGCTGTGATGCACTGCGGGACAGGGACAGGAGGCTATGATGCACTCCGGGACAGGGACAGGAGGCTGTGATGCACTGCGGTACAGGGACAGGAGGCTGTGATGATGCAGGGCAGGGACAGGAGGCTGTGGTTCACTGCAGGACAGGGAGAGGAGGCTGTGATGATGCAAGACAGGGACAGGAGGCTGTGATGCACTGCGGGACAGGGACAGGAGGCTGTGATGCACTGCGGGACAGGGACAGGAGGCTATGATGCACTGCGGGACAGGGACAGGAGGCTATGATGCACTGCGGGACAGGGACGGGAGGCTGTGATGCACTGCAGGACAGGGACAGGAGGCTGTGATGCACTGCGGACAGAGACAGGAGGCTGTGATGCACTGCGGACAGAGACAGGAGGCTGTGATGGACTGAGGGACAGGGATAGGAGGCTGTGAGTAACTGTGGGACAGGGACAGGAGGCTGTGATTTACTGCAGGACAGGGACAGGAGGCTGTGAGTAACTGAGGGACAGGGACAGGAGGCTGTGATGCACTGCCGGACAGGGACAGGAGGCTATGATGCACTGCTGGACAGGGACAGGAGGCTGTGATGCACTGCCGGACAGGGACAGGATGCTGTGATGATGCAGGACAGGGACAGGAGTCTGTGATGCACTGCGGGACAGGGACAAGAGGCTGCGATGCACTGCGGGACAGGGACAGGAGGCTATGATGCACTGCGGGACAGGGACAGGAGGCTGTGATGTACTGCGGACAGAGACAGGAGGCTGTGATGGACTGAGGGACAGGGATAGGAGGCTGTGAGTCACTGTGGGACAGGGACAGGAGGCTGTGATTTACTGCAGGACAGGGACAGGAGGCTGTGAGTAACTGAGGGACAGGGACAGGAGGCTGTGATGCACTGCCGGACAGGGACAGGAGGCTATGATGCACTGCTGGACAGGGACAGGAGGCTGTGATGCACTGCCGGACAGGGACAGGATGCTGTGATGATGCAGGACAGGGACAGGAGTCTGTGATGCACTGCGGGACAGGGACAAGAGGCTGCGATGCACTGCGGGACAGGGACAGGAGGCTATGATGCACTGCGGGACAGGGACAGGAGGCTGTGATTTACTGCGGGACAGGGACAGGAGGCTATGATGCACTGCGGGACAGGGACATGAGGCGGTGATGCACTGCGGGACAGGGACAGGAGGCTGTGATGATGCAGGACAGGGACAGGAGGCTGTGATGCACTGCAGGACAGGTACAGCAAGCTGATGCACTGCGGGACAGGGAAAGGAGGCTGTGATGGACTGAGGGACAGGGATAGGAGGCTGTGATGCACTGCGGGACAGGGACAGGAGGCTGTGATTTACTGCAGGACAGGGACAGGAGGCTGTGATGATGCAGGATAGGGACAGGAGGCTGTGATGATGCAGGACAGGGACAGGAGGTTGTGATGCACTGTGGGACAGGGACAGGAGGCAGTGATGCTTTGTGGGACAGGGACAGGAGGCTGTGATGCACTGCGGGACTGGCTCAGGAGACTGTGATGATGCAGGACAGGGACAGGAGGTTGTGATGCACTGTGGGACAGGGACAGGAGGCAGTGATGCTCTGTGGGACAGGGACAGGAGGCTGTGATGATGCAGGACAGGGCAGGAGGCTGTGATGCACTGCGGGACAGGGACAGGAGGCTCTGATGCACTGCGGGACAGGGACAGGAGGCTGTGATGCACTGCGGGACAGGTGCAGGAGGCTGTGATGCACTGCGGGACAGGGACAGGAGGCTATGATGCACTCCGGGACAGGGACAGGAGGCTGTGATGCACTGCGGTACAGGGACAGGAGGCTGTGATGATGCAGGGCAGGGACAGGAGGCTGTGGTTCACTGCAGGACAGGGAGAGGAGGCTGTGATGATGCAAGACAGGGACAGGAGGCTGTGATGCACTGCGGGACAGGGACAGGAGGCTGTGATGCACTGCGGGACAGGGACAGGAGGCTATGATGCACTGCGGGACAGGGACAGGAGGCTATGATGCACTGCGGGACAGGGACGGGAGGCTGTGATGCACTGCAGGACAGGGACAGGAGGCTGTGATGCACTGCGGACAGAGACAGGAGGCTGTGATGCACTGCGGACAGAGACAGGAGGCTGTGATGGACTGAGGGACAGGGATAGGAGGCTGTGAGTAACTGTGGGACAGGGACAGGAGGCTGTGATTTACTGCAGGACAGGGACAGGAGGCTGTGAGTAACTGAGGGACAGGGACAGGAGGCTGTGATGCACTGCCGGACAGGGACAGGAGGCTATGATGCACTGCTGGACAGGGACAGGAGGCTGTGATGCACTGCCGGACAGGGACAGGATGCTGTGATGATGCAGGACAGGGACAGGAGTCTGTGATGCACTGCGGGACAGGGACAAGAGGCTGCGATGCACTGCGGGACAGGGACAGGAGGCTATGATGCACTGCGGGACAGGGACAGGAGGCTGTGATGTACTGCGGGACAGGGACAGGAGGCTATGATGCACTGCGGGACAGGGACATGAGGCGGTGATGCACTGCGGGACAGGGACAGGAGGCTGTGATGATGCAGGACAGGGACAGGAGGCTGTGATGCACTGCAGGACAGGTACAGCAAGCTGATGCACTGCGGGACAGGGAAAGGAGGCTGTGATGCACTGCGGACAGAGACAGGAGGCTGTGATGCACTGCAGGACAGAGACAGGAGGCTGTGCTGCACTGCGGGACAGGTACAGCAGGCTGATGCGCTGCGGGACAGGGATAGGAGGCTGTAAATCACTGTGGGACAGGGACAGGAGGCCGTGATTTACTGCAGGACAGGGACAGGAGGCTGTGAGTCATTGTGGGACAGGGACAGGAGGCTGTGATTCACTGCGGGACAGGGACAGTAGGCTGTGATGCACTGTGGGACAGGGACAGGATGCTGTGATGCACTGTGGAACAGGGACAGGAGGCTGATGCACTGCCGGACGGGGATAGGAGGCTGTGATTCATTATGTGACAGGGACAGGAGGCTGTGATGCACTGCTGGACAACGACAGGAGGCTGTGATGATGCGGGAAAGGGACAGGAGGCTGTGATGATGCAGGACACGGACAGGAGGCTGTGATGCACTGCGGGAGAGGGACAGGAGGCAGTGATGCACCGTGGGACAGGGACAGGAGGCTGTGATTCACTGCGGGACAGGGACAGGAGGCTGTGATGCACTGTGGGACAGGTGTAGGAGGCTGTGATGCACTGCCAGACAGGGACAGGAGGCTGTGATTCACTGTGATACAGGTGCAGGAAGCTGTGGTGCACTGCGGGACAGGGACAGGAGGCTGTGATTCACTGTGGGACAGGGACAGGAGGCTGTGATTCACTGCGGGGCAGGTGCAGGAGGCTGTGATGATGCAGGACAGGGACAGAAGGCTGTGGTGCACTGTGGGACAGGAGGCTGTGATTCACTGCGGGACAGGGACAGGAGGCAGTGATGCACTGCAGGACAGGGAGAGGAGGCTGTGATGCACTGCAGGACAGGGACAGGGACAGGAGGCTGTGATGATGCAGGACAGGGACAGGAGGCTGTGGTGCACTGCGAGACAGGAACAGGAGGCAGTGATGCACTGCAGGACAGGGAGAGGAGGCTGTGATGCACTGCGGGACACGGACAGGAGTCTTTGATGATGCAGGACAGGGACAGGAGGCTGTGGTGCACTGCGGGACAGGGACAGGAGGCAGTGATGCACTGCAGGACAGGGAGAGAAGGCTGTGATGCACTGCAGGACAGGGAGAGGAGGCTGTGATTCACTGTGGGACAGGGACAAGAGGCTGTGATTCACTGCGGGACAGGGACAGGAGGCAGTGATGCACTGCGGGACAGGGAGAGAAGGCTGTGATGCACTGTGGGGCAGGGACAGGAGGCAGTGATGCACTGCAAGACAGGGGCAGGAGGCTATGATTCACTGCGGGGCAGGTGCAGGAGGCTGTGATGCACTGCGGGACAGGGGCAGGAGGCTGTGATGCACTGTGGGACAAGGACAGGAGGCTGTGATGCACTGCGGGACAGGGACAGGAGGCTGTTATGATGCAGGACAGGTACCGGAGGCTGTGATGCACTGCGGGACAGAGACAGGAGGCTGTGATGATGCAGGACAGGGACAGGAGGCAGTGATGCATTGAGGGACAGGGGCAGGAGGCTGTGATTCACTGCGGGGCAGGTGCAGGAGGCTGTGATGCACTGCGGGACAGGGGCAGGAGGCTGTGATGCACTGTGGGACAAGGACAGGAGGCTGTGATGCACTGCGGGACAGGGGCAGGAGGCTGTGATGCACTGTGGGACAAGGACAGGAGGCTGTGATGCACTGCGGGACAGGGACAGGAGGCTGTGATGATGCAGGACAGGGACAGGAGGCAGTGATGCATTGAGGGACAGGGGCAGGAGGCTGTGATTCACTGCGGGGCAGGTGCAGGAGGCTGTGATGCACTGCGGGACAGGGGCAGGAGGCTGTGATGCACTGTGGGACAAGGACAGGAGGCTGTGATGCACTGCGGGACAGGGGCAGGAGGCTGTGATGCACTGTGGGACAAGGACAGGAGGCTGTGATGCACTGCGGGACAGGGACCGGAAGCTGTGATGCACTGCGGGACAGGGACAGGAGGCTGTGATGATGCAGGACAGGGACAGGAGGCTGTGATGCACTGCGGGACAGGGACAGGAGGCTGTGATTCACTGACGGACAGGGACAGGAGGCTGTGATTCACTGCCAGACAGGGACAGGAGGCTGTGATGATGCAGGACAGGGACAGGAGGCTGTGATGCACTGCGGGACAGGGACAGGAGGCTGCGATGCACTGCGGGACAGGGACAGGAGGCGGTGATGCACTGCGGGACAGGGACAGGAGGCAGAGATGCACTGCGGGACAGGGAGAGAAGGCTGTGATGCACTGCGGGACAGGGACAGGAGGCGGTGATGCACTGCGGGACAGGGACAGGAGGCAGCGACGCACTGCGGGACAGGGACCGGAGGCTGTGATGCACTGCGGGACAGGGACAGGATGCTGTGATGATGCAGGACAGGGACAGGAGGCTGTGATGCACTGCGTGACAGGGACAGGAGGCGGTGATGCACTGCGGGACAGGGACAGGAGGCTGTGATACACTGCGGGACAGGGACAGGAGGCTGTGATGCACTGTGGGACAGGGATGGGAGGTTGTGATACCAGTGTGGGACAGGGACAGGAGGCAGTGATGCACTGCGGGACAGGGACAGGAGGCTGTGAGTCATTGTGGGACAGGGACAGGAGGCTGTGATTCACTGCGGGACAGGGACAGTAGGCTGTGATGCACTGCGGGACAGGGACAGGATGCTGTGATGCACTGTGGAACAGGGACAGGAGGCTGATGCACTGCCGGACGGGGATAGGAGGCTGTGATTCATTATGGGACAGGGACAGGAGGCTGTGATGCACTGCTGGACAACGACAGGAGGCTGTGATGATGCGGGAAAGGGACAGGAGGCTGTGATGATGCAGGACACGGACAGGAGGCTGTGATGCACTGCGGGAGAGGGACAGGAGGCAGTGATGCACCGTGGGACAGGGACAGGAGGCTGTGATTCACTGCGGGACAGGGACAGGAGGCTGTGATGCACTGTGGGACAGGTGTAGGAGGCTGTGATGCACTGCCAGACAGGGACAGGAGGCTGTGATTCACTGTGATACAGGTGCAGGAAGCTGTGGTGCACTGCGGGACAGGGACAGGAGGCTGTGATTCACTGTGGGACAGGGACAGGAGGCTGTGATTCACTGCGGGGCAGGTGCAGGAGGCTGTGATGATGCAGGACAGGGACAGAAGGCTGTGGTGCACTGTGGGACAGGAGGCTCTGATTCACTGCGGGACAGGGACAGGAGGCAGTGATGCACTGCAGGACAGGGAGAGGAGGCTGTGATGCACTGCAGGACAGGGACAGGGACAGGAGGCTGTGATGATGCAGGACAGGGACAGGAGGCTGTGGTGCACTGCGAGACAGGAACAGGAGGCAGTGATGCACTGCGGGACAGGGAGAGGAGGCTGTGATGCACTGCGGGACACGGACAGGAGTCTTTGATGATGCAGGACAGGGACAGGAGGCTGTGGTGCACTGCGGGACAGGGACAGGAGGCAGTGATGCACTGCAGGACAGGGAGAGAAGGCTGTGATGCACTGCAGGACAGGGAGAGGAGGCTGTGATTCACTGTGGGACAGGGACAAGAGGCTGTGATTCACTGCGGGACAGGGACAGGAGGCAGTGATGCACTGCGGGACAGGGAGAGAAGGCTGTGATGCACTGCGGGGCAGGGACAGGAGGCAGTGATGCACTGCAAGACAGGGGCAGGAGGCTATGATTCACTGCGGGGCAGGTGCAGGAGGCTGTGATGCACTGCGGGACAGGGGCAGGAGGCTGTGATGCACTGTGGGACAAGGACAGGAGGCTGTGATGCACTGCGGGACAGGGACAGGAGGCTGTTATGATGCAGGACAGGTACCGGAGGCTGTGATGCACTGCGGGACAGGGACAGGAGGCTGTGATGATGCAGGACAGGGACAGGAGGCAGTGATGCATTTAGGGACAGGGGCAGGAGGCTGTGATTCACTGCTGGGCAGGTGCAGGAGGCTGTGATGCACTGCGGGACAGGGGCAGGAGGCTGTGATGCACTGTGGGACAAGGACAGGAGGCTGTGATGCACTGCGGGACAGGGGCAGGAGGCTGTGATGCACTGTGGGACAAGGACAGGAGGCTGTGATGCACTGCGGGACAGGGACAGGAGGCTGTGATGATGCAGGACAGGGACAGGAGGCAGTGATGCATTGAGGGACAGGGGCAGGAGGCTGTGATTCACTGCGGGGCAGGTGCAGGAGGCTGTGATGCACTGCGGGACAGGGGCAGGAGGCTGTGATGCACTGTGGGACAAGGACAGGAGGCTGTGATGCACTGCGGGACAGGGGCAGGAGGCTGTGATGCACTGTGGGACAAGGACAGGAGACTGTGATGCACTGCGGGACAGGGACCGGAAGCTGTGATGCACTGCGGGACAGGGACAGGAGGCTGTGATGATGCAGGACAGGGACAGGAGGCTGTGATGCACTGCGGGACAGGGACAGGAGGCTGTGATTCACTGACGGACAGGGACAGGAGGCTGTGATTCACTGCCAGACAGGGACAGGAGGCTGTGATGATGCAGGACAGGGACAGGAGGCTGTGATGCACTGCGGGACAGGGACAGGAGGCTGTGATGCACTGCGGGACAGGGACAGGAGGCGGTGATGCACTGCGGGACAGGGACAGGAGGCAGAGATGCACTGCGGGACAGGGAGAGAAGGCTGTGATGCACTGCGGGACAGGGACAGGAGGCTGTGATGCACTGCGGGACAGGGACAGGATGCTGTGATGATGCAGGACAGGGACAGGAGGCTGTGATGCACTGCGTGACAGGGACAGGAGGCGGTGATGCACTGCGGGACAGGGACAGGAGGCTGTGATACACTGCGGGACAGGGACAGGAGGCTGTGATGCACTGTGGGACAGGGATGGGAGGTTGTGATACCAGTGTGGGACAGGGACAGGAGGCAGTGATGATGCGGGACAGGGACAGGAGGCAGTGATACCACTGTGGGACAGGGGGTGGTATAAGCAGCCAGTGGCTGGAGAGATTATGCTTTCATTTTGGGTGAGAGGGGATCTTGACATCAGTCTGCATCAGAGAGGGTTAAAAACCACATTAGGGCAGGAGGTTATGACGCAACTGTTGGCCAGGCAGTCTGCAAAGACACTCAGTGGCATGAGAGCAATCATGACGTCACTCATGATGAGAGTATCAAAACTGATGCTAGGGCAGAGCTTTCTGATGTTTCTGCGGGAGACGGGCTCTGACGTCACTCAGGGACAGAAGAGGTATGACATATCCAGGGAATCTGCCTTCACCCTGAGACACAAGTTATGACGTCATTCTAGGAAAGAGGAATCATTAGTCGCTCAAGGACACTAACACGGGACAGGCGTCATCAGTGTGAAATAAGAGTTATGATACCATTCTGGGACAGAGGTGTGTAGAACGGGAGGCTATGATGTCACTGTGGGGCAGGGGGGCTATGAAGACCCTCGGTGGCAGGAGAGGTTAAGGGATCCTGACGTCACTGTGGGTGAGAGACTACAAAAACTGATGTTAGGGCAGTACTTTCTGATGTCGGGCTGTGACGCCACTCTGGGACAGAAGAGTTCAGATGTAGCCTGGGAATCCGCATTCAGTCAGAGACACAAAAGTTATGACGTCATTCTAGGAAGGAGGATTTAAGGGGAGTTTGAAGTACCTCTGGGACAGAGGAGTTACTACGTCACTCTGCTACACAGGGAATGACGAGGGGCCATATTATCAAGAAAGGGCGATACATTATCGCCGCTTTTATCGGCAGGAAACTGCAGCTAAGGCGGCGATAGTGGGCTTAATAATACGCCGTAGAGAATTCCCATAGAAGTCCAGGTTAACACTAGAACCCGGGCTTCTATGGGAATTCACAAGGGCGTATTATCAAGCCCATTATCGGCGCTTTAGCGGCAGTTTCCTGCCAATAAAAACGGCGATAATGTATCGCCCTTTCTTGATAATATGGCCCGAGGTACTCTGGGACAGGAGGTTCTGAAACAGCTGTGGGACAGAGGGGCTGTGAGACTCCAGAGTTTGTGTTGTAATGCTGGTACAGGAATCGTGAAGTCACTCTGGGACAGAGGGGCTTGTCCGTCGCAGGAGGTTGGAATTCCACTGTGGGACAGTGAGGCTGTAAATTCGTAATCGGACAGAGGAGATTGAACATTAGGGCAGGAGGTTGGGATACCGCTGTGGTACAGAGAGTCTGTACTGCACTCTGGAAAATAAGGCTTGAAACCCACAATAGGTCAGGAGGTAAGGATACCGCTGTGGGACAGAGCGGCAGTTCTCACCACAGGCAGAGGAGGTTGAAACACATTAAGGTAGGAGTGTAAAATGCTGCTGTGGGACAGAAGGTTAGGATTAACCCTGGGTGTAGTTCGCGTAGTAGCGATACGTGTAGCTACGCGAAGTGCACTTCGCACTACGCAAGCTACGCTAACTGCATAGTGCGGTAGGGAAACTGCCGTTTGCACTCATTGCACAGTGCCGGATGCTCGTCTGCACTGTGCAATCATTGCAACCGGCATCTTGCACAGGTCAAGCGGTCGTTTTCTGCAGCTTGAGTAGATTTGTACTCGAGCGTCAGCTTTCTTAATGCGGACTGGTAGTTTTTTATTGCAAGCTATCGTGAGCATGCGCGACCACTCGCAATGAGAAACCTGACCTCCCCGCGTTGAGAATTTCACCGGGAGGTATATTTTCTACGCTCTCGATCTGCAACTTGATGTTGCTGATCGCGAATGAGGAAAAAGTCCCGCTGGGATGGTGATTTTGCTCGCTCGCGGTCGCCAACTTGACGTTGAGGACTGCGAGCAAGTAAAAAATGCCTGCTACGCTACGTGTTTTTGCTCAGTGCTACGTGTAATTTGCGCAAACTACACACAATCTGCGAGCATAGAGTAGTCCAACGCCCAGGGTTAGTTAGGATACCGCTTTGGGACAGAGAGGCATTAATGTCACTGTGAGACTCAAATTAGGACAGGAGTGGCTGTACTGTTTCTTTGGGACAGAGGGATTAGAAACTCACAATAGGGCAGGAAGTGTGGGTATCGCTGTGGGACAACAGCTGTAATGTCACTCTGAGACAGAGGGGTTTGAAACTGCCATTAGGCAGGTGGTTGGAATATCACTCTGGGACAGAATGGCTATGATGCCTCTCTGGGACAGAGGGGATGAAACTCAAATTAGGACAGGAGATTGGAATATCACCCAGGGATAGAACAGGTGTAATGTCACGCTGGGACAGAGAGATTAGAAACTCACATTAGGACAGGAGGTTGAAATGAAATTAAATGAATTCGTACTTGTATAGCGCACTTATACCCTGAGGCGTCTTGGCGCTGTACGCATACCGCTGTGGAACCCTTCCTGGCTGTCCCTGTGAGGTGTCCACTCCTGGGCACCCCCAAGGTGAAGCCAGGCATCCCAGCGCTGTTGGGGCTGTTGTGGAGATTAGGCAAGCTATTGCCAAGAGTCGCAGAGTGGGACCCATGATTAGAATAGGCACCGAGGCGAGAATTATCAGGTCTGAGGAAATTGAGCCCAAGACCTGCTGAGGCGGGAATTGAACCCTGGTCCCTGGCCAGACCTCTGCATCAGGGTCTGCCGCTCTAACCATTGAGCCACACTTCTCCACATATTGGAATATCACTCTGGGACAGAATTGCTGGGATGCCTCTCTGGGACAGAGGGATTAGAAACTCACATTAGGACAGGAGGTTAGGATCCCGCAGTGGGACAGAGCAGCTAATGTTTCTCTGGGACAGAGGGGTTTGAAACTCACTTTAGGGAGGTTAGGCCACCGCTGTGGGTCAGAGTGGCGGTAATGCCAGTGTAGGAGAGACACGGGCACCATGCCATTCCGAGACAGAAATAATGAAGTCATTCCGGGACAGGGAATTGGAACCCGCTTGGGGTGTGGGAGTTTACAGCCTCGCCTTTGTGCACAGAACTCGTAAATCCTCTCTGTGGCTGTTTATAACTCACTTTGGCAGGCGGCGTCACGGGCAATGATTGCACTGGAGATGTCTTATTTTTCACACGAATGTGTGTATTTTTCAGTCAATCCTCGGAACCTTTCGTTTCTGGCGCCTACAACTCGCCGAGGAGGAGAAGGCGTTTATGGGGCGAGTGATTATTACAAATTGGATTGGGTGTAATCCCCGGGTGTCTGTCCACAGCAATTACCTCACGGATTAGACGCCGGCGTAGATTCAACTCTCTCCTATTTCTGGAGCGCGTGCCAGCACTCTCAGCTGTGAGCCCCCATGGCCGAGTCAGGGGGGGGGGGGGCTGTCTCTTCTGGGGGTGTCACTGCTGCTCAGGGGGTCCCAAGGGCATTGGGGAAATGACAAGTTCGGCAGATATTGTAATAGAGTACGGGAATGTTGTAATAATGTTGTGTGTCAACCCAACTCCACAGTGCCTGCTGTCCTGGTGGCAAACAGAAGCGGGTGGGGGTCTCCCTGATAGGACAGCTCAGTTCTGGTGGTCACTGGTTGTAGATCTAGGGCGATATAGATAATATATCACGTAATAGGCCCGAGAGCCTGCTTTGAGATGCATTTTTGCGGTAATTAGTAACAGGATGCAGGCACTGTGAATTAATTCACCCAACTCCTCTAAAATGTGAATACTCAGGGAATACACTGAAATTCAACTGGTACAAATAGAAGGCACTGTGGGGCAGATTTATGTTGCCTGACGCATCTCTGCAAATCAGCAGAGATGTGCCAGGAACGATGCGTCACGCAAGTTTATCATTGCGCCACCCAAGAAGCGCCGCATTTACAATGCGGCGCACCAGGGTGCAGGAATAAACAGATGCATGTCGCATCTAGGGCATGAAGTTGGCGCAGTGCTGAAGTTGTGTTGCGTGCGGTACGCAACTCCAACACTTTTCCAACTTGCCCTATCTGTAACGTGGTGCGTCAAGCCTTACGCCTGCTTCAAGCAGGCGCAGGGTTTTGACGCATCAGCGCTGGTAAAGTGACTCAGTGAAATCTTGTAGATTTCACTGAGTCACTTTTCAGGGGCGTTCCTGCGACGGAACGCCCCCCTGCGTGGATACGCCCACATTAAACCTGACGCAGGTTTCATGTGGTGCAGGGCCTTACACCGTGACGCATCTCCAGAGATGCGTCACGATGTAAGTATGTCGCAACGTGGCGCAGGGTTTACACCACCGCTGCGTCACAGAAGTGATGCAACGGCGGCGTAAAAGTGGCGCAAGTCCAACATAAATCTGCCCCTGTGTCTTCTGTGCACTTTTACTAGCAGTTGTAGTTTTCGAGGAAGAGTCAGTCATGTAAGAGGACTTCAGTAAGTACTTCTGTATCACTTTTTCCATACTCATAAATGCTTTTGTGAATCAGCTCCAGACAAGTACACTGTATCTGACACACAGATACACTCTCCCCCTCTCAAACATACAAATACTGTGACCCTCACACTCTCATTTTCACATATACACACTATTTTGCTGTGATACACAATCACTCTCTCTGACAAGCCCACAAACCATGGGGTATATTTACATGAAAATTGCGAAATGTGGTGCCGCAAGCCATTTTGCTGCGCCGAGCTGCATCATTTTCAAAACGCAGGGATGCGCCGTATTAACAAGAATATGGCTTATCCCTTTGCTCAACCCTGTGCACGCACTCAAAAAGCACAAATGCAGGCACCCTTGCACCAAGGGGGCCTGCGTTGCAGGGATGATTGTGTTTATCCTGCACAAAAACAGTCATTAATGGCGTTTCCTCCTTCGATGTGTGCCGCGGAATGCAGCACACATTTGCCACAGAAAACTGCGTTGCAGAGGGCCATATTTGCCACAGAAAACTGCGTTGCAGAGGACCATATTTGCAAGGCTGCGTTAAGCCAGGCAAAGTGGCTTAGCATAGACTTGTAAATATGGGCTTGCATAGAGCGCCACCGGAGCGTCAAAAAAAGTGACGATCTAATGGCACTAGGGGCTTGTGAATATGCCCCCATCTCTCCTTCTTTGTTTTTCCTTTTTATCTCTGTGGCCCTACTGTGGGAACTACGTGAATAGATCCCCACTCTCTTGAAACTGAGGGCTGCAGTTTCGCTAATGGAACCCGCTGCCCAGTTCAATTTCAAAATACTTTATTCGGTTTTAAAAAGCAAAAAAACATAAAAGTTACAGATCTACAATAAAAATAAAAATAAACACATATATACATTTCTTGATCACAATACACAGATATCCATTCCTATGAATATAAAGGAGTATATATACATCAGGCTCAGTAATAAAAAATATGGGAGAAAAATCAGCCACCTGTAGAGAACATGTACACTCATGGGGAATAGCTAAGAAGTTGCCAGCTGTAATATGGGGATATATTAGTTCTCCATACAGTTTCTGGACCTCAGTGAAGATTTCAGGAAACCAACCACGAATGGGATACATTCTGGCTTCAACATTTGTAAAAAGCAAAGGGCTGGGTGGACCTGGATAAAATTCAGCTTTTTTAAAAGTGGTTTTAAAAAGAACCTCCGGGGAGCATCATAGAGGTTACAGAAAAACATAAAGTGTAGCAAATCCTGTGGAGACACTCCGCCGCAGCCACAGGGTGCTAAAACCTGGCCTCAATGGCTCCCCTTCGGAACAGCAAGTAAAAGATGGAAATAATCCATACGAAACCTGGTCAATAAAAAACGCTCGTGGGCCGACAAAGACCACAAAAGATATGGCTTCGTGGAAGGAGTAATTTTGAGCATCACGAATTTACAGACGCTAGGTTTACACAGATCTACCCCATCTCTATTGAGTTTTTTGAGTGAAACAAAAGTCTTCTTTACAAACTCCACGTCCGCTGCGGTAAAAAGATCAGGCCTTAATGAAAAGGTCCGGGTGCCCCAGCTCATCAAAACAGCCCTTTATATATTTTAGCCACGGGATGTGAATCATGTGGTCCAGGCTCAAAACTTCTCTCAGTATCTAGTGGTAAGGGCTAGGTCTTTATTTAACCAACAATTGAGCCAGAAGAGCAATGGGCGCATGGCCAGAATGTCACAGATGAATGGTAACCCTGTTTCTTCATGTACTATTAAGTTAGATGTTCCTCTAGGTACTCCCAGGAGCTGTTTTAAAAAAGTGGTATCTGCCAGCTGGATACCCTCAGATGCTGCATGCCCCCATAATTCACTACCATAACTGGCAATAGCAACGCTTTTTGCCTGGTATATTTTCAACATTGCCGCGATAGGGCGCTTACCCTTTTTTGTAGCAAAGTTGAAAATTGCTGTATTCGCTCTTATCACCTCCCCCTTTTTCTCCGGACTAGGGCACCCCAATTCAGGTGGTCATCTGGTAGGATGCCCAGGTATGAGAAAGTTGAGGGTTTGGGCACTTTCTCAACATTCACTATGATGGGATACTGCTTCTTGGGGCGCAACAGGACCTGCATTATATAGGATTTTGAGTTATTTATGACTATGTCTCGTTCAGCCATGAAGCTTCGAAAGGTGTCAAGCAGGGTCTGCAAACCTCTTGCGGTTCTGGCAAGGAGAACCGCGTCGTCCGCATAAAGCAGGACGGGCAGACCCCTTCGCCCCACGTAAGGGAAATTGGCCCCAGTTTCTACCAAGGTCTTATCCAGGTCATTGATGAATACATTAAAAAGAAACAGGGCCAAAATACACCCCTGCCATACTCCCCTTTCGATGTTAAAATCCCTAGATACCCTAAGATCCTGGCGAATCTAATGTTTGCCTTGGTGTCCCTGTGCAGGTCCCTCAGGAAGTCAACCAGGCTTGCCTCCACCCCCATGGCCCTCATGGACTGCCACAATTTCCCCCGATTGATACAGTCAAAAGCGGAGGAAAGATCCATGAACGCCATGTAGATCGTACCCCGGCGGGCAACCGTGTACTTCCCGAGGATCATATATAGGTTGAGGCATTGTGCTAAGGTAGGAACCCGTATTGGATATCAGAAATTATCTTATTATCTTCCGCCCAGGCGGCCAAACGATTCAATACAGCTCCGCCCACGACCTTGACCACAGAGTCAATAAGGGAGATCGATCTGTAGCACAGGGTACTGTTATACTGTTACGAATGCCCTTCTTGATTACTGGTACGATTGTTGAGGTGCCCCAGGACTCCGGGCAACTGGCCTTTGCCGCCGCGTTGAGCAAGGCCACCAGAACCGGTGCCCAGAGGGATGGATTTGATTTGAAAAGGTCCGGGGGAATACCATCCGGACCTGGAGCCTTGTTACACGACAGCCCAGAAATACCTTTCTCCACCTCACTCTGAGTAAATGGGACCATGGGGTCATTTTGAGCTCTAGTTTGAGGTTGTTGTTGAGTTGTGGCACTCTTAAATATAGAACAAAAGTGAGACACCCATTCATCTTCGGTTATGTTGGTACCTATATCTTCGGCCTCATCCCTCTCAAATAAGGGTCTGTTGATGATTCCCCAAAATCTTGTGCTACTACCTAACGTACTTGGTTCTAGTAGTTCTCTCCATGTTGCTTCCTTTAATTCCACCTTACGCCTTGCCAATATCTTTTTATAATTAAGACAGAGGGCACGGATTCGGGGTTGATCTCTCGGGTTTGCTTTCAGGGCTACCTTCAGAACTCTGGCGGCTTTAGAGCATAAAGGATCAAACCATTTAGGATCTCTGGACAACATTCTTTGAGCGGGGACAGTTAATAACGCCCCCACCTTAGAAACAATCCCTTCAAAAGCCTTGAGAATACCCACGGCAGGGGAACCAGGGGACACACATAATTCTATTTCTGAAGCGCATAAATCATGTACCTTGTCATAGAATAGGTCCGGGGCCACCTGGGACCACTTAAGGCGGCGCCTGCCATCCGTAGGTCTCAACGCACCCGGCGCTATCACCCTTACCTGCCTTTTCAACATACCACCCTCCAAGCGCACGCTCACGGGGTTGTGATCGCTAAATATACTCTCTATGATTGTAAATCCCCGGAGGAAGGACTGGAGGCCAGCAGAGATCAAACTATGGTCTATAAAAGACCCACCGCTGCGTCCTTTGAAGGATCGAATGGACTGTTTGCTTGATGCCGCTACAGAGGACATGCATGAGATCAGGTCGTATTCATTAAGCAAATCGTTAAGTGCGTCCCCCTGAACAGAATGCTTTAAGTGGAATCCCTGCATCCTGGCACTGCCCATTTCTCCCATGCTAGTAATTTTAGGATCACCGCATGGGTGAACATTAAAGTCCCCTCTTATCATAACACAATGAGCAACATGACCACAATGCTGCCTAATAATGCACTTCAACTGGGTGATCTTGCAAACCCCCTGAGTATTTACAGAGGTATAGAAATTAATCATACACAAAGTCTCATTTCCTCGCTTTAAGGCGACGACTTGGAAATCACTATGAGTGGAGGGGAGTTCCTTAATCCTACAATTCATGGCTATTGCTGTAAATATAACCAAACCACCCCTAGCTCTACCACTAACTGACGGGGAAGCGGGGGCAAAAAAGGCTTTGTAACCCTCCAAAAATAGGTTACAGTTCACCAGCCAAGTCTCCTGAAGACAGATCATAGGGAATTGCCTGATGAACTGCACCCACATTGGGACTTGAATCTTCCCTGCTAACCCTGCAATATTCCATTACAGAACATTGTAATCCTCTAACTTAGTGGAATCACCTAGGGGTACAATAGGTAAAACCTCCCTTAGCTCGGGGCTAGGCAAACCAGGCAACATCTGAATAGAGGACCCAGCACTACCGGAGGGGGAATAGGAGCACGCCTGATGCTGAACTAGTGATTCTTTAAGCTCTAAACTTTTGTTCAGTCAATCGCAATCATCCAACCTTGAGAGTGCTGCACATCTATTTGACACCTGTAGCATGGGGGAGAAAGGGCGATGCCCCAACATACTATGTCTCCCTACTGTGGGGTTAAGTTGACTATCCCCGAAGGCCTCCACTGGCCTTCGAAACCGCTTGTTACATGATAAATTTAGGTTGTTACGCCTCGGAAGCTCAGGCTTATAAAAAAAAAACAGAGGCAAAATCTGGATACCAGAATCCCTGTTAGAGAGTCCGGCGTGAACCTCCCAGAAGATTCTCTCCACAAGCAATGGATTAATAAAATTCACAATTATACATTCACCCCCCCCCCCCTGTTTCTTGATGTTTCCCAACCAGCCCACACGGCGTACCATAATAATATTTTGTTCCACCACTGGGCCTACAGAGGTGTTGTACAACAACCAATGGATGACCTTGTTCTTAAGTTGAGGGAAGTCCTCCTTTGAACCTTGTAAGAGTGGCGGGACATTCCCCAAGATAACCACCACTGGTGTAAATTGAGGCGGTAAATTGATAATTGCTAAATTCTGCAGGGCATTAGTAGAATGTCCCTGCCGCATTCCCACGTTCTTCCCCGAATCGTGGGTGGCTTGTCCATGATGATTTGCTAATGGAACCCCATTCAATGCCAAACCATCAGTTGTGCTGATGGGCATCTCCCCTGTACTTCTAGGGGCCACATTTGTGCCACAGGATGGGTTAATGCTAGAAGAACGAGAATCCCCAGTTACCCCTGATAAAGGCAGAGTGCCTGATGCAGTTTTGGGCTTTTTTAAGTTTGTGACAACACAGTTTGATGGTGGGATAGATTGCAAGATTTTGTACTGGTCTGCTATACTTTGCTCTATACGGTTTAACTTAGCCACAATAGGGCACAACTTTTCCTCCAGCATGCAACATATGATAGATTAAAAAACTTCCAACAAGGGCAGATCAACCATAGGAGATGCTACTGACGGAGATACCCTGTTAACAGATGCAGGCTTTGGCAGTAACATTGGGTTTGGTCTTTTTGGCTTGGCTATCTTTTGCTTTACACTTTCTTTTCAGGCCACCACTAAACCGGCGAGCCTCCCCCGTTTGTTGTGGCGAATCGAGGCCGCAGGGTACCTCTATTGATGGATGAGTAATCTTCCCACCATTCCCACCCTTCCCTTATGTGACAGAGAAAGCAGCACCCTTCCTATTTTCGATAATCACAACGGGAGACAGGGGCGTAGCGGGTACCTCCCCCTGGGATTCTAATACGGGGGAAAGCACATCCGTAACCTGGGTAACACTACCCAACCTCGGGGAGAGAGAATAACTCTGTACTTCGCCAGCGAGTTCCTTGGAGCAGTTGTTAGACCCGCCCAGGAGGGGATAAAGGCTGCTGGGGGGAGATCTAGATAGGTGCCTATTTACCAGTTCAATCTCCTTGTCAATGACTGAAGCAGCTCTTGACAAGAAGGCGTCCATAGTGGTTACTGTTGCTCTGGCTGAACCTGTAGTCCCCTCTTGGTTACTGGTCAATTTAACTATCCAAAGCTTGCGAGAATAGGCTGGCCCCACAGCTTGTAGCTTATATCAAATTCAATCAATCAATCAATCATGGACATTTATATAGCGCACTACTTACCCGGAGGGTCTCAAGGCGCTTGGGGGGGGGGGTGCTGCTACTGCTCGAACAGCCAGGTCTTGAGCTTCTTCCTGAAGGAGAGGTGGTCTTGGGTCAGGCGCAGGTCGGTCGGGAGGGAGTTCCAGGTCTTGGCGGCCAGGTGGGAGAAGGACCTTCCTCCTGTTGTCGATCTTCGGATGCGGGGGACAGCGGCGAGGGCGTGACTGGCTGATCGGAGGTGGCGTTTGGGAGCGTAGAAGTTGATGCGGTTGTTGAGGTAGCTCGGGCCTTGGTCGTGTAGGGCTTTGTGTGCGTGGGTGAGGAGACGGAAGGTGATTCTCTTGTTGACAGGGAGCCAGTGCAGGTCTCTCAGATGTCCGGAGATGTGGCTGCGTCGGGGGATGTCGAGGATGAGTCTGGCTGAGGCGTTCTGGATCCGCTGGAGTCTCTTCTGGAGCTTGGCGGTGGTTCCGGCGTAGAGGGCGTTGCCGTAGTCCAGTCGGCTGGTGACGAGGGCCTGGGTGACCGTCTTCCTGGTCTCGGTGGGGATCCACCGGAAGATCTTTCGTAGCATGCGCAGGATGTTGAAGCATGACGAGGAGACGGCGTTGACTTGTCTGGTCATGGAGAGGGAGGAGTCCAGGATGAAGCCCAGGTTGCGTGCGTGGTCTGTCGGTGTGGGTGCGGTGCCCAGGGCGGGGGGCCACCAGGAGTCGTCCCAGGCGGAGGGCGAAGAGCCCAGGATGAGGACTTCCGTCTTGTCTGAGTTCAGTTTCAGGCGGCTGGTCGTCATCCATTCGGCTACATCTTTCATCCCTTCGTGAAGGTTGGCTCTGGAAGCGGCGGGGTCGTTGGTCAGTGAGAGGATCAGCTGGGTGTCATCGGCGTAGGAGATGATGTTCAGGTTGTGTTGGCGTGCGATGGGCACGAGGGGGCTCATGTAGACGTTGAAGAGGGTGGGGCTCAGCGAAGATCCTTGAGGGACGCCGCAGATGACTTCGGTGGCCTCTGACTTGTACGGTGGTAGGCGGACTCTCTGTGTTCTTCCGTCGAGGAAGGAGACGATCCATTCCAGTGCCTTCTCCTGAATTCCGACGTTGCTGAGGCGCTGCACTAGGGTGCGGTGGCAGACAGTGTCGAATGCCGCGGAGAGGTCTAGGAGGATGAGGGCCGCTGTTTCTCCGTTGTCCATCAGGGCTCGGATGTCATCGGTGGCAGCGATCAGGGCGGTCTCGGTGCTGTGGTTGGCTCGGAAGCCAGACTGTGAGGGGTCGAGGGGTCCATTCGTCTCGAGGAAGGCGGCCAGCTGTTTGTTGACGGTCTTCTCGATGACTTTGGCTGGAAACGGGAGGAGCGAGATGGGGCGGTAGTTCTTGAGTTCGGTGGGGTCTGCTGTTGGTTTCTTAAGTAGAGCGCTCAGTTCGGCGTGCTTCCAGCTCTCCGGGAAGGTGGCGGTGTCGAAGGAGGTGTTGATGATGTCCCGCAGGTGGGGTGCGATGACAGCGTCGGCCTTGTTGAAGATGTGGTGAGGGCAGGGGTCGGTCGGAGATCCGGAGTGGATGGAGTTCATCATGCGGACGGTGTCATCGGTGCTGATCGGAGTCCAGGCGCGGAGGGTGGTGGTGGGTGGCGTTGCTGCGGTCGTTGTGTGCGATGGTTGACTGCTGAAGCTGTTGTGTATGTCCGCGATCTTGTTGTGGAAGTAGGAGGCGAGGGAGTTGCAGAGGTCTTGCGATGGGGTGATGTCGTTGTTTCCGGCGTTGGGGTTGGAGAGCTCTTTCACGATGTTGAAGAGTTCCTTGCAGTTGTGTGCGTTGCTGTCCAGTCGGTCCTTGAATGCAGTTTTCTTGGTGGCGCGCATCAGTTGGTGGTGCTTCCGGGTGGCAAGCTTGAGGGTGGTCATGTTGTCCGGTGTAGGTTCCCTTCTCCAGACTTTCTCGAGGGCTCGGCAGTTCTTCTTGGAGCTCTTGAGTTCGTCGGTGAACCATGGGGCTTTCTTGCTGCCGGGTCTGCTGGGCGGGGTCCTCAGAGGGGCGAGTTCGTCCGCGCAGTTGCTGATCCACTTCGTGAGGTTGTCGCCGGCCTGGCTGGGGTTCGCTGAGCTGGCGGGAGGGTGCTGACTCAGGGAAGCGGCGAGCTGGTCGGCTGTGATCTTGTTCCAGCTTCTTCGGGCAACCTGTTGCTGGTGGTGGTGGGTCGTCGTTCTTCTGAAGGTGAAGTGGACGCAGCTGTGGTCCGTCCAGTGGAGTCCTGTGGCGTGGCTGAAGGCGATGTCTTTGCTGGATGAGAAGACGGCGTCAAGTGTGTGTCCGGCGAGGTGGGTGGGGGTGGTCACCAGTTGCTTGAGTCCCAGGTTTGCGAGGTTTTCCAGCACGGTGGTGGTGTTGCGGTCGTCGTTGTTCTCCAGGTGAAGGTTGAGGTCCCCGAGGAGGATGTAGTCGGCTGAGGGGAGGGCGAGCGGGCTGATGAAGTCGGCGATGTCCTCGCTGAATTGTGTGCGTGGTCCCGGGGGTCTGTAGATGAGGGTGCCTCTGAGGGTGGTCTTGGGGTTGACGTGGATCTGGAAGTGCAGGTGTTCGGCGGGTGCGATGGTGTCGTCGGTGTTGGTCGTGATGCGGATGGTGTTCCTGTGAATGATGGCGATGCCTCCTCCTGTCTGGTTGACGCGGTCTCTCCGGATGATCTTGTAGCCGTCCGGGATGGCGATGGCGATGTCGGGTGCTGAGGAGGCGTTCATCCAGGTTTCCGTGAGGAAGGCGACGTCTGGGGCTGTGGTGTCGAGCAGGTTCCAGAGCTCGACGGCGTGTCTGTGGACGGAGCGGGTGTTGAGCAGGATGCACTTCAGGTGGCTGCTGCTGGAGTTCGGCTTGGTGGGTGCTGGTGCAGTGCAGGTCCGGGTGCAGGAGAACTTGCAGGCCTGGCAGATGAAGGGTCCGTGGGTGCGTCTCGGGGTGGCTCGGTAGCATCCAGGGGTTCGGCCGGCGTTGAGTGCTTTGAGGGTGGCGGCGTCGTACGTCCGGCGGGTGGGCAGGGGTCTGCGGGGGCCAGGGGTCCTGGCACTGGGCGCGGTCCAGGCGCGGACGGGCGCAGACGGGCTTACCTTTGGCGCGCCTTCGGCGCACAATCGGCACGCCCGCTGCGCGTGCACGCTGCGCGTTGACCGCTCTTCCATATGTGGAGAGTGGCGGGGCGGAGCGAGGGAGGGGCAGCTGGGAGGCGGGAGCGGGGCGGCGAATGGGAAGGGCTGATGAGGGGAGGGGCGGGGCCGCAGGGGGCAGCGGCGGGGAGCGGGGAGGTGGCGGGAAGCGCGGCAGGGGCCAAGTCACAGGGGTACAATAATACAAAAACGGGGGAAACAGAAAATAAAACAGGGAGCAGAAGCTACACAGGGGGTCAAAGCAACGGAGTTACAGAGGAACGAGTGAAACAACACGGGGACTAAAAATGCAAGGGAGCAGAGAACACACGGGGGGAAGAGAAACAGTCGGATACTTAAACACAGACGCGGCGCAGGTGGGGTAAGAGCGCCAACAGCGGAGTCACAGGGTCACGAGCGCCAACAGCGGAGACACAGGGTCACGAGCGCCAACAGCGGAGTCACAGGGTCACAGGACCAAGCTGCGAGCGGCGGCGGCGGCACTTGGCGGGAACGGGGGGCAGCCTGGGCTCACTCACGAGGAGTGTGCGAGGTGCGAGGGGGTGACCAGCCCAGAGGGACAGTAAATTTGCCATAGTATGGATGGAAAACAAATGGGGAACTTATAAGATAGCCCCCGGGGGGATCCACATCACCTTCCTAGAGAAACTAATCTAAAGCATTTTAACCACCAACTAAAATTAGTCAACATGCAAGTTAAATAATTTTCTAAGTGTCTGCAATCAAGAATAAAATAAGGTGGCCCAGCCCAGCCTCTTCCGGCCCCTGACTGGCATAGATGGGCCCGCCCACACGTGTCCCGCTCTGCGGGAGCTCTACCGTCCTTTTATGCGCCTCCCGAATGTTGACGCGGCTTCCCTGCCACAAAGGCTGCTGGGCAATTTAGTCCCCCCAGCGACAGCGGGACAATGGTGGCGTCCGGCGGCACAAGCAGCCTCCTCGGGGTGCGTGGAGTGGTCCTGCCGCACGGGTCAACTGAAGTCAGCAGGTGAGGACAGCAGGTGAGGGCAGAAGATACACCAAGAACCCACTACACAGGATTAAGTATGAAGGCGAAACGTATCATTGTTTTGAAGCCGCAAAGGTTGTAGAGATCTCAGAGAAAATGGGAATCCTCAAAACAGGCTACCAATTAGATTTAATACACTAAGTTGGTCCATGAAAGCTCCTCTGTTTTTTTATTTTTTGCTCCTTTATTCCCTACTCTCTTTGCCTTTTTTCCCGGCTCCTTTCTCTGGATGTCTCCAACTTTGCTGGATGTCTTGCGCACCAGGAAGGTTGAAGGGAGAGGTGATGGTGCTTGCAGCTGTTCTTTCTCTTCCCTTCTTAGTTCTCCTCTCTTGCTGATTCTGGCAAGACTCTCACGTATGGGTATCGATTCCATCTCTTGGGCTTTGGTCTACCAATAAATGGACTTCTCTCCATTGCTTTTCTGTTCTTCTACTAATCATTGAGGTAGGTCCTGGGGGAGGCTGAGCTTCACAGCTCCTGAGATGGTAAATGCATCTTGCACTCATAGGGTTAGGGGCAATGGCCATGGGTAGGGCCTTTTTTATTGGGGGTGGGGGGGTGCTGCAGAGGGACAGGGTGGTTTTTTGGGGTCTTGTTGGGAGGAGAAGGGAGTAGGTCACGGTGGTGCAGTGGGATGTACTAGAAACAGGACCAAACGTGGGCGGAGGGCTGTGGATAAACAAAAAATCTTAGGGCATAAATGCTTGCATTTAGGTCACACAGGGTGGTTAATGTTTGGAGCAGGGGAGGACCTGTAAGCTTTTTGGGGTTGACAGCTGGTCTAGGATGGCTGTTGTTAATGGCTAGTAACTTTAATGGTCATGACCAACGCCTACCTATTCTGTCATGGAACGTAAACAGCATCAATTATTATTATTAATATTTTGCAACCGTAAACTAATTAGGGAAGAATTGTCTCACCTACGCCCAAATATCGTTTGTTTACAGGAGACACATCTCTCCAGATCTGAAGCCTTATTGTTGAATGATCTGGGCTATGAAATGCTCTCCACGGCTAGCTTCTCCTCTGCTGCAAGTGGAGTAGCTCTCCTGGTCCGAGATAAGAACTGGTCGATCAGGGACCAGCGCTCTGATCCTCAGGGTCGTTGGCTTATCCCAAAATGTTCTCTGGTGAAAGTCACATTCACAGTTTGTATGGTATATGGACCTAATGAGGATGATCACCCGGGTTTTTTCAGCTGGTGGTGGAGTTGCATTTTTGGTCCGAACCAATTTATACTCTGCGGGGACTTTAATATTACTCTCCACCCTGTATGGGATTCCTTGTGGTTTGGTGGGTTGAATGGAGCCCCCAGGTTGAAGCAACACCTTGGGGAGGCTTTGAGACAGGTCATGGCATCTTAGGCACTGGTAGTTGCATGGCGGAATTATCGTCCTAACGAACCCGGCTGTACTTTTTATTCCGTTCCTAATAAATCACTTTCTCGAATCAATATGTTTCTTGTGAGCCACTCATTAGTATCCTCTCTTTGGTTTCAATTGAACCCCAGGGTGAATTCGGATCACAATTCATTTTCTCTATTTCTTCCAGTAGATCAGCCCACTCTGATCGACCGACCTTGTAATTTAACTTTTGACAGACGATTGTTACTCAATGAAAGTTACATTGATTAGATGAGTGAAGAACTCAGGGAATACATGCAGTATAATGTAGGTTCTGCTTCTCCAACAAGGAGGAGGTTCGTATAAGGTCCTTTCTTAGTGCTATTGACAGCTATGTAGTACACAGTATGTCTAATCAGGATTGGGAGACCATTAACTCTGGTCAAACCCTAATTCGAAGAGAGTTTTGTAGGTACTATCAATAACTTTACTGTGAGGATGGGGGGACCCAACTGACGTAATCAATTAATATATCTCTCAGACCTATAATCGCACATTGACTGATACACAGCGGTCTTCCTTGGAGGGTCCAATTTGCTTGTTGAAAGTTGAGAATGTGGTAAGACACCTTGCCAAGGAAAAAGTGTCAAATTCCACTTGAATTTTATGGGACCTTCTTAGAGGTTCTTGCGCTCCTTCTTTGTCAGCTTTTTAACTCCTTTCAGCCGCTCGGCGGGTCCCTCAGACGTGGTCAGATACCAACATTGTCATTTTTCATAATAAGTTCAAGAACCCCAGGATATGCGGGTCGAATTGACCGATCTCATTGATTCTAAGACTTACACTCAGATTCTTGCAAATAGGCTATCTCCTGTGATCACCGACCTGGTTGTCGAGAATCAACATGACTTTAAACTGGGGCGTTATATATCACAGCTCATGTGAACATGGCCATCTCTGCCACAGAAGTTGGGTCAGCGGAAGAGAACCCAGTCGGAATGATATTGCTTGATTCTGAAAAAGCATTTGACCGGGTCACGTGGTCCTTTCTATGGTCAATGATTGGTGCTGCTCGTTTTGGCCCCTGGTTCATCAATTGGGTCCAAAAATGATATGATGGCCCTATACCCAAGCCTTGAAGACGGCTAATGACATCCTTCTGCTGCAGATACAGATTAAGGAACTGGCCTATGCGGACGATATGGCTATTATATATCTGCTCGTACTGCAGCCCTGACTGTGATACATACAATTGCTAGCACCTATAGTTCTGTCTCAAGGTACAAGCTTAAGTGATAAAAATCAAGTTTTGCCTAATGTTGTGGACCCAGGAAAGGACCGACGCTGGGTACGCTCCCCAACCTATCTCGGGGTTGAGTTATCACTTGCAATGGAGGAGATACTTTGATTAAACTATGGCTAATTGTTCATGAGAATGGGGGAGATGTTTAATAAGTGGAACAGGCTCCACTTAGGTTTAATTGGGAGGTGCAATCGTATTAAAATTATTATTTTACCTCGGCATCTTTATTTGTTTAGATGCATGCCTCTCTACTTCTCTAAAACTTTCTCTCCAGGGTGGAAGCGCCTTGGCAGAAATTCTTATGGAACTTTCGGAAACCCAGACCTAATATACCGCTGCTTCAGCTCCCATGAGAGAAGAGGATGGTCTTTTTTGCCGGGGCTGTGGGTTTATTATCTTGTTGCTTTCTTTTCCAGGCTAAGGATGGGGCTGGTAGGGAGCTGTTGCCTTTGGGGCATATGTTTGCTGACTGTCTGCCATGGGGTGAGGCCATTGTCCCTTTTATTGGAATTATGGACTCAATCTTCTTCAAGTGGACTAGCTTCAAGACTTTTTTTTTGGGGCGGGGGGAGTTTTATATAGAGCAACCTAGATCCGAGGATATCAGGTATCAGAGCGATTTACATGAGCACCAGTTTCGTTACAGATGGACACATTAATTTTCGTTAGGCACGGGGAGATTAAGCAATTTGACCAGAATCACAGTATATTGAGCATCGTTGCAAAGACTCAAACCCGGTTCCCCAGCTTCGAGGTCGACCACTCTAGCCGTAAGGCTACACCCTCTCCCCCCTATTGGTTTTTCACCTTATCAGGTCTTCTCTAAAAAAAAAATCCTGCCGGGAAGTACCCCCTTTAATGCCTATGTATACTTGGGTAATCGAAACGTACCTCGACAAGTGCATGAGAACTTCCTGAGTTTCTGGGAAGGTTCTCAACTTTTTACACTAGAGCAGTTCTTCATGGGAGGCGTTCTCCATTTGTATCAGTGTCTGCATCAAAGGTTTTCTCTTCCCCGGGCTGGACTGTTCCGGTACTTACAGCTACAACACATTTTGAAGGATGTACGTCATGACAACGCGGGCTTTTACACCGCGCTGCCATTACGACGCATCCATTACAACGCAATTCGTTACAACGACTTGCGCTGTAGGTGCAGGATTTTGGAATAGAATGATTTACTATCCTAACTCCAGCCTACGCAACAGTAGGGAAGGTGTAGGAATAGTAAATCTACTATTCCTTAGTATCTAGTGCCATCCAGCGCAAGTCGTTGTAACGACTTGCGTTGTGATGGCAGCGTCGTAATGGCAGCGCGGTGTAAAGCTCGCGTTGTCATATCTGTCTCCCCTTTTTGAATAGTGTTAATCCAGTTGAATCTTGCTGCACTCAGAGTTATTTTCTTGATTACCTGATCAAGGGTCTTTTTACGGGAACTATCACTCTGGCATATAGAATGATATCGTCAGCAGAAGCCTTGGTACGTGGTAGGATGGATTCCTTTCAGGTTGGAGCGGATAAGTGGACCTGGCACCTCTGGTCAGAGATAAGTACTGATGATCTCTGGCATAATAAAACTCTAGCACAGAGTGTCTTAAATATCTCCTGGGCCAAAGTTTATTATTTAAAATGTATCTATGATTTTTACTTGACACCTTATTGTCTCGAGATTATCAAGTTTGAACAAGAGGATAAGGGGCATATGCGTCACTTTTAATATGGGGAAAAAGTGACGTACCGGCGGCGCAAGGGTCTTGTAAATAAGCTCCTTAATGCTTTTGCAGTATGGGCACCCACAATGGATCTCACGGGTTAAGTATTCATACTCATACACCCTTAATGCCACACATATACTACAGACATTCTATACACACCCACTTACTTGATATACATATGGGATGCTTGGGCAAGATTCTGGGGAACATATAACAGCAGAGCCTTACATAAGAAGGTCAACAGACCACACTCTAATTGACACAGATAAAAAGGGCTGGTCATACTAAGCATTCAAAAAGCACCACCACTTTATGTGCTGCATTCAGGACAAGGGTCTTTGTGTCTGGACGGATGCCGATCGGTTGGACTAAGGAGCTGTATTGAGTGACGAAGACCCCCTTGACAGGAGAAAGAGAGCCGCGATATTTGAAGTGAGGAGTGACTCTGTGGGAACTTGAAAGGGCACCAAAGGACTGTGGGCCAGATGTAGCAAAATCAGAAATACCGACTCTTAATTACCGAATTTTACAGATTCGGTAATTACGAGTAGGTATTTCTAATGTAGGTACCAATTCGGTAAATTTTACCGAATCGGTAAAATTCGGTATTTACAGATTCGGTAAATACCGAATCGGTATTTGATATTGAATCCTATGGGCTTCAAGGGGCTTCAAGGGTGCAGGGGGTGTCACTTTGACACCCTCTAGCACCCCTGTTTTAGGCTTGTGTGCCATGTGGCACACATCCATGCCCTAAGGGCATGGATGTGTGCCACATACCACAGGTGTACATGCACAGATGTGCATGTACACCTGAATCGGTATTTTACCATGCAATTGTATTGCATGGTAAAATACCGATTTTCAAAGCCCTGTGTCAATGTTAAAATTGGCACCTACATACCAACATGCATTTTCGGTAATTTTACCGACCGGTATATTTACCGATTCGGTAAAATATACAGAATCGGTAATTTTACCGAATGGGTAAAATTACCGATTCGGTAAAATTACCGAAATGCATGTTTTTTATCCCCCTACATCTCCATTGCCATTTACCGGTCGGTAACGGCCGAATTCGGCCGTTACCGGCCGGTAAATGGCCAAAATCTCCCACCTACATCTGGCCCTGTGTCTTTTCAGATATATAGTAAGCCAACGGATTGAGTGGCTGTGGTGTCCCTCCCTGTAACTCAGGGACTTGAGAGTGTTTTCTTCGCTCCCATTTGAGTGACATTATACCCTTGTCCTGATGAAGCCTATAGAAATGACTGGCTGAAACACGACCGCGACTGCGTCGACACTTTGATGAGGAGTCCCTTAAGTGCTGAGTTGGTCCAAAAAAAGATCAAAGCGCCCACAAAATTATTATTTAGGGGTGTTTCACCTCTGGCGCAGTTAGGATTTCCTCTGAGAGTACTACTTGTAATTAGGAGTGTACACTTCGATAATTCTTTTTCTATTGAGGGTATAGCCTTTTGGTATATTTTATTTGGGTTTTGTATGCTCTGTAGATATTGTACATGTTGTGTACATAATGTATGATGTATTGTAATATAGAGATGAATGTGATTCAAATGTGATTTAGAGTGTTCTGTCTTTGTTTAACAGTTTGTGTATATATATTTTTGTTGATTTGTGCCCTACCCCGTCCTTTGACACGTATATAAGTTTCTTTGACCTATGGATATACAGGATATGTAAATAATATTGAGAACATCAGGGTAATTGGTTGTTCCCTGAATGAAAATAAATGTTGAATTGATCCCTCTGTACTTCTTTATTTTTTTTTTATACATCTTTGATGTCTTTTACTCATGTATAGGAGGGTGATTTGGGCATAACCCCTTATTGTGTTTCTTGCATTCAGGACAGGGACAATAGTGAGCCCCTCCACGTCACAGGACAGGTCCGGGATCTTGCAATGTCAGGAAAAGGCCTGGGCATGCTAGTTTCGTGTGAAGCCGGGGACAAAATATAAGTCATGATCCCTGATTCACGTGCAGTTGGCCATGGGGAACAACCTTTACAACGCAACTTTTAGCACGCAGTGCTATTACAACGCAGACTTTAAAACGAAAACTATTACAACGCATTACACTGGGGGGCGCTCTAGGATAGGGAATAGTTTTAATTTACTATCCAACACCTTCCCTAGTGTCCACGGGGACTGGTGTTGAAATAGTTAATTAAACTATTCACTATCCAGCACCCCCAGTGTAATGCGTTGTAATGGAATGCGTTTTAAAACTTGCGTTGTTACAGCATGCGTGGTAAAAGCATGCGTTGTAACAAAGTACATCCGTTGGCCACGTACAGCAAACACACATGCGCACATTCTCTCTTTCTTTCTTTCTTTCTTTCTTTCTTTCTTTCTTTCTTTCTTTCTTTCTTTCTTTCTTTCTTTCTTTCTTTCTTTCTTTCTTTCTTTCTTTCTTTCTCTCAACTGTTTTGGGGTTCCAGACTTTAGTTCCTGCAATTGGGAGACTGATTAGGGGTGGGGGTCAACCAATCCAAACAACTCCAGAGACGCCCTCTCTTCACACACTCAGACACAGACATTCACACTCACTCAGTCACTCCAACAGTCCCTGCTTACCAGCACTCCCGGTCAATTTGTTGAGTCAAAAATGCTTCTATTTTATTGTTCTTACACTAAAAATTGTCCTTCGTTGTGCAGTTAATGTAGAACCAAGGCTCTCTTCTGTCAGCAGATAAATGCTAATAAAATGACACTTTGCAGCCTTCACAGTGTGCTAAATGAGTCAGTTGCAGTGGAGGAGAAACCTGAGAAATTATGAAAAAAGTGGGAAACAGCGAGACTCAAATAGAAAGAGCGAGCAGGAGAGAAAAAGGTACGAGAAAAATTTAAGGGGGGGAGAAAAGACGTGTAGATTGAAAGGTTAAAGAAGGAAGTGGAGAAAGGAAGGTGAAAAGAAAGTTGAAAGGAAGGGTAAAAGATTGAATGAATGGAAAAGTGAAGAGTGGAAACATGTATAGGTGAAGAAATGGATGGAACCATGAAAGGGTCACTAGGCGAAAGCTGGGTGGGTAGAAATGTGGGGGCATATTATCAAGGACCGCTGTTAAAATTATCGCCGTTTTATCGGCAGGAAACTGCCGATAAAACGGCGATAATGGGCTTGATAATACGCTCTTGTTAATTCTCATAGAAGCCCATGTTCTGATGTTAACCTGGGCTTTTATGAGAATTAACAAGAGCGTAATATCAAGCCCATTATCGCCATTTTATCGGCAGTTTCCTGCCGATAAAACAGCGATAATTGCAACACCGGTCATTGATAATATGCGCCGTGGAGTGGTTATAGGATGAATGGAAGAGTGAAAGGATCGATGTTATGATGGATGAAAGGTTTGATGTTGGATGGACTGATGAAAGAATGCAGGCATAGAGGGATTTGAGGCTAGATGGATGAATGGGTCTATAGGTGGAAGAGAGAGTGAAAGGATGGATAGGTGAAAAGTGAATGGATGAGTAAAGGGACAGTTTAGTTAGGGAACGGGTAGATGCAAGGACGAATCGATAGATGGTATAATGGATGGCTGTGTGAATTAATGAAAGGATGAACAGATGGGCAAATGGGTAAAATGAATCAGTAAGGAGGTGGAAGAATGGTGTATGCATGTAAGGATGAAATGATGGGTGGGTGGATTGATGGACGGTTGGAATGAAAGGTGTGAAGGGAGAAGATATGGATGAAGGGATAATGAATGGATGAGTGAACGGTTGAGTGAAATAGGAAAACGATGAGACGATTGAATGGGTGAATGGTAGAATGTATGCATGAAAGGAAATTTCAAGGGTGAAAGGTGAATAGAGCGCTTGCAGGATGAATGGAAATATTGTTACTATGTCTTAATGAGGTACTTTCAATATAGTTAAAGTTCAGATATACCATGTTTTGAGTAAGTTACATTACAACATCAATTTCTGCAGCTTTTTTTGGTTAACGCTGTACACCTGGAAGGATTTCATTTTGTATGTACATGGATCTGAGCACATAACTGTATGAATGGAGCTATTCTTGTACTGTTCATCTTCCAGCGAATAACAGTCAACAAAAATGTAAAGTTCAGGACAGCTGTAGCCAGGTTTCTGCCTTATGTGACATTTTCATCCCCTTCTGCTTTTTGAGCCTGCAGAAACACAACACAAGTCTGAGAATGCAACTTTTCTGTTGGCTTAAAAAAACAGTAATCTCTGATGGTACCACATAATTCTGTAATGTATCTCATTGTATGGGCATAATAACTTATTTCCATGCTTTCTAAAGACTGGGACACTGGAAGTAGGGGTGTGGGAGGTGCTGCAGCACCCCAGATAACCCTGCAGAAGGGGAATGAGCAATAAAGAGGCCTTTAGGTTTAGTTTTTATCATGTTGCATTTTCTCTGAGTTCAAAGACAGGAGTCAGGTGTCATGAAATGTCTTCTGACAAACTGCTGCTTATTTAACATGAAGATCCATGTTTGAGTTTCCTTTCCTTGATTCCAAATTAAGGGTATTTTGTAATGTGAACCAAGATCCAATCTTGCTGGCTTACAGGAAGGATGAAAGGAAAGGCTGCAGGATGTCAAGTGTTTCTAATACACAAGAAAGTGAAATACTTGTAAATTAACTTTACAAATATTTCAAAACAATACTGCAAGAGAAGTTTAAATGAGGCACTTTTTTTAAAATAAATTCTGAGATGTGATGGAAACAGATTATATTAGGAGCAAAACAAACAAAGGTGCTTTACAGTACTAGAGACATTTTAAATATGTGCAGAAATCTGATTTCCACACAACATTGTTTGTGCAATACATAGATTTAGCACTAAAACTGTATGACTGATGCACATTTAGTTGCCATGTCTAGAGGCCATTTCAATAGAAAAATATACTGTTTGTAAAAGTCAGTAGATCCCAACCATACCATGGCCATATATTTAGGGCAATGTGATCCAAAATGCACCACTAGACAGACACCACTCATTCACCAATCTTCTGCTGAGTGGTTGAGGCTCATTTGCGACACTTTGTGTAACATTAGGATTTTTCACAACCCTTATGACTTCACTGAATTAACATTGATGGTAGCAACTCCACTCACTTGCACAGCATTTGCATGGGATGCAGCAGATTTGCACTGTGCAGATCTCTGGGTGCAAACTCAAGTACAAGCTACGCTTAAACTTATGGACCTGTAGTCCTGGACTGAGGCGTGACACGACAAATATAATACAGTTAATTTCAGTGGCGCACATTAGGCCTACAAGAGTGATGGAGAGTGGTAGATTTGCAAACCATAAAGGTTTATAAGCAAATCATCAAAGTTATAAACTCAAAGTCATTCAATTTAGTTGTAGTTCAGTATCAATACATGAATGCATTAGTCAATATAATTAAAATCAGCTTGAAATAGCAAATACAAAGATCACTCTTGTATCATCAAACTGTTATGGTTCCTGATGATGACCCCCTAGTCGTTTGGGGTTGAAACTCCTTCAATGACTATAACAATGATGTAGCGGCTCCTCCGCTAAGGCGGAGGAGCGTCGCCCCACTGCTCATGAGCAGTGTAAAAGGAAATAATATAAAATGATAATATCTAAATTTTTCTCATTTTATTTTTAGTATCGTCAGGTTAGGGCAGGCAAGGCTTGGCTCCCCTGACGTCGAGGGGGAGGAGTGGTTGCTGCACTCTAAAGTGTGCATTACGCTGTAGCCGGCCCTCTCGGGCACGCCAAAACATCGTGTGCTTTGCATGTTTACACACATTGTTCAACACTATTTTGGCATTTTATAGAGTGTGATCACCTGCGCACAGAGCAATTTTGATTGTTTTTTATCAGGATTTTAATACATATATAAATACACTGTCGATATGGGTCCAGCTGTTTCTTTTCTTAATGATTAATTTTATGACCTAATTACTGTCAGTGAATTCTATTGTTTGATTGACTGATTTGACTTTGAGTAATTTCATTTGTTGCACTCTGTATGATTGTTCTTTATCTGTAAAGAGTAAATCAAACCAGGCTCAGTTTCCCAAGAAGGGAAGTTTCCTAATTAGCTACAGAAGTTGAGAAAGTTAAGGAGGAGTCAGGTACAAGGTCTCATCAAGTAAAGCCTCTAAAGTCAGAATCAGATAAAGATCCAGCCAAGCAAGTGAGAAGGGGATCTGCCCAGGAGGAGAAGTATTTAGTGGAAAGGAAAACATATCCACTGCGGAGAGTAGAAAATGCATCTCATCTAGCTCAGCAATGCATAACTTCAATCATGTTTTGTATGAGAGTTGTTACTCCCTTTAATTCCCATGAAGTAAACCAATCAGAATCAAACATGGTGAGATTTCTTTTTTTTGTTACAGATATATATAGTGCGAACTCGACCCAAAGGTATTAGAGCGCTTTACATAGGCACCAGTTACATTACACAAGGACACTTTTTTTTTTTCATAGCTGAGCTTGTGATCTGTCCAGAATCACAGGATGTGGAGTCGACCCCGAGGATCGAACCTTGGTTTCCTGGCTCCAAAGTCGGCAGTCTCGCTGTGAGACCACATTCTCTCCCCTAAGATACTAATGGTTGACTCGGTTACTTACCGGTATTCTTCATTACTCCGAGTCATAGTCGTCCTCGTCACAGTCACCAAGGAGCACCCCGTGTTTCAGGCACAGCGTTCACCCATAAACAAAAAGGTCCTCACCCAATATGGCGGCCTGGCAGGAAGTAGCTGCCACCTGACCTATCAAGGTGGTCTCAACACAGGAAACATTCTGAAATACACAAGCAGAAAACAAAAGGAAAGAAAACAGTTTGTTCATTCCCCCACCACCAAGGGCGGGCGGGAGGGAACATGACTGTGACAAGGAAGACTATGACTCGGAGTAATGAAGATTACCGGTAAGTAACCGAGTCATTACCATCCTCCTCCGTCTTCCTCGTCACAGTCACTAAGGAGTGTATACCCAAGCGCCAGAGGAACAAAAAAACAGACACTAAGGATGCCAAAGAAAAAATGAATGCAGACAAGAACACACAATCAGTGGACAGCCGCAAGGACAGCAGAACCAAAATCTCCAGAAAAAACCTCCCCGATCCGCAACTTATAATGGGAGATGAAGGTGTGAGGGGAGGACCAAGTCGCCGCAGCACAACGATCTTTCAAGGAGGCCCCTTTAAAAGAAACCCAGGAGGAAGACATACCCCGGGTGGAACGACCCTGAATGACCAGGGGAAGAGAGACCCCCAAATGCTGATAGGCCAAGGAGACAGCGGACTGCACCCAACGGGAAAGAGTGGCCGTGGTAGGGCGATGACCCTGCCGGGCAACCCCAAAGGTGACAAACAAAAAATCCACCTGGCGAATAAAGGCCGTACGATCAAGGTAGATCCCCAGAGCCCTGGTCAAATCAAAGGAATGGAGGCAGACCTCCTCCTCTGAAGAGGGGGCAGGAAAAAGGCAGGAAAGACAATATTCTGGTACAAATGAAAAGCTGAGGGATTGTTAGGAAGAAAAGTCGGGTCGGGACGAAGGACCACTTTGTCAGGGAAGAAACGCAAGAAAGGAGGATGACAAAGCAAAGCGCCAAGCACCCCCAAACGTCACCTGGAAGTAATGGCCACCAGAAAACAAACTTTCAGGGTGAGAAACTCCAGAGAGACAGAAGGCAGAGGCTGAAATCTGGAAAGTTGCAAGGCATAAAGGACCAAGGGAATATCCCTGGGGGGATAGGAGAAGCAACAACAGGCCGTTGGAGAAAAAAACTGTGCAGAAGGCGAAAAGCCAAGGATTCAAAGGGGACAAGAGAGGTTCCCCGGATAGCCATAATGGTGGACCATTGGCTGCGGAGAGTAGAGACCAATAGCCCAAGAAAAAACCCATCCCAATGGAACTCAAGCACAGAACCCTCCTCACAGGTAACAGGGAGAAACTCCTGTGAAGAACACCAGGCTGAGAAATTCCGCCAGTGATGGTCGTAGACCTTAAGGGTACTGCCCTTCCGAGGATTCTGGATACACAGGGCCACAGCAGAAGAACAATCCAACGGTAACTAGCCTATGCCTTTCAATCTCCAAACCCCCAACACCAACTGGCTGAGAGCCTGACGAGACAGGTGAGGAAAGTTGAATGGAGAAGGGTACAGCAGCAACCTCCAAGGAGGAGCAACCGCCAGACGAAGAAGGAGGAGATACCAAGCCTGGTGTAGGCAAAGGGGGGCCACCAAAAGCACCAACACCCCCTCCAAACTGATCTTTGCCAAAACCCTGCTGAGAAAGGGAAAAGGTGGAAAGGCATAAAGAAGACCCCAAGGCCAAGGGAAACTCAGGGCATCAACCCCCCCCCCCTTCCTCCATGCAAGGCAGAAGGGAGCAGAACCTCGACAGAAGAGCATCTTGAGGGGACACAAAGAGATCCAACTAGGGCCTCCCGAACCTCCCCGACAGTTCCTGATAGACCAGAGGAGACAGGGACAGAGAGACCTAAGAAGGCGACTCAGCTGATCCGCGCATCCATTCTCCCTCCCCGGCAGATAGACATCCGTCAGACCCCGCAGATTGTCCTCCGCCCAGGACCCAATCAGATCCACCAGGAGAGCCAAGAAGAGGAAAGCGAGTGCCTCCAAATGGTTCAAGTAGGTACGGGCCACCTGATTGTCTGTCCGGACCTGAACCCACACGTCCTTCAGGCGATGGGCAAAAAATGCATGAGAGCCTTGAACACAGCAGCCAGTTCCTTTCAATTCAAGGACATCTGGCTCTCCACGGTGGACCCAGCACCCTGAGCAGAAAGAACTCGAAGGTGGCACCCCCCAACCCCAAAGACTGGTATCGCTAGTCAGGGTACAGAGAAGGGGAGGTTCCAGGGGCACCCCTTTCGCCAGGTTTTCAGGAGCCGACCACCACTGCAGCTGGAGAGAAATGGTCCGAGTCACAGGAACAGAGGCTTCGTAGTCCTGGGACCCCGGATCCCAGTGAGACAGTAGGTGATACACCAGATGGCAGAGGTGTTTGCCAACCCAAGGAACCAGAAAGAGAGAGGCAGACATGTCCCCTTGAACCCGCAACTTCTTCATTGCAGAGGCTGAAGAGGTCAACAGGAGGGATTCCAGATGAGACCCGAGACGGAGTTGGAGATCCGGATGTAGAAACACCAACCCTAACCTGGCATTGAAGAGAGCTCCGATGAACTGAAGTTCCTGAGAAGGGATGAGGTGGGACTTGCTGACATTCACAAGGAACCCATTGAGACTCCAGGCAAAGCTGCATTTGTGCCACATCCTCCAGAGCCTTAAGAAAAGACGAGGAAGAAATTAGCTAGTCGTCAAGGTAAGGAAACAAAAGAACCCCCTGAGTATGCAACAGATCCACCAGAGGAGCCAAGACCTTAGTAAACACCCGAGGGGCAGAGGCCAACCCAAAGGGGAGGACACAAAACTGAAAGTGGTGACCCAGACAAAGAACCGCAAATACCTCTGGGAGAGATGATGCACAGAAATATGGTGATAAGCATCCAAAAGATCCAAGGATGACAGAAAGCCCCCCGAGGCAACAAAGGGCAGGATTCGCTGAAAACTCACCATTTTGAACCTCTGGGAAGGCACATAGAAGTTCACGGCCTTGGGGTCCAAGATAGGGCGGAAGTCCCCTGACTGATTCGGCACCAGGAACATCAGAGTAGCAACCCTGACCCAACTCCGGTCCGGGAACAGGAACGATGGAACCCTTCTGGAGAAGATCCTGGATCTCCCGCTGTACCCCCGGCAGCTTCAGAGGATGCAGAGGAGTGGGAGTGGGAACAAAAAAATCTGGTGGAGGAGAAGAGAAGATGATAGAATAGCCTTCTACCACCAAGCGAAGCACCCAGGAATCAGTGATGTTGAGAGCCCAAGCGGAAGAAAACAGTCCAATCCGGCCGTCCACCTTGAGATAGTCAGGACTTGGCAGAGGCATCAAGAAAGGCAGCACCAGCAGGCTGTTGCCGGGACTTGGCAGAGAAGGGGGTGCCACGACCCCTCCCGCGAAAGGGCTGGGAGGAACCCTTCACCCTTGATGGGGGATTCCCAAAGACACGCCTGTAGCCAAAGCCCCGACCTCTCAGAGGAGGCCGCAGAGGCGTCAGAAGCTTACGATCGTCCACAGACTTCTTCAGGAGATCCTGAAGCCGAGACCCAAACAACTTAGCACCATCAAAGGGCAAGCGGGAAAGAGGGACTTTTAGAGGCTTCCACCTTCCAAGATCTCATCAAGATGTTACGGCGAGCTGAAACAATGGAGCCAGAAATTGCAGCAGCAGACAGAGAGTCAAATGTAATGTACGACAAAAAGTGAACCTGCAGCTCCATAAGGGACAGATGAGAATTAACGTCTTCTCCCTACTGCAGGGCTTCAGACAAGACCTGAAAATCATGAAGAAGAGACTGGACCACATATGAGGCATAAGCCCCCGCCCTGATTGCAAAGTTAGCAGCGGAGTAAGCTCTTCCAGCAGCACTGCCCACATTTGTATCTACCGGATCACTAGGAGAGGCGTCCTCAGAGATAATCGAACCACTGGATGCCAGACTCACCATGAGAGAGTCCACTTTAACGTTAGGAGGAAACTCAGTCAGAAAGTCCTGAAGAGGATACTTCTTGGCAAGGAACTGTGGGAACCCAGTCTTCTCAACATCAGCCCACTCATGGGACAGAAGACCCCCAACAGCCTTGTTAATGGGAAGAGCATCAGGCTCCCTCCGACGGTACTGGGAGAAATAATCCTCCTCCTTTGCCAGAGGAACAACAACTGGAAAGGCCAAATTGTCTTTAAGTGTGTGAGGACCTCCCTCAATTTGGCGCCTTTAACAAAGCGCCCACGCTGCTCCTCATCTGAGCCGTCAGGGTCAGGCGGAGAAGAACCCCTAGGAGCCAGAGGCATCGAGCCATCTCTAGCCGCAAAGGCAGAATCCACTGCCTTATTTATCATGGACTGCAGAACATCAATATCCATGCCTACCGGACGCTGGGACGCAGGATCTGAATCTGACCCAGAAGACCGGTGAGGACGTTTCTCTGAGCGTTTACCCTCCATACTGAGAAACACAACAGAGAGAAGGAGGGGGAAGCCCTAAAAAGGGGCGAGAACTCCGTAGCCAAGCAACCGACCCTGCCCCTTCAGACGGGGCGTGACGGAGAAGGTAATTGAGGGGCCTTGGAAAGGCCCAGGCACCGCCCCGCGTGGCGCAAAGGGAAGCAAGACAGGAGCCCAAGAGCAGGTCAGGCCAACGGGGACCCGAACCGCAGCACGAGCCAGACGGAGGCAGAAGGATCAGGTAAGACCTCCGACGGTACTGGGCACTCACGGGACACCGTAATGAAGCAAGCCCCCAGAGAGACAAGAAAAACAACCGCTCCTGAACACTCAAGCGTAAGGGCCAGAAAAAAGTCACCACCCAGCACCGCCGCACAACGGACGTTCGGCACATATTAAACATCGCAGGGCACAAAGTGGACAGGCAGCTTCCCCTATCGCTCAGTGCGGGAGTGGCTCAAAGCAAAACCACTGCCCCAGGGGAGCGGCGGCTACATATACAAACGGGGACACTAGAGCAGACCCCTAATCATCCAGATTCCGGTGTTTATCACCCCCACCATGCCCCTCCCCCGCCCCGCCTGCCTGCCCCACCGCAGACCCCGGTACACAAAAAAACAAATATACATACCGAGACTGGACCGGAAACGAACCGCCCCGTCCTGTAGATGGGTGTCCCAGCCGGAAAACAGAGAGAAAAAACAGGATGTTTCCTGTGTTGGTCCCACCCTTATAGGTCAGGTGGCAGGTACTTCCTGCCAGGCTGCCATATTGGGTGAGGACCTTTTTGTTTATGGGTGAATGCTGTGCCTGGAACACGAGGTGCTCCTTAGTGACTGTGACGAGGAAGACGGAGGAGGATGGTAAGAGGTCCTCTTCCCAGCTCCTACATAGTGAAGTTTCTGCTGCAAGACCTTCAGCTCAATATATGCATCAGAATGACACAATTCGGTGAGGATGTTGCCTACTGCAGGTGGAGGCCTCACTATTCAGCTCACCAAGGACAATACACAGATAAACACTCAGACGAAAACTAAACAAGAGAATGCATTTTAACCACTTTGGTGCTCATGACGGCTCCATGCCGTCATTAGTCCCGGTAGTCGTGTGTGCTCATGACGGCCTGGTGCCGTCAGAACGTTGGCGCTCCGCCCACGCGCGATTAATTCCCCGACGGTGCGGGCGAATTAATTAGTGGCCGGAGTTCTGACGGCTCCAGGGGGTCATGAGCACACGCCTACCCTGACGAAATTCGCGCCGCGGCGAAGGGTTTAATTAAAGTTGGCTGCTTCAGCTGCGCTTTAGTAACAAGAAAGGAAAAATACACAACAGACAGGAAAGCATTTCAGCAAACAAGAACCTTTTTGAATTGAAGCCTACATTACTTATGGTCAACTGTGACGTGAAAATCACACAATATATATCTTCGTGTAGTGCAGAACAATGTAGATGTTTGTGCAAAGCTTTTAATAACAGAAAAGCACCATCATATGTCCACACATAAGCAAACACAAGAGATTGAAATTTCACCCATAAGAAGTCTGACAACTTGGCAGCTACGTTAGATGTTATTAGGCAGTTTTTTATTTTTTATTTTAAGTGATTTCTTCATTGTTAGCTGTTTTGGGGTTAGACTTCAAAAGGCAGAAAATACCGGATTTCGCTGCTTTTGCTTATTTTGTTGAGAAGCAGGAATATAAATACAGGCCAGTCCCGAAACAAAAGGCCAGGTGGCGGCTCGCCCCCTCTCCGGCTCTTTCACATCTCCATACGTCATCACTCACCCATTACGCTTTGTATTTCCTCTCATTCGTCCCCGCCTCTTTCCTCTTTCATTCCACGTGACAAGCCATGCTAACCTTTTGTCGCTCGAAAGACAGCACCGCCACCCTGTGGCAATTTTTATTAATTACAGCAGTAAAGGAAGCCATCCAACCATCAAATAAATAGCAGTTCTCTTTTCCAGACACACCCTTTGAAAGCCCAGTGGTCTTCAAACTCTCCAATGCAGTACACCACCCGGTAGATGTAAAAAATAAAAATAAAATAAAAATCGCCCCCATATTATAAAAATAAAATAAAAATCGCCCCCCACATTATAAAAATAAAATAAAAATCGCCCCCATATATTTTTTTACAAGTTTTATTCTAGAAAATTGGCAATGTTTAAATATGCCCAACCATATTTGACTATTCAATAAAATACAATGGGGCAGATTTACAAGTCCCTTGCGTCCCTTTTACGCCGCCGTTGCGTCAATTTTGTGACGCAGCGACGGCGCAAAAGATGCACCCTGGTGCGGGGTACTTACAACGTGACGCATCTGGGAGATGCGTCATGTTGTAAAGCCCTGCACCAGAAGGAGGCGTTCCTGCGCAGGGGAGGCGTTTCGGTGCAGGAACTCCTCCTAAAAGTGCCTGAGTGACATCTACAAAATTTCACTCAGTCACTTTTGGGCCCAAGCTGCGTCGAAACCCTGCGCCTGCTTGAAGCAGGCGTATGGATTGACGCAGCTTTGTAAGAATAGGGCCCCCCAAAGCCTTGCTGAAGCTGCGTCGCGCTTGCGACGCAACTCCAGCAATGTGCCGCTTTTACGGCACAGATGCCTGACGCATCTGTGCCGTTTTTGCCCCATGGTGCGCCGCATTGTAAATGCGGCGCATCCATGGTGGCGTAGGCATGGCGCACAATAAGTGGCGCATCCCTGCTGATATGCAGGTATGCGTCACTTATTGTAAATCTGCCCCCTGGTTGCCAACATGTAATGGGCAGCCAGGTTTTACTAAAGTGTAAAAATATTCACAGTGTGATTTTTAATCTGAAATGGAGGTCAGGGGGAGGGGCTTTAAGTTCATTTGAAGGCCCTCCCCCTTTGATACCTGCTCCCAGCAAGGCTATGAGTGACACATGAAGTAAGTGATGGCACGTTACAGAGTGGCCTATAGCAGCGCTGTTCTTTTTATTATCATGAAGATTCTCTTGGCATGTGCCTGACGCCCCCTGTTATTAATTAAGGCCCCTCCAGTGGGGCCCAACACCAGTTTCAAACCCTCTACTTCACCCACAACAGGGAATGTAGTCAGTGGAGGCAGTTTAAAATAAACTACCTTACCTCCAATTGCAACCTAAAGTCTTGGGGACTCATGTATGAGAAGTGACGCATCGCTGCGTGAAAGCAGCGATGCGTCACTTCTCAGTGCGCCCTCCTTGCAACATGATTGATGCGTCATATTTATAATATGACGCATCATGTCGCTAGAAGTTACAAATACGTCAGTATTTCTGATTTATCTGTATGGCGCAAAAGTGATGTATTGCTGGAGTGTGTCAAAAAATTGACGCAACTCCAGCAATGTGTCCTTTCACATGGGGCAAGCTCCACGTGAAAGGGCCTGCGTCAGTCGTACGCCTGCTGTGAGGCAGGCGTAAGATATTGACGCATTTGCGTCCTAGAAGTGGCAGAGTGAAATCTCATAGATTTCACTGTGTCACTTCTACGACCCTTTCTTGCGTCAATACGCCCCCCTTGCATACATTATACCTTGGCGCAGGTATAATGTAGCGCAGGGGTTTACAAAGTGACGCATCTACCTAGATGCGTCACTTTGTTAATATGGCCGAACAAGGCAGATTTTTTACGCCACTGGTGCGTCACAAAAAGTGACGCACCGGCGGCGTAAAAGTGACGCACACCCTCATAAATGAGGCCCCTGGAGTGAACAACAGTTTTAACGAGCCCAGCATTGTAAACAGTGGGGTGTTCAGTGTTATCATAGTAAGAACTGAGCTAAAAATGGCGCCTGATGAAAAACTTTGTTTTGCACATTTGTCTTTTAGTAAAATGCCATAGGCATTATGAAGATTATCGGAATTTCCAGAAAGGTATATAGGGGACCGTGCCTGCCTTGTGTCAGCTCTTGAATGCCACAAGGTGGAAGGAAGATTTGGAGCCAATTAAGTCGACATTCACTTGCCCACAACTTATTGTGGCATTAGATGTATTGTCTGTAAGGCAGTATGATTGCTTCTCTAAACTGCAGATATATTTTCTGTTTCAACTGCTCACTTCGGGCCATATTATCAAGCAAAGGCGATACATTATCGCAGCTTTTATCGGCAGGAAACTTGTGAATTCCAATAGCAGCCCAGGTTGTGGTGTTAACCTGGGCTGCTATGGAAATTCACAAGGGCATATTATCAAGCCCATTATCGCCGCTTTATCGGCAGTTCCCTGCCGATAAAAGCGGCGATAATGTATTGCCTTTGCTTGATAATATGGCCCTATGATTTTTTGTATTCTGGGACAGTGTCTCCACGTACTGCTCCGAGGACAGAAAATCAGGCCCCACAGCAAATTGTAGAGATTCACAAGAAAAGGGGGAAACCCAGTAACCCACGGACTCGGTTGGAACATCGATTAAGAACGCAAATAGTCCTTATGAAGGAGGTGTAGCCCTTGACTTCCACAGCAATAGTTTCTTAAGGAACACTTCTTACAAGTGAGTTTTTACTTATGCATTTCATGCATTTATTTTCTTTTTCTTTAGAACAAATCACTGTTTCAAAGATCAAGCAATGTCAAATGACACCTTAAATTAAGGTGCTCCCATTGGGTGACGGCACACTGAAAAGTGATGCAGTGAAAAACAGTGCCCTGTTGCTATATACAATACCATTTAAATGTGTCTGACAGGGATAGTATTGTTTTGTTCTTGCATGGGACTAATGCAAACTGGTGTATAGCTAATAGATATACTGTTTTACTTTGAATTGTTGAAGAGTAAAGAGTCGTGTTGGCAAGCTGAGAGTTGCATCCTAGGAGTTGAAAGTAATAGAAACTGTTGTTTTTCTCTTGTATGGGATTGATGTAAATAGGTGCTAAGCTAACAGATACACTGTTTCACATTGATTTATAGAATCTACTGGAAGTATACTATATTTTCTGCAATCTTGAATGGATATATTTCCCCATGAGCTCTTAAGGTGAGCCCCCTTTTTAGGTCTCGGCTGCACGCGCGGAAGCGCGTGTCCGCCGACAGCCTATTGTTGCCGTGTCTCCTTTCCAGGAGACACTGCTGGCCGCTCGCATCGCCTTGGAGGCGATTTGAAACGAGCACGCGCACTCTCGCGCACTCTCACACACACACACACACACAGAAGCGCCCATGCACGCACGCACGCACGCACATACAGCCTCCCACACACACATACACACGCACACAGACACACGAGTGCTGCCCCCCTCGCCCGCCCGCCCCCCCCCCCCACACCGCACCGCACCGCACACCGCACACCGCACCCCCCAGCCCTTTCTAACTTACCGGGGCAATCTCGGGGGACTCCGCCGCTGCAGCTCTTGCCAGCTCCTTTCACGGGGCTCCCTCTTGGTCAAGGGAGCCCCGCAACAGTCGCGTAACCTCCTGCTGGCGGGCCCGGGGTTCTCCACTGCTCACAGGAGCCCGGGCCGCGATACGCATGCCTCCTCTTCCGGTCCTGACGCGGCCCCGCCCCCGTCACAGGCGACATTGCCTGACTTCCGGTGGGGATAGCGAAAGCGATCGGAGCCGGTCGCGCGCCCCTTACAAGTATTCCCAAGTGTATCTGAATCAATAACGTGTGGGTTCCTATCAACCTAGTTTTGTTTTCAATTTAAAGGGACGCCAAAAAACGCCCACAATGCATTCGGGATAAAAATGTGGAGAGGTGCATTCATCAAATGATTTTGAATACTATACCATAAAGGAAGACAAGAGGCAGAGATGTTTTTTGTTGTAAATGAAGCTGCGTAAAAGAATAAAAGCATGCCAATCATGCAGCCCTCAACCAGCGCCAGAACACAGCAGCAGGAGTTGGTAAAACAAACTGAGGAATGCTGAGGTTTTCAATTTCAATCGCGCCAAACTAAACTACAGAGCAAGGTCATGACCCTCGGGGACTGCCAACGTCAAAAGACTGCTCTGTCGGCCAAAGCTCTGCCCCCTCCTTAAAGTCCCTTAGGCGGTTCTGTGGGTTTGGCATTGCAAGGCGGATGGGGCGCTTTCAAAAATGGGCTTGAGGGCAGGTAATGTCGAACGGCTTCAATGTTAAAATGAATGGGTCAAGTGATAAAAAAAATATGCATCTGGGGGATGGTTTAAGTCATACGAAAGTTGCATACAAAACAATTAAGTACACAAAAATACAATGTACGTGATATATTGTAACCGCTCCGTTCTCCAGGCAGATAGATGCACGTTCATTTTGTGCATCCTTACCAGCAGAGGACATTCAAGCCCGATATTCCTTTAAAAGCCTGCATGTTGGGTAATGTTAAAAGCTCTAAATTAAATGCTGCGAGACCTATTGCATTGTAAATGCTTGTTTTGAAATGTGGTTATGGTGCTACCTTTCTTTGCTTGATGTAGAATAGCTGGTATAGATTCAAATCTATGTTTATCCTTTTGTGGAAAAGTACATTTTGCCATGTTCTGTGTCCCTACGCCTCATCCATCATATGTTATGTGTGCATGATCAAATATGCATATGTACTCCCCATGTCCGATTAATGACGCAATTACAGTTGTGTCCACCTCTAGTATGCCAGTTTCCAGTCTTCGTGAATACTACGAATATCAGGCCTATGTAAAGCTACGTTGCCACGTTTCTCAGTGTGCACGTTATTCCATTATAAAGTCCCCGTTTCTAGGCCTCAAAAGGGCCTGGACACCAGATTCAGCTCCTGTCTCCTGAAGCCTCGCTGAGGAGCGATACAGCCCCCACCTGTATCCTCGACCCTTCACTTACTTCCTGCCTCGCAGTGCCCGGCCCAGCCTGGCTCAGTCTCTGAGTCTGCCAAAAGTATGTTATAGTTCCAGTTATCAGTTCAGTCCTCCTTCTCTGCATTCCTAAACTACTGAACTGCATCAATAGTTTCCGTCATTGTCTAGCCTTCTCGTCTCCACGTTAGAGAAATACTGTATTAATGGTCATTTAATATTCTTCAACACGCACTACATGTAGAATAATGCATGGTCCAGTCTTAGAATCAAGTTAGCCTTTCCCCTCCTGACTTCCAGTTTATATCAACATGTTCCCTAAACATCAGATACTAGATAGGGTTTAGGTACATGTCGCTCCGACCCTCCAGACTTCAGTCTCTGCTCCTAGCACAGAGTTCATAGCCCCCAGCTTCTCCTAGTGATACGTCATTGCTAGTTTGCGCGCACCATCAGGTTAGAGGTCCCGGCTCCTTAGGTAGCCCCCTCCATGGTTTCCGCCCCATTCATGACATATTCTGCTACGTTTGCACCACATGTCCATGTATACGCCCAGTTACACCTCTTTTTACCCTTATCTTTCGCGACTGCTACGCGTCACACCTTCTGCTCCACCCACTGCTACGCCTACTGCAATGTAATGCTATGTGTTTGCGTTATGTATATATGCTCATGTATTGTTATTAAAAGTCAGCGCGCTCATCCCAGATCCAGCCCCAGCAGCTGCTGGGCCCTGCCATCCTATTCCCATGCAGGTTGTCCTGTTCCTGTCCTTATGCTGTATTAAACCTGCAAAACTCCCACTACCTCGAATCTTGACTCTTATTTATTGAGCTATCTGTTATGATATATGTCTAGTCAAAAATAGGGTATTATTTATTTATTTACCACATAATGGCGCCCGAACAGGGACTTGCCCTTTCCCCACGCGTCGGTGAAGCCACGCCGACCCCCTGACCCTCTGCAGTCGTGACGGAACTCTTCTGCGCAGTGGCAGATATTTCTGCTCAAGTATCCCTCAGGCCCACGGAGGAGACGGAGGAGGCGGTCCAGCATCCAGACGAGACGGTGGAGGAACGCGGCGAGTCCCGACCAGAGCCCAAGCCAAGAGTCCAAGGTCCGAGGTATCCGGAGGTCCACCCGTAACTGAAGTCCGAAGTCCGAAGTTCGTCGTCCGTCGTCGTAGCAGTCCAGTCCAGTCTGAGGCCTTCCGTTCTTGCTGCCCGGTGAGTACCGTTACTGGGGTGGTATCTAGACAGGGTCAATTTAATTGACTCTGGTCTGTGGGTTGGTGGTACACAGTCCCACAAACGAAGTGTCCACGTCGGTGGATGCGGGTCCTGACGTGTCTCTTTATGAGACCGGTAAGTTTCGTACTGTTTCAGCAGTGCATCTAGTTTCTGTTCTAGCCAGTTTCTGTTCTCGAGAAAATTTATGTGTTCTGTTCTCAGTATTTCCAGGTAGTATTCTGTTCGAACTGTTATTTTTAAATGTTTTTCATGTATTCCAATGTCGTGGTATGAATGGGGAATAAGTATCGTGTTCATTGTGTATTGTATTGTGTCTAGATTACAGTTCAGTCATGCCCATATTTTCCAAGTTACGTCAGTTAAAAACTAGAAAGGGTCTGCTGGAAGCAGCAGTTCCCGTCCCGTCCAGGGACAGTCCAGGTCACTTTATGTATCAGAAACATGGCATAAGTGCCATATTGTATCTAGATTTATGGGTAGAGTATACCAAACAGTTAGAAGAAAAGTATAGATGGCCCGTATCGGGTACATGGGATGCCGAGTGCATCATGCGAGTAGAAGAAGCATTATGGAAAAAGAAAGCCAGACAGTCACAGAAAGATGCCATTGAGTTATGGCGTAAAGAAGCTCATAAAAGAACCGAAAAAGAAATCAGAAAGTCAGAATTAAGTAGGGAATCCTTAGAGCGAGCCCAAGAAAAAGAATTAATCGAGATAGGTGAACAAGTCAAAACTGAACAGAGAGACAGACAGAGGAATGCCCTTATTAAGGGTATGTATCCTCTTCTTGCCGAGGGCTTGCCAAAAGCGACCCCGGAGGCATCCAGTAATTTCCCGCCACCATTAGTTCCGACCAAGCTACGTTACAAACCGACCGCAGCTGATATTTTCATTTCGTCCTATCTGGACGACACAGTCCCAGAATATGCGAATCCTGTTCGCGCTCCGCCAGTCCCTGTAAATCAGGCACATCCTGCTCCTCCAGACACCGGGGCACCCCATGCAGTACCTGCTACGGTACCCCCGGTCCAGCCAGCATTTCAATTTCCCGCTCCGCCACGAAGAATATCAGTCGACGATTCTAGTCTAGGGGCCGCAGGAGGAGGTCCTCCTCAAACCCCGCCGCCACGCAAGCGTTTATCAGCACTCGAATTACATGCTCAAGCATCACAGCGTACTCCCAAGAGTAATAAGTCTGTTGCAGAAATCAGGCAAGCCCTTGGCGAATGTGCCTATGACCCAGTCCCAGGCGAGAATAATATGGTTTTATATTCAGTACGCGTAAGGAGGGTGACCGAGTATCTAGTCACCCTACCCAATATGAAAGAAGATCTAGACAGAATATATCGTTTCATCCGTACAGGGGATGATCCAGAAAGTATTAGTGATGCCATGTCTCAAAGGAAGGCTGAGATCCAGCGTATGATATTAAAGTTTTTAATTAACTGTCTAATAAGAGAACAAGATTACCCGTCTAAAGATCCGGCCGAAATGAAAACCCTGACAAAGTGGAGTGATAATATAGCTGAGGGTAAGCACAATACCATTAGTGCCATGGAGAGTATGTACAAGAAAATCCGTAGAGAAATAATAAAGATACACGAACAACGTAAAGCAGCACAAGTAAGCGAGAAAGAAAGTAACTCTGATCCTGAAGAGGTAGAGGACGAGAATCCCGCCAGAATAGCGTATGTAGGAAAACCTAGATTTCCAGATCGCCATTTACGCCTAGAACACAAGTCAACTTTCCATCATTCAGCACCAGAACAAGGTTCCCTAGAACAAGTGTTCCAAGCTACCGATCACATTCTGAAATCACGAATCGGTTACAGTGAGTTAAGTACCATGCATGAACAAGAACTAGCCCGATCAGCAGTCCGATGGATTACTGATTCTACCACTTTTCCAGACGAAATAGTGGCACAAATGTTTCTGAAATTGCCCCCAGCCGAACAGCGACTGGTGGGTATGTATATGATTCAGCACCTCATTACATTGTATGAGGGTCAGCACTCTGATCCAGGTCCGTTACACGATGTCCTGAACGAGTTACTCCAGTATAGATGGAGAGGTCTAGGTACCGATTTAATTAGTGTCATTCTAGAACAGCGTCACAAATATAGAACGTTTCTGAACCCGCATTTTGTTCATGTCTCACCCCCAGAAAGTAAACCATTTTACATGGAAAGACAGAACCCGTTACGAGAAGTGCACCCAGTTAAGACAGAGGACGGTGAAATGCAACGAGTGTTTGTTTACACTCCAATAACAAAGATGGAACTCCTCGAGATGAAGAAATTAATTCCCTGTCATGACAAAGATCCAGCAGGGTTCCATAGAGAATTAAAAGACATGCTCCGTATGGGAGAATACACTTACCCAGATATCATTAAAATGTTAAAGGTCCTGTTGCCCGCAGGGGTGTATGAAAAGCTAAAGGAAAAAGAATGGGAGGTGGGAGAGAAAAAGATAGATTGGGCAGTTCTAGAAGCCGAAGACAAGGCACGAGTACCAGGTACCGGTCTTGGAGATAAATGTAAAGAATTACCAGAATTATTAATACAAGTTTTACCCAGATTATTGACAACTAGAAAAGAAGACTGGGATGCAATCTCAGCCTGTAAACAGAAACAAGAAGAAGATATTAGTGATTTTTATTCTAGGTTTGAAAAATGCTTCAGTATCAATAGTGGCCTCAAGACAAGTAGTGAGTCATACCCTCACCTTTTTGTTACTAAATTAGTCGAGAATTCAAGCCCACAAGTTAAAAATCGAGTTCTGAAAGTCGAGAGTACCTGGCAAGCTAATACTCCGTCCCAGATGCTCCAGATGCTCCAGTACCACCAGAATAGAATCAGGGAAGAGCAAGAACACGAAAGAAAACGTATGAAAGACACGAAAATGAAAGTACTAGTTGCACAATCTGTTCCTCAAGACAGTCAGAAGAGGGGTCCGAATCAAGCCAGTCATCCTGCAGCTCCTGTTAAAGGGAATTGCAATTATTGTAAACAGCCAGGTCATTTTATAAACGAGTGTGCAGTTCTGAAACACAACATAGCTACTGGTAAAACTAAAGAAAGACCACGTCCGCCTAGACAAGAGCAAGTTTCACAGACTCCTCAGCCACAGAATGCACAACAGACAGTTACAGTACCGCAGCCTATCGCTGCAACACAGCACGTTACATCGCAGATGTACCAGTATGCACAGTCTGAGTATCCAGAGTACCAGCAGTATTCATGAAACAGCCTAGAGAGGGAGGTAGGCTTGCCTCTCATCGAGATACCTGTAGATCAAGAAGGTCCCTATGTTCACAGTCAAGTATTAGGGAAAGACAGAAAGTTTTTGATTGATACAGGGGCAAGTAGGACCACAATTAGTCATGCCGAAGTTCCAGGGGCTCCGCTCTCAGGCTCAAGAAATGTTTCCCTTGGATTTTCAGGAAAACCTATCGTAAATGAGATCTCAAAGCCAGTTACTCTAGAAGTAGGTCCATTGTCCCGCACTACTGATCTGTTACTTACTAAGTCATGTCCAGAAAACCTGTTAGGCATTAAGACACTGAAAGAGTTAGGTGCAGTTATATGCTGTTCCCCAGAGGGAATACGATTGTTCCTACGTGACTTTAAGGGTCACTATGTATTACGAGATTTTGATTCAAGACTGTCTAATGTTCCGCAGCATTTATGGGCGCAAGGTCCAACTGATGTAGGTTATATGCAAATCACACCCTATCGTGTGACTCTCAAGCCAGGTGTAGTGTTACCACGAATCAGACAGTACAGATTGCCACCTGAGGCTGTAGCAGCCTTATCCAAAATTATTGACGAGCTCATCGCTCAAGGAGTAGTTGTAGAAACTGACTCCAATGTATGTAATTCTCCGATCATTCCAGTTATGAAACGTACTGATCCTAATGCACCCCCAGTATATCGATTAGTGATCGACCTACGAGAGCTTAATAAATGTATTATTCCTCAGTACCCAGTTGTCCCAGACATCTCTTCCCTATTGACAGCCATTGATTCCGAAGCCACGTTCTTCACAGTAATAGACCTCAAGAATGCATTTTTTAGTGTTCCTATTCATCCAGACAGCCAGTTTCTTTTCGGATTCTGTTTAAATGGAAGGAGCTATATGTTCACACGCGCTCCTCAAGGTTTCACAGAAAGTCCTAGTATTTACAGTCAAGCACTCAAGAGACAACTAGACAACATTCACATGCCAACTGACACTGCCCTGCTCCAGTATGTCGATGATCTACTGATCACAGCCCGTTCTGAACGTGCTTGCGAGCGAGCGTCCCTTACAGTCTTGTATTTCCTGGCCGAGATGGGGCACAAGGTGTCCCCTTCAAAGCTTCAATTCTGTGTCCAGCAAGTGGTATACTTAGGACACTTACTGTCCAAGAGGGGTAGGCAGTTGACACCAGACCGTATCCAGTTAATAGCGAGTCTTCCTCAGCCCAAGACCCAGAAGGAGGTACGTGCTTTTATCGGCCTCACTTCTTATTGTAGACAATGGATTCCTCAGTATGCATTCCTAGCCAAGCCACTGATACGGTTAACGACACAGGAGGCAGCCGTATCGACTGTCCTCCCTTGGACATCTGAACATACACTTAGTTTCAACGAGTTAAAGAAAGCTTTATGCCAAGCTCCAGTTCTAGCCACACCGAACTACAGTAAGCCTTTTACACTTTTCGTCACAGAACGCGAAGGTACAGCATTATCTGTTCTCACACAAGATCAAGCAGGACAAAACAAGCCATGTGCTTATTTTTCTAGCACATTAGATCCTGTAGCCCAGGCTCTGCCTGCGTGCCTCAAGTCAGTTGCAGCCACAGCACTAGCTATCAGACAAAGCGATTCCATAGTTTTAGGACACTCCCTGACAGTACAAGTTCCACACTCCGTAGAAGTTCTTTTAAACCGAACACAGACTCAGCACTTGACAATTGCACGTTTAACCGGTTATGAATTGACACTGTTCCAGCCACACATAGAAATCAGACGCTGCAACACCCTGAATCCTGCTACACTGTTACCATCAGCTAATTCGAATTCTGCCACACATGACTGTGTGGAAGTAGTTAACATTACGACAAAGCCAAGACAAGATCTGACAGATATTCCGTTACCAGATCCCGACCTGACACTTTATGTGGATGGTTCATGCCTAAGAACTAGTACAGGAGAACTAGTCGCCGCGTATGCAGTGACTACTGACACTGAAGTTATTGAAACACACCGTATTGATACCCTGTCCGCTCAAGCAGCAGAGCTAGTTGCTCTGACACAAGCCTGTATACACGCCAAGAACCTGAAAGTTAATGTTTACACAGATTCACGTTACGCATTTGGAGTCGTACACGACTTTGGAGTGCTCTGGCAGGAGAGAGGTTTCATGACTTCTCATGGAACCAAGATTCAGCATGGTCTCCTTATTCAAGCTCTGTTAGATGCCATACACTTGCCGACATCCATTGCCATCATGAAGTGCAAAGCACATACGAAAGTTACTGACATTATTTCCCAAGGTAATGATCTAGCAGACCGCACAGCCAAGCTTACAGCACAGACTCCAGACATTCAAGTTAATCCGACACAGACACACACTCCAGATCCGACTACATGTATGACAGTTAAGGACCCTACACAAGATGTCATAGACATACAGTTACATGCTACTCCCGATGAAATCAAGAAATGGTCCGAACAAGGAGGGGTCCAGACAGACCAAGGATGGTTAACGAAGGGTAGAGCCACATGGTTTCTCCCCGACTCTATGGTTCAAGTCATTATTAATACCGCACATAGTCCAGCACATCTAGGAGAAAAAGCTATGTTAGACAGTATCCAGAACATTTGGTTCAACAAGCATTTACGAGCTGCAGCCAAGCAGAAAGTCCGTACCTGTATGATATGTTGTCAGTTCAATCCAGGTAAAAGTGTCCAGGTGGAACAAGGTGGATTCCAGCCTCCTGACCACCCTTTTGAAGTCCTCCAGATGGATTATATTCAGATGGAGCGATGTCGAGGTTTCAAGTATGTCCTTGTAGTCGTATGCGCTTTGTCCAGGTGGACAGAAGCATATCCAGTCCCAGATTACACAGCCGCGACCACTGCCAAGCAGTTGGTTTGTGAATTCTTCCCTCGTTATGGACTCCCTAGAGTCGTATATTCTGACAACGGCCAGCCATTCTCCTCAGAGTTAATGAAGCACGTTTCCCTTTTGTTAGGGTACCAGTGGAAGTTCCATTGTGTACGCCATCCTGAAGCAGCCGGTCTCGTAGAGAGACATAACCAGACCCTGAAAGTCCGAATCGCCAAAATATGTAAAGAAAAAGGTGTGGACTGGCTAGTAGCCCTGCCAGTCGCTTTATTTTATATGCGCATGGTCGCACATTCCAGATCAGGTCTGTCCCCGTACGAGGTCGTATTCGGCCGCCCCCCTAACATGTGGGGTACTCCTAGACCCCGAAGTATTACCGATGTTTCAAGTAATATGCTGACAGATTACCTAGCTTCCTTGATGTCTGCCCTCAACTCATGTCGTTCACAGGTTGCCGCCGCATTTCCAGACAATACCGAGGTGGCACCGCATGAAATCGTCCCAGGATCCATGGTGATGGTCCGCAACTTTGACAGATCAAGTCCGCTGGAGCCTCGTTGGAAAGAGCCCCGACAGGTCCTCCTCACCACCCGTACAGCCGTGAAGTTGGAAGGACGCAAGGGCTGGGTGCACCTTTCTCATGTTAAACTTTTTAAAGGACTAAAACCCGTCTTAAAGAACATTTCCCAGGATTCAAAGGATTGCCAGAATATTGTTCTCAAGGACTGTCCCGCAAATGACATTGCTACAACCCCTACCCTGTTAGAGAAAACTCCGCAGCAGGAGTATAAACAAAAACTACGGTCTAGTAAATTAAGTCAGCCAGTTTGATTGTCTAAGTCCTCCCCTAGGTGAAACGGTTAGACTGTTTCTGACATGTATAAAATAGACCCCCATAGTGAGAGAGTTAGTCAAAACTCAATCCGATGTATCGTTTTTCTATGTTTCATATTGTTTTCCAGCCTTATGATTTCCTGCACCAGTTATGCATTTTACCTATGTTTCCCAGTTTCACATGTAAATAAGTCTGCTAATGCTACAGTAGAGCACATGTTTAGTGATCTGCCTCCTCATGAACTGTCTTACCGCCTCGCCATGCGTAATAACTCATTTATCCGCATGTTACATTACTCACACCAGACCAGCAATGCCACTAATTGTTGGGTGTGTGGTCGACTCCCCCCTTTCCAGACACCGAAGGGAGTTCTGCCACTTTTTCCTTATCCATTTTCACATAATGGTTCGTGTGGAGCATGGTCCACGTTAACGTCATCCTCAACAGATATGTCTTTTCTTAACAGTACATGTTTCCCAGACAAGCAAGGTCTCCCTCACCGAACAGGTTTAGATCTAGAAAATGAAGTGTATAATTTAGGTAATTATTCTTCGAATTTTATGGTCCTGAATGTTCAGTCTGATACTACTCCAGACTTACCCGCTATTTCAGTACTACCAGTCAAAGGCGAATTATGTGTCCGAAATAATGGTTCCGTACATGTAGGACATAGTGATTGTACTACTATTGTCAAGTATAGTGACAGTGGGAAATCTATTTTCAAAGCTTCACGTCATCCATATTTTATTTGTGGTCAGACCGCATATGTTAGTCTGCCCCTCGATTGGGAGGGAACCTGTTACATTGCCTTCCTACTGCCACCAGTTTTCCTAGCCCCACCTGATTATCATAGAAATACACATCTAGTACACATTAGACATAGAAGGGAGTCCCCAATTGTCGATTATACTGAAACTACTCTAGAACAATATACCGATTTCAATAAAGGTTTCTTCTTCTTTATAGGCCCTGTCCAGAATAGTAAGTTGATCCGTAGGTTAACCAGAACCCTCGAAGCTGTAGTAAATGAGACTGCCTCTGCTCTAGGTAACTTAACCGAAGAGCAATCTGCTATGAGATTTGTCGTTTTACAGAATCGTCTCGTCCTTGACGTCATACTGGCCGATAGGGGCGGGGCCTGTAGAGTCATCGGATCTAGTTGCTGCATTTTCATTCCAAATAACGCGCCGTCTGTCTATTCAGCTATAACCAGACTCCATAAAATTGCCCATCTGTTACACCAAGATCCAGGCACCTGGACATGGTCCGGTTGGTTCTGGAATATAATTTCCGCATGGGGATGGAAAATATTGTCCTTTCTAGGTATTGCAGTAGCGATTATATTCAGCTGCTGCCTCTGTATACAATGTGGCCCTGCGATTTGCGGCATTTGTGCTACCTCTTGTATTCCTAGTCCCAAGCCCCGTTCTAAATCCCGTTCCAGGATAATTCGAGACGAGCAAATGATACTGTATGAAATGATAGATGGTATCATGAATATTGATGTTTCCTGATGGAAACGTAGTGACAAGGAGGGAATGTGGAAAAGTAAATTTTGCCATGTTCTGTGTCCCTACGCCTCATCCATCATATGTTATGTGTGCATGATCAAATATGCATATGTACTCCCCATGTCCGATTAATGACGCAATTACAGTTGTGTCCACCTCTAGTATGCCAGTTTCCAGTCTTCGTGAATACTACGAATATCAGGCCTATGTAAAGCTACGTTGCCACGTTTCTCAGTGTGCACGTTATTCCATTATAAAGTCCCCGTTTCTAGGCCTCAAAAGGGCCTGGACACCAGATTCAGCTCCTGTCTCCTGAAGCCTCGCTGAGGAGCGATACAGCCCCCACCTGTATCCTCGACCCTTCACTTACTTCCTGCCTCGCAGTGCCCGGCCCAGCCTGGCTCAGTCTCTGAGTCTGCCAAAAGTATGTTATAGTTCCAGTTATCAGTTCAGTCCTCCTTCTCTGCATTCCTAAACTACTGAACTGCATCAATAGTTTCCGTCATTGTCTAGCCTTCTCGTCTCCACGTTAGAGAAATACTGTATTAATGGTCATTTAATATTCTTCAACACGCACTACATGTAGAATAATGCATGGTCCAGTCTTAGAATCAAGTTAGCCTTTCCCCTCCTGACTTCCAGTTTATATCAACATGTTCCCTAAACATCAGATACTAGATAGGGTTTAGGTACATGTCGCTCCGACCCTCCAGACTTCAGTCTCTGCTCCTAGCACAGAGTTCATAGCCCCCAGCTTCTCCTAGTGATACGTCATTGCTAGTTTGCGCGCACCATCAGGTTAGAGGTCCCGGCTCCTTAGGTAGCCCCCTCCATGGTTTCCGCCCCATTCATGACATATTCTGCTACGTTTGCACCACATGTCCATGTATACGCCCAGTTACACCTCTTTTTACCCTTATCTTTCGCGACTGCTACGCGTCACACCTTCTGCTCCACCCACTGCTACGCCTACTGCAATGTAATGCTATGTGTTTGCGTTATGTATATATGCTCATGTATTGTTATTAAAAGTCAGCGCGCTCATCCCAGATCCAGCCCCAGCAGCTGCTGGGCCCTGCCATCCTATTCCCATGCAGGTTGTCCTGTTCCTGTCCTTATGCTGTATTAAACCTGCAAAACTCCCACTACCTCGAATCTTGACTATTATTTATTGAGCTATCTGTTATGATATATGTCTAGTCAAAAATAGGGTATTATTTATTTATTTACCACACTTTAGTGAACCCTGGTCGGGGTCCTTGTGCATATTTTGTAACTATTGATGTTGGATACATGTGGTTCCTCTGGTAGGACCCTATCGTAGCTTAGAGGATTTTTGTTCTCGTGAGCCACACATTTTGAAGGCGAGTCGCCACATGGCGTCCTCCTTCTTCCTTTGATTTTAACCATTGTACACACACTATATTAAAGTAAGGTATTTTTCTCTTACAGGCTGTCCTTTCTTCTCTTTAGTCCTGAGGAAGACCCAATGTGATGCCTAGTCATTTAACACACACACATAGGGTCGAAACATCAATGGTATTGCTAAATGCTACATGTCATCCGTCAACTATCCTAAGAAAGTTTATAAAACAAAGTGAAAGGATAGTTTGAACCTTGAATATAAGGAGAACATATATTTCCGTTTTTCTCTTTGTTCCTTTTATGTTCTCATATATGTTATGTTGTTAATTATTGTTGTGTCTATATTGTAAATATTCCTTTTTTCACCAAGCACTACAATGTCATGTAGTATTGTTGTTTGATTTAGTATATATTTAGAATGTGTTTTGGGTAGCTTACAAGAAAAACATTAAGAAAAGTAAATAGGTTTTGCTTGATACAGTATTTGATATATGACGTTGAATATACCAAATCAAAAAGGTGTTTTTTGTTGTGTTGTGTTTCTTTCAATAAGGTGCTGTACATGTCGTGTTAATTTGATGACAGGGGATTAATAAGAGTAACACTGCTTCTTGTTTTGGACAAAGGGATCGTAATTTGACCCTTTGTTACAGATGTTGAAAGTTCAACATCATACCAAATGCTTTTGCTAAGGAATTTTGCTACCCAACAGAACACATTGTAGCTTATAATTCTGTACCCAGGTTACGAGGGACACAGGGAAACCCCATTATATTTAAAGGTCTAATAGAGCAGGTGCCTACCTGCAAGGGTTTGTGAACTTCATAAATTGAGCATTTAATAATGTTTTAAGCTATGTCCGAAAGGGAAGCTTTGTCCTGTAGTGAAGAATATATCAACAAACTCATACAGGACGTAGGAGACTGTGGGTTCTTTGGAACAGGGACACTAATCCTAGAAATCACTTTAAATGATAAACTTTTGAAACTGGAGAAAGGGAAAATAAATTGGTACTTTAAACTACATGGCCATCTTTTAACAAAATTCTTACAACAGAACATCCCCAAAGAGTTGCAAGTTGGAACAAACCTGCAATATTAGTGGATATTCCAAAATTTCTGAAGATTTTTAGCTTCATGGCCAATAATTGTTCCAGACATTGGATGGTGTTAGGTGTGGAAACAGCACTTGAATATGTTAAGAAATTGAGAAACGAAAAAGAGGATCTAAAAAAAGAAGTCCTAGAAGACAGAGCCATAAGCAATGCTAAGGAAGCTCTAGAGAGGGCAGAACAAACTATCATTGAGATTAACAACATCACACAGGCAAACAAAATTGTACACGCTAGAAAAGACTTACGAGCATACGATAAAAAAGTAAATTACCCATACCTAGGTGACGATTATTATGAGCAAGACAATCAGGAATACTACACGAACCGAGGATGACAGGGACCCAGACGCTTCAACACTTTTTCAGATTAAGCCCATCGCTGCGCCCGCCGGCCAACAGCCGTCGCGAGCACTACCTCTAGAGTGCTGCGCATGTCCATTGACTGACGCGGCCCGCCCACTCAATCAAACCGCCGCACCGCGGCGGAATTCACGCCGCGGTTACGCATTTAATTGGTGGGAAGTGGTTCGGACAGTGACTTAGAACAGACAGGACAAGCACAGGGGTTGGCATTTTTAGTGGACGGTTCATGGATGCCCCACAGAAGGAGAGGGCAAGACTAGAAATGGAACAGGGGTCGAGGGAGAGACAGGGGTTGGAACAAGGGACTGAACACCCAGAAAGGGAGGAGAGGAGCCAGGTACTTCCCACAGGAGAATCACGGGGAAATACAAACCCAATGACAGGTTTCCAGATGGGAGGAGCAACTGTCAAGATACTTGATGGTGATAGTAGTAAACAGGTTAATAATGCCCTTCCAGAAACAAGACTAATGGACTTAACCAATCTCTTTATCAACCTCTCTAACTAAACACTGACAGAAGGAGAGAAGAGTTTCCTAGCAAAGGATCTCCCTTTCTTACCTACCACACCTCCCAACAGCTTTTATATAAAGGGTGAACTTCAACAGTTCTTTAGAAAGGTACACCTGAGGCACTTTTTCATCAAGAACCCTTTTCGATCCATGCACAATGCGGCAACAAGTTTCAGACCTTCATCCACTTTCAAACCATCATCACACCTAATGCCACATAGAGTCTTTGTATTTGAGCAGATTGTACAGAGGGAAGTCATGAACCTAGTGGAAAACAGAGAATACATTAAATAAAATATTTACAAGGAAGAGAGAGAGTTTGGAGCCTTCGAAGAATGACTCTGAGGTTGTGATAAAGGCAGCAGGTAAGGGAGGATTGGTGGTAGTACAGAACACTGGAGACTATATGAGCGTGATCAAGGCCCAGTTGAGTGTACAGGAAAGCGATCACAAAGTTAACAAGGAACTGACCCTAGAAGTAGTCAGACTGATATGCAGACTAACGCAAGAAGGTTTGGACAAGGGTTTTTGACTGAGCCAGAATACGAATTCTTGAATAAAAAGAGTCATAGGATACCCACCATATACAATCTTCCCAAAGTACATAAGAGCCTTGCGAAGCCACCAGGGAGATCCATTGTCTCAGGAAGTGTCTCTGTCATGGAGCCCCTTTGTAAATACATAACACTTTTCTGAAACTCTGGGTGATTGAGATATGGTCATACATAAAAGACACAATGGAGGCCATTTGCATGGTTGAAAACCTTTTGATCCTTCACTTAGTTCCTGGTGACTCTGGACGTACATTCTCTATACACCAGCATACCACAGGATCAGGCATTTGATGTGGTAAGGGAAAAACTGAACAAGAGGGCCAACCAGTTTGGGTTCCAACCAAGTTCATAGTTGGCCTTTTGAAGATTGCTATGAGCCAGAACTAGTTTGTATTCCAAAATGAGTTCATTCAAACCAAGGGAGTGGCCATGGGAGCTGGGTTCGCTCCAAATTTAGCGAATCTGTACATGGACAAATACGAAGGAACCTATATTTCTGATTTAGATAACCCATTTTTAGGTCGAGTTATTTATAACTCGAAACCTATTGGGGCTAAACTAAGGGCTAAACTAAGCTCTCAAAAAATGCGGATTTCCAGAAGTGCATGTGGTCTCGTGACCGCGCTTCTATCCGCCTGCCTGGCATCACCACATCAAAGCCAGCCATCTGTTGCTTCCCCAGTGTGGTGCCGCCAGCAGCTTCACTTCAAAGGGATGCGCTCCCCCCCCTGCTGCATCAAAGGCTTTCATTTCGCGGCCGCGTTTATTTACTTTCATTTCGGCCGCATTTTTTCTGCCCCTGTCAGACTTAGTCTCTTTGGCTTTCAATTTGACAGTTTTACAAATACAAAGTGTGGCGCCCGGCTTGTATTTTGCTGTTTCCGTCATTGCATCCAAATATGTGATACAAGTCACATCATATGTACAAAGTGTGGCGCCCGACTTGTATTTTGCTGTTTCCGTCATTGCATCCAAATATGTGATACACATCATAAATACAAAGTGTGCCGCCCGACTTGTATTTTGCTGTTTCCGTCATTGCATCCAAATATGTGATACAAGTCACATCATAAGTACAAAGTGTGGCGCCCGACTTGTATTTTGCTGTTTCCGTCATTGCATCCAAATATGTGATACAAGTCACATCATAAGTACAAGTCAGGACTATTGGCTTTGTCAGTGGTTCATGGTTGCACAAGATAAATAAACAGCAACTATTGCTTGTATATAATATTGAAACAGCTTTGTGCTCGGAGGAGTCAGAATGCCACCTGGGACCATGAGCCAAAACTGTTACATCGCCGATCATCATAGATTAAAATTGGGCCTTCCAAGCCATTACGTTTGGCGGAGTTATTAGACTCTGGCAAACAAAAAGCATAGTAACGGGAGGCAATATCATCTACTGCGTTGTAATGCCACTAACCATCTGGGACACAGCAATCGCGTGGTAACGGCATGCGATGTAATTGCGTGCCATGTAATTGTTTTTCCGATGTTAAAACTACGTTGTAATACCATGCGTTATTACGGTTTGCAATGTATCGTCCCACATCCGTGTGCCGCCCGACTTGTATTTTGCTGTTTCCGTCATTGCATCCAAATATGTGATCCAAGTCACATCATGAATACAAAGTGTGGCGCCCGACTTGTATTTTGCTGTTTGCGTCATTGCATCCAAATATGTGATCCAAGTCACATCATAAATACAAAGTGTGGCGCCCGACTTGTATTTTGCTGTTTCCGTCATTGCATCCAAATATGTGATACAAGTCACATCATAAATACAAAGTGTGGCGCCCGACTTGTATTTTGCTGTTTCCGTCATTGCATCCAAATATGTGATACAAGTCACATCATAAATACAAAGTGTGGCGCCCAACTTGTATTTTGCTGTTTCCGTTAATGCATCCAAATATGTGATACAAAACACATCATAAATACAAAGTGTGCCGCCCGACTTGTATTTGGCTGTTTCCGTCATTGCATCCAAATATGTGATACAAGTCACATCATAAATACAAAGTGTGGCGGCCGACTTGTATTTTGCTGTTTCCGTCATTGCATCCAAATATGTGATACAAGTCACATCATAAATAGAAAGTGTGGCGGCCGACTTGTATTTTGCTGTTTCCGTCATTGCATCCAAATATGTGATACACATCATAAATACAAAGTGTGGCGCCCGGCTTGTATTTTGCTGTTTCCGTCATTGCATCCAAATATGTGATACAAGTCACATCATAAATACAAAGTGTGGCGCCCGACTTGTATTTTGCTGTTTCCGTCATTGCATTCAAATATGTGATACAAGTCACATCATGAATACAAAGTGTGGCGCCCGACTTGTATAGTTTTACCAATGCTGTTAACTTTTTGGAGACAGCCCATGTAAGTATGCCTTTCAAGTCTGAAAAAGTCCTCCAGTAGCTCAGTTCCGCCCCATGCTTCACACTTTTCACGGCTGCCAGGCCGTGTCTCGCATTTCTCCTCCCCCCCTTCCCACAGCAATGCCAAGAGCTTGTTGTCCTTCCCTCCTCCCAGTCTTCTTTTCTTCACAAGGAATACGTTTTTTTTCTTGTGAAAAACAAACCCGTACTGTAATTCTCTAATAAAAAAACCGTTGGTGTTACGTTGTCCCCAATACCTACATTTACACCGCCAGCATTTTTTCCCCTTGTTTTTCTGCCCTTCTGCCCTCTGTTAGACTCGTTTTTGTTCCTTTCTGCCCTCTGCATCACCACATCATCACTCAGCGCTACCCCAGCATCACTCAGCACCACCACATTATCACTCAGCACCACCACATTATCACTCAGCACCACCACATTATCACTCAGCACCACCACAGCACCACCCAGCGCCACCCCAGCATCACTCAGTGCCAACCCAGCATCACTCAGCGCCACCCCAGCATCACTCAGCACCACCCCAGCATCACTCAGCGCCACCCCAGCATCACTCAGCGCCACCCCAGCATCACTCAGCGCCACCCCAGCATCACTCAGCGCCCCACAGCATCAGTCAGCACCACCACAGCATCACTCAGCACCACCACATTATCACTCAGCAGCACCATATTATCACTCAGCACCACCACAGCACCACTCAGCACCACCACAGAACCACTCAGCACCAACACAGCACCACTCAGCACCACCACAGCATCACTCAGCGCCACCCAGCATCACTCAGCACCACCACAGCACCACCACAGCACCACTCAGCACCACCACAGCACCACTCACCACCACCACAGCATCACTCAGCGCCACCCCAGCATCACTCAGCACCACCACAGTACCACTCAGCGCTACCCCAGCATCACTCAGCACCACCACATTATCACTCAGCACCACCATATTATCACTCAGCACCACCACAGCACCACTCAGCACCACCACAGAACCCCTCAGCACCAACACAGCACCACTCAGCACCACCACAGCATCACTCAGCGCCACCCCAGCATCACTCAGCACCACCACAGCACCACTCAGCACCACCACTCACCACCACCACAGCATCACTCAGCGCCACCCCAGCATCACTCAGCACCACCACAGCACCACTCAGGGCTACCCCAGCATCACTCAGCACCACCACATTATCACTCAGCACCACCATATTATCACTCAGCACCACCACAGCACCACTCAGCACCACCACAGCACCACTCAGCACCAACACAGCACCACTCAGCACCACCACAGCACCACCACATTATCACTCAGCAGCACCACAGCACCACTCAGCACCACCACAGCACCACTCAGCACCACCACAGCACCACTCAGCACTACCACAGCATCACTCAGCACCACCACAGCATCACTCAGCACCACCACAGTACCACTCAGCACCACCACAGCATCACTCAGCGCCACCCCAGCACCACTCAGCACCGCCACAGCACCACTCAGCACCACCACAGCACCACTCAGCAACACCACAGCATCAGTCAGCACCACCCCAGCATCACTCGGCACCACCACAGCACCACTCAGCGCTACCCCAGCATCACTCAGCACCACCACATTATCACTCAGCACCACCACATTATCACTCAGCACCACCACATTATCACTCAGCACCACCACAGCACCACCCAGCGCCACCCCAGCATCACTCAGCGCCACCCCAGCATCACTCAGTGCCACCCCAGCATTACTCAGCACCACCACAGCATCACTCAGCGCCACCCCAGTATCACTCAGCGCCACCCCAGTATCACTCAGCGCCACCCCAGCATCACTCAGCGCAACCACAGTATCACTCAGCACCACCACAGCATCACTTAGCACCACCACATTATCACTCAGCACCACCATATTATCACTCAGCACCACCACAGCACCACTCAGCACCACCACAGCACCACTCAGCACCAACACAGCACCACTCAGCACAACCACAGCACCACCACATTATCACTCAGTACACCACTGCACCACTTGGCACCACCACAGCACCACTCAGCACCACCACAACACCACACAGCACCACCACAGCACCACTCAGCACCACCACAGCACCACTCAGCACCACCACATTATCACTCAGCACCACTCAGCACCACCACAGCACCACTCAGCACCAACACAGTACCACTCAGCACCACCACAGCACCACCACATTATCACTCAGCACACCACTGCACCACTCGGCACCACCACAGCACCACTCAGCACCACCACAACACCACACAGCACCACCACATTATCACTCAGCACCATCACATTATCACTCAGCACCACCACAGTATCACTCAGCACCACCACAGCATCACTTAGCACCACCACATTATCACTCAGCACCACCATATTATCACTCAGCACCACCACAGCACCACTCAGCACCACCACAGCACCACTCAGCACCAACACAGCACCACTCAGCACAACCACAGCACCACCACATTATCACTCAGTACACCACTGCACCACTTGGCACCACCACAGCACCACTCAGCACCACCACAACACCACACAGCACCACACAGCACCACTCAGCACCACCACAGCACCACTCAGCACCACCACATTATCACTCAGCACCACTCAGCACCACCACAGCACCACTCAGCACCAACACAGTACCACTCAGCACCACCACAGCACCACCACATTATCACTCAGCACACCACTGCACCACTCGGCACCACCACAGCACCACTCAGCACCACCACAACACCACACAGCACCACCACATTATCACTCAGCACCATCACATTATCACTCAGCACCACCACATTATCACTCAGCACCACCACAGCACCACCCAGCGCCACCCCAGCATCACTCAGCACCACCACAGCACCACTCAGCACCACCACAGCACCACTCGCCACCACCACAGCATCACTCAGCGCCACCCCAGCATCACTCAGCACCACCACAGCACCACTCAGCGCTACCCCAGCATCACTCAGCACCACCACATTATCACTCAGCACCACCATATGATCACTCAGCACCACCACAGCACCACTCAGCACCACCACAGCACCACTCAGCACCACCACAGCACCACTCAGCACCACCACATTATCAATCAGCACCACCACAGCACCACTCAGCACCACCACAGCACCACTCAGAACTACCAGAGCATCACTCAGCACCACCACAGCATCACTTAGCACCACCACAGCACCACTCAGCACCACCACAGCATCACTCAGCGCCAACCCAGCACCACTCAGCACCACCACAGCACCACTCAGCATCACCACAGCACCGCTCAGCACCACCACAGCACTACTCAGCACCACCACAGCACCACTCAGCACCACCACAGCACCACTCAGCACTACCAGAGCATCACTCAGCACCACCACAGCATCACTCAGCACCACCACAGCACCACTCAGCACCACCACAGCATCACTCAGTGCCACCCCAGCACCACTCAGCACCGCCACAGCACCACTCAGCACCACCACAGCACCACTCAGCACCACCACAGCATCACTCAGCACCACCCCAGCATCACTCGGCACCACCACAGCACCACTCAGCGCTACCCCAGCATCACTCAGCACCACCACATTATCACTCAGCACCACCATTATTACTCAGCACCACTCAGCACCACCACAGCACCACTCAGCACCACCACAGCACCACTCAGCACCACCACATTATCACTCAGCACCACCACATTATCACTCAGCACCACCCAGCACCACCACAGCACCACTCAGCACCACCACAGCACCACTCAGCACCACCACAGCACCGTTCATCACCACCACAGCACCACTCAGCACCACCACATCATCACTCAGCACCACCACATCATCATTCAGCACCACCACAGCACCACTCAGCACCACCACAGCATCACTCAGCACAACCCCAGGTTATAGGTGTCACATTTGCGAAAGTTATAACTATTAGCATTGTAAATGACAAAGCTAATAATTTAGCTATTTTCGAAACCAACACAGAAATAAAATAAAAATTATTTACAAGTCCAATAGCTCAAACTTTCCTAATGCGAGACCTATTGCATTGCAAATGCTTGTTAAACACTGTCACTATGTGGAAGAGGTACGGAGATGATGTACTCATGATTTGGACTGGGAGTGAGCAGAAGCGAAACGATTTTTTGAACTGGCTCAATGAAAAATCACATGATATAAAATGTACCATGTCTTACAGACGAAACGAGATTAGTTTCTTAGATCTCACCCTAAGAATAGAGGATATGAAAATATATAGTATCCTAAACAGAAAACCCAGTTAGTGAAATTCACTCCTTAGGTATAGTATTCATCATCCTAGAAACCTTAGGGACAACTTACCCTACAGGCAATTTCTGAGGCTCCGCAGGAACTGCTCACATAGAACAGATTTCTTTTTTAAAGAAACAGACATACTGAAGAAGAGACTAAGGGACAGAGGGTACCCCCAATGGCCTACTGCACAGAGCGAGAGAGAGGGCTTGGTACTGTCAGAGGGACACTCAGCTAGAATTACAAGAAAGGACATCGGAGGAAAGGTTAGTCGGCGTCGCCACTTTTTGCGCTAAGACCAATATGATTAAAAAGGTGATCAACAAATACTTAGGTTTGGTGGCAGATGAGGTGGACTCGGTTGAGAAACCTCTTTTTGCATTTAGGAGGGGGGAAAATGTGAAAGACTATGTGGTCAGCTCCCGCCTAAAGACCCCAAGATCTGAGAACACAATTAGGTCTAACCCCCATGATGGGACATTACAGATGTGGTCACTGTAAGACGTGTGGATTAAAAGATTTTACCCACCTGAATCGGAAATATGTCTTGCACCATCACACTAACTGCAAGAGCGGAGAAGTCATATGTGCCGTACAGTGCCCGTGTGACCTACTATATGTGGGTCAGACCACACTAAAGATGAAGGCACAAATTCCACAGCATTGCGGTAGAATCAGGTGTCAAGTCCAAGGAGCGCCTCCGGTTGAGCACTTTCACACCATGGGACACCAGGTGGAAAGAAGTGAATGGTGGGTACTTGAAAAAAGTGAGCTGGAACCCTAGGGGCGGTGACATAACACCCATACTGTCTTTAAGGGAATGTAAATGGATCCACATTTTACACACAGGGAATCAGGGACTTAGTGAATTTGAAGAGATCAACAGGCAGGCAGAAACGCTCAACTATGGTTAGCTTGTGGATGTATTGGACTCTGTGGGCCTCATTTATGAGGCCACACGTCACTTTTACGCCGCCGGTGCGTCACTTTTTGTGATGCACCAGCAGCGTAAAAAATGTGCCTTGTTGCACCATATTTACAAAGTGACGCATCTAGGTAGATGCGTCACTTTGTAAACCCCTGCCCTATATTATACCTACGCCAGGTATAATGTATGCGGGGGGGCGTTCTGACGCAAGAAAGGGTCATAGAATGACGCAGTGAACTTATAAGATTTCACTGCGCCACTTCTAGACACAAATGCGTCAATTTCTTACGCCTGCCTCGCAGCAGGCGTAAGACTGGCGCAGGCCCTTTCACCTGGGGCTTGCCCCATGTGAAACGACACATTGCTGGAGTTGCGTCACTTTTGTGACACACTCCAGCAATGCGTCACTTTTGCGCCATACAGATAAGTCAGAAATACTGACGTATCTGTAAATCCTTGCGCCATGATGTGTCATACTGTAAATATGACACATCATTGGTGTCGCAAGGAGGGCGCAGTGAAAAGTGACGCATCGCTGTTTTCATGCAGCGATGCGTCACTTTTCATAAATGAGGCCCTGTATGTTTTACCACGTCTGGACATGTATATCAAATCATACAACATGTAATGTTATCTTTTAATTTGCAACATATTTGTCGGGTGGAATGTCGAAATATGAGGTTGAAATATGCTGCAACCTTATAACATGTTCATAAGTACACATGCATTGTTCTTGCACACCTGCCGTCATCTCAGTGCTAAATATGAGTAATGTGTTCTTAATTGCTTCAGTCGCTATCGCCTATTAGCAAGGCGGGCGTAGCGATGGAAATATTCCCGCTATCGCCAAAAACAAACGCCTGCTCAGACCAGTTCTTAGCCATGTTCTCAGCGATATTCACGCTATCGCCGGAAAAATTATCGCTTTTGAGATAAACGTTGCTAATAGCACGTTATCTCAGCGATAATTTCTGGCGATGCTTAGCGATAAAAAAATCGTTGCTAAGCCTAGTTAGCGATAAATATCGCTAATCGTTGGTAATATGCCCCTGTATCCTCATATCAACATTATAAATACTACTAAAATTATATGATTAACTGACATCAATATTGATACTTAACTTGCACTTTCCGCGCCCAAATAAAACTCAGTATTGACATTTAGGCAGTGCTTAATTTGTAAAGTAATAAGTGCCAGGGCCCTCGTCAGGAGGCTGCTGAAGTTTGCACCATCCATTTCCTCTACCATTGCTTCCAATGACAGGACCAACTCAACTACTAACGATCACACGCTAACGAGTGTGCCAATTCAGGTTATTCCACGCCCCTAGAGCTGTAAGAATGACTTGGGTGGCAGGTATTGGTCATTGTTAAAGAATATTAAATTAATAAACAGCTGTTGTTGTGCTTGTCCCTAATTGGGCAGACAGCGCCACCATGTGACGGACAGTCATAACAGTCGGTGCAAACATTTAGGTGCCAGAGCCTAGCACCGGAAAACATGTCCCATACGCAGGGCCGGACTGGCTACCGAGCGTTTTGGCAAGCTGCCGAGCTGGGGGCTGATGTCACTGCGGTGGGCAGGGTCAAACTGGCTACCGGGCGTTTTGGCATGCTGCCGAGCTGGGGGCTGATTTCGTCGATGGAGACCTGCGTGTGCTTTGAAATAAACAAAGCAAAACTAATTTCGTTCAGCACACGCAGGTCTCCATCAACAAAATTAGCCCCCACCGCAGTGACATCAGCCCCCTGGTGGTGGGGGCTAATTTCGTTGATGGAGACCTGCATGTGCTTTGAAATAAACAAAGCAAAACACATTTCGTTCAGCACACGCAGGTCCCCATCAACGAAATCAGCCCCCAGCAATGAGAGCATGAAGAAGGTTTCTCTATGCTGATATGTTATGTAAGTCAACTATATGAGCACGTACAGTACCATTTTAGTAAAAAAGAATGTCGACAATATATTTTTTTTGTCTCTTCCCTCAAATTAGAATATTGAGTGGTGGGAGCTCTATTGAAAACAATGGAGTGCTCTGTGCTTCTAATGGCTGGTAAAAGCCAGGAGCTCCAACATTCCAATGTTTGTTCACCCCCTCTGGCTCCATGGGGCCTTTGTTTCATAAATTAGAACATTCTGCCCACTAGGTGTGGAATGTTCTAATAGCCTTAGAGCCCGCGTAGCGGGCTCTACCAGTCATGAAAGGCCCCCTCCCTTGTTAAAGGCCGGAGCGGGCCGTTAATGTGTCATATTTAGCCCTTCCCAGTGTGTTCAGGTGTGTTAATTGTATAGCACAAACTTGCCCGAAAGTCAGTTTAGTACTGTACAGAGTCCAATGAAGAGTAACAGAAATCAATTCTAGACAGTGTGTGCTGGGTTCTGGGAGAGGTGTGTGGACTATTAAATGTGTTAGGATGTAAATAGTCCACCAACTGCTATACATCAACTATGCACTAGTCTCTGCAAAGAAGTGTTGGCCATGTTTCTGTTTCATTTCCCATTGTTCTGTTTCATTCTTTTATATGGCAGCTCTGCTGAAAGGTGCATTATTAGCAATGTGTCATTGAAAGTACAGGAGGTGTAGTGAGAAGTTCTGGCTTTGTCGATTACTAGTATAACAGCTTTGCTTAGACGAAGCAGTTGTGGTTAGTGCTGGTACTGTCCATTACTAGAATAATAACACTGCTAAGAAGTGTTTCCACTGATCTTCACTACAAACAGAGCTGATGCATCCATTACAGGGATATATGTTCTATCCCCAGGCACACAGGATTGAATATCTGCAAACCCTCTCACTCATTCATCCTTCCAAAGTAAATAATATAAAATGCCATTGAATTTGGTAAAATGCACCAGGGATGTCCTCTTTCCCCATTACTGTTCACCCTATATCTTGAACCCTTCATTCGGGCTTTACTAGCTAACAAAAATATTATGCCACTATGTCCAGGACCTAATGAATTAAAAATGAATGCTTATACAGATGACATCTCCATTTTATGATGACAGACCAGGTAAATCTTTAGAATTGGTCATGCATGAGGCAGGAATATTTGGATCTTTTTCTGGATATAAACTGAATCCTAATAAAACTCAGGTGTTACTGAACTTTATACCAGACAACCCTGTAATGGGAACATGTCCCAAAGTTACTCATTTAGGTATCTGCATTTCATCTCAGATTGAACGTATATTTAAATTAAGTTTTGATGCTTTACTCCATAAAATTACCCCTAAGTATAGTTGGTAGGTGTAACATTATAAGATGACGATTCTACCCAAAATTTTATATTTATTTCGCTCAATCCCTATGAGAGTTACACAGTTCCTCGACTATAAATTATACTACTGGGCAACTTTTAGGAAAAGGTTACACAGCCTTCTTTCTAATAGTGGTAAGGATTTTAATCACAAACTTATGCTATGCCAAGATAGTTGTAGATTTCTCTATGGATTTCATGACCCAACTTACTTCAAGAGGGTACGCTTTAAGACTCTCAGGGGCTTTAGTCTTTATTTGGCGGGAAGTTGTTGCTAGGAACTCTCTAATCGTAATCGTAATCATACGCTCTTGTAAATCACCTTATCACCGTAAGGTCTCAAGGCCCTTGCTTTGGGAACCCGTCCTGGTCTTTCCCTGCGAGATGACCCCTACTGGGCATCCCCAAGGTGAAGACCAGGCATCCCATCGCGGTGGGGCCATAGTGGAGATTAAGCAAGCTATTGCCCAGAGTTGCAGAGTTTGAACCCGTGATTCGAGCAGGCACCGAGGAGAGAATTATCGAGTCCGTGGACATTATGAGCTCAAGACCCTGCCGCGTCAGGAATTGAACCCTGGTCCCGAGTCAGACCTCTGCATCAGGGTCTGCCTCCTCTAACCGGTGAGCCACACTTCTCCACTACCGAGATATTATAATACATTTCCTCTTTGGGATGATCCACTCCTCCCAGACATCTTTCATGACAGTGTAGCTAAACAGTGGGCTAAACTTGGCATTGGCAATTTCAGAGACCTTTATGACTGTAATGGTTTTCGAAGTTTTTTAAATCTGCAAGACATTTTCTTAATGCCAAGCCAACACTACTATAAATACCTGGGGCCTCATTTATGAAAAGTGACGCATCGCTGGGCAAGGACTTACAGCTACGTCAGTATTTCTGACATATCTGTGAGCGCAAAAGTGACGCATTGCTGGAGTGTGTCACAAAAGTGACGCAACTCCAGCAATGCGTCCTTTCACATGGGGGAAGCCCCAAGTAAAAGGACTTGCGTCAGCCCTACGCCTGCTGTGAGGCAGGCGCAAGATTTTGACGCAACAGCGTCCTAAAAGTGACGCAGTGAAATCTCATAGATTTCACTACGTCACTATTACGAGGCTTTTTGCAGGGGAACGCCCCCTCTGCATACATTATACCTGACGCAGGTATAATGTAGCGCAGGGGTTTACAAAGTGACGCATCTGCTTAGATGCGTCACTTTGTAAATAGTGCGCAACAGGAGGCATGTTTTACGCCGCCGATGCGTCACAAAAAGTGACGCATCGGAAGCGCAAAACTGATGCAAGGCCGCATAAATGAGGCCCCTACAACTCAGAGATTTTTTTTAGAACACAGGGTCTTAGATAAGTAGAGGTACATGACTTATTGACATTTTTACATGAACCTCCTCAGAAGCATGCAATACGCGTGGCATATCAGCATTTCTATGTTTGGAAAGTCTTACGAGAGGTAAGAACTATCCCAGAGCACTCTTGGTGCACAACAGTGCGTGGCTAGGTAGTTGATCAAGTAAATATCAGAGATATTCCAAACGTTCTGAGATGATGTCTTTAATAGAATACTTCAGGTTGATCCAAATGGTATCATTTCAACATATTAGCTTCATATGTTAGTGACACTTGTATGTAGATGAATTCCTTTCAATCAAATACATCTTTCTTCTTATAACGACATTGTCAGTTAAAGCCCCGATGCATTTCGTGCTACACAGCACTTCTTCAGGGGGAATGTATTTCTACAAGAAATAGATAACAAAAAACGATGTAGAACACCGGTATGTAGGAGCACAGAACGCATTGAAGATTGTGGAAATAGAGAATAGGTGAAAATGGAAACCAAGTCGAATACGGAGAAAGAGTTGCACCCGTTTGTGAGGAGTGTACAGGTATCCATGGTGATTGTGATAAGGAATAAACAACCAAAGGTCCCCGTTTCAAAAAAACGCATTGAAAGTACAACAGCACGTGATTGGAAGAAAAGTTAGCAAGGCGGAAAAACTAAGAAATCGTGATAGCTGGAAATTAAAAGGAACATGCTAAAGTAATCGTGCACACAGTGAGTTGAAACCCTAAAATGATAAAAATAGAAATAAAGGGGTAGCTTACCCGTCACCGAAATAAATCGGATATGGTGCAGAGTGTAATCGGTCCGGTGTAACCAAACAGCGACCCGGAAGATGCCGAGCATGCGCATAAGCGCTAGTAATGAAGCGAAGTCGTGGTCATAGAAAAGGGATTTCCCAAAGTGTGAGAATGCAGGAGAAAGATGGCGACGAACCAAAAACGAAAAGAAGATTGTAAAAACGTGCGGCCCAAAAAGGACAGGCGAAACTAGTGGATGTAATAGAAAGGGTGACATGAATAAAGTTAAATGCGAAGCAACAATAAAAAGAAAAAATGAATGGAAAGATATAAACTCAGAGGTCCATAGATAATACATCAAAAATACAGTATTGTAAAAAAGTAAATGTGGGAAAAAGCATAATGATAAATCACAGGCATGAGAGAGATCAAGTACAATGCATGTAATGATGAACAATAATCATAAGTGACAGCTAAGTTCTATTCTGTCATTTAATCCCTTCGGTTGAAGAGCTTGTAAAAGGTATATCCAATGAAGTTCACGTTGCAATAGGTGTTTACTATTGTCTTTGTGAGGTAGTTTATTAACCACTTCAAGTATGATTAAACAAATTTGGCTAGGATTGTGGGATTGTGCAACAAAGTGTGCAGCTATACATGACTTCAAGTTCTTGGTACGAATGTTACTGCGATGTTCAGTGAGTCTCGTTTTAATTTTTCGTTCCGTTTTTCCCACATATGGGAGTCCGCACGGGCATTTTAACATGTATACAACGTTTGTAGAATCACAAGTCGCATTAACTTGGAGGTGAATTGGTGTCCCTTTAGTAGGGTGACATAAAATATTTCCAGGTATAATGCTACTGCAATGTCCGCAATTGTGACATGGTATAGTTCCTTTGAAAACAACCTGGGTAGACAGTGTAGGTTGCTTTAAAAGAGTTTGTATATTTTTGGAACGCTGATATGCGAAAATCGTCAGTTTATCAAAAATGTTATTGAAGTCTTTTTCCAATTGTAGCATTGGCCAGTGTTTGCGAATTACCTCCTTGATTTTTTTAGATTGAGTAGAAAATTTAGATACAAAGACTAGACGGTTGTCATCTTCTTGGCAGATATTCTTAGGTTTTAGTAAGTCTTCTCTTTTGTGAGCCAGTGCACGTTGTTCTGCAATTTTCGTGAGTGTTGTCGGGTAACCCCGATGGTGAAATTTGGTGATGATTTTTTGACTGTCTTGGGTATATATTTCAGTAGTTGATGCAATTCTTTTGGCACGTAAGAGTTGTGAATAGGGTAGGTGACGTTTCAGACTCGGTTGATGGAAACTTTGGTAATGTAGGTAATTATTGCGATCTGTTTCTTTGGTGTATATGGATGTAACAAATTGATTATTGATAAGTTTAATTTGAACATCTAAGAAAGATATTTCAGTTCTGCTGAAAGTGTGATTGAATTGAATGCGGTCGTTAATAGAGTTGAGAGTTTCAATGGCACTGTTCAATTGTGTTTCGTTACCCTTCCAAACTAAAAAAATTTCATCAATGTACTGGTGGTACGAACAAAGGAATGGTTCCCAATTTTGGTGTTTCAAATATGTTGCTTTTCAAAATAATACATGAACAAATTGGCGTAGGCTGGAGCAGCACAATTGCCCATGGCTACTCCAGATAACTGTAGGTAATGTTGGTTATTTGAAGATTTGAAGTAGCTGTGGTGAAGAGTAAACTGCATAAGTTCCAGGATGAAAATCTGTAGATCGGTGGGTTTATTGGTTTGTACCAAAACAGATTCTAAAGCTTCAAGGCCCAGGTTGTGTGGGATCGAAGTGTATAGTGAGCTGACATCTATAGTAGTTAGAATGATGGATTGATCTGGTGGAATATAGATCTCTTGGAGTTTTGTCAAAAAGTCAGTGGTATCTTGGATGTATGTAGACATGGCTTTGACACTGGTTTGAAGATGTTTATCGATGTATAGTCCAGTGGGTTCGTGGATAGAGTCACAAGTGCTCACAATAGGTCTGAATGGAGGATTTTTGGGGTGTTTGTGAATTTTTGGCATTAGGTATATGTATGGAGTCTGTGGATATTCCTTGATTAGAAATCTTTTGTCTCTTTCTGTGATGGTATTGGCGAGAACTGCATTGTTAACTATAGTAACCAAAATGGCTTTGAAATCATTGGTGGGGTCCGAATTTAGTGTCATGTAAAGATCTTGGTTGTTGAGGTGAACATCCAAATTTTCAACATAATAGCTGGTGTCTAAGGCTACTATGGCGCCACCTTTGTCAGCTTTGATGATTTTCAAATCCGTGTTATTGGCAAGCTGTCTCAGAGCCTGGCGTTCATTGTTAGACAAGTTAGATCGATGTGATGTGGTAGATGAAAAAATCCCATGTAGATCTTGTTGGACAACTGTTTCAAAGCTATCCAACACTTTGTGGCTTGTAGGCGGCGTAAAAGTACTCTTTGGACGTAAGCCCATGAGTGTGCTTTCTTCTTGTTTGTTAGTAGGTACGCATAGATTAGTGAAAAAATGTCTTAGACGTAATGTTCTCATGAATTTAAAGAACGATATGGTGGTATTCAATTCGTTGGTACGGTATGTTGGTACAAAGTTCATCCACTTTTGAAGAACTTTTGGTTGAGACATTGTCAAAGGAGTTTGAGAAATATTTATAATCAAATTCTGTGACTCCTGGTCGATTTGGCTGGGGGTAGTGAGGTGGTGTTTCCTTCGGGACCTCCTGGGTCTACGGTAGGTGTTAGGCGTACCCCTAAAAAAGGATCCGTGTCTGTAGTGTTGTTGGTGGTGCTTCTAGGGTCACTGCTTGTTCTAGATGTTGACGGCTGGTCTGATGTTTTGGTTCCTTGTTGGGGACCTTGCTGTCTGGGTCTACCTCTAAATGAACCTGTTCGTGATGGTTCTTCCGACAATGTCGAATCTCCTTCTGTTGATCTATTTGTCTGGCTGCGATTTTGTCTCCTTGCTGCGTATATTTCAGCCCAATTGTACACTTCGCCCAGTTTGTAGTCGACAGTGTCGCGCTTAAATTTTCTTAACTTGCGTTCATTTATTTCTTTGACATATTTGTCTAGTTGAATATTAACTTCTTCCAGAGACTTAGTAAGTTCTTCGGGTGTAAGTTTGGTGCTTAATTCATGTTTTAATTGTTTGACTTCGTTTTCCAATTCTTCCAACAGTTTTGACAATTCTTCCACAATTAGCAGTATAAGATCCAAAGAACATTTATTTAATATTCCATACCACTTTTCAGAAAAACGCGGATTGTTTTTGCACAAGGTGGATTTCAAGGGAATTCACAATCCACGGGGAATGGGTTGGACTCGATGATATCTGATTAGTGTTGAGGCATGTAGCCTTTGGTTAATCTCTCTCTTGGCTGTGAATAACAGTTGTTGGATGTTGGCTTGAACAGAGCCAGTACTGGTTTCAATGTATTCAGGCTCCTGTATCAGTGAGTAAATGCGATCAGTGCCATCCGTGTTGAATTCAAAAGTATCCGCTTTGTTGCTGGTTAAACTGGCAATATCAGCATAGGACATTTTGTACGGGTGCCAAGCGGGGGTGAACCAGAGGGAAATATAGGAAATAGATGTGGCACCCGCTGCACCAAAGTTTAAAAATTATAAATCAGCTGGTCAAAATGTTAGTATTGTTATAGGTGCTCGGGGAGATCACCTTTCGGTTCCGAATAGGGGCAAAATGCAGTCAATGTTTGGAAAGTCTTACGAGAGGTAAGAACTATCCCAGAGCACTCTTGGTGCACAACAGTGCGTGGCTAGGTAGTTGATCAAGTAAATATCAGAGATATTCCAAACGTTCTGAGATGATGTCTTTAATAGTATACTTCAGGTTGATCCAAATGGTATCATTTCAACATATTAGCTTCATATGTTAGTGACACTTGTATGTAGATGAATTCCTTTCAATCAAATACATCTTTCTTCTTATAACGACATTGTCAGTTAAAGCCCCGATGCATTTCGTGCTACACAGCACTCACGAAAATTGCAGAACAACGAGCACTGGCTCACAAAAGAGAAGACTTACTAAAACCTAAAAATATCTGCCAAGAAGATGACAACCGTCTAGTCTTTGTATCTAAATTTTCTACTCAATCTAAAAAAATCAAGGAGGTAATTCGCAAACACTGGCCAATGCTACAATTGGAAAAAGACTTAAATAACATTTTTGATAAACTGCCGATTTTCGCATGTCAGCGTTCCAAAAATATACAAACTCTTTTAAAGCAACCTACACTGTCTACCCAGGTTGTTTTCAAAGGAACTATACCATGTCACAAATGCGGACATTCCAGTAGCATTATACCTGAAAATATTTTATGTCACCCTACTAAAGGGACTCCAATTCACCTCCAAGTTAATGCGACTTGTGATTCTACAAACGTTGTATACATGTTAAAATGCCCGTGCGGACTCCCATATGTGGGAAAAACGGAACGAAAAATTAAAACGAGACTCACTGAACATCGCAGTAACATTCGTACCAAGAACTTGAAGTCATGTATAGCTGCACACTTTGTTGCACAATCCCACAATCCTAGCCAAATTTGTTTAATCCTCCTTGAAGTGGTTAATAAACTACCTCACAAAGACAATAGTAAACACCTATTGCAACGTGAACTTCATTGGATATACCTTTTACTAGCTCTTCAACCGAAGGGATTAAATGACAGAATAGAATTCAGCTGTCACTTATGATTATTGTTCATCATTACATGCATTGTACTTGATCTCTCTCATGCCTGTGATTTATCATTATGCTTTTTCCCACATTTACTTTTTTACAATACTGTATTTTTGATGTATTATCCATGGACCTCAGAGTTTATATCTTTCCATTCATTTTTTCTTTTTATTGTTGCTTCGCATTTAACTTTATTCATGTCACCCTTTCTATTACATCCACTAGTTTCGCCTGTCCTTTTTGGGCCGCACATTTTTACAATCTTCTTTTCGTTTTTGGTTCGTCGCCATCTTTCTCCTGCATTCTCACACTTTGGGAAATCCCTTTTCTATGACCACGACTTCGCTTCATTACTAGCGCTTATGCGCATGCTCGGCGTCTTCCGGGTCGCCGTTTGGTTACACCGGACCGATTACACTCTGCACCATATCCGATTTATTTCGGTGACGGGTAAGCTAACCCTTCATTTCTACTTTTATCATTTTAGGGTTTCAACTCACTGTGTGCACGATTACTTTAGCATGTTCCTTTTAATTTCCAGCTATCACGATTTCTTAGTTTTTCCGCCTTGTAACTTTTCTTCCAATCACGTGCTGTTGTACTTTCAATGCGTTTTTTTGAAACGGGGACCTTTGGTTGTTTATACCTTATCACAATCACCACGGATACCTGTACACTCCTCACAAACGGGTCCAACTCTTTCTCCGTATTCGACTTGGTTTCCATTTTCACCTATTCTCTATTTCCACAATTTTCCATGCGTTCTGTGCTCCTACATACCGGTGTTCTACATCGTTTTTTGTTATCTATTTCTTGTATAAATACATTCCCCCTGAAGAAGTACTGTGTAGCACGAAATGCATCAGGGCTTTAACTGACAATGTCGTTATAAGAAGAAAGATGTATTTAATTGAAAGGAATTCATCTACATACAAGTGTCACTAACATATGAAGCTAATATGTTGAAATGATACCATTTGGATCAACCTGAAGTATACTATTAAAGACATCATCTCAGAACGTTTGGAATATCTCTGATATTTACTTGATCAACTACCTAGCCACGCACTGTTGTGCACCAAGAGTGCTCTGGGATAGTTCTTACCTCTCGTAAGACTTTCCAAACATTGACTGCATTTTGCACCTTTTCGGAACCGGAAGGTGATCTCCCCCAGCACCTATAACAATACTCACATTTTGACCAGCTGATTTATAATTTTTAAACTGGAGTGCAGCGGTTGCCACATCTATTTCCTATATAAGCATTTCTGCCAGGATAGAATTGACCATTGTTTACATATAGCCTTAAAATGGAGTACTATCCTGGAGATCGAAACTACTTCTAAAATGATTGAGGATGCATTTACCACATTAAAAGACGCTGTGTGGTCTACTAATCTGAGACTACAACAATTTAAGACAGTGTGTATGCTGTATTACACTCCTGAAAAGATTGCTAGTTGGGCACAACCAAGAACTCAGGGGCATATTACCAACAAATAGCGATATTTATCCCTAAGTAGGGTTAGCGGCAATATTTTTATCGCCGCGCATCACCGGTTTTTATCGCTGAGATAACTTGCTATTAGCAAGGTTTATCTCAAAAGCGATAAAAATCCAGGCGATAGCAGCGAAATGCGCGAATATCGCTGAGAATACAGCGATATTCACGCATTAGCGACGAAATGCTCTTAGCCATTTTATCCACCTCCCATTGGATAACATGGCTAGGAACTGGTCTGGGCAGGTGTTTGTTTTTGGAGATATTCGCGCCTAGCGCAAATATTTCCATCGCTACCCCTGCCTTGCTAATAGGCGATAGCGACATTAGCGACTGCTGTCAGTCGCTAACGGGTTGGGTACGCCCACTTTGCATGCGGGCCCCAAACCGCTCGCTATCACCTACAAGCTGTTGCTAACTGCTGTTAGCGACAGCTTGTTAATAGGGCAATGGAGTTATCGCCGCTCAGCAGCCGAAAACGGCCGCTAACACGGCGATATTCGCCTATCGCCCTTCTTGGTAATATGCCCCTCAATATCCAAGCAACAAGCTGAATTGCCCCAAGTGTAGAGTATATGGCGCAAATATCGTACATATGTTTGCCACATTTTCACAGTTAATGGCATTCTCGAAAGGAGTTATACAGGCCTGTCAAAACCGTCTCGGATTAGATGTGGTTTTTACTACACAGGAGATCATGTTGGGCTATAAGGGAGATGCTAGCCATGCGCGTCGTGCATTACTCTCTATAATCTTGGTTGCTGCTAGATTAGCTATTTCTAGGGCTTGGATTTCTCCTAGGCCCTGTAATGTTGCGTAGTGGTGGGTTATTGTTGTGGACGTTTTTGAGAGAAAATTAGAGGCTTAAGCACTATGCGGAGATTTAATGCAGTTTGAGGAAAGCCTGATCATATATTTTGTGATACAACTTTCGAATTTTATGTCTGTATGAACTACACATACTTTTGTTTACTTCTTCTGTGATATGATGTGTATCTGTTTTTGAACTAGTATAAGCTGATGTATACGTGTTTGTTTTGACTCCCTTACTAGAAAAAGCAAAAATAGAAAAAAAAAGAATTTGGCAAAATGAGAGATTTTATTGCCTCAAGCAGAATATCGAATTGCTGTGCACTCACTGACAAGTAGACATTGGAAGCACTGGAGGCTGCCTGATGATGTCAGATGCTCTGGCTGTGGGGTCATTTGCTGCGGCTGAGTATTGGAGTTTGCACTGATAAACAGAGGCTGGGACGGGGCTTGAGGATGTTGGTCTGGGTACTGGAAGTAGGGTGCACACATTACAATTTTCTGGTCTATACATCATCAGGGTTCATCATTCATTCAGAGCAAGAAGAAGCTGTAGCACTGCTCAAGAACCTACAATTATTACTTTTTGTATTGTTGCCTATAGTATTTATTGTATATAGTGTGAGGAAAGGGGGTATTACATGGTGTGCTTGTGTGGCCTCACCGTGTAATACACTAATAACCCCTTTAGGACCCTTACCTTTCGTTTGTCGAACCTGCAGTTCAACCCTAGGTAGCTGTGGCTCTGAGCAGCAAGACTTACACAAAGGAACAAGTGTAAAGCATTTAAACTGCACCAAAAGAATTGAAGAAAAAAACAAGACACCAAATAAATTCCAAAAATAGACAGTTTTTATAGGACGTTTTAGATACAACAATGAAAAAGCAATGGAGGGTTCCGTAACTATAGATTTGATAGCGTATAGTAAATCACAGCATTTCACTCAACCGCAAACAAGCAATTACAAATTCAATGAATATAGTAACTGTAAACTTTCTGAGTAAAACTTGTAATGTGGTCGGTCAGAGTTCCTTGTGGCGACCAGCTCCAGCAGGGCGACAGTGAGGGGTCCTGCAGGGCCGCGAGGAACAGTTAACACCTTAGAAGAAGCGTCTTTAAGCAGTTCCGGGTGCTTTATCCTCGTTGAATGGATTCCTATAGAAGAGGTCTTGAAGCGGAGTTTACAGGATGCTTGGAGACGCCCAAGGACGCTGTGGATGCGACACAGCTCACGGAGTCCTCCTGCAGAAACTCCTGGGTAAACAAAGGTGATGAGGGGATTCTGGACACAGGTTTCAATGTCCCATGAGGTCTTCTCTGGTCTGGCCATAGACCAGTCACCACTGGACTACCAGTCATCCGGTGTCCCATTCACAGCCAAATCTTTATATGGGCTGAAGTGTGCCTTATGGGCAACCAAGCTCTACTCCGATGGCTCTCCCAGGTCCAGTAGACTCATGTGCAGCTTCTGAGCATCGTGTCCTGGTCCCTGGTACTGCAGAACGCGTGGAAGCAGTGATCTAGGCTATCACTCGCCCTTAGCAGGCTTCTTCAGCTGTTGTGTCCCTGTGCTGTGAACAGCTAGCAAGTTGGCTGTCCTTAGAATACTTTACCAGAGCTTTTAAATGGTCAATTCTAGCTATTTTTCCGAAACTGCCCTTCCAGTCTGCAATGGTGAACTGGGAGACTCAATTTACTCTTGTTACCCCCAGGGTGACTCAATCATGCTGCAATCCCTTGGGGAACCTCTCTAACTTATAGGCAAACTAAGGACACACAGCTAAGTCAGCCTATGCCAATCTGGTATAGCCAATGTAACATAATCTTTTCAGGGCCTGACACTGGCACTGAGGTCTGGATAGCAGGCCTCAGTACACTCTGAAAGAAAAAAACCGCAGCATCAGTTGAAAAACCTAGGGTTGATCATACAAAAAGAGGTATTTCCTTAAATATAGAAATGGGTTCATACTTCTAAATTCACTTTCAGATTATACTAGAATGTGGTTAAAACTGTTCATACAATTGATTTTTTCTGAATTCTTTGTTTAAAAAATGGTGTCACGAGAACAGTGTTGCTGAACGCATAGTGATTCACTCATTGAGCAGGAGTATTTTAGGTTGTGATTGCACGTGACTGTATTTCCATATGCAATCACAGCTGTTTCCAAATGGGTAGGTAGTTGGTGCACTACTGACATATTATTAGTTAAAATATTATTGATAGATAAACTAGACATGAATCTGCTTTAGCAACTGTTGCGGAATTTTATCAATCTTGCAATTATTGTAGGGGTCTTAACTTTAATGATGTAGTTTAGAGGATGTTATCAAAGTCAAATATCATGTGACATCAACTGCTGGGTAGAAATGGGGTCCTATGATGTCACTTCCTGTGGTAACACTGGGATAAAAAAGAGTTATATGTAATTTCCGCTACCCCTGGCATTTAGGTGAATTGATGTCCATGCGAACTACCCTCGCCACCAAAGCAAAGTTCCGCCCACCTCATTTAGAATCAGGCAGAACTTCAGCATGTAAACGGTAGCGTCTCCATCACCTACTTACACATCCAATGGCCCGACAAAGTAAGGGCATTCAGAGGTTTGGCCAAGTGTTCTCCCCCCTATTTAAAGTGGTCGAATACATGGCCAGTTTTTACTGACATGGCAGTAAAAACTGCAATATGACCCCCACACATAGGAGAAAACTCCCATGAGAAGGGGGTTATTATTTTTATTTTATTTTCAAAAACAAAAATCCAGTTTTGGGATTTTGTTTTTGAAAAAAAAAGTTGAAAGTCAGCTGTACTGCTCCGCCATGTTGATGGAGCCGTCCGTCAAAGTTTCAATGCATTTACAGGAACTGTTGTGATGGTGGTTGCTGGAAATGCAAGAGATGTCCACTATGCTGGTGGACATCCCTAAATTAGGTGGGTGGAGTACCCTCGCCATGGTGGGAGTAAAGTGCTCCATCATGGTAACTGTACATGCTCCATCTGCCAAACTCTAAATTGGGCCGGAAGTACAATGTATTAAAATCTTGAAATCATAAAATTAAAGCATGCTATCTCAACCAGTGTTATTGCAGACTACCCGGCATAGGTAAAATAGTCACAAGTTGATTAAATTCTACCATACCGTAAAATGCATTGGAGCCGATAAGTAACTACATGAGTTACATTGCACACCAGATGAATACATTGTAAATAGCCAAATACTTGCAAAAGCATTGCAGTAAAGGGTTGATTACTAAAGAATAAAAGTGTTGAACATTCAATCAATCAAACAGGGTTCTTGTAAAGCTCGACTACTTACCCGTGAGGGTTCAGTCAAAGAGCCAGGTCTTGAAGTCCTTCCTGAATTGTGGCAGTGATGGTAATTGCTTGAGGTACAGAGTCAGGGAGTTCCAGGTCTTAGCATTGAGGTAGGATAAGGTATGGTGGCCAGGGCCAGTTGGGTGGACCAGAGCTCTCCGGTGGGAGTGTAGAAGGAGTGGCGGTGGTTGAGGTATGCAGGTCCGGCGTTGTGGAGGGCTTTGTAGCGTGCGTGAGGAGTTTGAAGGCAATTCTTTTGTTGGTAGGTTGCCAGTGAAGGTCTCTGAGGTGGCCAGTGATATGGCTGTGGTGTGGGATGCTCAGGATGAGACGGAGGCATTCTGTATGTTCTGCAGTTTCCTGTGTAGAATCTCTGAGTGGTGCCGGCATAGAGTGTGTTGCCGTAATTGAGTCTGCTGCCGACAAGCAAATGGGTGACTGTTTTCCTGGACTCTGTTTGGATCCACTTAAAGATCTTACGAAGCAGGTAGAGTGTGTGGAACCAGGAGGATGAAACAGCGATGATTTGGTGGTTCATTGAGAGCGAGGAGTCTAGGATGATGCAGAAGTTTCATGAGGGGTGCTGGGGGCTGGGATTCCGAGCGCTGCTGGCCACCAGGAGTCATCCCGGATGGAGGGCATGGAGCCCAATATGATGACTTCAGTCTTGTCTCAGTTGAGCGTGAGGCAGCTGTCCTTCATCTAGGGGGATACTGCCTTCATCCTGTTGTGTAAGTTTCTCTTGGTGGTTGTGGGCTTGTCTGTGAGACGCAGATCAGCTGCGTGTCATCGCCGTAGAAGACTATGGATAGTCCTTGGCTTCTGATGATGTTTGATGAAGCAGAACCATATAGATGTTGAAGAGGGGTGGGCTCAGGAAGGAAGGAACCCTGAGGCACTCTGCAGCTGATCTCTGTGGGTTCTGAGTTGAATGGTGGAAGTCTGTCTCTCTGTGTTCGGACAGTGAGGAAGGAGCGGATCCATTCTAGGGCTTTGTCGCGGATGCTGGGGTTGTGGAGTCTGGCACAGAGGGTGTGGTGGGAGATAATGTTGAAGCCAGCTGAGAGGTCCAGGAGGATGAGGGCAACAGTTTTGCCTCAGTCCAGGCGGGTGTAGATGTCGTCTGTAGCGGCGAGGTGAGTGGTCTCTGTGCTGTGGTTACTTCTGAAGCCGATTGGGAGAGGTCCAGGGTGAGATTCATTTTGATTAACTCAGAGTTGAGCGGTGTTGGCTTTCTCGATGACTTTGGCTGGGAAGGAAAGAAGAAGGATGGGTCTGAGTAATTGAGTTCTGTCTGGTCAGTAGAGGGTTTCTTCAGCAGGGGGTTGAACACCGCAGACTCAATGGAGCAGTTGATGGTGCAGCAGAGTTTGGGTGCGATGGAGGTGCCGATTCTGAGGGGCTCGTCGGAAGTGCAGGTGGTCCAGTTGGGAAAGGTCTATCGGGGTCCGGAGCCATTTAGTGTGGTGGTTGCAGGTAGGGTAGGTGGGTCTTGGGTTGTGAAGTTGTTGTAGATCTCCTTGATATTGCGGTAAAAGAAGGTGGTGAGGTTGTCACAGAGGTCTTGAGAGAGGGGAATGTCTGTCTTGTAATCTCCTCGTCATGGTACATTCTGGACCCCGCTCTCCTCCCTGTCCCAGTTGGTACTGTCCTGTCTTCTGTGTGCCAACATTCCACAGTGCACTCCAGCTGACTGGAACCTGTGATGGTGTGAAGACTAATAAAGAAGAGTTCCACGCTTACCTGCACTTTGTCTTCATTTTAACAGTCTACTGTCTCTGTGCTGGGTTTGGGAATTTCTTTGACCATGGCGAAGAGTTTTTTGCTGTTGTGTGTTTTGGCATTGATGCGTTCCTGGATAGCTGCTTTCTTTGTTGTTCTGATGAGGTGGTGGTGTGCAGTAACAGCAGTTTTGAAGGCTGCGTGGTCTGCCATGATCTTGCTGCTCCTCCATCTTTTCTCGAGCAGTCTGCAGGTGCACCTGGACTCCTGGAGGACCGGGAGAGTCAGCTGGCTTTCTTGGAGGGCTACTTAGCTGAGGGTTGCCAGTGTGTTGACGCAGTTGGAGATCCAGTGGTGGAGGTTTCGTGCTGAGGTGTTGGCGTCCGTGGGTGTTGGTGGTGGGGTTTTTCTGAGGGCGGTGGTGAGCTGGTCTCCAGTGTACTTATTCCAGCTTCTGCAAGGATCGTGGTGTGTGTGGTGGCATACGCTGGGCTTGGTGATGGAGAAGTGGACATAGTGGTGGTTTCTCCAGTGTGGCTGATGGAGATGTTGTTGCGGAAAAGATGGGGTCTAGTGTGTTTCCTGCTGAGTGGATTGGCGTTGTGACCAGTTGTTTGAGTCTGACAGTGGTGAGGTTCTCCTATAGGGATGTGGTGTGCAGTCATCGAGGTTGTCCAGGTGTAAATTGAGGTCACCGAGGTGGATGTAGTCCTTTGAGGCAAGAGAATGGTGAGCGATGAAGTCGGCTATGGCTTCGCTGAAGGTTAGTCGGGTCCATGAGGTCTGTAGACTAGGGCGCCACCAAGGGTGGTGTTCAGGTTGGTCTGGATCTGGAAGTGGAGATGCTCCATGTTGGGTGACTGGTCATCTCGGCTGGTTGTGAGGCAGAGGGTGTTTTTGTGTACAATTGTGAGGCCTCCTCCCGGTGGGTTGACGTGGTCCTTGTGGATGATTTTGTAGCTATCGGGGATGGCGGTTGCGATATCCGGGGCTGAGGTGGGTTTCATCCAAGTTTCAGTGATGAAGGCGACGTCGGGGATATGGTGTCGAGCACGTCCCAGATCTCCATGGCATGTCTTTTGAGGGAGCGGTTGTAGAGTAGGAGGCATCTGAGGCTGTCTGGTTTGGTTCTTGAGCGTTGTGCGGTTGGTGGGACTGGTGTGTGGAGGCAGGCGAAGGGGCAGTCACGGCAGATGAATGGGAATGGGCCTTTGGGTGTTCTTCGCAATGCAAGGTGTCAGGTGGTGGAACGTCTGGTGTTGAGGGCATGCAGGGCACTGGAGTTGTAGCGGTGGATGGTCCGAGGAGTGCAACAAGTGAGCTTCATAGCTGTGCAGGGAGAGACACAGCTCACTGGTTGACCTGTGCAGTACACATCTTGTGCAGATGGGAGAACTTTGGCTAGACCATTTTGTTAACCTAAGGGCACTGTGTAGGGGATTTTTAAGCCCATGTGTTTGGAAAAAGAAACCTGCACATTCCACTATACAGATCATTGTCAGCTACTTATACAAAAAGAACAACTGATGGACGGAATGCTGAACAATGTCAAACATTCACACCGTACAGAGATCTCACCATGCCATTCCGGTTTGGAACCAGCCATATGCAAATCAATCTTGACCATTACAGTACAGCCTGAACTGCCAGGCCAGATCCTTACTGGCTTTCCCCAATACTATTGCTACTTTTGGAGGTGATTGCCCCGCATTTCCACCCTTAAAGGAATATATTTCAGGAATTAACTGTTGTAAATCTCAAATTGTTTCCAGGGCATCCTCTCCTTTGAATGAACCTTCTCCATTCCTGGATTAGAATTTACCCTGGTATCATAATACAAAACTGGGGAGCACTATTATTCTTGGTTAAATGGATTTATCAGTGCAGGATTAATACAGAGGCGAAAACGTTTGGGAGGTGTAGTGGCATAGTCGCTAGTTACTGACCCTGGAATAGGGGAGCCAGGTTTGAATCCCAGCATCAACATTCTGTGATTCTGGACACATTACGTAATCTCCCTGTGCCTATAAAAACATGAACAACTCAAAATGACCACGGTGCCAGTTCCTTTTCAGGTTGAGCATTCAAGACCTCTTGTATATACTTTATTAGAACATTGCAATGTTAGGAGCTCCATTGTAGACAATGGAGTGCTCCCTGCTTCTACGGGCCGGTAAAGGCCCGCAGAGCAACTTTCCAATCTTTTACAAAGGCCTCTCGGAACGCGAGGGGATTTAAATCCCCTCGAGCTTCTAAAGGCCATTGTTCTATTTATTATAACATTCTGCCCTCTAGTGGCAGAATGTTCTAATAGCCTTATAGCCCATTGTAGCAGGTCTATACCAACCATTAACCCATTTGGCGCGACCGCGATTTCGCAGCAGTGCGGCACTTCTGCAAAACGGGCGAGGCCGCGTCGGCCGTTGAACGTGCGCAGCACTACGAAGGTAGTGCTCGCGACGTCCAACGGCCGACGGCAGTACTTAAGGGGTTAAAGTCCCGTCCCTTGTAAAAGTCCCTCGTCTTCGGCTTGGGCCTTTAACATGGGAGAGGGCCTAAAGGCCTTTAATAGCCGGTATAGTCCTCTATGGCGGGCTATAAGGCTATAATATATACTTATATACGACTAGCAGCCCGTCCCGACCTTGTCCGGGAGCAATCAGGCTTCAGGGCCCCCGCCCGCCCCGGCCCCCGCCCGCCCCGACATTGTCCGTGGGTCCCCCGGAGTAGCAGCCCATCCCGACCTTGGCTTCAGGGCCCCCGCCCGCCCCGACATTGTCCGTGGGTCCCCCGGAGCCTTACCTCATCCGCCGCACCTCCTCGCGCTCCTGAGTTCACCGGTCCGCCGCATCTCGCCGCTCCTTGCCGCTCCTCCCCGCCTGTCCGCCGCTCCTCCTCGCCTGTCCGCTGCTCCTCCCCGCGCTCATGTCCGCCGCTCCTCCTCGCACTCCTGGACGTCGCTCCTCCCCGCGCTCCTGATGTCAGTACGCACGTCGCGGCCGGCGCTACTTCCATGGGACTACTTTTTTTTTTCTCGTAAATTTTTTAAATAACGTATATTTTTTACATTTATATAGCCTATGTCCATCTGCACACCCTGACAATTTCAACGATGTATCGGGTGTGTGGATTGGCGCTGTGGTTCCCGAGTTTACCCGCCTCAAAGGTTTAAAGTTCTTCCTTTATAATAGTAGTATAGATTTCCACGCCAGTATTCTTTGAAATCTTGCTTCCCCTTCCTCTGTTTGCTACCTCATTTAGTAGGAAATTTGTCTCTATTAGTTAAATAATCACTGCTAATGCCTGTTCCAGACTACAGGCCATAAGTTTGAATCCTACCAAGGCCAACACAACCTTCCATCCTTCCGAGGACAGTCAACTGAGAACCATCAAATCTGTGAAAAGAAGAACTCATTGATAACAGCACTTTAAAATGACAAAATGGTGGTATGGATAGCTAAATAAAAATAAGTTGGCATTATTTTCTCTCCCACAATCTCCTGTAAGGGGTTGAGCAGATTCTCCAAGGGCCCTCAACTCAGTGCCATATATAATAATGCTTTGGGAATGAGCGACTGTCACTACAGTGTGCCCAAAATTTTTCAATGGGTGGCCCCATGCAGCCCAAAGACTAATGAAGATCTCGATATCGATATGGGAGACTCAGGTGTACCATATCACATTCTGTAGGGGGGGCAATCATTTTGCACTACGCCACTGGCTTTCCTCTCGGTGTAATTGTGTTGTGGGCTAATCTCCCATCACTGCTCAGTGGTCTGAGAAGATTAGTCCCTCCTGCTCAGTTGCAGCAGGGGGGCGAGCAACAGCTGTGACTGCATGTTAGAGTCTGTTGTTTGCAGTATAACCCCCACACACAGAAAAGTGACAGGAAAGAGCGGTAACACCTCTGCGGCTACAGACGGGCATTATGAAGATCACACAGTGCTATAGTGTACACCTGGACAGTGAATTTCGACCATGAACATTTTTTCTTCGCCCCGATTGCTGCTGGAAATAAAAATGTCCGGGGAGCAAGTGGGACATAAATGTTCATACATTTAAACATGCACACAGCTGCCTGAGGGGTACTAATTCATTAGGCCCAGGGCAGAACCAGTTAATTATAATCTGGGTTAATTGAACTATGTGGCGGGGACGATCATGCCTCAGAGTTGACTTCATTTGATGGCAAGAAAAGGCAAACTATGCAGCAGAATGCATCGCATTTTGTGATAGTATTACTTCGTTATTACAATTCTTAACACTGTCTGCACGTCGGTTTTACTTCATTAATAAAAGTTTAACACCCTGATATAGCAATATTCAAGAGAAAGGTGAGCAGTCAAACTTTGTGAGGGGCCTTCCATTGCACTGCAACTTGTAACCACACTTTTAGTCACTGTTGATCGGTGTGAGCTACAAACAAAACATTCTTTTTGCTAAAATCTTCAGATTATGCAGCAGTTGACGGATAATGTGTCAAATGTGGCAAACGACACGAAAATAGCATGAGTCCAGTGACCGTGATTATAAGCACTTGCACAGGAAGACTCTCCTCAGACCCCCCAAAACGCGAAAAGAGGTGTGCAGAGGGAGGCCTAGCTACGAACCTTACCCGAGTTTTGGAAAAAGAACAGCGAAGCACGTCTTTTCCTAGAAGCAAAACTCATGTGCTCTACTCCCATTCTTGTAGTGTTGGGTCAGGTAAGAGCAATGAGTGGTTAGATGACTGGATCTACAAATCATTAACGTGTCCTACACATTCTTCTTGCGCCATGAGTACTGCATACATTCAAACGGAGCTCCCGGTCTCAGCAGGAACCAACAACACGTCATTATTAATTACGGCGCAGAGGCACAGCAGAGGCACAGCACTGACAAACCTTACCCGAGATTTGGATACAGAACAGCGAAGCACGTCTTTTCCTAGAAGCAAAACTCACGTGCTCTACTCCCATTCTTGTAGTGTTGGGTCAGGTAAGAGCAACATGACTGGATCTACAAATCATTAACGTGTTCAACACATTCTTCTTGCGCCATGAGTACTGCATACATTCAAACGGAGCTCCCGGTCTCTGCAGGAACCAACAACATGTCATTAATAATTACGGCGCAGAGGCACAGCAGAGGCACAGCACTGACGTCAGCACGCACGTCGCGGCCGGCACTACTTCAATGGGACTACTTTTTTTTTCTCGTAAATTTTTTAAATAACGTATATTTTTTTAATTTATATAGCCTATGTCCATCTGCACACCCTGACAATTTCAACGATGTATCAGGTGTGTGGATTGGCGCTGTGGTTCCCGAGTTTACCCGCCTCAAAGGTTTAAAGTTCTTCCTTTATAATAGTACTATAGATAGTATATACTTATATGTGTATGTACTGTGTGGGCTCTGGAGATCATCCCTAGGACATGTTTGCTTCTGCTTAGTGACTTTTTTTTCTGTTCAACTGCCTCTATTTAACTGTCTTGATAGAAAATGACCAGCAGAGGTCAGTAAAATAGCAGAATTGCTTTCTAGTGAGGGACATTCTTTTTTTTTCTTTCTGGGAACTACCTCTATTTAACTTTCTTGATAGAAAACGACCAGCAAAGGTCAGTAAAATACCAAAATCACTTAAGCATTCTCTAGATTCCAGTCCATAGAAATTGTCTTCCACGAGCACCCGTAGACAATAATATTTTTTTCAAATCTTGCATTTTCAGTGATATGACCACCGAAGGCCTTGATTTTATATTAAAAACAGAGCTTTGGACTATACCATTTCCTGCTGAAAGGCAATATTTCTCTCCATGTGTACCCGTACTGGGCGTGCCACGCAGTTTGGTGCTTACTTTCCCTCCATGTTAAAGAACAGTAGATGTTTCAGCACCCAGGCTAATGTGCTGCATAGCTAAATATGTATAAGGTGCCAGAGGCAAGACCGATTGCATTGCAAATGCTTGTTTCATTACTGATCGAAGGTGACAGGTGGCCCGTGGATATGTAAAAGAAATTTTTTATCTGAAAGCACAAAATAAAAATAGAAAAGGACCATGGGGGTGGCAGGGGCAGTCGAGGAGTGGAAAGGTCGGTAGTTCCCTAAAAGTGAGCAGTGGAAGATCAAAAGATCCTGGCCAAGAGCTATGCCCGCGGAGAAGAACAAAAGGACGCAGGCAAGCCATCGGAAAAAAGCAAACGCATGAGAGTGACAATAAGGCCAAACTACAATCATCAATTGGCGGGATGTGCGTGCAATGTGAGTTCATAGTAGGGCATTCACAAACAGGCGCGCAACACCCATTGGGCTCACGGGGCTTCAGCCCCCCCCCCACCAGCTTTGCGGGCTGGCGACAATCTAATTGCAGCCGCACCTGAGTACTTAACAGGTCTTTGAAAGACCATTTACTTGTAAATTAGGCTTTTGTTGTGTTTTCACCCCTTCTTACAGCTACTCTGTCTATGGTTGGAAGAATTAGCCCCTCCCGAAATATTTTTCAGCCCCCCCGTAATTTGGCTCTACTTGCCCGCCTGTTCACAATGCACAACTTGCGCGCCCTGGCAGGCGAGACCTTAAAAGCGTACTTTTCATGAATTATGAACTCAATCCTTCGTTTGCTGAGAATATTTCGGCCTTTCATTTCTGCGACAACACTGCCACCCAGTGACCATTTTTAGGTACATCATAAATGCAGTCAGTAGAGAACAAATATAATACAGGTCTGCTTTCCGACGAGGATCCAGGAGAAAACTGAAGTTATCAGAGAAGTAAAATAGGATATGATCTAAATAAACCCCCTCTCTCACTCTCGTACAAATGCAAGGTTAAGAAGAAGCGTGTACAATGGTGACTGCACCTTTCCAAGGCGCTAAAAGGGAAACTGTCCTAGGAGCAAAGGAGGAGGCTAGGGGTATGGGGGAGGCATCTCTGAAGGGCACATGTGGCATCGTGTTTAATGCCACCGGATACCCCTTCCGTTTGGGGCCCTGGCCCCCCTCGCACCGTGCGGCTGCATTCCATCCCCCCCCCACGCTGTGACTGCCCCTGGCCTGGTGCCCACACACCTGGCCTGGCACTCAGACTGGGCAGTATTCATTCTGCAAGGCACCCACGTCAGGCCTGGCGCTCAGATCGGCCAGTTTCTATTCTGCACGACACCCTACCCCGGGGGAACTCCAATGAGGTTGCCCTTCAGCATCCACAGAAACGGACTGGGTAACAACACTTTCAGTCACCCCTCTTGTCTTTGCAATGTATAATATAATATATAATATATAGAATATCGAATGGGAGGACGCTCATTCGCTTACCTGGGCCCCACCTTATGGAATGCCCTGCCTCTACCCCTCCGCTTGCAATCTAACCTTCTCTTATTCCGTAGATCTCTCTGCTGCTAAGCCAATAGGTCCCTCTGACCTCTGCTGTTCCACATAGCGCTGGGAAACCCTTGTGGGTAGCTGTGCGCTAATATATAAATTCAAATAAACAAATAAATAAATAATAAAAGGGCTTCATTCTTAGTGGAAAGGATAAAGGGGCGTGGCCGACGTAATTAAGGGCGTAACCTAAAACTCGTAAGCTGAAAATCTGTGCTTAGCATAGCGTGCCGCCCGACCTCATATTTTGCTGCTTTTGTCATTGCATCCAGATATATAATACAACAAGTTACATTACACCTACAACAAGCCAGGACAATTGGCTTTGTCAATGGTTGTTAGCTTGGTTTGATCTCGGGGTACATTGACTCACGTATACAGACTGATTGGACCAGGATTAAATTAGTTAAGCCCTGAAGAAGTTCCAGCTGTGGAACGAAACGCGTTGGCTGATGTCCAATTTTTAACTTCAACTACAATAAAAGATATTTTGGTTTTACTTAGAGCTCACTGACTTTATTCTGGTGCACCTTCTCTCTTACACAAAAGGTTGTTAGTTGCATAAGATAAATAATCAGCCACTACTGCTTTGTTGTGTAAAATATTCAAAATGCCTCGATTTTGAAATGGTGGGTCTGTGAAAGAACTATAAGGAATCTCTTTGAACTTACATCAACTGCAGTGAAGGGTAGTATTGCAGCAGAAATAAGATTTATTTTTTTCACCCTGAGCGTGAGGGAAAAAATGGAGAGTCAGATAGGGACACGTCACAACACCTGCTTTTTGCAACTGCCGGTTCTGAGCACCGGCAGGACCCGGCCCACTTAAAGCCCTGGTACCTGGACTGTTCAATCATGCATTTAAGTCGGCTTTCCTAGTGTTGCTGAACCTCAAACTGCCTATGGCCTACACTGTCCATTAGGGGATGTAACTGTTCTCAAGATCTTTGGTTTTTATGAAGAATAACTGTCCCCAAAGGCACAGGCTTTTCCAGGGACCTACTTGATTATATACAGGTTCTTCACATGTACTATGGTCACTGGTGTCAGGGTCTCAGTGAGCATGCTCTCTGTGGCCCCTGAGCAACTCAGTCACTGTCTTATTGTATGTGTGTTTCAAATGTAACCGTTCTGCTACATTCAAAAACAAGAGGTGGCTCCAGTGTTGACATTTACGTGTTAAATGCTCCCACCACATGTGTAAAGCCCATCATGCTGTGTAGTGACAATAGTGCTACTGATACACAGAATTAGTCAATGACATTTATGTATGCAAATAGAACCAATCTGGTTGCTTTTGTTTAAGACAACTAGGGCCTCATTTACAAGGCCATTGCACCGCCGGAGAGTATTTTTTTTTTGATGCACCAGCAGCGCAATGGGCATTTCCATATTTACAAGGCCACCTCAAGTCACCCTTCGGGACTTTTTTCCTGGCCATGTAAATAGTCCCCTTTCACTCATTACTCTGCGTGAAACGGGTGTTCCATGGGTGTTGCTGCGGGTGTTGCCGTGCAATATCCATGGAACCTGACACATTCCCAGACTTATGGTTTGTAAAGCTGAGAATGTGTCAGAGTCCTACTCCTCCCGAGGGAAGGTGTAGGAATGGTGCGACAAGGAGAAATCATTTTGTTTCTTCTCTTTCAATGCGTGCTGCCCATAGAAAGAGGAAAATGACATCAATTATTGTTTTTGTGCAGGAAGGTGTTCCTTCCTGCACAAAAACAATCATAGGTAGCTAGGGACGGGTTTTAGTGTTCAGAAAGAATGGCGCACAAGCAGGATTGACGTAAATGTATGGGTAGTGTGGCTTGATGAAATGGTGCAGCAGGAAGGGGACACCCTCACAAACCCCTTAATCTGTATAGAAAAACTACACAATTCGTGATAAGAATGGACCCTGCGCACACATATATAGTAATTGATTCAATGATCACAGTTCTTCTAGAAAACGTATAATACAGTCCAGGCGGTGGAGTAGTTGTACTTTATCTTGTCTGTTATTTAATCAAGCAGATGGTATACTTTGTACAGACAGCCAGCCGACACGTGTTTCGTTGTGGAAACAGTGTTCAACAACTCTTCAGGGCTCTATGGCTGGATTCTAAAACCTAGTTTGGGCCTTCCTCCGGTGTTAATTCCAACCCGGCGGGGTAACCAAAAAGGACTTCAAGCGTAGGAAGTATTGCAGGTAAATATACCAGCTAAATTTCGAGAGCCTATATGATGGCAGTTTAAAATAGAACACCGAGTATTCCAAACGCGTAGAGTAATATGCGAGATCTGTAGATCCGACGTAAAATCCAGAAATCAATGTAGCAGGAAACAACCGGTAGAGTCCCGGTGTAGAACGGGTACGTGCCCTCCTGAACGAACCGCCTCTTACTAATAAGTGGCCTTCCCCTCGGCGTCCTCTTCACAGTCTCACAGCCACCCTTGCAACATGACACGAAGGTGTCTGCATTGGCGAACGCCTGCTGGTTCTGCGCTGCTGCAGGTGGGAAGGACAGGAATGCTCTGTATCTTTTAGATACAGTGCATTCCTGCCCTTTTATTTTGACACACGTCAGCGCAGGAGTAAAGCTTGTTGCTCTGGCGTGCGTCTAAATTTAATAAATGAGGGTCTTAGTGCGTCAGCCATCTTGAGCTGCGCATATTCATAAAAAACGGATGATGAGTCATGCTCACCATTGTGAGGGTTGCCGGGAGAGAGGAGGGCCCTGTCGGCTGATCCTTCTTACAAATCCCTGCTCTTTGGAAGGTTTAAACTGCTTTCTGTCCTGATGGTTTAGTCTGGAGGTGTCTTGCCTGGATAAGGACCCCACAGGGCCAATAGGAGATTGATTTGCATATAGCTAGGTCTAATCTGAGATGCATGGTTGAGAAAAGAATGATGGTTAGAATACTGTCCAGAGTGATTGACAGGTGTTAGATTTATTAGAAGCATCCTCCCATCACATTTTGTGTGTTTGATCAAAAGCTTTAAGTGGTCAAAGGTATGGCCAGGCATGGGCCCCATGCTCACTGTGCCACTGAGAATTCACCTGAGAACACACTGAACCACCTGCTTTGGGAAGATTTGCGTAGCAGTTCCACCGCACCGGCAAAAAAATACCTAGAGGAGTCACTGGCTACCACAGGACTAAAAGAACTATGGGAAATCTCCCTACTGCATGTACAATTTAAGCATGCAGTAAATAAGGGCATAAAGAGACTTTCTTTTATAGAGGACAACGCCACTTTTGCCCATAGGCGCAACGCCTGGATGATTCTGAGCACCTATAAATCACCCGGGTTACATGCTTACTTTGGATTGGGGTATTGCAGGAAATCAAAAGAAGCCTTCCTAAAACACAGACTAGGAATCCTACGGGCCATACCCCACCTACAACCATGGCTGAGAAGGAACTGCGGGACAACATGTAGGTTATGTGGTGCAGGGAAAGAAGATATTGAACATTTGCTATGGTCCTGTACGAAGTTAAAAGAGGAAAGAGTAGCTCTCTTAAAAACCACCTTTGACAAATACAGTATACGCACACGGAGACAAGCAGTACTTGCATGCTTCGACCCAAGACTCCAGCTACTAACCTGGATGTTTGTAAAATTTTTGAAATTAGTTGTGCTCAAACAATCCAACATAGACACTGGAGGTTTAGAAAAATAAGGAATTATGAACATTTCTTAAACTCTGATTTTACAACTACTGCATTTTCTTAACAACTTAAGATCTCTCCTCTTTCTTTTAAATATTTTTTATTGATAAAATGTGTATCCAGATATATTTTTGTAATGGTGTTGATTAATCCGAAACAATAAACATTTTACTTACTTACTTACTTACTTACACTGTGCGACTGGAGCCAAATTACACCCGACTGAAGATCTCCAACCAGGTCCAAACCAGTCTTGGGTTGTTTGTGTTATGGTCCACAGAGGACCTTACTTAGGGGTTTGGGTTGCACTGTTCATATTGGAGCAGGGACACGACTGATTTGTATATGGACGGGTCTAAAGTGAGGTGGCATGGTGGGCAAAAGGACAATGGGTTGGAACACTACCCAGAGTGATTGACAGTGGTTAGATCTATTACAAGCATCCTGCCATCACCTTTTGTGTGTGTTGATGTAATGTCCTAAGTGGCCAAGGATATGCCCAGACGTGGGTCTCTTGCTCACTGTGCCACTGGAACAAAACTACAACCGACTGAAGAGCCCCAATCAAGGCAAAACCGGTCTTGGGTTGCTTGTGTTCCTGTGCAGAGAGAAACAGACTTGGCAGATCGGGCTGGACTGTTCCTATTCGAGCAGGGTTGAGACTGATTTGCACATGATGGGTCTATTCTGAGACGGCCTGGTGGGCAAAAGAATGATGGGATGGAATGCTGCCCTGAGTGACTGCCAGTGGTCATTGTGTGTTTAATGTAATACCCAAAGTGGCCAAGGGTATGCCCAGGCCTGGGTCCCTTGCTCACTGTGCCACTGGAACCAAGCTACACTCGACTGAAGAGCACTAATGAAACCGATCTTGGGTTGCTTGTTTTATGGTTCAGAGAGGACCTGGCTAGGCCGTTCGGGCTTCTATCCCTTTTGCTTATGCACCCATGACCTGTTACAAACAGAGACCCAGACGCCCAGAGGCAAACAGGTCCTTAGGAGGCGCACTTATAATGCCCCACCTAAGGGCAGCCCTCCGGATGGTGATAAATTGGTCCCATGGATCTGCCAGTCATCCACCTGACAGGCGGGTTCAGCCACTTACTGCACTCTCCTGTAGGGGATTTCTGTCCCCTGTTTCAAGCGAAGGCAGCTGCTGCCTGCAGTGTGAAATACAGAACAGCTTGTAAACTTGCAAGCAGCCGCTCTGACTTTCAGTGAATATGGTCTCCCGAGGGCAGGAGCGAGTTTGCGCCTGCCCTGGGAGCAGGTATTCATGATAATAGGGCACAGTATCCTAGTCTATGCCAGTCGAAGTAATAGATACCCAAGGTAGAGCTCTGCAAACAGAAGCTGGTTTCTACTCCACGCTGCCCAGCGGCAAAAAGAGACCAACAAAACTTTACAATAAATGACAGTATTATCAGGCCAATAAACCATCTTCACCCTAATCACTCTGCGCCGATTACTATTTCATCAGGCTGCACGTTGGACTCAGATTTCAAGGATTCAAGTAAAATTCAAGGAGACCAGCCATCCACATCATGGACAAAGACCCTGTTAAGCTCCTTAGACCAAGCAATAAGGGTCCTGAACTTCCAATCGACCAAAATGGAGATTCAGATTGACCTCATTGACTTGGTGGCAGGTCGCATTGCGGGCATAAATACAAAATTGGACTCCCTATCATCATTGCTAACAATTCTGGGGAAATCAAATGCCTACACTTGCTTTAACAAACAACAATGTAACTGCGGATGTGGAAGCATAATTGAAAAGTTAGCAAGTCTGCCGGCCAGCCTGACAGACATCCTGGGGGAGGTAAAACATTCCCGCAACCCGGGTGACATAGTAACTGAACTTAACCCGGACAAGTTGCCATTAGTCAAGAAGATGCGCAGAAATGAGCTCATCAGTAGCAATCCTCAAACGGACATAGAATATACCTCAAGGGAAGCAGGGTTAGAAAGATCAGCATTAGACACGGAAGTAACACAGTACAACCAAAAATCCATCAGGGAGGATAAATCAAGAAAGAGGCAAAGGAAAAAGGCCAGGAAAGCCAGATTAAAGTATAAAAAACAACAAAATACAGATCTAGGCAACATCTTCCCGATTTTTAAAATGAACACCCCCCAAGAAATTAAAGTTACATCACTGAACATGCCGCAAGGTGGAGAGGAGGGACTAGTCCGCTCGCCAGATAAGTCAGGCCTTCAAATCTCGTTAAGGGAAGTAGGTTCAAGCCAGGGATCCATGACAATCCCCTCCACCCAACAAAGTAATGTGAGCCTCTCATCGACCACAGCCCATAGTCATCAAAAAGAAACAAGATCTGTTTTTCTAACAAATGACCAAAAATCCCGGCTAGGAACTATTAAGCCAACCAACATCTCTGGTAACGAAGGCTCCGAGCAAACAAATTCAATACGAGCGCTGGGAGAAATCCTGGGAATACAAAGTATGCCCAATGCGGACATCAACCATGGCTCAACAGTCTCCAGCACGCAGTATACATCTGCAATATTGGGAAAAAACTCAAATGAAAAACAAGGAGTATTAACAACACCAGAGACTAACATCGTACTAACCCCCATGCGAGTTACAGTTTCTGAAAAAGAGCGTAGTTGCTTGCTAATCCAAAGGGCACCCATCCACTTTCCAAGCAAGTTATGTAAAATTGGCCAAAATCAAAATACAAACAATTCGATGAAGGTAGCGAAAACGAAACAGGAACGAGAAGTCCCCTCCACAATAAGTGATTCCAATGATTCCAACAATCTATTGATCAAAGCAGGCTCACTACAACTGTCTAAAGAACTCCTCCATAATCCGGAGTCATCAGATTACAAATTAACATTTATCCCAGAATATCCAACAAAGGGGCCACAGGATATTCTCAATCGAGGTAACCTGCTAAAATTGTTTAACGCAACATCAACATTAAGAGAGATAACTTCTCGGGACCTTCTAGCTGTTGAATTTCAACAAAATAGTCATAACGGGAACACCAAAGACACCGTTACAACTTGGGCCTCAAAGGCCATTGTAGACAAGATTTATTCCACAAAACCCCACTTCGAAACATGGGGTATATCCATCGTCCGACACAAACCTCCAAGATATCCCTATCCCTTACAAAACAGCTCTCGTAACCAAACAAAGGGGAACGGAAACAGAGGACCGCCCGATTCCTGTTTAATAGGTGCCCGTGCTACCTCGCCTGCAGCATCAAGTACAAGGGGCAGGATACCACCGAAAGAAAATGCTCAAACAATCAGTCAGTACGGCCGGGATAGAATTGATTGGTCTTGGGTTCCCACGTTCCTGAGTAATAAAGCTACCTACCTGGAGCAAAATCCTTCCACGGCGTTTCACACGGGGAAGGACTTGCAGAGCATAAATAAACAACCAAGTCTCTCATTTTGCTCTTGGAATGTTCACGGCTTTCATGAAATGGAGGTTGACCATGAGACACAAACCTTCTTCCATCAACAAGATGTAATCCTGATCCAAGAGTCATGGAATCTAACCCCCACAGTAATACCAGGATTCAAGGACCATCACATATTGGCAGAAAGATGTTCAAACTTTGGGCACCCCCAGGGCGGTTTATCAACTTACATAGCCCAAAAATACAACTGGGTATCGGAAGTACTGGACGTTGGTTTCAATTGGGCCCAAGTAATCAGAATTACTGGAACACCGACAGTTGGGGAACGTCGTTTACGATGCAACTTTTAGCACGCAGTGCTATTACAACGCAGTTTTTAAATCGCATTCTATTACAACGCATGACTCTGGGGGGCGCTCAAGGATAGGGAATACTTTTAATTTACTATCCAACACCTTCCCTAGTGTCAACGGGGACTGGTGTTGGAATAGTAAATTAAAATATTCACTATCCAACACCCCTTTCTGTTATGCGTTGTAATAGAATGCGTTATAAAAACCACGATTGTCAAGTCAAGTCAAGTTAAAATTTGTATAGCGCACTACTCACCCAGAGGGTCTCAAGGCGCTTGAGGGAGAGGGGGTACGTTACTTATCCAATATCCAAGTTTTTAGTTGTCTTCTGAAGGAGAGGTGGTTCTGTGTAAGGCGGAGGTGGGTGGGGAGAGAATTCCAGGTCTTGGCTGCTAAGTAGGAGAAGGATCTTCCCCCCATGGTGGATCTTTGGATGCGTGGAATCACGGCGAGGGCTTGATTGGACGATCGTAGTTGGCGGGTGGGGGTGTAAAAGGTCAGGCGCGTGTTGAGGTATTTGGGTCCTAGGTCGTAGAGGGCTTTGTGTGCGTGGGTGAGGAGACGGAACGTTATTCTCTTGTTGTTACAGCATGCGTGCTAAAAGCATGCGTTGTAACAAAGTACATCCCGACAGTTGGGTCTGAACAGTGGCAAATCTTAATAATCAATGTTTATATCCATCCCGATAGGAAGTTACATCAAGAAAAATATGTAAGCCTAACATAACTGATAAAAGGGATGCAAAGAACATACTCAGGATGCCCTTTGTTTATTTCCGGGGACTTCAATTGCGATCTAATTGGCAAAAACCGGGCAACAGCAAAGAAATCATCAACTAGTGGCGGACTCAAGTTATCAACCAGCTTAAGAGAACTAGGTCTGTCCGTTCTGAATGGTAACACAAAGGGGGACAGGCCCGCAGGCATAACATAATTGAGTGGCAGGGTCCACTCAACAATTGATTACACCATAGTAAGTGACGAGTTAATCTCAGGTATCGATGCATTTTATATCGCTCAACGTCTAGAAAGCGATCATTTCCCCCAAATAACAAGCCTGAATACTGCGCCCACCCGGGCACCAAATATGAACTCTCTTTTACACCCCGCCTCAAAGTTCAACTTAAAAAAATTAAAATGGCATAGAGAAGGGTTGGAAAAAATTCAGTCCACCGTAAAAGCTCAAATATTCGACCTCAGGCCCCAAAAAGATGAAGACCTTGTAAGCAATTGGGAGCAAATGATCCTGGTCTTGCTTCATAAGTTTCCAGTAATGCCAGTGAAACAGGGTAATTTAAACTTTAAGAAGGAGCCTTGGTTTAATATGGAATTAGGAACAAAAAAAAGAAAGGTCGCCAAAGAGGTTCGAGCACTTGCCAGCCAGAAAAAACGGGGGTTAAAGATAAACAAAGGCAACCTGAATGAAGCGAGGAGCATGTACAGGAAGTCACTGAGGGTTGCAAAGTCATCTTATAAGGAAATGCTCTGGAATAAACTCCTAAGTGCAGGAAAACACCCTAACAGTCGTGACTTTTGGGGCATTATAAACGATCTAAACAAAGGATCAAAACTTCATCAGGAAGCAGGTGTCGGTGCTGATTCCTGGTCCCTGCACGTGCAAACCTTATATTGCGAAACAGCCGCAGGACTCGTGAATGGCTTACGGGCAACAAATGCAAATGAGGAGGAAATAATTGGAAGAAAGAACACGGAAACTAAAGACTCAGAGCCGGAGGAGGATGCAAAAACGCCTACTGATTTTCTTGATTTAACCACCAGTGGTGAATTGAGCAAAATAATATCTAGATTGAAGACAGAAGGTGCAGCAGGCCCGAATGGGCTGCCAAACGCAATCTTCAAACATGATCCGGCCTTTTGGGCTGAGACCCTAACACCACTTTTCAACCACATTTACAAACAAGAACAGGTCCCTGCTTCGTGGAAGGGCAATATTATTCATCCAATATTTAAGCATGGTGACCATCGCAACCCAGCTAACTACAGGCTTATATCTTTAATAGACGTGGAGGCTAAGCTCTACACCTCTTGCATATTCTCAAACTTACAGGATTGGAATGAAGAAACAAATAGAATTCCCCGGTTTCAAACAGACTTCAGGCGGAGAATGGAAACAATAACTAACCTGACCTGCCTGTCATTGTTAACGGACAGAGCGGTAGCAAAGGGAGCACGACTGTACGCCTGTTTTGTTGATATCAAGTCTGCATTTGACCGGGTCAACAGAGAGCGTTTGTGGGGAAAACTAAAGAACTGGGGCGTGCCGATCCAACTTGTAAAGGCAATAAAAGCATTATATAAAAACACCTGGGCAAGAGTGAAATTGGGAAATGGAGTCTGTACAACGAGGAGTATGCCAACGTACCAAGGTCTAAAACAAGGCTGTGTTCTAGCTCCTACCCTTTTTAATCTCTTCCTCTCAGACCTCTCGAGTGTGTTGGAGTCGGCCGAAGTTCACCCACCATCATTGGCTAACAATCGAATTCCTTGTTTACAATACGCAGATGACATAGTACTGCTGAGTAAAACTTCAATTGGCTTACAAAGAGCATTACACAAATTAGCAGCATATTTGAAACAGGAAGGACTGGAATTAAACAAAGATAAAACAAAAGTGGTCCGTCTAGTAGACCCTCAAAAGCTTAAGTATAAATGGACGGCGAACGTCGCAAAGGTGGAAGAACAAGGGTCTTATAAGTACCTTGGAATTATAATATTGCAACGAGCGAAACACACGGAGCACAAAATCGCAATACAAGCCAAAGCCCAATCCTTAATCTTCGCTTACCGTTTGCTAAAAGCTAAAATGGACTGCTCAAATTATTAGCACTTGTTAAAAGTTATGACGGCCCAAGTTTTACCCACCCTATCCTACGGTCTGGTTACTTGGTGTGACAAGGAAGTCGGCCTATTAAATGATCTACAAATCAAAATCTATAAAGCCATTTTTAACCTTCCAAAATCTGCCTCAATGTCGCAAGTCAGGCTCGAATTTGGACTGCAAAACCCGAGATTCAGGAGCATGAGCGGCTTCGTGAAACTCTGTTACAAACTTAGATCTGCAGACCCAGATACAATGGACTGGCTAAGCTGGGAAGAAATTAAAAACCAAGGGGAGACCGGAACCCCGTGTACCTGGGGAAAGTATTTGAAATCCTGTTTCAAAGAGCTGGAACTGGAATCAGCATGGGAATCCGGGATGGATAAAGCAGGCCTAAGTAGATCGTCCAATGTGGCAGCAAAAAAATAAATCCTTTCAAGAAGATAAATGTATACTTACAAAACGTCGGCACGGCTGGACTATTATTTACTCTTTCACAGCAGGAAAACCACATGCTTTTTAACTTCCCATTTTAGCAAGTACCTTAAAAGAGCATTTACAGAGTACAGGATGGGTATGCACATTTCGAAGGATTTACTACCATCCTGGAAAGGTACCTACAAGACGGAGCAATGTCGGCTATGTGGTTACAAAACAGAAACCTTAGCCCATTTTCTTTGTGTATGTCCGGCACTTACGGCACAGAGGCTACGACTTCTGAAATCCACCATGAACGAACTAAAGATCCGTTCCTGTAGACAAGCCGTAACAAGTTGGTTGGGAGGCAGCTCTATAATTCTGGCGTGCCGGGGAATAACATTTCTGGCAGAGGTGAAAAAACTTCTGGGCCAAGCCGAACAGGGGGAAGGCCAATGAGGCAGGACATTATGGCCATCGTACCTCCGTGGACTGTAAAGAAAATCATGGACCTGCAAAATCAGACTGAGAACTCTAGACAGGTGGAATGTCTCTGGATGAAAGTTTTAAATATTGTTTATATTATTTTCCAGCTGTGCGCAGTAACAATTTTAGCAAAATGTTTAAATTTTGTACTACTATTTTATCATGTGAAAAGTTGTAATAATTTTAATTAATTACACAATAAATCTCTTTGACTTTGACTTTGACAATTGAAAGTTGCATTGTGGCCCAAACTGGCACAGTGAGCTCTATGTAAAATACGGTCAGAAAACATGATAGCAAATCCTTTGTTAAACTTTGTGGTCCAAAGTGTGCGACACAATCCCTCGAATGCTTTTGCCTTCCAACCATATCTTTAATAATGTAAAGCAAGTGAGCCATTTAACTCCTGTAGTGCCAACAACATGACCTCAGTGTCATGACCAGGGAAGGTCTTCAAACCCCAGCATTGCAAGAGAAAAGAGTCAGGTGATGTGAAGGTTTACTTAGGACTAATATTCAACTGCCCCTTTGCTGGTCCAACGCTGTTGGGACATTTTGAAGTAATTGTCTTGTCTCCATCACTTCTACTGGCTCTTACGTTCAATAAAATATGTAAGACTGAGCTTCAGGTGAAAATGTTTCTATTGGTATTGCAAGATTATTTTTAAAGGGGTTTATAAGAAATGTCTATTTATGTGTTTTTAATTTTCTCAGCTAGAACTAGAGGATGTGGTAGAGCTGTGGAGAGAAACCCTTCCAAGCAGACCATAAATGCTATTGTCTACCGGACCATGGGCCCGATTCACAAAGGTAAACTTAAACTTTTGATCTAAACTTATGCCAAACATCTTTGGGAATTCACAAAGGGCATTTACGAGTAGTGTCTTCATGCCCTTACTCGGGCGGAGATCCAGCCCGAGTGTGGACATAAAGATAGTACTCGTAAATGCTGTTTGTGAATTCCCAAAGACGTAAACTTAAACGTTTGGCTTAAGTTTAGAACAAATGTCTAAGTTTACCTTTATGAATTGGGCCCAGTGTTTATATGATCTTCGACTTGCTCTGATTACGTCCCACATAAATTCTGAGAATAGCTGCTTCTCTTGCTGGAGCAATTTTGCATTTGAATAAGGATGTTGATGCCTTCTGTCTCCTAGTGCCCGTAAATGTGCTGTACTTTTAAGATCTATTGATGTCTTCTTTACCCTAAGCTGATGGATGGGCTTGCCAGAGGAAGTACCTTAGGTATTCTTTGGCTATCAATGGCTTGGTCTTTCACATGGGCAGTGGGATAGAGGAAATAAATAATTGAGTGGGTTCTGATTCTCGGCTTAGTGATGGATGGTTTTTAATCAGTAGGCCCGTCTCTCTGTGCAGAGGCATTTTAATATTTATTTATTTATTTATAAAGCGCCAGAATTGTCCGCCGAAGGGGTATCTCTGCGCTCTAGACGGGACGCCAGAGGGAGAAAAACCTAGCCGCTAAGGTACAAATGTGAACAGAAAGGTCTTAAGCTGTTTCCTGAAGAGTAGATGATCCATGCATTGCTTTAATTGTACCCAAAACTTATTCCAGTAACAGGGTCCCAGATAAGATAGGGCCTAGCTCGTTTGATTCTAGGCACCGTGAGGAAGAGTTTAGATTCTGAACGGAGAGACTGCGCGGGATTTAAGAAATACATTTATCTGCCAGATAACTGGGGCCAGTGTTAAAGATGGCCTTGTGGATGGTGCAGTGAACCTTGAGCTGCCAAGGTGTTTTGTTCCACAGCTGGAAGCCAGTGAAGCTGACAGAGCAATGGTCGAGAGGCCGTCCAAGGTGGAGCATTCTGCTGTATTCTGGACGACATGAAGACGATCCAAGGTGGACTCATTGGCTGACAACAGGAGGCTATTGCAATAATCCAGGCGACATAGTATAAGCGCCTGGGTTATCGTCTTCCTGGATGAGTGAGGGAGCAAGGGAAGAATGCGACGTAGTAGGCCCAATACATGAAAGCATGAGCCGGCTGTCTGAGCAGCATGCTCTCTCATAGTAAGGGTCTGTTCCATTCGGACACCTACGTTTTTTTGGGGGGGGGGGATTTAATTGGGATTGCCAAAGAAAGACATGAGTATCTGGCAAAGAGATGAAAGTGCTTGCATGCCCACACTACTGCTAGACTGTTTTTTTCAGCTTGAGAACAAACCTGTTTGGCATTTGTAAAACCTTGAAAGGCTCTTGCAGAGATGCAACAAGGAGCTTCCATCTCAGAGTCTGTCCGAGCACGGATGGCACACTGCCCCACAGGGCTGGCATCCACTGTGACCTGTGCGTGCAGCTTGCGACTGAAATTGGCCAAGAAACTGATCTCCCTGACATGGGATCTGATGGTTTCATACTCCACTGGACTCTGCAATAATTGGGAGGTCTGACCCCTCATTGTAAGATTTTGTAGTTTTCTACTGATGGCAGCGAAGTCTGGAGGCAATGTGACCCTAAAACGTGAGAGTGGCTCTTTGAAAGTCAGAGGGGCATATTATCAAGAACAGGCGATAAAATTATTGCCGCTTTTATCGGCAGGAAACTGCTGCTAAAGTGGCGATAATGGGCTTGATAATATGCCCTTGTGAATTCCCATAGAAGCCCAGGTTAACAGCAGAACCAGAGCTGCTATGGGAATTCACAAGGGCCTATTATCAAGGCCATTACCGCGTCTTTAGCGGCAGTTTCCTGCCGATAAAGCGGCTATAGTTTTATCGCCGTTCTTGATAATATGCCCCAGACTTCTTTGTTGAGCCTCAGATTGACATCATGTATTGCACAGCATCCCTTCACCTGCTGGTCCTCTCGTATCTCACCAAAACTAATATGTCATCATGGTAATTTAGACAATTCGGGGTCCCCAAGCGATGTACTGTATCTCAGGAAAACCCTCAGTTGTAGAAGAAATATCAAAGCTGAGCAGCTTATACCCGGCCCAGATGTCATGCTAAAGTGATGTATCTTGAACTTTTTAGAGACAAGTGTTGCTTGGATCAACTGGTGGATCCAGTGTTATCTTACAGATTCTTGGGGCCGAGGCTCAAACATATTTTGAGGCCTCCTGTTTGTTATAACTTGGAATTTTACTACACACATTTGTGTTAATTCTAGCCCATATGATGCCAAACTACTGGAAATGGGTTTCACACAAAAACATTTGGAATATGTCTTTCCAAGAACCCCCCAAAATCCTTAAGATGACACTGGGCAAAGAGAGAAAGAGAGAGAGAGAGGGAGAGGTAGAGAGAAGAAGAGGGGTTCAGATATAAATAAAGACAGAGGTGAGACAGAGAGAGATAAAGTTTAAACAGGGGCCCCTTGGAAGGTGTGGGCCGTGGGCAATTGCCCACTTTGCCCATGTCTTAAAACATTTTGTTGTATATTTACCTTTCTTCTGTTTCTATGCTGTACCACGATCCTTACCTGTGTTCTCCATTCCAGAATGTAGTTGGCTCTGTTCCGGATTGTGTCTTGAACACATGGAGAAAGAGGTCTCTCCTTTAGTATGGTAATCTGTGGCTGGCACATGTCTACACACATGAAGATTGTGTATGTGCTAATTGGATACAGGCACAATAGGAGACGCTCAGGGAGTCAGCCCTTCACCTGTTACATGATGTCCTGTTTCAAAAGACTGCCCATCTCTTCTTAGACTCGTTTCTTTATATTGAAAGGTACCCACCTGGTCCGGCCAGCCGCCAAAGCCGCGATCAGACCACCCACTGGATTAAAAGTTTCCTCCTGTCTGGCAGGCTGGTTTTTGGCGGTCCCATGGGGGCGCTTCTAAAAATGGGCACCGCAATGGGAACGCCAAAACCAGTTCTTGCATGTCTTGGACTGAAAAGTCCATGCCGTGTAAGAACTGGGGCACATGCACACAGAGGAGAACATTTTTTGCCCACTTTTGTGCAACCCCATGCGGAGGAGCTACAAGGACCCCGCCGGGCCCCCTTTGTTTCCTCTCCGCCACTGTGCTAATGGAGGACGACCCTCCATGACACAGCCAGCGGAGAAGAAACTGGTAATATGCTTGGCTGGACCACGCGGTCGAGCGAAGCATATTGCAGCCTCCTGACTGACGCAACACCACCAGGGAACGGTGGTTCCCTGGCAGCTGCGACGGGGCTGTGGTGGTCCCACTGCCTGACTCATAATCGGGCGGTCGAGAGACCGCCACCACCGCGCCCGTGCTGTCATGTTAATGTTTGTCAATGGAAGTGACGATGCAGCAGTGGATGCCACTACCAGGTGTGGAAGTTGACCAGGTGGAGGCAGAGGTACAGGGAGTTCTGATTAAATCTGCTATGCGACCGCCCACCATTGTGCAGAAAAAACAGAGGTACAGCCAGTGTGTCACAGGTACAAGTGAAAGGAAGAAAATGGGCCCCACTGGCTGCTGTTTATATTGAAAAATGCAGCAATAATCAATATTTGGTGGTCCTCTCAAGCCTATAGGCCCCGGTACCACTGCACCTGCTGCATGAATGGAAGCTGCATCCTTGACAAAGAACATGCTCAGGTCGAAGGTGATGCTGATCAGTTGCAGGTATATGTACTGTCGTCACTTCATAAAAGATGAGAGGATTCCCTGTGTCTGCGTGGCAGAAAAAAGGATGAGCCATCTAGTCAAAGCCTACTCTGAAGAAGTGGGTTCTCAGTCAATTGCAGAATTTAAGAGAAGGGATCACATACTTCAGGGAATGATCAATGTGCCTTTGAGTGCACAAATTAACTGGCAGACATCTGTTGACCCTACACAGTGCTATCCGGGATGTTCACAGCTTCGAGGTGCAGACCTATGATGGCAAAGTTGTTGCATGCCTTACTCAATCTCAGGACCGTCCCTCATGTTATACAAATGTATTGGGCTCAGGTCCGGAGCGGTTTCTTGGTTTCATAGATGACATAAATTCAGGCCAGAGAGGTAAATATCTTTCACATTTCACAGAAATTATTGTACCAGAATAGTAGTAATATTGCAGTTTGATTTATGGCTCATAGTACGAGGAGGCAACCAAACTTTCTGTAAAAAAGAGGTGTTATTTTTAGGTCTCGCCTACGCACCGCACATGTGCTGTTTTAGGAGGAGACCTTTAGAAATAGATTCCGTTTTTCAGGCAAAAACGTGCACTTATTGCATTGCTTTGAATGACAACGCATGCATGTTTGGCTATTCCCTTGCGGGAGCGAGCTTTGAAACCATCTGTTTGTAATTAACAGATGGTTCCTGCTCGCTCCCGCAAGGGAAACAGATGTAGGCCCCCTCCCCCTGCTGACCCCCCTGCTGCCTCCTCTCCTCGTTCTTTCTATAATCGAGACTGTCACGCTCGTGATGAGTGTTTGCAGTTCTTACGTGTGATTCTCAAGATGTCATTGTGGCTCTAGTTTGGATGTTGTAATCTTCCTATAAAGCAATAGTATCCAGGACAGGATTTTTAGGAGAACCGCTGCCTCCATTAATTGTTTCCATTCATATACGTTGGCTTTAAACGTGTTTTAGGAGAATATTCTGAAACTCTGGATTGGAATTGGCCCTTCTGTAAGAGGATGTAAAAGTGCACTACATTACGCCCCCATGCATGGCTTTGTGAATCAGCCTAGGTATGAGCCAGCAGCGATGGTGACAACACTCCACACTAACAACAGAGGACATTGATGCTCGCAGACACAGTCATGATGATACTTCAATCCGAGGTCATTCCGAGCTCCCGACTACAATACTTTGTCGAGGAGAAGAAATAAAGGCAATGCCTCCCTGGAGGGCGAGGCATTTTGTTTTTAGGACGGTGATTGTAGAAAGTAGATGGGAACCTTGTGCCAGGCTGTCACGAGATGGACATAAATGTAACCAAGAGTGCTTTGGGGTGTTCACGCCCTTCACCCAACTACCAGTGTCCTGCTGACCCCCCCACAGTCTGCATGAAGGCTTTAAGCAAGCCCGACCATTGAAGGCTGTGCCCATCAATACCAACCACGCAGCCCTGTTAGTCTCAAGCCACGGGGCATTACAGGTGCCAGTGGCTCCCACCATGTGCACCCAGCCCACTTGCAGAAGTTAGTCCAACTAACTAGTCTTGGTGCCAAAATTCCCTTTGTGCCCAAATGGTGCCAGTTGAGCCCCATTTGGTGCATCTCATCTGTACATGCAGTCCTGTAACTCTTAGTGATTTTGTGTGCATTTGCTCTCTAGTACACGCCTTTGAGTGCCATTCTTGCTTTGATTTTGACTAGCAAGTTGACACATACTACCCTGTTGTGTTGCATTGTGTGATACCTTATGAACAGGTAAATGCTGCACGTCACACGTGGCTTCTCAGCGGAAGGCCCACATTAAGCAATATATAATCGAGCCCCCTGGTGTTCCTAGCTAAGAGGGCACGTGTTTAATATTAGACTGCCCTGCTATGTCCAGGTCATTATTATTAAAGAGCTGCGTCACCAGTCTGGGGCATTATTAGAGTGCCCTCCCATTCCAGGGAATTAGAACTGGAGTTTCATCCGTCCCAGGGCATTATTATTACAAAGTACCTTCATTGTTCAGAGCGTGACTATCAGTATGCCCACATTAGTTCTGGACATTACTGAACAATACCTTTCCAGAACATTACTAATGAACTGGACAGGGATTTATTATTATATAAAGATTTCTGTCAATATCCATGGCATTTGTTTTGGTGTACCCTCAGCAGCAGGGCATTATTATTAAAGAGTTGCTTCACCAGTCCAAGGCATTATTAAAGTGCCCTCCCATTTCAGGGAATTGGTATTGTAATGCCCACCTCCACAGGACGTTATTATTATTAAAGATTCCAGTCAATGTGCAGACCGTTCCTTTTGGAGTACCCTCAGCCGCAGGGCATTGTTATTAAAGAGTGCCCGCTCCATTTCAGGGCACCGTTACTAGCGAGCGGGCGAACCATCCGTGAACACTCCTCGACTATATTTGCTCAGTGAGCCTCAACCTGTTTTATCGAGACATCCCTTGTGCGTTGGGCTAAGGGTCTTTGTAAGAGAAGCCGGTAATTCACCCCCACATGGCCATCCCATAGCCACGGTCAAGTCAAATCTTCAAGCTTTCTCTTTCTCTCTTTCTCTCTTTTTCTCTTTTTCTTTCTTGTTTCTCTATCTTACTATTCTTTTCTTTCCTCTTGCAGGTCTTTTAATTTATCTTTTGTGGGATCAATTATTTTTACCCAAATGTAATACAAATGAAATGACATGAGTAGGTTCCTATATATCTGTTCTTATTAAGGTTTATCCATTTTTTATAATATTGTTCATATTTATTCTTTTTTTTATTAATTATTTATTGTTCAAGATGGTTTTTATGTATTACATGCTGTAGTACCTTAATTATGTATACTCTCTCTCTTAAATTAATACAATTGTTTGAACAAAAACTCAAATCTTCAAGACTGGGGCCATCTTCAGTGACTGGTTCTGTGTATAATGGTAGCAGTCACACTTCATGGCAGAACTACTCACACCCACCATTTCTGCGTTAGTGAGAAACCTTTTACTTCTCACTTACTCATACTTGTTTAACCCCTTGGCCGTGGCGGTAATTCCGCCGCGGCGCTAGGGGGCTGCGCGGCGCCGCCATGCTCGTGACAGAACCACTCCGCCACGAGCCGTGGTGGCGCTGTGCTTGTGACGGAATGGTTCCGTCACGGCCCCGCCTGCTCAATGGAACGCTCAGCGCAGGAACCATTCCGTCACCAGCACAGCCCCACCGTGGCTCGTGATGGAATGGTTCCGTCATGAGCACGCAAGGGGTTAAGTATGGGAAAGCAGCGGTGTAGCCTTTTCATTCAGCGTAGCAGACCAGCACAGTGTTATAACAGTGCTGACCTCACCATCCCTTAGAGAATGAGCACAGAGTTAAGAGTGGAGTGAGCCTTGTAACCTAGTGGTAGATGGAGTACGCAATCAGAGGGGTCAGGGTGCAGTATTACAAGATGGGAATAAGCTGTCCACCCAGTGACACGTAAGGGCATCATGTTAAGAGGCGGGGCTTACTGCCTCGGTGGAGAGTGGTACATGGCATGGAGACAAGACTGGCGTGGTGATACAGAGGGTACAGTATTAATGCACATGGCCGGAATTCTGGCCCCGTGGTCACTTTGGAAACAGTATTTCATGATGGGGCCTCGGCCAAGAATCAGCATTAAAAGATGGGACTTGCCTCGTCACTCAGTAGTAGTGATAATACAGAGCAAGCGTTCTCACTCAGTGGCAAAAAAGGGCACAGTATATGGAGTGGATGGGTTCGTGGTAAGCGGTTGTTGTAGCACTATGGTATGAAATCTGGCTGGTTTCGTGACTTGGGCAAACTCGGTGCAATATTAAGAGATGGGTGTATGAAATGAAAATTCTTTATTGTATAGTTAATTAAAACCATTACAATATACCAAAGCATAAATATATTTCCTTCACATGTGCTATTATAGAATAGATATAATACAATTAATACCACATTTAAAATTTGATTTCAATTTACAAAATATATGCCTTTTTAAAAACAAAAAAAAATCCAGCAAAAAAATTGCTGAATTATGGCTATAACCTATATTATTCTTCCGTCAAATTCTCAAAGTAGGTTAAAATGCAATTAATTGACAAATGAGTTGTGGGTCCTTTGAGTCCAGGATTTTTAGTATTGCCGATCTGCAGTTGCGGATACCTCTTTCATTAAACTTCCTCCTAAGCAAATCCCAGCGACAGCCCCCTAACACCGGGCAAGAGATGGGGCTGTCTTATTGCAGAGCACAGTATAAAGAGACACGTCTGGCCTTCTCAGTCAGTGGCGGCACAGTATTAAAAGGTGGAGCTTGCCTGTTGCAATGCAATGTGTGCTACATTGCAGGACAGGATTCAATTCTGATTTCTGGCGCGGAGATACTCCTTCGGGAGTCGATTCAAGCGCGGTATAAACCCATAAATAAATAAATAAATAGCTCCTTGTAATCGAGGGCTATGCTGGTGGCCTGCATGCTTATGTACACACGCTGGTCCATAGTTAATAGTGCGCTCTACATAACATATAGCATCACATACAGTGCGCTCTACATAACATATAGTCATTGTATGTCTTTGGTTCTCGTTCAGTATTAGGGATTTCTTAACTCCGAGCTGCTGATGTATTACTATGAGAAGACCTTCTTTTCAGGTGGAAAGTGTTCAGCTCCAATGCTCTTCTTTTCGATGAACTGCCTCTGAGCACACCTTTGTGCTGTGAAGTGCCTATAAATCCTCTTTCTCAGGTGTAAAGTGCCTTTGAAAACACCCTTGTGCTTTGAAGTAATTGTGATGACTTCATTGTTCTATAAAGTACATGTAGTCACACCTTTGAATTGTGTGACCTGCCTGTGATAAATCTGTGTGTCTGCCTTGGGTCACACCTCTGTACTGTGGACTGCTTTTGACGGTAAACAGCGTTTACAACGCGGTGTTTACACCGCAGTGCCTTTACAACGATGCCATTACAACACAAGTCGACTTGCGCTGGATGGCGCTATTGGACAAGCAATGTTGTAATTTTATATTCCAACACCTTCCCTACTGTTACGTGGACTGGTGTTGGAATATAAAATTATAATATTCCACAATCCGAGCCCTCCAACGCAAGTCGTTGTAACGTCTTGCGTTGTAATGCCCGCGTTGTCAAGTACCGCAATCTAAAAGATCGTGTTCTATTGACATACATCCCTTTTGACAGTGTGGTCCCCAAGGGCATATGAGAGTGTGTTGAAATCTTACACGCGCTGTTGAAGAAAGCTGGTAGTTGAAAAAACCAGTGCACCAGACGAGTATATTACAGCTTAGTCCCTTGCATGCGGGGGTGATTCCCCTGCTGTGCTGGGGGGAGGGGGCGCGCACAGCACCCCCATGCTCATGACGAGCTCAGCTCGTCATGAGGCACAGTGCTCGTGTGCTCCTGACGAGCACATCCGTTTTCGTGAAACGTTCAGCACAGCAGGGGAATTATACCTGCGTGTGAGCGTTCCACGGCTCATGACAAGCTCAGCTCGTCATGAGCATTCAAAGGGTTAATTATTTACTCTTAGTACGTCTTATAGGTTGTGTCCCTAGTTTTCTGTATTGCTAGTGCCCTTCTCATCAAAATGACAAATTGTGCTTTATAAAGCACTTAAATACATACTATCAATAGACTGCCCAGTCTTCTCAACATCACCACCTGTTTAGGTCAGGCTATAGAGGACACGCTCTTTTATTACAATTATCAGCCATGGTTAAAAAAAAGTTGAGCAGATATACTGATAGTGGGTATCAGGGCTGGGTCTGTCAGCCTTTGGGTTTCATATGTTTTTCACGCTTTGCCATTGCTTGGATTGATTGTTCATAATGGCAGAGGCTTTTCACGGTTTATAATATTGTCCCATTGGATTTTGTTCTTGAGGCAACAAGTAGTCTTTTTGTTAAACTGCAGATATGACAGTTTTAACCCCTCCTATGCTCATGACGAGGACAGCTCGTCATGAGCCACGGTGCTCGTGTGCTCATTGGAACGTTGGAACGCTCGCACGCTGGGCTAATTCCCCTGCTGTGCAAGAGTTCGACACAAACGGGTGTGGTCATGACGAGCTCAGCTCGTCATGAGCACAAGAGCACCGTGGCTCATGAAGAGCTGATCTCGTCGGAAACAGCCCCGCAGCCAAAGGGTTAAGAGCCAGTGGATGCTCTTTGGTGCCTTTCTTTTGCTCGCTCACATGACATTTCAATTGCTGATTTATGTTTTTATGGAAATGCATGCTGTTTGTGGGCCTTAGCCTTTCATAAGGACGCAGTGCTGTGCGCTAATCACCTTTGCACATTCATTTCTTTATCTTTGCTCTCATGATATGTTGAATATACATCTCTTTTTCACAAGGGTGTGCACCCACCTTAGGCTTTATTAAACAATATGCTGGGTTGCACACTAAAGCCAGAGTTCTCCACTCTCTCCACGGCGTTCATAACCGCAGACCTAGAGGCTAAACAAGACAGGGACGTGCTGGACCTCCTGCTGACTGCGGCAGTTAAGATGGTGGTCTCCAAATGGAAGGAAACACACAAGGCAACATATAAGGGGTGGCTCAACTGGGTCACACACCTTAGAGGAGCAGACAGTATAGCACTAAGCCTGGCCGGTAAATTCCGTTCCGCTCGCGAAATTTGGGTAATTTCGCGTTCCGCTTAGAACGCAAAATTGTCCAAAAATCTACGTTCAGCGACTTCGTGGAATTTTTTGCTTGTTCGCGTTCTTAAAATGCGTGTTCGCAAGATATTTCTCCTTGAGCACGCAAACAGCGATTGCGAACAGGAAAAAAGCATCGCGAGCAAGCAATTACGCGTGTTAGCGGAATTTCTGCGTGTTCGCGGAGATTTCTTACAGTTTCGTGGAGATTTGCGTAACGCGATTACGCAAATTCCACCCACCCCTAAATAGCACTACGTAACTCACCCTGAAGACCAGCAACCAGGGGCATGTGGGCAACACTCGACGAGTACCTGGGCCACTTCGAACCCCCTTGACGAGAACCAAGAAGGGCGTGAGCCCATAAGGTACGCTCCTGCTGACTAAGATAGAACCGCAGACAACAACTCTCCATGTGCATCTATTGTTTTTTTACCTCTTTCTTTTTCTTCTCTTTATTTCATCCCCCCACTCTCTATCATAGCAGGACAGACTAAAAGGGGGCTGGCCTTTGGCCTGCAGATGGTAAACCGGTTCCATGCTGATGACGGAACCGCTCCGTCATCAGCCGCGGTGGCGCTGTGCTGATGATGGAGCGGTTCCGTCATGGCCCGCCCGCAGCGCCTGCGCGGCGTGTTCTGTTAAGCTGGCGGGGCCATGACGGAACTGCTCCGTCATGAGCACAGCGCCACCGCGGCTGATGACGGAGCTATTCCGCCGCACGCCCCCCCCCCCTTAGCGCTGCGGCGGAATAGCCGCCGCAGCGATGTGGTTAATGCTGGTGTCTGCCCTCCGATATTAGACAGGGCTGTCATTATTACACATATGTCATATGTGAGTTACCTCCCATGAGTGTGGTAATGTGCTATCAATTATGGTCTGGAGAGGGCCAGCTCTGCCCTGCAGCGGCGGACAAGCCTCTGTAGCACAGATGTGTATAGGTCTTTCGTTCTACAGATATTCCGGCTTCTCTAGAAGTCTGCTGATGTGCAGATTTTTTCGTGCGACAGATGTGCAAACTTCTTTCTTTCGTCAGATGTGCAGACGTCTTTCTCTCCCTTACATAAGCACCTACCGCTCTCTCCTACAGACATGCAGACAGACGTCCTTCCACAGATGTGCACTTTTTTCATCCTACCTTCGTGGAGAGCTGTTTTCCCATGTACAGATGTGCAGCTCGACCTCTCTCGTGTAGATGTCACATACGGTTTTCCTAGAGAGCTGAGGCATCTTTCCTCCTAGGAGGTAGGGTGGCTCACCAGTTTAACGCTCACCGCTGACGTCTGCTGTGGCCAACAGTTAGCAACTCAGCCTTCCATCGTTGCGAGATCTTAAGCCGAGTTCAGTTGACTTGTGTAATAGTAATAACAGTTGTGTGCAGCACAGATGTGCGACATGAACTGCCATATTTCAAATAAATCACGTTATTCCAGACAAGCATTGCCATAGCCAATAGGTCTCGCTTTTGGGACCTTATAAGTATTAAGTTATGCAGCACAATATCCTTGGTGCAACATCAACTGTTGCATGGCTAAACACTTATAAGGTCCCAAAGGCGAGACCTATTGGCAATGCCAATGCTTGTTTTTTAATGACTAGACTCCCTTGAGAAACAAAACGTGTCCAACTCACTGATATCTCCCCCCTAAAGTGACACAACCTTTTACACAACTGATTTTGTCTCAGGAAGTAATATGCCACTAGGGCTACAGAGCTGTCACAGCCTCACGCCAGAGACGATTTAACGCATGGGCAAAGTGGGCAATTGCCCAGGCCAGGGCCCCCTCCCTGTAAGGCAAGGGACCTCCAGTAATGTAATCTTGTTCCCACTCTCTTATCTTTGTTGATTTTTCTATCACGTCTAACTGTATTTCTCTTTTATCTATCTATCTATCTATCTATCTATCTATCTATCTATCTATCTATCTATCTATCTATCTATCTATCTATCTATCTATCTATCTATCTATCTATCTATCTATCTATCTATCTATCTATCTATCTATCTATCTATGTATCTATCTATCTAAGTATCTATCTATCTATGTATCTATCTATCTAAGTAGCTATCTATCTATGTATCTATCTATCTAAGTATCTATCTATGTAAGTATCTATCTATGTATGTATCTATCTAAGTATTTATCTATCTAAGTATCTATCTATCTAGGCATCTATGTATCTAAGTATCCATCCATCCATCCATCCATCCATCCATCCATCCATCCATCCATCCATCCATCCATCCATCCATCCATCCATCCATCCATCCATCCATCCATCCATCCATCTATCTATCTATCTATCTATCTATCTATCTATCTATCTATCTATCTATCTATCTATCTATCTATCTATCTATCTATCTATCTATCTATCTATCTATCTATCTATCTATCAATATTTGACATTGATGAGGCTTGAATTAGCAGAAAATAGGCAATAAAATTCAAAGTAGTTTGGGAAAGAGGCCCCAAAATGTGTCTGGCCCATGGCCCCACAAATTCTTAAGATGACACTGGCTCACACCTTACGCTGTACAGCCATCCATTGGGGTAGATAACATCTTGTGCGCAGGCCACAGAAGTAGAGCTAGATATTGGTGTTACAAAGCTCTCCAAGGGCTTAGCTGGCAGACTGCAGAGCTATCCCTCAGGTTACAACCTTTCTATTGGTATACATAACAATCTCATATCCACACTGAAGACAATAGAGCTATGACAAGGGGTTCACACAGCTATGTAGGTCACCGACAGAAGAATCATACTTTGGGGGTTTACACATGCTTGGACTCAGGTGGGTAACATATACGTCTTGATATAGACCGATTACCCAAGTTCAGGCCACAGTTAGGTGAAGAACCCATCACATTTCACATTCTACAACCCAAGTATGTCCCATGCTCCTACCCAAAGGTCTTGACCAAAATTATAAACCCCATTCATTGGATATTGATGGTCTTGCAACTCCAGCAAATCTAGCAAATAAACGTCATTCCTCTCCAAGACTGCAATCACCACAAGCAACAGAAGACCTCAACCATGTCACAAGGGTCCCACAATACTCTTCTCTCAAATGTGTACTACACAACTTGTAGCATTTTGACCCAGCATTTTCAGAAGATAACACAAGCAGAACTGATGAACATTATAAATAGACTAAGACCTTTTGCACATTTCTAAAGCAATGTCCTGGCCAAGACAGTGAAGGACACCGGTCCATCCCTCATTCCATACCTAACAAATGGGACTTGAAAATTGAACAAAACACCCATATATTCAAAACAGTGGGAACCCAGAAGATATGACCAATTTTCAGCCTGTGTCCAACCTGCATTTCCTGGCCAAAGTTGGAGAGTTCTGTGAGCAATACAACTAAATCAGTTAATCGAAGCAAATAAACTCCTTGATAACCTCAAGATCTGGTTGCTGTATATAAACAGCTATGCATCAAATAGTGTATGACACACTCTATACACTTTCGGCAAAAGTAAGCCATGCCTACTTATTCTTGTCGAGATGTCAGTAGAATTTGACACAACAAACCATTCCAAACTTTTGGAAACCATGGAACAACAGATCAAAATTAGTCTCATAGACCTGAGATAGTTAAAATCCTACTTAACTAATTGCCCTAAACAAGTAAAACTGGCAAACACCTTTTCACTCCTGTCTTCTAAGGAGGTTCCCAAGAATCTATACTGTTCCTGACTCTACTGTTGATATGTAGAGCCCCTCTGCTTCCTTCTGAAATATTCCAGCAAATCCATTCATCACTTTGTTGACAACACACAGCTGTGCCTGAAAGTCACCCCATCAGAAGACATCATTGACCAAATATGTGACCTAAAAGTCCTTATGTAGACAAAAAGTGATTGCTGGAATGCTTGAATTTTTCTCAGCCACTGGTAAGAACTCGGGGACGCATCCCAGTCCATCGTAATTTTGCTCACCCTGCCACCTCAGTTTGGGCCCAACCATATACAAATTAGTCTTGACCCTGCTCCAATGGGAACAGTCCATCCTGAACGGCCAGTTCCTCCCTGAGCTGGAATACAAGCAACCCAGGACTGGTTTCGCCCTCTTTAGGGCTCATCAGCCACGTATAGCTTGATTCCAGTGACTTATGGTTTGGATGACACAGCATCACCTCAAATTGAACAATATGAAGTTTGAATTCCACCTCGTCTCTTCCTGGAAACTCTCCACTCCACTTTAAACTTAATTGAACGCTACAGAGTTGCTGGACATCAAGCCCTCTATTGTGGAAAGCGCAAAATCTATACGCTTCACCTTAGACAAAACCCCCAATATGGACAACCAGTTCAACACACCAGTCAGAGGAGGCCATCAACAAATCAGACTCTTTTAGGTAGCAAAGTCAGTTTTCCCAGCAGATGATTTCAAATCTTTGGTACAGGCTTCCGCCGTGTTCTTAAGGGGGGACTACTATACCCTATCTCATCTGATGGACATTGAAAAATCTCACATTGTTTTTTAACAGCCGCCCTCGGTGCCACTGTTCATGATATGTTGATCCAGAAGATCTGTCCAAAACTCCCTTATAGTCTTTGGGCCAGATTCATCAAGCTTAAATCCGCTCGCAAAGGGCTTTGCGAGCGGTATATTTGCATTTGGGATGCATCATTCCAAATGCAAAAATCGTTAATTAAGAATTCGCTAAATTGCGATTCTTTGCATTTAAGGAATCTCAAATAGAGATTCCTTAAATGCAATGCATGAAAGTGAAAAAAATAGCGAATTCGCTATTAGGGCACGCAAATTACCATGAAGTACATCTTCGTGGTAATTTGCAAAAACTATGAATAATGCACAAAGTGCATTTTTCAAAGTTCATGTTGCGCACACACATGCCCTAAGGGCATGTGTGTGCGCAACATATGTGCACACATCAATTTCATGGGTGCAACAGGGTGTCCTTTGGACACCCCTGCACCCTTGAAATCGCAATCTCAATTTGCGAATCGCCCAAAGACCGTCACGTGCAACCATGTTTGATCATTTAACCATGAAAATGTAAAGGAACAATGGCACACCTTACATTCTTAACACCTTGAAAAAGGGCCAACACATTGCTAAAGCAGCAAGAAGTGCTCCGCTTGAACATAAGCAATCCAATGGTCTGGCATGGATTTATGTCATCACAACGCACGCTTTTACTATGCATTCCTTTACAACGCAGGTTTTACAACGCAAGTCGTTACAACGACTTGCGTTGGGGGGTCCTGGATAGTGGAATAGTTTAATTTTCTATTCCAACTCCAGTCCCCGTGGATAGTAGGGAAGGTTTTGGATAGTAAATTAAACTATTCCCTATCCTACAGAGCCCTCTAGCTCAAGTCGTTGTAATGACTTGCGTTGTAAATCCTGCGTTGTAATGGTAGTGCGTCGTAAAGGTTGCGTTGTGATGGATGTTTCCCTTCTGGCATTGAACAGTGAATGAATGAATGACAGGTCTTATAAAGTGCACAGCTGCTCCTAAGAGTGTCCCGCTGCTAGAAGACTAATAGTACAGAAGGAGCATGATTATGTAAAAAAGGCAGGTTTTAAGCTTTGTCCTGAATGAAGCCTCTGAAGACAATGAACAAAGCACAAACGCAAGCTTGCATCAAGCATGAGCAGCTAGATATGAAAGCAGCCCCCCCCCACTATGACCAGCCTCACCCTCGGCCCATCAGCAAAAGAAGCCTATGTAGAGCGCAGAGCTCCTGCTGGAAAGTTATACTGAACTCTAGCTTTCAGACATTGTGGGCTAGTCGAGAAAAAGGCCCTGTGGGCCAGTAACACGGATTTGTAGAGAATGTGGGTGCTTATTATCAAGAACTGCGTTAAAAAATTATCTCTGCTTTAGTGGCACAAAACTGCTGCTAAAGCAGCGATAATGGGCTTCATAAAATGCCCTTGAGAATTCCAATAGAAGTTTATGTTCTGGTTTGAACATGGGCTTCTACTGGAATTCTCAAGGGCATATTATCAAGCCCATTATCGCCGATTTAAAGCAGCGATAATGTTATCGCCGTTCTAGATAATATGCCCCGTGGTTCTTTATGGGCAAAAAAGGAGAGATAGATGCAGTGGTGTAGCTAGACCGGTAGGCACCTGTGGCGTTCTGGATGTTTGCCGCCCACACCGGCAGCAGATAAGAGCGGGGGGTGACAGTTCCTGCTTCTACCACCCCGCGATGGCTCAGGTTAGAGCAGGGGGCACGCTGCGCCCCAAAACTCTTACCGCATAGGGCGGACCCCACCCCCCACTTCACCCTTGCTACCCCACTGGCTGGATGTCCGATACGGGAGCCTGAGAATAAACTGGGATGCAGAATTCTGAACTACCTGCAGTCTCTTGATAAAATAATAAGGGAAGCCTAAATATAGCACATTGGTATAGTCTAGCATGGAAGTATTGAGGGCATGGACTACTGCTCTCCCGGAAGATAGGGGTAAAACCAGCAAAAACTGAGGTTGGAAGGCCAAAGAATGGTCAAATCTGACACCAAGCTTTTTGACCACTGCTGAAGGAGAAGGCGGGGACAGTGCTCCATCAGGCCAGCAGTTTAACCACCAGGCACCTTGACACGTCCCAAATAATCTTGTCCATAACCACATAACATGATTCAGCCGCAGCCATTCAAATACAGCCCAGACACGAGACTTAAGAGAGCTATCATCCCCATCAATGCTGCCCCCTAAAGCAAAAAAAAGCTGAGTATTGTCGGTTTACGAGATCACCTTAGCACCAAACGATTCTACTAACACAGGAAGCGAGACAAATACATATTAAAAATAGTAGGACTAAGGGAGGAGCTCTGCGGCACTCCAATGGAGAGGGTCTTCGACCTGGAGGAGAACCGGGCCAACCAAACCGATTGACCTTTGTTCTCAATAAAGGGTTCAATCCAATCTATGGTTAGCCCACCAACTCTAATCGAAAGCTGGCATTGAAGAAGAAGCAGCTGCGACACAGTGTGTTTGACACTGTGTCGCAGTGTCGGGGGAAGATTTAACCCCTACGCCACGGGGTAATTCCCCCGCTGTGCTGGGGGGAGAGGGGGGCGGGCACAGCACCCCGGTGCTCGTGACAAGCTCAGCCCGTCACGAGCACTGTGGCGCTGTGCTCATGACGAGCTGAGCTTGTCACGGCCACACCCGTTTCCTCAGAACGTTCAGCACAGCGGGGTAATTAATCCTGCGTGCGAGCCCTGCGGCCGTTATGACGAGCTGAGCTCGTCATGAGCACGCATGAGGTTAATAAGATCAACGTCACTTTCCCACCCTGGACCAAAGACAGTCTAATGGACTCGGACCCTGCAAGCAAGGCAGTCAGTGCTGACTGCAAATGAGAAGATGACCCTCAAAGAACTAACAAGGCATTGGACAAATGACCACAATCCAATGGTTAGCCTTCTACCACAGTTGGTTTAACAGGGTGCTTTAAGGACCCTCTGCATCCCACTTCCTCACCAATGGGCTGTGACTCAGGGCCTTGTTGCACCTTTTAAATCACCTAAAAATAGTAAGAGAGCCCTCTACTGTGACTTATCACTAAGTTTACTGCAGACCTTCCAATATCAAAAGAAATTTCATGAGTGATGGGGCGGGACCCTGGAGGAGGCAGGGCTTTGTGCCGAAAGTGCATTAAGAGGCACTTCTGTGCCCTCCCCCACCAATTCTCCCCCACCACAAAGTAAATAAAAGTTTCTGAGGGACAACAGAATTATCCATGCAGTCTGAACCACACGTACCGTTACCACACTTGTATTTACCATGCATATGCCTCTACCATGCATATTCCTTTAAAACGGATGCCTTTCGGACGATTTTTATTGCAAGAGCAGCCAGTGAATGGTCAGGGGGTGGAAGTTGTTGGAGGTTTGGAGGAACTTCCCGCCCGGACAAGATAGTGAGGAACAGGAAGTATTGGAACGCAGCTTGGTGAGTAGATTTCCGGGCACGGATGATGTAGTTTTTAGGGCTGGGAATGGGTTTTAGGATTCAGGGTGGGTGCTCGGGATAGTTTTTTTCTGGGGGCTGGTTATAGGGTTCGAAGCAGGGGGCTGGGTGTTTTTAGGATGGGGAGCCTGGCTTTAGTGTTCAGTGGTGGGGTGGTGTCGTTTTCAAGGCTGGAGGCCATGTTTTAGGGCTCAGGGTGGGGAGTCGGGGTAGTTTTTAGAGCTGGGGTAGATTTAACGGTTTACGGCGGGGGCTGGTGTGATTTTAGGCCTGGGTAGGGGTAGTTTTAACGGCTGGGGTCCGGTTTTAGGGTGGGGGTTGGAGGCTGGGGTGATTTTAGGGCTGGGGTCAGAGATGTTTTTAGACTGGGGCCAATTTTAGGGCTCAGGGATGGGAGCTGAGTGTTTTTAAGGCTGGGGTCGGGATACTTTTCAGGGTTGGGGGCTGGGTTTTAGGGCTCAGGGTGGGGGTGTAACCGTTACCACACATATGCCTTTAACAATCATGCCTTTACAATGAAATTCGTTGTGAAGGCATGCGCCGTTAAGGCATGCGTGGTAAAGTCATGGACATGGCGAAGACCGCGTTGTTTAGGCGTGCAAAGCAATCGCATGTGTGGTTCTGTCATACAACTGTTTCTGAGGCAGCCACCGATGTCCTAAGGTTAAAAAACATTAACAAAGTCATTACATCTCATACAGGCAAGACCTATTGGCTTTGCCTATGCTTGTTACCACATAGCTTACATTTTTCTACATTTTACACCACAACTTTGCGTGCACATTGAGATAGGTAAGCCCTTTTGGCTTTGCCAATGCCTGTTATCACATAGTTTACATTTTTCACTACATCAAACCACGACGTCACATGCCCATTGAGACTGCATCACAGCTGGTTACATAATGATGTGCTGGGCACGGGGCCATAACGCAGCAAGGGAGCCCTGAGCCCCAAGGCATGCAAGTAAAATGTCACCCTGCTTGAGTGGTAAAAAACAGCCAAACTGGCCTGGGCCCCGGTGGCCCTGCACCTGTTGCACTAATCATAGATAGGACCCTGGAACTTACTCTCTGTTAACCCCTCCCATACTCGTGACGGAACCGTTCCGTCACGAACCTCGGGTGGGCTGTGCTGGTGACGGAACGGTTCCTGCGTGGCCCGCTCGCCTCACCTGTGCGGCGCGAATTCCGCGCCTGCGCTGACGTTCTAATGGGCGGGCGGGTCCGTGACGGAACCGTTCCGTCACAAGCACAGCTCACCTTAGGGCCGTGGCGGAGCGGTTCCGTCACGAGCACGGGACCGCCACGCGGCCCCGCCTCCCCTTTAGCGCTGCGGCGGAATAGCCACCGCAGCGAAGGGGTTAAAGTCAGGGAGGCAGATATATTACTGTTTCACGCCGTGCAGCAAGCCACCTTTCAGCGGGGCGTTGAGTGAAAGGGCAGAAATGCGCCATATTTAACATAATTTGGTGCCTTCTTGTCCTTTTCTTGTGGAGGCGCACATTGGGCTGCTTAGCACCAACACAGGCACCCTTGCATTGTGGTGCAAGGGTGCCTTAGTAGCAGACAGGATTGTATTTTGTGCAAGAAGGGACACCTTACTGCGCAAAAACAATCCTCTGAAGGATTTTTCTCTTTCTATGTGCGCTGCAGAATGGTGCAGAAATATTTCTCAATATTACATCTTAACCGCTTCCTTGCGCCGTCGGCCAATGAGTGTCGCGAGCACTACCTCCGTAGTGCTGCGCACATCCGTTGGATGACGCGGCACTGCCCACTTAATGGAACGCCCCGCACCGAGGCGGAATTGCCGCGGCGGTTAAGGCGTTAACTGGGGAGGCGTAGGTTTTTTGATGCACTCCCAGGTCTACCACTAATGGCAAATCTGGGATGCGCCAAAAGCCATGGGTCGATGTGTGGGGACACCCACGCAACGCTCATGAAACACCTCCCTAGGGCAGAGTAACGCAACGCAGCAAGGTGGCCTTGCGTGGCTGGATAAATATGATTTTGTAGTTGCGTCACCTATGTGCCCCGTTGCGTTGCGCAGGGGCGATGCAAGCATTCGGTGCAATGTGTGCATTTGGAAACGACTCACAATGGTGTACGCCGCAGATTAATTTAATATGTGACAGTGCCGTGCCACGCGCCACACTGGCCCACTCTTCGGTGGATGTGTGCCCGCGGAAGCGGACAACGGGACATATTACCAAGTCAGGCGAAAGGAAATTATCGCCCCTTTTGCGGCCGTTTTCGCCGCAAAGCGGCGATAATTTAATCGCCCTATTAGCAAGTTGTCGCTAACATCAGTTAGCGACAGCTTTTAGGTGATAGTGAGCGGTTTGGGGCCCGTTTTGCATGTCAGCGATATTTATCGCTAATGACATGCAAAGTGGGCGTTCCCATCCTGTTAGCGACTGAAAGCAGTCGCTAACATCGCTATCGCCTATTATCAACGCAGGCATAGCGATTAAAATATTCGTGCTAAGCAACGCCTGCTCAGACCAATTCTTAGCCTGTATATCCAATGGGAGGTGGATATTCAGGTTAAGTCCCTTTTAGTGATCATGCCTGAATACCGCTGAATTTCCACCGATATTCACGCATTTCGCCGCTATCGCCGGTTATTTTATCGCTTTGGAGATAAACGTTGCTAAATAGCACGTTATCTCTGCGATAAAATCCGGCGATGCGCGCCGATAAAAAAAAAATTGCTAAGCTTATTAGAGATAAATATCGCTAGTTGTCGATAATATGCCCCAATATCTTTTGCAAGAAACATGCTGAGTGATCTTGTGCCATTTCTAGCTCCCTCGGTTGTTTCTAGCAGAGGACGCCAGGGCACGGTAAATCTTCAGTCCCGGTGGCCGGTACTTATGCCCACGGGCTGTGTCCGCACGTCACGCGCGGAAGACTTCTCTTGTTTCAGTGCAGCGACCTCTTGAAGCGTGAAGCGTGAAGCGTGAGACGTGCTGCCGTACCCACAGGCGTGCAGTGGAGCGTGGACACTGAACGGGCGCCCTCAACACACCCTGCATGGAAATGTGTTTGTTTTATTGTGCTAAATGCAGTGATGGTTTGGTCGAAGGGAGAGCAGACAAGTATGTTTGACTGAGCGCATAGTGGTGCGAAAAGAGACCCCCACAATTTGCTGCAAAGACGCCTGGTTGAGGAAGCACGTGTGCTAATGTTTTATTTACTTTACCCGAATTTTCAAAGCTGATCTCAAATCGCTCCTCTTTCAAAGACACTTTCAGAACTAATACTGTCAAGCTCAGGCCCCTCTTGGAAGTTTACTGATTGTAAATGTGTATTTTTTTTTTTTATTTCCAATGATTTTTATTAATTTATTTTTTTCCCCCTGTACATTCCTCTCTCCTGCGTGCTTTGTTGGATTTTGTGTTTATGTAACCTTCTTTTTAAGTTTGTAATGTTGTTTTGTGTTTCCACTGTTCTCTTGTATTGTAACTGGCTCTATTGTGCAGCGCTCTGACACCTTCGGGTAATGTCCGCGCTTTATAAAAATGCACTAAATAAAATAAATAAATAAAAACTTGGGCCTTGAATTAGCGACATTGTCACTGAAAATGAAGAGGGGGGCAGATTGAGGGGGCAGCGGGACCAGCAGACCTATGTCAGGAGGGAGAGGGTGGGGGTCAACGTGCTTGGAATGATAGGCCAGGAAAATATAGCAAGGGCGTCTGCTGCATTTAAACCCCACTAGTGTAATTAAATAACATTTGTTTGTATTGAATAACCCTGTGATGTACGGATATACGCTTTGGTGCTGTGACTTTTTGTAATTTTAATCGTGCACAACCAGCTCGTTTTCACTGGAGAGTCCAAAGGTGCATTACACAGCTGGTGAATTCGAGTTGGTGAAGAAACTGTATGGCCCAGCATCTCTTCACATTTTCACCTCTTGTGCATCTGTGGTGCAAGTGGATTGCACCTACAGGAGTGTGGCAACAGGCGATGTCCTTTCTTTGCTGTCATGTGATGTTAAACGCTACATTAGTAAAAAATAAAGCGCTTTGACGTGGTTAGTGTTGACCGCAACATAGCACTTTTATTTTCTTTACTCTCAGGCATGTTGCACGGCGGCTGCACTGCTGTGCAACATGGTTGGAAACACATTTACACAAAAACAGGAGATCTCTTACAGGTGAGGCCTATTGGCTTTGCCAATGCTTATTTTTGGAGGGGACGGATGGACAATGAAGGACCGGGGAAGGGGGTGGGGTTACGCAAGCAACGAGGTTAGGGCGATGGAAGGGACGGTGGTAGCAACATAGAGAAGGGGTGGGAGGGGAAGAATGCACTGCGCACAAGGGGAAGGGAGAGGGGGGAAGAAGAAATAGTACTTCAATGATACGGCGAGCAGCGGATGGGCTTTCATTTAGTTGCATCAATCGGTGTTTGGTCTATAGGCTGCAGAAAGAAAAGGAATTGATGCGTCGCATGCGCTAGCCAATTAGGAGGCAGCAGAGCATAGTGACAATGATGCCAACGAATGGTAAGCAATGGGCGGGCAGCAAGCCCTCTATTGTAAACCAGCCACGGACCGTGGAGGGAGTTATGGTGGGGCAGAGAGGCGGGGCGGGGGAGGGACAGGGTGGGGTTTGCTAAAAACCGGAGTATGGATAATTAAAGGTAAGTAAACAATTTAATAAATAAAACGAATTTCGTAGCGCGCCCTGCATGGCAAAATGCCCCACCTCTCTGCCCCACTGAAACTCCCTCCACGGGCCGCGGCTGTTGTAAACAATACCCTCGCGAGTGAGAGCGCATGCAGCACATGCACTGTCGGAGGCTGGACTTAACCTCTTCCGTGCTCGTGATGGAACCACTCCGTAACAAGCCACGGACGCGCTGTGCTGGTGACGAAGTGGTTCCGTCACAGCGCGGCTGACCTGCCCACGCTGCAGGAATTCCGCGCCTGCGCAGGCGTTCTATTGAGCGGGCGGGGCCATGACGGAACCACTCCGTCACAAGCACAACCCGCCCGAGGCGGAGTTTTTCCATCACTAGCATGGCGGCCCCACGCGGACCTCCCTCCCCCCCAGCGCCACGGCGGAATTACAGCCGCGGCCAAGGGGTTAAAAAGAATGGCTCTAGATGCAGTCTGATTGCATACTACCAAAACACATCTATTCCTTTCCTAATTCACAGTGCTTTCTTTCACAGGTGTGGACCTCTTCGCACAATAAATATATATAACTATTCCCCCAGTGCACCCACCACTTTTCAAATCTGTGACCTTCTAGATAATTACGCAGAGCTTGCAGTGGTGCCATTAACCAACTGAGCTGTCCTACCATAACTGATTTTTTTAACTCGCTTTTATTTTTAATTTAAAGTGTGTGTACTATATGTTATATGCAGTTCCTTGGAGGTGAAACGTAGACAAAATATTTAGAGAACATTTGTTCTCCATAGCTCTATCTTTGACCCGGCCCCCATCACTGACTACGCCCCCGCCCTCAAGATCACTTTTAGGTACACCTCCGCCACTGACTGGCTTGAATTAATTTGGCAGGGTGGAGACATTCCCGCGTTGGACTGATGGCAGTGGAAGGGCTAATGGTGTTTCTCCTGGACATAAACATAATGTGTATTTGTAAAGCGAACGTTCAATTTGAAGGGTATCTTGGCGCTGAATAACATATGTTTATTGTTACCCAACTCAATGATACTCGACCTCAGAAAGATGAAAGGCTGAATGGGCCCACTGGGATTTTAACCTGGGACCATGAGGTGAAACACAGGCCCTTACAGTGGGTGTATAGGTCCACTAAGCCTCCAGACCCGGCATAGGTTTGATGTGTGGCCTCGAAATGGATGGATGTCAGTACAACGCGATCTTTTAGATCGCGGTACTTTACAACGCTGCCATTACAATGCAAGTCGTTACAACGACTTGCATTGGAGGGCGCGGATTGTGTAATATTTTAATTTTATATTCCAACACCAGTCCACGTAACAGTAGGGAAGGTGTTGGAATATAAAATTACAATATTCCTTAACCAACAGCGCCATCCAGCACAAGTCGTAGTAACGACTTGCGTTGTAATGGCAGCGTTGTTAAGGTAGTACGGTGTAAACACTGCGTTGTAAACGATGTTTCCCCTTGAAATGACAGAGGGGCAGTAGTAATGCATGGCATGGGATGTGGTGGCTGGAGCCACAGTGAGACGAGGTGGTTATGGCTAATAGATAGATATGAGATTGCTGATTGAGTGGACGGCGGTGGGGCCAGTCAATAGGAGGCTTTAGTGTATGGGGTGATTGGTACATCCTCAGGCTTAGATTTCGCACATTGAACCAGGGGGGCATTGTTTTGCTGCGGCTGGGGGCTGTGGTGCCCAATGGAAGGCGATAGCCAATTCCAAGTCAGTCACACATTTAGCCTTGGACCCGTGGTCTTGCTCCGCCATTAGCGGGCTCACTGAAAACTGCTGCTTGGTGGTCCCGCCATTTTAAGTGAATGATCCCTGATGGCAACTTGAGTGAACCTGAGTACTTTGAGTAATGGGGTTAGAGCAGGTCATCTGCCCACACCTAGCAGGCATGCCACCAGGTCTCTACTTCCTTCCTGTCTACACACATTACAGTGCCGCATGGTCTCAGGGGACCGGTCATAAGACCCTAGCAAGGATTTTCTTCTGTGGAAAAACTGCATTTAGCCCACACCACAATTTGGGAGAAATGGTGCAGGCCAGAAATCACAACACTTTTGAGTGTGAAAAATCAATCAATCAATCAATCAGAGTACTTGTAAAGCGCGCTACTTACCCGTGAGGGTCTCAAGGCGCTGAGGGGAGGGGGGGTGCCGCTACTGTTCGAAGAGCCAGGTCTTGACGAGTCTTCTGAAGGTGAGCAGGTCTTGGGTCTGTCGTATGTGGGTGGGGAGGGTGTTCCAGGTCTTGGCGGCGAGGTAGGAGAAGGATCTGCCGCCGGAGGTTGTTCATTAGATGCGGGGAACAGATCACTTTAATGAGACAGATGTGCATTACAAAAAAACAAACCCTGGCAAATGCCTCACAGACAAAATATATAAAACCTCACTATACATTCACCCATAAATATCCAAACTCACCCTCCTTGAAATAACAACCATTTGTTCACTTTCACTGAAAACAACTCTCCAAAATTTCCTCCCCATCGTTGCTGCCCAACTAGGCCCCCTGGCCAACACCCCTTGACATAAATTCTGCTTCTTCCCCTGAACAACCTTGAAACTCCAATCTATGTCCCTCAAGCTGACCCTCCTGATCAGTGGCAAGACCAACCATAGGTGCATCTTTAAAAAAAAACTTCCACAGGCATTATAGCACCTGCTCATTAGAGAACACCTCAAACTAACAAGAAACAACCACTACACACCTGCCCCATCAGCAGCCGCCCTTTAACATGTTAAAGCTCTCCCACCGTACCACCCTACCACCACAGCCTGGGCCACAAACCTCACTTGACTAATCCAAAATATAACGAAAATGGCTCCTAAGAATCATTCTTGCATTTAAGTTATGTTGGGAGAGGTTTCAATTAACGCACTTTCTTCCTCTATGTGACAAATGAGATGCCAAACCTACAGCACATTGACCCCCTACCAGGCTGGCAAACCGTAAACTCCGCCTAACTCTGCTCCTATTGGCTCTTCCACCATGCCACACTACCTACTCACCCGAAAAGCCAGAGAACTCCTTTTGTTGCCCTGTACCCCCCCCTCCCTTCCCCCTCCCCCCTCCCCCCTCCCCCTAAGCCAAACCCACATCGGGCGCGACAGCTCAGGCCATACAACACAACACATTTTGAGTGGGAAAAAGGACACTTTAAAAACAGGTTGTAAATAACTAATTTCCTGGAAATAGTCTTACTGGCTGTATATATAAATATATCATCAGTTTCCACCAATCTATACACAAACAATCTCTCCCACCCTTAAACAGCAAGCCATTCGCTCACTTTCCATGAATACACCTCTCTGAAACTCTTCCCCAAACCTCCTGCCTACCTCAGCCTCGGTCTGATCATCACTATACTCTCATCCTTCATTTTCTGTTCTTTTTACAACTCGTCTTGTCGATTAGCATCCGCTAAGCCCTACCTCATCAAACCCACCTCAGTATCAACTGTGTCCATAGTAGTGATGTTCTGGCCCATAAACGCTTTCGTCCTCTTATATCACTCTTCATGTTCTTAAGAAGCACCTGATCCTTCAACTGAACTTTATCATTTTTGCCTCAGCAGGGCTTTAAGTGGGGTGCAAAACCTGGTGGGTCTCTCATAGGGGCGTGGCCGATGTAATTTGATGTGGTTTAAAACACTTAAGCTAAAAATCTGTACTTAGCATATTGTGCTGCCCCACTGGTATTTTGATGCTTCTGTCCAATTATCCAGATATATAACACTACAAACGACATTACACCTACAACAAGCCAGGACTATTGGCTTTGGTTAATGGTTCTTGTTAGAAATGGGATCTCTGGTTGGCGAAGGCTTGCACCAAGGCCAGGCAGAGACCACCACTCTAGTCAGGGCAAGGGAGTTACACGCCAAAGATAACCCCTGCTCACCCCCTTGGTAGCTTGGTACGAGCATTCAGGCTTATCCCGGAGGCAATGTATTAAGTATTTGCACTACACATACCCAGCAACAACATACTAGGCACACCACCAAAGGAACTCCACACAAGGTTATATCAAAAATAGCCTTTGTATTATCATGAACCACATTAGAATAGTAATCACACAATATAAACTGTGCCAACTGGCACTGGGCAATATTTACAGGGGACTATATACACCTGACAGGGCCAACTGGAACACTGTCAGAATCATTACTTTGTAAAGATAGTAAATGTAGTCATAATAAACATAGAACGCAACCAGTAATTACTGGCAAACACTGTACTCAGCATCATCCTGTAACATAAACCATATTATGCACATTATGCACAGTATCACATTTAGGCGTGAAATACATTCTGCGCCAACCTCATAAGCCTAAACATATTAGACCATAACCTCCTAAGCATAACTCACATTAGGGGCATAATTCACAGTAGAGAATAACCTCACGAGCATAAACCACTCTATGCAAATAACCTCATACATAAAACATAGTTAGAGGCATAAAACAGGGTGCGTAAATCACAATACATGAATCACATTTCCTAGCACCACATAAATCACATTAGGGCCCAGCGCCTTATAAACCAAACAGCCCCCTGGCCAACTGGCCTTCTCAAAGGGGGCTCAAATGCCCTATGTCCCAATGTCAGGGCGGCTGCCAATGCAGCAGAATCCATGTGCACAATTGCGCAGACCTAAACGTTGCAGCTGTCACTAAGTACTGTACAGCTGCGAAAGTACGGGGGCAGAGGAGTTCATCTCACTCCTGTCTCCCTAAGAATGCCCCAAAAGAACTGTGGCCTAAACATTACGGCTGGCACTAATTGCTGCGCAGCTGGGAATGAAATAAAGGCCTGGGCACTCAATGTGCCCTCAGAACAAATATGCCCATCTCGCAGTTGCTGCCCGCGCTGGTGCGGTGCAGTTAGGAATGAGGAAAAGGGGCCCTGGTTCATCTGTGCCCTAGGGGCCCCACCGGGGCGCTTTAAATAAATGTGCCCCAATGTTGGAGTGGCCCGCAATGGCAGGTCCGCTCATGGCAAATAGGCACTGTGCCTTCACTAGCACCAACAACCTGTGCCCAGAAATGCCCCCAAGCCCCACTCCGGGACTTTGTAAAGAAAATGGCCCCCACTTGTAGGAGCAGCCCACTTCCTGGCGGGACCGCTCAGGGACTGAGAACTCGTGCTGTGCTTTGCTTGGTACCAACTAGGGAGTAGCCCTGCTCACCGGGCTCTGAAGACTCTCTGGCGGGACTCCTCTCTTTGCTGCAGGAGCTTCAACATTGGGAGCCCTTGAGGCTCCGGTCGGGCCTCTCCAAACACCGCTGGTCTCTCCATACGCTCAAGGGAGCCCCGCTCAACATGCGCTGACTTTCATCTTCTTCTTGGTTGCCTTCCCCCTCTCTCTAGCTACGAGGATAGGCAGAAATGGAGCCCGCGAGGCTCCGGCACCCGTCGCTTGCCCCACCCACAGTCAGGCCAGGCCGCCTGGCTTCCCGGTTGGGCCAGCGGCTTGGATTCTCGGCAACTGGATGCGGCTTGGGCACCCGCAAATAAATAAATGGCAAGCGGGGTGGGCACCCGCCATCTTAGGTAATAATAATGCGGGGTTGTCACCCACGGGAATAAAAAAAACGTGGGGTGGGCACCCGCAATCAGAATACTCATAAGACGGGGTAGGCTCCCGTAAGTAGATAAAAGCACAAGCGGGGTGGGCACCCGCCAACAGCATCACGGGGGAAATCCCTACGATGGGGATTCACTCTCAACAGGGCTGCAGCTAAGTGCTGCGCAACCCACACGCTCTTCTGGGGAAAAATAAAGCGCTCCCAAGGCGCTAGAAGGAGCACAAAGTCCTGGATGAATCAAAGACAGGAAAGGTCCAAGCAAGAAGTCCTTCCAGGTCCCTGGGGCATAGCTGGGCCCAGGGAGGCCAGTACACACGGCCCTCCAGCAGGGAGGTACGCCCCCATGGCAGTTTCTCCTGGGTCCCAGCAGCAGCAAGCCCCCAGCATAGACCAACTTCAACCCCATTACTTATACTCAGGATTCCTTTGTAGTGTAGGGTATGGGGGAACCAGATGCAACTGGTTCAGGGGGGATTTGGAGCACTTTGTTTTGCAAGCTCCTCTTCCCCTTTGTCAGGTGGGGGCTAGGTGAAGAGACACACCACAGGGGTCGGAGCCAGCATTCACTAGGGCAGGCACCATGCTATTCAGAGTCAGGGGATTACCCCTCCCACTACTGCCAGCCAGCCCAGATGTCCTATTCAGCCCAGCACTGACTCATCCTGCCCCTACTGGAGCCACACACACCACCCAACCCCTGTCACTGACAAGCCAGACATTCAATTCACTTCAGGTGGGAAGACACATAGCACACAGAAATGCCAACTTCTAAAAGTGGCATTTCTCCAACAGTCATAATAAATCGGCGCACACCAATGCAGAGCATTTATTCTCACAAATTTCATACATAACAAATTCGACCACGCTGCTCCTCTATACCATGATTTACCACAGACACACACTGATCAGGGAATCCTCAATGCATTCCTATGGGAGGGCAGGCCAACCGTACTAAATGTACACAGAGAGCGCACACACTTTACACTGGAACACAGTGCTAAAGTGCCCAGAGGCCTAAAACCACCAACACCAGGTCACAGAAAAGGCAAAAAGTTTAGCCGTGAATTTGCCAATAAGGGCCAAGTCCAACAGTTCTAAACTGCATAAGATAAAAAAGCAGCAACTATGATTTCATTGTATATAACATTGAAAATGCTTCTGCTCTTGCGGGCGAGGTTGTGGCTTAAGGCTAGAGCTGCAGACTTTCAAATTGAGAAAGCAGTTTTGAGTCTCACGTTGGCTCACTATCCTGGGATTCAAAACATAAATATGTCCTTGTGTAAGGTAACTTGTTTGCTCCAAGTTTGCGGTATATAAAAAATTAAAAATTTGTCTTTTTGAAGTTACATCAAAAGCAGTGGCAGATGGTACTATTACAGAGGTAAGTTTTTTTTTCTTCCACCCTGAAGGTAAAAATGGAGAGCCTGATAGGGACCCGTCTCGGCACCTGCTTTTACGAACTGTAGGTGCTGAGCACCGGCAGGACCCGGCCCACTTTAAGCCCTGCACTTAAGTAAATGACCAGAAAGCATCCAGGGAGCCTCTATCCTTTAACAGATCCACACAAGTTAGCAACAATGATACATTATGAAGCAACCATTCTGTTCTCACAGATCTCCTGCATCGGTTTGACTTCCTTCTCCACAGCTCCCTTGTCTGCCTCACCCGACAGCCCCAGCCTCTGTTCTTTTGCCACCTTTAACCCCTTGGTCGTGGCGGTAATTCCGCCGCGGCGCTGCGGGGGTGGGGGGGCCGCACGGCGCTGCCATGCTCGTGACGGAACCACTCAGTCACGAGCCGCGGTGGCGCTGTGCTTGTGACGGAATGGTTCCGTCACAGCCCCACCCGCTCAATAGAACGTGCCGCACAGGCGCGAAATCAGCGCCACGCAGGTGCGGCGCCCGGGCCGTGACGGAACCATTCCGTCACCAGCACAGCCCCACCGTGGCTCGTGATGGAATGGTTCCATCACGAGCGTGGAAGGGGTTAATCTGAAAGAATCTGTACCAGGTTCACCTGTAGGCAGGACCAAGCAAATGTGCTCTTGCAAAATCCACAACCACTGATCACTGTGAACAATAGATCCATCCACATGATAAAAAAACTCCCATTCCCTGTTCTAAACTTAGTGACAATAGGTCTGCCACCGCTCCGGCGGGCGAACATTCATGTACAGCAGGGATGCTCAAATTAAGGCCTGGGGACTGCTCGCAGCCCTTCTTACCTTTACATGTGGTCCCCTGGTAAACAGCAGCACTGGACTAATATTTACTTGACAGACCACTAGCACTCAGAAAGCTGCTAAAGTGGCAGGCATTTATTTACACGTTAACTAAAGTAAAGGAAAAGAAGCAAAGAATGTGCCCTGCACCTCTTATTTTTAGGAACACATTCGTTTTTAAAGATGTGCAACAAAAGTGAAAATATGATAAATTCTCTTCAAAATCCAAAGAGTGTATTTCATCAACATGCCTAAGTGTTTCACCTTACTACATCAGATTATACCACTGCATTGAGAGACATTAATTAAAAGTGATAGGTTTCAAACATGAACTTCGATACAGACACACATTTATGCCTCCACCTCTCCTACAATGCCATTAGTGAACCAAGAGGTAAATCATTTCTAATGTCTACCCTCTGGCCCAGGTTGTTATTATATTTGGAACAACTTAATACTTTACTACATCAAACAAAAGAGAAAGGGCCAGATGAAGGTAGGCTTTTACTGGTCGGTAAGGGCCGAAATCGGCCGTTACCGACCGGTAAAAGCCTTTTCCTATGTAGGAAGCTATTTTACCGATTCGGTAAATAACGAATCGGTATTTACCGATTCGGTATTTACCGAATCATCATTTACCGATTCGGTATTTACCGAATCAGTAAATGAAATGTAGGAAGCACTGTAAACAGTGATTCTGGGCTTTAAGAATTCGTTATAAACCACCAACTATTAGTTGGTGGTAAATAAGGAATTCCTATGTAAATGCATAAATGTGCATTTACACCTGTGCCCTTAGGGCATGTATGTAAGCCACATGTGCACACCAGCACTAATCAGGGGTGCAACAGGGTGTCAAAGTGACACCCTGCCACCCTTGAATTGTTCCCAATTTTACCGAATCTGTAATTACCGATTCGGTAATTGACATTCATTCCTATGGGCCTCCAGGCCCATAGGAATGAATGGCAAATACCGAATCGGTAAATACCGAATCTTAACGATTCGATATTTTTTCCCGATTAATTACCTACATAGGATTTACCGATTCTAAAATACCGAATCGGTAAAATTCAGTATTTTAGAATCGGTAAAACCTATTTACCTACATCTAGACCAAAGTTTTGTACAGCACACATCCTGAAGTCATGTATTTCAAGGTGCTCTCATATGTTATAATGAAGAAAAAGAAGGCAAAGTAAAACAAAACAATTACTTAGGATCACACAAGTTGATTAAGTGAAGAAGGCTTTCTGTTTTCAGTTTGCGCAATTCAGCCACTAGATGGGTTCCTCTTTTCTGATCATGTTTTACATCAAACATTTATGCTTTGTCTTTAAGTCTTGGTGCATGAGGTTAGAGCGTTGGTAGCAGGCAGAAGCCACATGAAGTGTCGGTTCGGTTAGTTTTGGGATTGAGAATCCATGAGAATCTCGAGTTCAGCCAGAGCCAGGCATCTAAAGCGTACCCGCCTCTACTACATAATGGCAATCAAAGGAGCAAAGGCAGTAGAATGATATAATTTGACCCTCAAAACAGCTCTATGATTCAGTGTCCAGACTATGTACATGCTTCGCACCCGCTAAGCCCACTTTAAACCCACCCTGACCCTTACCCTATAAAATCAGTGTGGCACTCAGCCATGCCATAGGCAATACTTTTGCCCATTGAAACATGTTTGCGAGTACTCATGATGAAAAGGATATGAAAACAATGCACTCTCGTGCAAACAGCATGGAACACCGAAATACTACGTTAACGCATCTCCTTTAAGACATCCATATCAAATGCACAGCTTTAGAATTAATCAGAAAATACATCAGGAAAAATAGAACTGAACATTCATTTTTAATAAATAAAAAAAGTGACAAAAATGCAAACTTCATAGTGCCAAAGTTCTGGTGAAAATATGCTGGGTGTGTTTCGGCCAGCTCCCCAACCTTTCTTAAGGAAGATCACCAAAATCATCATGTACAGGATACAAACCTGGAAGGTCTCGTAGGTCCTGTCACACCATGCTGGCTTTAGTTCCACCTGAGAAGGAGGCTAGAAAGGGAGGAAGAACTTTTAGGTACAATGTGGCTAAACTCTGGAACACCTTGCCCCTTTCCCTGCTAACAATTGTTAATGAACTGGCCTTAAAAAATGGTTTAAACCCTTTCAGTTTGTGAAGTAACCCCGGGGAGTTTAAACCTAGTCCGTGTTCCTCAATCAGTGCTGGGATGCCTTTGGGTTGCCAAATGCTATACAAATATCTTTAACATAACATATCTTCTCAACTGCCCTGCCTTACCTCACCCCCTCTGATCAGTTTTGTATTTCTGTAACCATGCTTATAATATTTCCTCCTTCTCAATGATATCAGTTCTCAAAGGATTCATCCCTCTCCTACTCCTTAGCAACTTTGATACCCCTAAAAGCTCCAACAAATTTGCAGTATTACTGTCAAAACAAATCCTATATAGAATATTAATTGCATCAACGCTATTGTAACTTGTCTTCTCACCGGAGTCGCTCTTATAAAACACCTCGTCCAGCCCTCCAAAATTTGCAAACTCATTTCACCTGCTGCCAACTCTTAGTTTCAAAACAATTGACCATAAAATGCTATGCCAGCAAGCTTACCAGATATAGTAACATGGGAGAAAGCCATAATGAGGGCCACCATGTCACGCCTCTGATTTCAGATATCTCTATCACCCTGAAACCTCCACTTTGTCCCAGTCACCAGAAACTCCAATCACATCTGTCTGTAAAATTGCCTAATTGAAGGAGCCAAGGTCCCTTTATTCAACTGTGCTCCCCTTGCATATCCCTCTTGGTGTAAGACCACAGAACCCCCTCCACTGTGAATGAGACAAGCCATCCTCAATGGTATTGTAAATTCCCGGTACATGCTGAGCTCGGAACACAATATTGCACTGCAGACAAACCCAAATAAAAACCTAAAAACAACTTAAGTCGGTTTACATCCCTAATGGACTGTCTGTTCATTTACAATGTCAACTATTTCTATATCATCCTTATTGAAGGTAACACTCTTGCTGTTCTCTGCCCCAAATTACTTATGCTCTACCAAGGGAAAAAAATTGAGAAACACTATGCCTCCAGAACTCCAGCTACTGAATAGCACACCTCTTTTCCCTGACAAAATAAACTAAAACCTGCAAAGGTGACATCTAAAAAAAAATTGAACACTACGGGGCATATTATCAAGGCAGGCAAAATTAAATTACCGTGCGCAAAGCCACAATAATTTCATCGCCCTATTAGCAAGCTGTCGCTAACATCAGTTAACAACAGCTTTTAGGTGATAGCGAGCGGTTTGGGGCCCGCTTTGCATGTCAGCGATATTTATCGCTAATGACATGCAAAGTGGGCGTACACAACCAGTTAGCGACTGAAAGCAGTCACTAACGTCGCTATCGCCTATAAGCAAAGCCGGCGTAGCGATAAAAAAATTTGCCCTACGCCTGAATATCGCTGAAAACTGATGCCTGCTCAGACCAGTTCTTAACCTTTATGTCCAATGGGAGGTGGATATTCAGGTTAAGACCCTATTAGCGATAATGCCTGAATATCACTGGATTCCCAGCGATATTCACGCATTTTACCGATATCGCCGGATATTTTATCGCATTGGAGATAAACGTTGCTAATAGCACGTTATCTATGCGATAAAATCCGGCGATGCACAGCGATAAAAAAAAATGTCGCTAAGCTTCTTTAGCGATAAATATCGCTAGTTGTTGATAATATGCCCCTACGTTCAGATTAATCTTCTAAACTGCAGAGGTTCATAACATTGAAATGTTTAAGAAAAACACCCAAACTCTCAAATCTGCCTTCACTCCAACTAACATCCTCACTCTGTGATGTGTTAGGACCTCGCCTGCTGGTGCAAAATCAGGACTCCTACAGAAAGTTCTCACGCCCCTCACAACTACACTTAAAATTAAGATACCCCAAGAGTATCATGAGATCCAAGAGCACCAACACAGTTGCTACCCCCTCCATCTTCTCGAGTGCAAGCCGAACCCTCAAGTCAGCCATCAAACCCCTAAAATTGTCAATCTCTGATTTGCACGTCTAACCTCTTTGACAAAATCAAGAATAAATCATCCGAATAATGTGTCACGTCTGTAGAACCAATCACAAACGTAAATCATCATTGTAAAAATGTACTAAACTTCAAAAGCAAACAAGAACTGCAATACTACAGAGGACTTCCAAATTGTATCCCTTACAAGTTGCACTCATATGGTTCACCTGGCAGGTAAGTGAAAAGCTGACTCTGTCATATTATTCTTCCAGGACATGCTCCCTTAACAAGCCTGTTTGCATCATCCACAGAAGCATTGTGAACCATGCTCAATTCTTTTGCTATTGAATAATTAACAGACTGTCTCTCCCAGCCTAGACTGGTACTTTATCAAGCAATACTTCTCTTTCGCTTTCTTAGGTACAACGGGACAGATTTATGAAGGCCTTGCGCCGCTGGTGCGTCACTTTTTCCCATGTTAAAAATGACGCACCGGCGGCGCAAGGCCTTCATAAATCTGCCCCAAAGTTTATAAGTAACACTTTTAACCTCTCCAGTGGCCAATCATGAAAGGCCCTTCCATAATGCTCCGTCCACTTCTTTCATCCACTTGGCCTGCTCCACCTTTGGAGGATCAAGAGCAGAACGCCGGTTCTCAGCAAATCTGCTGGATCTAGGTCCTCGATTACTAAGTTACTTGCCTTTGGTAACGCTCTTTCTGTAGAGAGTTTACTAGACTCTAACCTCAGATTCTTCACCTTTTGAATATTCTCCAGGCATCAGACTGGATCTGGAAACTTTTGAGCAGTGCCTCTGCGCGCCTGTAGGTGGCACCATGTGGCTCCGCACTGATGCCGTTCTCTCAGAAAAAATTTTGTGGAACCAATAGAGGCGTCACTGGTGCACGCTGACGCCAGTTGCTTTCGAGGCTGTCCATGACCCAGATGCAGAGCCCATCATCTATTTTTCTTTGAACAGTGTGTAGTTTCCTAGATTTGGGATCTTATTAATGGATAGAGTACAATTCACAGAATGGGGAGGATCGATGAGGAATCTGCGGTTAGATAGAGGGGCATATTTACAAGCCCCTTTCGACACATTTACGCTGCTGTTGCATCACTTCTGTGACGCAGCAGCGGCGTAAACCATGCGCCATGTTGCTCCGTATTTACAACGTGACACATCTAGGGAGATGCGTCACGTTGTAAAGCCCTGCACCGCATGACACCTGCGTCAGGTTTCATGTGGGCATTCCGGCTCAGGGTGGGCATTCCCTCGCAGGTACGCCTCGTAAAAATCACGCAGTGAAATCTACAAGATTTCACTGAGTCACTTTTACGGCCATGCTGCGTCAAAACCCTGCACCTGCTTGAAGCAGGTGTAAGGATTGACACACCATGTTAGGCATAGGGTGCCCCGAGCCTTGCTGGAGCTGCGTCGCGCTTGCAACGTGACTCCAGCAATGCGCCGCCTTTACGTCGGGGGATGCGACACACATCTGCCCATCGGTGCGCCACGGCGCGCCGCATTGTAAATGCGGCACATCTGTGGTGGCGCACGGGTGGTTTTGCGTGTCGCAAGTGTTCTGGCGCATCCCTGCTGATTTGCAGAGATGCTCCAGACCTTGTAAATCTGCCCATTGAGTCTGCACCAGAAAAGGCGTTACTGAACATAAGTAACTTATTCTTCTTATAGACTTCTAACCACAGATTTCTCACCCATTTGACTAGATACCAAACCAGTGCCTATTTGGAGGTGTGTCTGTGGATGGACTCAAACCAAATAGTCCTGTGGAATAGAGAGGGCGAAATGTCCCTCTCAGCGAACCTGGCTGTCCAATCAGTATTGCTTCATAAACATATGGAGTGAGGCCACTTAGCTGCCAGGCAGATGTCTAGGACTGGATCTCCACATGTCAGTGGGGTGGAAGCCGGTTTGGTCTTGGTAGAATGAGCCTGCAGTCCTTTCTGAGGCTGCTTTTTGTCCACTGTGTACCAGATCTCATTGTAGAGTCTGATCCAGCAGAAGAATTCTTTTTTTTGCATGGCCTTGACTGTTTGTTCGCTCCACTGAGCCCCAACCATGAGCATCAGGTGTGCTACTATACAATTTATGTAAAAGCTTGGTGTTGTTTAGTGTACAAGCAATGGAGTCTCTCCTCCTTGGGAGAGTGAGGCAAAGTATGTCGGTAGGGTGATATTTTGACCTACTTGGAAAGGGGTCACAACGTTCGGGAATAAGGATGCTCGTGTCCGCAGAACCAGTTTGTCTAGAAAGAAGATGGTGTTTGGCGGGTTGACCCAAAGAGCTTGAAGCTCACTCATTTGCTGCACAGATATTATGACAACAAGGTACACTGTTTTGAGAGTGAGAAGCCACATAAGACACCTATGAAGTGGCTCAAAGGGAGTGCACATCAAATATAATAGGACCAAGTTAAACCCACTGTGGCAGGTGTAACAACGTGGGTAGTCTAGTAATTGGTGGGTGGAGCTAAGGGGATGCAGGAAGAGGAGGAGCGAGAACAGGAAAGGGTTAGTTAGAGTAGGGACGGGGAACTGAGAGGAAGTAAAATAAAGAGCTCGTGAACAATAAGTATTGTGTAGCGTCATTATTGGTAGCACGGCGCTACAGCTGGCGACGAGGGTGGGATGGTGCAGTCTGCCACCCCTGAACCCCTACCACGAGTGACCCGTCCCAGGACAGCACACTGAGAAAGTCACCGTCGCGACACGTGTGCTGCGCAGGAGACCGCCACCGATAGTGCCTGGCCAGAGGTAAGCGCTCAATGCTCCGCGATTTAGCCGATCGCGTGGAGCCCAAACGGGAAAAGCCCAGTGAGTGAAGCGCCAGCTAGCGCTGAAATTGCCCCGCTGTATTGCACGGTCGAGCGCTGGATTTAATGTTCACCCGAATGCGCGAGGTCGCGTGGTGTGGAGGAATAAAGAAGATCGGGAGCCCACCCCGACCTTACTTGCTGCCCCAAGGTCCACGGAGCGTGTGGAGGTGCTGCCTGATACAGAGACCGACGGCCGGTGAGTCCCGGTGGAAGCGTGAGCCTGCAAGAGTGAATTAGCCTGAGATCTCGTGGGAAACGAGATTTCCATAGCGACAGCCATCTTAGAGTCAGGCGGTAAGCCCCGATCCCTATTCAAAGCATGGGGCGGCCATCTTGAAGTCAGGCAATGGCAAAAGTAAATAAGCACGAGCCAAGGCAACAGTAAAAGTAAACAAGCAGGAGCAAATTCAAGTGAAGAAAGAAAACAAGCACGAGCAAAGGCAAACAAGCACGAGTAAAGGCAACAGTAAAAGCAAACAAGCACGAGCAAAGGCAACAGTACAAATAAACAAGCATAAGCAAATGCAAGTGTAGAAAGAAAACAAGCACGAGCCAAGGCAAACAGGCATGATTAAAGGCAAGAGAAGAAAGAAAACAAGCACAAACAAAGGCAACGACAAAAGAAATCAAGCATAAGCAAAAGTAAAGGAACAGAAATCAAAGATGGCGACGTCACCACAACGGAACGCGGCGGATGCGGCAGCAATCACGCTAGTCACGACCAGCGTCTCATATCTCCGTACCCCTGAACCACTGGCCCTAATAGCTGGAGGGGGCATGGAACCCAGATGGGAGGAGTGGTTGGAGGACTTTGAGAACTATATGAAAGGATCAAAGGTTGTGGATGAAGAAGAAAAGTTAATTGCATTGCGCAATTTGGTCGGGAAAGAAATCAGTAAGTTAATCAAGGAATTGCCGCCTGCGAAACTGGATCATATGTCAAGGTGCGAGATGCCCTGAACAAAAGATTTTTACATAAGAGAAATGTGGACTATGAAAGGTACATGTTTCATCAAGCTTGGCAAGAAAAAGAGGAATTGATGAGTACGTTTATAATGAGACTGCGACGACTGTCGCGATACTGTGAGTTTGATACATTCTCCACAGGGGATGCCATAAGATTGCGGATAATTGAAGCTTGCCAGTCAGAAACCCTCAGAAGGCGGCTATTACGGAAAAGTCACAACCTTGATGAGATTGAAGAGATGACCCGGATACATGATCAAGCAGAGGAACATGCTAGAAGAATGGAGACGGGGCATGGTGAGAGGCGAGAACAAGTGCATCGCGTACAAGCCAAGGACACTCGCAGACACTCTCGAGATCGACACCGGACATCCAGGACATCGTCCCGTCAAAACTACACAGGGCGCAGACGCCATGAGTCAGGTCGTGGAGACAAGAAACGAGATCGCCCCTGCAAATGCTATCGGTGCGGATACGACTTTCCACACACTGATGTATGTCCAGCACTCGGTCAGCAGTGTCAAAAATGCGGGAGAGAAAATCACTTTGAGGCTATGTGTGGAGAATACCGAAAAGAAAGGATGAAGGAGACGTCGAGATCGTCTCGTCCTGACACAAGGCGGCATCATGTGAAGGCAGTCCAGGATCGGCCAAAGTCATCCTCTGTTTCCTCACACTCCAGCAGAGAGTCTCGCAGGTCTCAATGGGAGAGAAGATCTCCATCCAGAGGATCCAGGTCAGCATCTCGGGAATCGGTGTATACTGATGAGTATGTCTGCATGGTAGCTGATCCAGATCAATTAAAGAAATACCCCAGACTAGACATAAGTGTGGGAACTCATCCAGCCAAGTTTGTAATGGATAGTGGGGCCTCACTGAACTATATTCCTGTAACTGAATACAACAAAATGAAACCGCCGCCCACCTTGAGCCCGGCCTATGTCAGAGTGTTCACGTGGATGTCGAAAAAACCTCTCCGTTGCCTGGGGAAATTTGCAACCACACTCAAGCACAAAACCACCTCTGTGCAAGCATATATACATGTAATTGAAGGTCCGGAGGCTGACTGTCTCCTCTGTCTGCCCACAGCGGAGCGTCTTCGGCTGGTTGAAATTTTATACAGAGTAAGTGATGATCCAGACATCATACACAAGTTCCCTAAACTCTTCACCGGACTCGGAAAAATGAACAAGTGCCAGATCCGCTTGCACATAAATGAACTAATACGTCCCGTCGCACAATATCACAGGCGAGTACCCTTCCACCTTCAACAAGCCGTGGAAGATGAAATTCAAGAACTATTACGAACAGACATTATTGAGAAGACAGATGGGCCAACACCGTGGGTGTCACCAGTTGTCATTGTGCCAAAGAAGGGCACACCCGAAAAAGGGCGCCTGTGTGTGGACATGAGGCTTCCCAACACGGCCATCGAAAGGGAGCGTCATCCAGGGCCCCACCTGATTGATATGATTGCCTCACTAAATGGCGCAAGAGTCTTCTCCAAATTAGACTTGAACAAAGGTTACCACCAGTTGGAGCTACATGAGAAATCGCGATATATAACAACATTCGCCACTCATTTAGGGCTGTTCCGTTACAAGCGACTCCGTTTTGGCATATCATCTGCCGCAGAGATCTTTCAAGAAGCCATCCGTCAAACCATACGTCACATACCAAATACGCTAAACTATAGTGACGACATTCTTGTGTATGGTTCCAATGTCCAAGAACATGACAAAGCATTGGACAGAGGGTGTCATGCTTTTCTGGAGGCCAACCTCACCCTTAACAAAGACAAGTGTGAGTTCCATCAATCCACTCTTAAATTCTTTGGTCATGTATTTTCTGGAGCCGGGATAAAGCCTGATCCGGAGAAGGTGTTAGCCCTAAATGATACCAAAAGTCCACAAGATGTGAGTGACATTCGGTCGTTTCTGGGCATGGCAAGCTATTGTGCCAGATATATAAAGGACTATGCCACCATCAGTCACCCGCTACGGACCCTCACCAAACAAGGACAGCCTTTCCTTTGGACTCCCCAATGTGAGCAGGCGTTCCAGGATATCAAACGTGCAGTTGAGTCAGCAGACAATCTGGCGTATTTTAGCCCTAAGAGGAACTCTGAGATCACTGTGGATGCCAGCCCTGTTGGATTGGGTGCAATATTGGCTCAGTTCGACAATGAGACAGACCAGAGACACATCATGGCCTATGCCAGCAGAAGTCTATCAGACACCGAGAAAGCCTATTCCCAGCCGGAAAAGGAAACCCTTGCGGTTGTGTGGGCGTGCGAGCACTTCCACATTTTTATATATGGCAAGCACTTTACACTAGAGACCGACCATCAATCACTAGTCACCATTTTCGGGAACCCCAGAGCCAAAATGCCACCTCGAATTGAGCGCTGGGGTTTGCGTCTACAAGAGTACACTCATACCATAGTGCACAAACCAGGAAAATCAGCGAATCCGGCTGATTACATGTCGAGACACCCTCAAGCATCACAGGCGTCATGTCCATCTGTAGCGGAAGAGTACATTCATTTTGTTGTGGACCAGGCCAGACCACTGGCGGTTCCCTTAGAGGCAAAATGTGAAGCCACCGCTCAAGATGACATCCTTCAAAAGGTGATGCGCCGATTGTGGACCAATCGATGGCGTCATGATAGTGTGGAGGAGGGGTGCGATCCACGCATCCGCCAAGAGATGCAGGCCTTTAGGCATGTGAGCGAAGAACTATCTGCCACCTCAGAGGGGCTCCTACTGAGGGATCAACGGATCATCATTCCTATGCAACTCCGGCAGGGTGTCATCAATTTAGCCCATGAGGGCCACCGCGGAGTGGTTGCCACAAAAAGAGCTCTCAGAGAGCGAGTATGGTTCCCGCTACTTGACCAGATGGTGGAACTCACTCTAAAAGACTGCCCCCAGTGCCAACTGGTTAATCAAGGAGATCCTCCAGCACCCCTACAGATGTCAAGGTTACCCAGTGGTGTAAGGCAGGAGCTCGCCATGGACTTTTATGGACCCATTCAGTCGGGCACATATGTCCTAGTAATAATGGACGAATACTCCAGATTTCCGATAGCACAATTTGTGTCATCTACCAGTGCCACCAACACCATTGCGGTGTTGGATTAAGTGTTTGCTGCCTGGGGTGTTTCTAAAGAACTCAAGACGGATAATGGCCCCCCTTTTAATGAGAAGGAATTTGGAGAATTTGTGAAACACTTAAATTTCAGGCATCGCAAGATCACTCCCCTATGGCCTCAAGCCAATGGCATGGTGGAGCGATTTATGGCAACCTTGAAGAAGACGTTCCAGCAGGCCACCAATGACAGGAAGGATTTACAAGTGGCTCTCAATGAAGTTCTGAGAGCATACCGAATGACACCCCATGCCACTACGGGAAAATGTCCTGCCACCCTCATGTTAGGACGACCAATCAGAACACGGATACCTATGTGGGAAGAAGCCCTGCGACCAGTGTTGCCTACAAGAGCGCATACTGAGCTAGTGGTGGCTGACCGAGAACGCAAGAACAAAATGAAGTCTTACGCTGACACTCGGAGGAGAGCCAGATCTCCATCTCTGCATGAAGGGGACTGTGTTTTTGATAAAAGCTCTTAAGCAGGGTAGATTGGAAGAGCAGGTTTATTAGTACAACCATCAACAGCAAGCCACAGCAACTGACTCAGTATTCAGAATGTAAACACTCCATCAGTGATGTAGAGCATACAGTGTTCCATTAAAGAGACAGTAATCATAACACATCCCCTTACCAATATAAAAGAAAAGATAAGTAAGATTCAAAGACAAAAACAGCATAAAGCAATCTGTATCTGAACAAAATAACTTAATACAGAAAGATAAAACAGTATAAAAGAAACCGTGTAAAATAACTTAATACAGAACGTAATCTTTAAATTTCCCGGGAACTTGTCTTGTCCTAGGAATTGGTCTTGAACTATCAAGAACACTATCTTGGCTTTGGCTAGAAGAAGTGCAGGTATGACTGAAATTATCAATAGGCACAGAACCACTATTGGAATGACTATTAAACTCGGTACAATTTGCTAATCTAGACATGTTCCAAGTGCACCCATTGTCTAAAGTCACAAAAATTTTTCTAATAGCAGTAATTATGAAAGGACCACTGAAATTGGAAGTACCCTTGTGTCCATATTTTGGCTTCTTCACAAGAACACTATCCCCAACATTCCATTTTCTAAACTTGACAGCCATCCTATCATCATAACGTTGTTTATACTTCCATTGATATTCAGCCAACGCATCTCTCCTTCTCAATTCATTTACAACACGATCATCACAAACCCTCTCCGGAAGCCAAGCTGGGTTGAGCTTGGAATTAGCCAATATCCCCCTCAATGCTTCAAAAGGAGACTTTTGCATGATAGCATTGGGAACAGTGCGATGCGCCCACCAGGTCTCCCTCAACACACTACTGAAAGAAACCTTAGACTGCAAAGCCCTCTGCGCACAACTTTTCACAACCCTATTCATTCGCTCAGTAAGTCCGTTCGCTTGGGGCGAATAAAGAGCTGTCTTCTGGTGAACAATCCCAAGATCTTTGAGAAAACAGTCCATCTCATTTGAGGTAAACTGTACCCCATTGTCAGTAAGTACATACTTAGGCACCCCTTCTGACACAAATACATCCTTAAGAAACTCAATAATGGCTCTAGAATTCACCATGCCCATGCATTTAGAAATCACCCACTTTGAAGTGTAATCCACCAGCAATACCACAAACCTCTCATGTGAAGGCATGAGCTCAAAAGGACCTGCTATATCCAGCCCCACCTTTGTCCAAGCCGTAACAGGAACTTCAACTGGAGAAAGAGGAGAATGACTAGTGGTGTGTGATTTGTCATTAGCGGCACACAAATGGCAATCCTTTACAACAACTTCCACCATCCGATCCATTCCAGGCCACCAGTATCTCTCTCTGACGCGAGCCTTGGTGAGATTCCTCGCCAGATGTCCCCATGAGCCAAATTAACAACTTTCTCTCGCAACTCACCAGGAGGTACCAGTCTGTCTCCTCTCAACAAGTTTCCTTGACAAAACGTTAAATCATTTCTAACCGTCCAATAAGGCTTTAATTTATTATCCAGCTGATCATATTTGGGCCAACCACTCCTGATGATATCCCTCAAAGATTGAAAAACAATATCATTCGCAACACAACTTGACCGTTCATCTTTAGATAAAGAAGATTCTAGGACCCAATTTCCACACTCTAAACTACCAGAAAAACAATTCCCCTCAATCGGCAATCTGGACAAACATTCTGCAGGCTTGTTGTTTTGGCCAGAAATATACTGTACAATAAAATTAAACTCTTGTAAACCTTCACTCCATCTCTTCAATCTAGGTCTTATATGATCACTTTGATGACAAGAAAATATCTGAACAAGAGGGCGATGATCTGATTTCACCACAAATGGAATGCCCCACAAAAAGAATTTAAAATGATGTATTGACCAACACATAGCCAAAGCTCTTGAAGCAAAAGCCACCACAACTTCCTCCCCATTCACAATCTGAGAAAGTACCGCGCCAAGACCTTTAAGGCTGGCATCAGTAGTGACAATGGTTTTTAACTTGGAATCAAAATGACCCAAAGTGGGCATTTTGCCAATCTCAGATTTTATCAAACAAAATGCTTCCTCACAATCATTAGACCAAGTGAATCGTACACCTTTTTTTAACAGAGATCTTATAGGCTCAACAATGCTTGCAAAACTTTTAACAAATTTGGAATAAAATTCCGCCATGCCCAAAAAAGACTTAGCCTGGTCTTTATCTTCTGGAGCTGGTGCTTTGACAATACTCTCAGCCAATTCTATCTTCGGTTGTATCCATTTCCTTGAAATTACATGCCCAAGATAAGTGACTGAGTCTAAACCAATTCTGCATTTCTCTTTCTTAACTGTGAGTCCCCTGTCAGATAATCTGCCTAACACTGATCTCAACACAGCATCATGTTCTCTTGCATCCACTCCATAAATTAAAATATCACCCTGGAAAAACATCACATTCCGTAGATCACCAAGAACCATCTTCATCACTCTTTGAAAGCAAGCAGCAGCCGAGGCCAATCCAAAGGGCATTCTTAAGAACTGATAAGCACCAAGGGGTGTAACAAAAGATGTTAAGTGTCTGGACTCTTGATGTAAAACAATTTGGTGGTATGCAGAAGAGAGATCTAGAACACTAAATATGTTTGCTCCTTTCAGAATGCTAATTGATTCAGATATATTCCGCAAAGGTTGCCGATCAACCCAAATACATTCATTGAGTCCACGCAAATCCACACACATTCTTACCGCTTTTCCCCCATCCTTGGGTGCCAAAACTATTGGACTTAACCATTCTGAAGACTCTATTTCTTCTATTACACTCAATTTCAAAAGTTTCTCAATCTCCAATTTCAAAGGCTCAACCATCATATTCGGAACTTTTCAAACTTTATATACACATGGTTTAGCTGAATTCTTAAGGATAATCTTGTGTTCAAATTCCTTTAAACATCCCAATGTATCTGAGAACACTTTAGGAAACTCAGAAAAAATGTTGTTAGATTCGGACACACTGCTAACTCCTTCATGAAGAGCAGAAGAAATTAAGTCTTCCATAAACATGACTTGATCATGAGGATTTTTGGCACATGGATTTAGGATTATACCAAAATCATGTTGATGTTTCCATCCGTGAAGATTATCTCCTCTCACAGCTACATAAACTTTCCCAGTGATTTCTTTACCCCTGAAAGAAATCTTGGCTACTGTATATCCCGAAATATCTATTTTTGATCGACCATAACTTAAAGGAGCAATGTCTGGGGGCAAAAGTGGAACATTTTCTAGACCAACAACCTCATCCCAAATTTTGTTTCCTATCAATGTAAAAGGAGATCCTGAGTCCGCCATAAGTTTAAATACATACTTGTCAATACCAATATCACAGAAAGGCATAGTGATACGCTCAGAATCAACATCCTCTCCAAAATCTTTTACATTTGATATCACCACCGTGCGTACAATGTCAGATACATTTTCATTAGACTCTTTTTTTTTGTTAGACTTACAAACACGAGCATAGTGACCTTTACCCCCACAATTGTTACAAATACTATCTCTTGCAAAACAATTCGGATAATTAGAAGTGTGAGAAAAACTACCACATCTGAAACAACGCATTCTCTGGTTAGGATATGAGCGTTGTTGCCGAAAATCTCTTTCTTTGGGAAAAGAAGTCTCTCTATTAAAGGAAGGACAACTCTCTTGAGAACTTTTTTTGAGTTGACAAGTTCTTTTGAGGCAATTTGTTTCTTGCATTAGCCGAAACTTTGGCAATAGTATTTGGGGATTCTTCTAAAAATTCATCTTCTTCTAGTTTATGTATGACATCTTGATTTTTCTTTTTAACGTCAACAGAAGCCTTGACACTCGTCGGACAGTAATAAAAGCTCTTAAGCAGGGTAGATTGGAAGAGCAGGTTTATTAGTACAACCATCAACAGCAAGCCACAGCAACTGACTCAGTATTCAGAATGTAAACACTCCATCAGTGATGTAGAACATACAGTGTTCCATTAAAGAGACAGTAATCATAACAGTTTTGGTCAAGCAGGAGCAGCAGAAAAAGACAGATTGCAAGTTTAGAGCCGAACCCCTAGTGATCACTAAACAGAAGGGTACAATGATAACAGCGGAGTCAGAGAATAGGAGAATTACCAGAAATGTTTCGCATTTTTAACGGTGCACCCCTGCCGTCGCAGATGCCCTCAGCAAAATGACTGAAAGACTGGGCCCAGAGAGATCTGGCAGTGCGGCCGTAACACACCGACTTGAGACTCCGGCAGAAACTGAACCTGAGGAGGGAGGCGTGGTCCTATGACCCAGACGAGATATCCGACGACCTGTGCGGCTGATTGAAGAACTATGATCAAGTCAGACTTTTGTTTTGTTTTGTTAACAAAGGGGGAGATGTAACAACGTGGGTAGTCTAGTAGTTGGTGGGTGGAGCTAGGGGGATGCAGGAAGAGGAGCAGCGAGAACAGGAAAGTGTTAGTTAGAGTAGGGACGGGGAACTGAGAGGAAGTAAAATAAAGAGCTCGTGAACAATAAGTATTGTGTAGCGTCATTATTGGTAGCACGACGCTACAGCAGGGCAAAGGGCGAGGGCCGAAACACATGTTGCAGGCCTTTCAAAAAAAGTGTCACAACAGCTGACTTAAATATTGAGAGCCGGTCCGGTAATCGTAAAAAGGCAGAAAGAGATTAACTGTACCCTTTAAATATGCCCAAGCAAAGCCTTGCTGGACGAGGGACAAAGTAAATAACAAAACTTCTGATAATTTTACCCATTGGGGGTCGATTTGGCATGTGCCACACCATGACACACATTTCCTCAACAACAGGCGTATACTATCTTTGCTGTGGGACACCTGGCTGCCAAGATGACATCAACCAACTCTGGAGGAAAGTCGAAGATGTTTAGTTGTCACTGCTCATTCTCCAAGCATAGAGGTTGATATTGCAAAAGGCCGGGTGCAGAACCCTGCTCCAAAGCTGCGACAGAAGATCCCCCAAGAGGGGCAGCCTGATCGGTGGACAGATGCTCATGCCCAGGAGTTCATGATTCCATACGCTCTGTGCCCAATCCTGGGGCCCTAGGATTACTTGTGACTGATCATCCTGATCTTCTTCAGAACTCTTGGAGGAAGAGGTATCTGTGGAAAGGCATACAGGAATCCTGAATTCCACCCTAGGCAGAAAGCGTCTCCTAGCGATAGACCCTTTGGAATTTCCAGTGTGCAGAACTGTTGATATTGCACATTCTCCTTGGTGGCAAATAGATTGAACCAAGGTTGTGTCCATTTCGCAGAGGAGCTAGCACCACCTACAGGTGCAACTACCACTCATGATTTGCTAGGCATCGATGACTGAGTTTGTCCGTCCTGGCATTCAAAGATCTGGTCAGATGATTCACCGCCATGAAAATTCCTTAATGGCCCAGCAAATTTCCAGGGCTTTAGTGCTTACTTGCACAGGGTCTGTAACCCCACTCCGCCCTGTTTGTTACAGTATCACATGGTGGTGGTGTTGTCCATGAACACTTGTACAAGCCTCTCTTTGATCGATGGATGAAAGGTGTTCAATGCCAAACAGATGACCTTCAGCTCCAGAATATTTGCTATGGAACCCGGACTCTGTAGGAGACAAGATTCTTATGATCTCCTTCTTTCCCCGGTGGCCTCTGAAACCCAGAAATGGTGTATTGGTCAATCCTGTCAACTCTAGGGAAGGTGTAGGGTAAGGGGGCTGCTGCTGATTCAATCACACCCCAGTAACCACCTGTGCAGATCTTTTGCAATTGCGTTCAAACTCTAGATGTCGTCAGAGCAGTCCCCTTAATTTTGGGCCCACTGAGACGTCAGATCCAAAAGCAAGAACCTTCTTATGCCACCTGCTGTTCTGTATCAGTAGGTGGCAGGAGGTCATTGGTTCTAGCACCAGCAGAGTTGCCCTTACTGAAATCCACTGGTTTACTGGGGGCCTCAGGCCCCTAAGAGGGTGTCAGTGAAGTTTTGCAAGGGCTCAGTATTGGTTTGCACCAGCTCGAGGACTTCAATCAGGATATTGGTTTTGAACTTTAAGGCAGGGAATTGGAGGTCAAGAACTTAATCCGCCCTCTACAGGATCATTCGAAAGGAAGCACTTTCTTCAGTGGCAGGACTTGGGGGTGAGACGAGATCGGAATCAAGAGATGTGTCAAGACCGCTGGAATCGAAGAGGTCATCATACCAGTTTTCTTCATTGTAGGGTTGGCCAATTTCATTACCTGCATCATAGTCATTATATGAGACTGCCCTAAACAAGGTATGTAGTGTGTGACTCCTGCCTTGCAGTGGTGAGACATAAAGTGATATTCAGATGGAGAAGATTGATTTTCAATGGAAACCTCAGGCGAGGTTAGTGCGGCACCGTCTTGGAGTTGGAGGGCACAATAGACACCTCATCCTCCGTATGTTGGTGGTCTTGACTTGAGGGTCAACACTCCGGGAATCGGTGTGAATCATAATGCTGGAGGTGAGTTGTATGGGTGCCAGCAGTGGCCCGGTAATAGGTTCACAGGGTCAAATGACACCGAGGACGAATCCCCCATTAGTATCCTAGATGAAGCATCCCACACCTCCGCTGGACCCGTAGACATGCCTGAGGGAGTCAGAAGAGATTCTAAAAGTCAGAGCATGGCCTCGTGGAACTCCTGGGTTTGCCTCAGTGTCACAGATGGCCTCGGAAACTCAGGTTGTGCCAGGACAAGTTGCAGGATGGGCTTCGACTTCGACCAACTTCGGGACTGAGATTGAGAGGCATGGTGACACACTTTTATCTTCTCAGGTGTAAGAGAATAGCAGGAAGCGGTCGAGTCCTACTAGGATTTTTAATGTTTTTTATTTCAGCTACTCAAAGATTTAGAACACTACAGCACTCAACCTCAGGAATAACTCCAGTGAAACCTAGACCAGGAACAGGACTGAGACGACCCATGCACCTGTGTTGATGTTGAGCATTCTGATGCTTGGCGACGTAGGGCTTCACCTCGCATTTCCGTAAGGCCTCCGGGTTTTAGAACACAAAGTCACTGGAGGTCTCAGAGTTGTGACTCAACTGCAGTCACCACAAGCAAACGGGTTGAGGATCTGTCACAGGTATTTGCTTGCTATACTCCTTTTTAAGGTCAGTTCCAAAGCTGAACTGTGTCAGTGCGGAGCCACAAAGTGCCACCTACCAGCACACAGAGGTACTGCTCAAAAGTTTACATATCCAGTCTGGAAAAATTGAAAAGGTGAGGAATCTGCAGTCAAAAGGCTCTTTCGGAAACACTAACCTGAAATCTGAAACTAATTGTTCAAAAAGTCATGTTTCACCACTGTGCCTGTGGCAAAACTGCAAACAGTGCTACAACGCTTCCAAATTCATTGCCAAACAATCCCTTTCCTGTTTGCTCCTTGCTGAGTCTCCCCCTGTCTCTTTGTGATTGCCAAGACAAGGCTTGACCCCGTACCACCCTCCCAACTTGGTAAATACAATGGACAACTGGACACTTGAAGCCCTCAATGTCTAAATTTACAGTATTTCCTCTATTAAAGGCCCAACATGCCCCATTGCATTACGTGACCTATTCCTGATCCACCAACCAGAAATGGGTGGCTGCCGTTGAGTCGCAAAATATTACTGGTGCACTGTTGGTATACTCTTCAGGAGCCAGCCTCTGAAAAAGTTATTTGTTTGAACCTCCTTATTTTATTACTTGTCTTTATTTCCTACAGCCCCGCCCCTCCCTTCTCTACTGCGATCAGTCCATCCGACAATTTACGCTCTTCAACCACTGTAATCACCTTCTCAAACGCAGTCCCTTTATCCAACATATATCCAAAACTCAATTCAAACAGAAAGGGCCTGAGAAGGGCTTCATTGATTATATGAATTCTTCAAATTCTCTGTGGCCATCAGTGTATTACTATATACAAAATGCAAACAACATTGCTTTAGTGAATGTGACAGTATATAAAACATAAATGCAAGACACTATACAACCTAGGTCTGATGACAAACCGGCATAGCATAATACTTTGTGTGTAATGGTGAGTAACCTGTCTCTTTGCATATGATACAGTGATCTCTCCGGTGGAGACAGGGCCCTGCTTGCACACATTGCTCAGTTAGCATAAGCGTATTAGAAGTTTAAACACCATTTTGCCACTTTGCAGCTTTTGCACACGACTCTACATGTAACTGTTTCTGCGCATGAGAGTGGTCTGTTTTTCCCATCCCTAGACTTACACCGCGACCTCAGACTGCACACTGCGTGCAGAAGCCTTCAAGGTCACCATAACAATGTATGCTGGTATTCAGGTTGATTGGCCCCCGCTCTAGACACAACATGCACACAGCTGCAACCAACTGAACTTCTAGTGTCTTTAATATTGCACTGTATGCATGATTTGGGCACTTGGAGAAAAACCTTTTCCAGTGAGAGTGCTTTGCTGATCCTGAGATGTGATTCACCTCTGCTGATCTTGGAGGTATGGGGTTCCCTATTCAAGCCTAAGAGACCTTCTATTATTATGAAGCCTAGTTCCTAGCAGGGGAGGGTGGTTCACAAGGCACTATATGACCTGTTTCCACTATCATTATACAAGATTTCTCCCTTTGTGTTTTATGGAATTGTAACAATGCTGATTGTTTTATTTCTAATCATATGCCTGCTTATGTTAGCCAAAATACTGCCTCTTAAAGCACGTCATTAAAATAAACATTTCAAACTTTTCCGTGCCTCTGATTACTCATGTTGTGGACTGGTATGAGAATAAAAACAAAAGAGTGTTCTTGATTCCCACCATTCCTGAGAGTACCCTAAGTCGCATGTTCTGGTTTGGCTAAACATTGGTAGCTTTGCTACAGGACGGAAAGCTAATGAGACACTGATGCTAGTTGGATAGGGGTTCTGGGTACTGAGGTGCATTTGAGTTTCTGGTGCACCACTAGTGACTGAGGTCCTGGTTTCCTGTGCACAGTTCTTTGCCCACAAAGAATCCCCGCAACAAGCCAACACGCAAGTAATGGTAAAAAAAAGTGCTGACAGTAATTATAAAACCCACCGTGTAACGCCGCCAGTAAAAGATCCAGCCGGGTGGGTGGGGCCTAAAGGGGACAGGGTGGTAACCAGGAGGGACTAAAAAGCCTCCTTTACAATCATTGAATAGTTAAGGAGGTAGGTCCCAGGACGTAGGGTCAGCTGGACCGTATACTGTATTTTGAAAGAACAAGATGCCAACCCCACCACTTTTCAAATGCTCGTCAATCTGAGCAAACAAATCGAACTGGATTCCAGATTTGTTCGGTATATTTTATTTATACCCTTTACTTAGAAATTTTAGACACTTAAACCAAAGTGATCCTATGTTTGAGAAAGACACTCAACATATACCAATACTAAAATCACATATACATAACTATATTATTTAAACAAACAAAAATGATATTGTACACCTTTTCGTATTGAACAAATAGCAAACAGTAAATCTTTGCACATATTCAAGAAGAACAATATTTCAACTCAATGATAGAGACACGTTCAAAGAAGAAATCGAAGAACACAAAACAATTCGGAACATTAATCAAAGTCAGAAGTCAATCCTGTATGTTTCATGTTTCTTTCTATTCTGCCGACGCGTTTCGAATCCGTGGACAAAGTACACGGAATCTCATCAGGGCTCAATCAATGGGGTTCTGTAAGGTGTATTAAAAAAAGAGAGAGAGAGCACTGTGTCACCAACCATCATTAAATACTGGGTGACCGTACCACCTACCCCTCTGTTACCCTCCTATACCTGTTAGTCAATCAGGAGCAGTTTTCACGATGATCTTCCCACACCAACACTTTAGTGAGACAGAGTTATCTGCAAGATAACAGTAAACTCAGAATGTGCAATCATAGTGTGATTAGTGCCTATGTTTTATAGAAGGCAGGTGCATGAAATTATTTCATATTATAGTTTATATATTAATAGTGCATAAAAGTTAATTTAGAAACAAAATGACAAATATCTTGAAAGGCAATGTGTGACCATGTGTGGGGAAAAATTGAATCTACATACAAAAAATAATTTTTTGTCCCAAAGTAAACATAGACACAAAGACAGTAGTTCATAGTGCACGTGAAATGTTCAAATTCGCACAAAGTAGCAATATTAGATGAATAGTAGTTCATATGTATTTTTTAAGAAGACATTTCTAATTCATCTAAAATCATCCACTAGGTTTTATTGAAAAAATTAGAGCAAGTGTCACCTACCAATTTTAGCAAAATAAGAACTGAGCCAAGCATGTACTTGGCACAAACTGTCATAAAACTGAACTGTGTGCGTTGGACATCAAAGTGAAAATGTCCAAAGCAAGCACTGTTGGGACTGTGTTAAAGGCTGACTGTCTCTTTTTGTGAAGAAATCTTATTATTTGTGTGAACAGTTTCTGGGCCGTAAACAGTGTGAGGTGCCCAAGATCACCGTATGTTAAGGTAACGCTGAGAGTCAAATGTGGGTTTTGCACTTTTAAATCTTCCTGCTTTGTAGGTAATTGCCCAGTCTGTCATATTAATTACTAATGTGGCCAAAGGAGAAGGCCCGAAATATTCAAACGTGTAAGGAGAGAAACAGTTAAAAGTACAAATAAAGGTTTGCAATTTCAACAGTCACAGAGTATATGTAAAATGACTTTGTTTTTCTTCTATCAGAAGTCTCCTGCTGAATGCATTGAGACGCAGTGGCAGCTGGAAGCACTAGAGAGTGGAGAGGCGGGAAAATGGGTGGTGGGTGGGTAACTGTATTAATTAAACCTATACGTATTAGCTAAAGATTAAGAGGGCCCGATTCACAGAACTAACTTAAGACAAAATCCTAAACTTACTACTTTTGGTATTCACAGAAGTTAGGATTGTGTCTTAAGACAGACTTAAGACAGAATCCTAACTTAAGTCTGTATTAAGTCTGTCTTAAGACAAACTTAAGACAAAATCCACACTTCTGTGAATATCAAAAGTAGTACGTTTAGGATTTTGTCTTAAGTTAGTTCTGTGAATCGGGCCCTTTATATATACTTAAACATATACTTATTGAATAAAGAAACAAAATAGGCACTTAACTTCCTGCACAAACTTCTTCCTCGCTCCGGTTTTCTTCTTCTCGGTTCTGCCTCCAGCTCGGGACACTCAACAACTCCCCTAACCAATCCTGGCGCTGATCTCATTCTGGTAACCAGCATGAAAGCAGCACCAGGATTGGAGGGAGCGGCCTCTCCCAGTGCTCTCAAGAGCACTGGAGGCCTGCTCTTTCTCTAACCCAGCCGTCTAAGACTGCTAGGTTAGAGAAGTTTAAAATGTGCATGTCTCATCCTTTGCTCCTCAACTACAATAAAGGAATTACGTCTAAATCCTGTTTCAGTGTTCTTTACAACATTGACACCGAGGAGTTGAGGAGCCAGGAACCTACGCGTCACTTGAGGATCATTGGCATCGATTTACTTACATTTTCAGGAAACTGGGGGGCATATTACCAACAACTAGCGATAATTATCGCTATGTTGGTTTAGCTGCGATATTTTTATCGCCGAGCTGCGGCGATTTTTATCGCTTAGGAACCTTGCTATTATCAAGGTTTATCTCCTAGGGGATAAAATTCGGCCGCAATGCATGAATATCGCTGAAAAGTCCGCGATATTCATGCATTACCGAGCTAATGCTCTTAGCCATGTTATCCACTTACCATTGGATAACATGGCTAAGAACTGCTCAGGGGCAGGTGTTAGCTTTTGGAGATATTCGCGCTTAGCGTGAATATCTCCAAAAGTTGGTAATAGGAGATAGCGATGTTAGCGACTGTTTCCAGTCGCTAACATCTTGGCACGCCCACTTTGCATGTCATTAGTGATAAATATCACTGACATGCAAAGCGGGGCCCAAGATGGTCGCTATCTCCTACTAGCTGTCGCTGATGTTAGCGACAGCTAGGTAATAGGGAGATCATTTTATCTCCGCTTTCTTGGCTTTTAAAGCCAAAAAAGCGGAGATAAACCCCCTTGATAATATGCCCCTGGGTTTCTACCATTCGAGTTTGCATCCAAGCTGCTTCTCGATTTGCCGCTTCTTAATTGCGCTTGGCAGCGGAACTGCAGGCGAGTTGATTTTCATATAAAAATCCTTTTTTGGTGGTCAAAGTGTTGTATGCGCGAGGGCTGCATGTCAGCGGCTGAGAGCGCTCGCGACCGCGCGAGCTGCGTGTGACGTCCAGCGTGTGGGAGGATCTCTTCAAGTTCGTCTGGCCGCACCGCGTCATTTCGCACGTTACACAGGTCACGTTACATGACCTCACACAGTGCCCTTTTGGATTTACTCTTCAAAGGAATTGCTGTGATCAGAGTATTCAGTGGTGTTTTTTTCACATATTCTTATACCGATGAGCATTTTCTTTCAGCTTCTTTGCAGTGAGCCTTGATTCTAACAAAATTACAAGAGTTTTGCTCAATTGTGATGTAGTTAGGACAGTAAACTAGTCCTTAGGCTGAAGTACGGACACTGGACAAATCCGATTACAATGAGCACTCAAAGTTATAACATTAATCCTCCTCAAGCATTTTGGATCTCTGGTACTGAGCCATCACTTAAATGGTTGGAGTGGAAAGCATACTTTACAAATTACATTGATGCCCTGGATGAAACTGGAAAAATGTCTGCTGCCCAGAAGAAAAGACTGCTTTTACACTCTTTAGGACTTGTAGGGTTCAAAGTATTCAATGAAATGACCAAACCTAACATTCCAGGAGATTTAAATGGTTATGCATTGGCTCTTATTCATCTTGATAATTACTTCACACCTAAGGTTTGTATAGGAATAACAAGGTTTAAGTTATTTTCTGGGAAACAGATCAAAACAGAAACTGTTGACCAATATGTTTCTGATTTTAAAAGATTAGCCCTAGATTGCAAATTTGGCGCAATACAACATTATTTGATCAGAGACCAGGTTGTAATGCATACCTGTAATCCAGTAATACAAGATAGACTCTGGGTTAATGGAGATCCACCATTACACGATAACTTTGCAATTGTGCGAAAAGCAGAAATTTCTAGCAGGTGTGCCAGTGTTCTTAACCAGTTGGACGCTCATGATGAGCTCAGCTCGTCATAAGCCACGGTGCTCGTATGCTCATGACAAGCTGAGCTCGTCATAACGGTCCGAACGCTCGCATGCGGGGCTAATTCCCCCGCGGTGCTAAACGTTCTATGAAAACGGGTGTGGCCGTGACGAGCTCAGCAAACGTCCACTGTAGCTCATGAAGAGCTGAGCTCATCACAAGCACCGCCTCCAGCACAGAGTAGGAATTAGCCCCGCGGCCAACGGGTTAAACAAGACCATGGAGTTAATGAGGTTGTGAGTAAGGTTGGAGTTCACGGAGACAAAAAGAAATCTCTTGCTTCTGCCAGGGATAACACAAATGTTAAGTTCCAACCTAAGTGTTACAGGTGTGGCAGTGTAGAACATTTAACGTATAGTAAACATTGTCCTGCCATTAAATACAAATGTAGTAACTGTGGCATCAAAGGCCATTTTGCCAAAGTATGTAAGAAGAGGAGAACTAATGTTAGATTTGTAACCAGTGCTGACGAAACTGACAGGGGTTTTACCAGCAATGAAGACTGTGATGAGAATACAGGTGATACAAACAGTTTGATTATGAACGTGCGCAACAACTTGGTGGTTAACATTTGTGATGAAGCGTACAAAAACAAACCTGTGAGCTGGATGGAAATTGGGGGAGTTGATTTCAAGATTCATGCAGATTCGGGCTCGCCATACACTATTATCAATGAAGAGCTTTGGCAATTGTCTTTTGTACAAAGAGTGGGTAACCAGTTATTGGAATCGGATATACATCCGGAAGGGTATGGTGGTGAGACTATTCATTTGTTAGGTTATCGTTGGTTCTCTTTCAAATTCAGTGGTTTTTCAGCGGTTAATGTTTCAACTTTTCAGCAGGGAACAAGGTGTCACCTTCTTCCAGTAAAGAATTGGCTTGGTAGTTTGGTCTGCCCTGTTCCCATGATGCACTGGGCCAGAGTCAGACTAATTTGCATGTAGCCAGGTTCTGAGCTGGGATGGTGCAGTGAGCTAAAAACGGTGATGGATCAAGCCCTGATCTTTTGACTGGGTAGGAGTGTTCTGCTTAATTCAGATACTCTGTCCATCACCACCCCCTTTATGAATCGTTTTGGCCACCACAAGTGTGGAAGGGTATGCTCAGATGTGAGTCCCTTGCTCACTGCACCATCAGGATTCAAGCAAGCCGGGCCGAAGACGGCTGTAATGCCAGAAACCGGTCCCCGGAAGCTTGTTTCCTTTCCAGTAAAGAATTGGCTTGGTAGTTTGGTCTGCCCTGTTCCCATGATGCACTGGGCCAGAGTCAGACTAATTTGCATGTAGCCAGGTTCTGAGCTGGGATGGTGCAGTGAGCTAAAAAACGGTGATGGATCAAGCCCTGATCTTCTGACTGGGTAGGAGTGTTCTGCTTAATTCAGATACTCTGTCCATCACCACCCCCTTTATGAAACCTTCTTCCAAGATGACATTCTTGTTTTTGGTGCTGTTGAGGAGGAACAAACATCAAGACTAAGGAGAGTTTTCAGCATTTTGGAGAACAAAGGGTTTACAGTGGAACATTCTAAACGCAAGTTTGCACAGATAAGCGTTACTTACCTGGGTCATGTTATTGATGAGTCAGGTGTTAAACCTAAACCTACTCTGGTGTCTGCCATCTCTGAAGCCTCTGTACCCACTTGCAAGGAGGATATTAGATCATTCTTAGGGATGGCTGAATTCTGTTCAAAATATGTTCCTAATTTTGCAGAAAAGGCATTCAACATTCCCCAATTACTCAAAAAGAATTGCACGTTTGATTGGTCCTTGGGGTATGACAATGATTTCAAAGCCATTAAATTGGCTATTTCCAATGCTACAGTCCTTCAGAGTTTTGACCCTGCTTTAGACACTGTCATCACTAGTGACGCCAGCAACAAAGGGTTAGGCGCCATATTATCACAGATGGACAGTCAAGGAAAGGAATATAACATTGCTTATGCTTCCAGATCTCTTTCTCCTTGTGAAGAGAAATACCCAATCATTGAAAGGGAGGCATTATCTTGTGCATGGGCTTTAGAGCATTTAAAGTTTTTCATTTGGAGAACGCTTGTACACTTTGTTGCGACCATAAGCCTTTAGTGAAGATGCTAACTACTGGAGGTGATATTACTGCTTCTGCAAGACTCACAAGAATTTCTATGCATTGCAAAATTTTGTTTACAGGCTTATTTATATGCCAGGCAAGAACAATGTTGTGGCAGATTTTCTTTCCAGGATGCCTGTGATGCTAGAAAAGTGTGAGGATGGAGAATGGAATAATTTACAAGTGGCCTTAATCCATGATCAAGGGTTCTCTGCTATTGGTAAAGATGAGTAGACTTGTAATTTCACATGTTTTACATGACTGGCCTAAAAAATAATTATTGGGTCCCTCTATCAAACCTTTTTGGAATGTCAGATTTAAATTGACTGTGTTGGAGGGCACTTTATTAAGAGGTGAAAGGGTGGTTTCACCTGAAAGATTGCACAACTGGATTACTGGGTTATGCCACAAAGGCCATTCATGTATTGTTAGGATCAACTCAGTTATTAAAAGGCTGTTTTTGTGGCCTAAAATGGATTCTCTGGTTGAAAGAATTGTGTGTGATTGCGGTGCTTGTTCCACATCTGACAAGTCCATGCGAACCTTTCGCCCACCTACAAGTGAAGGGTTGTTACCTAAGAACCCTTGGACGACTATTGCTGTGGACATAATGGGTTCTATTGGAGAGTCTCATGAATACTTACTTGTCCTTATTATTTTTTTCTCTAGATGGCCTGTAGAACAAAGTTGTTAACAGCGCTGATACTGATTCTGTTTTGAAATTTTTAGATGAAGTTTTTGTCTCTGAGGATATTCCTTCAACCATTCTAAGTGACAATGGCGTGCTATTTTTGTTTTTTAAGACTAGGGCATATTTTAAGAAGTTAGGCATTAACCATAAAACAACTTCTCTTGTTAATCCTAGTGGCAATGGAATGGTGGAGAGGTTTAATCGAGTCGTTAAGGGAACCTTTCAATTGGCAATAAAGAGCAACCCGTATTGGACCACTCAGATTGGCAAAACTGTTTGGGTTTACCGGGTCACGTGCAATAATGCCACTGGTTTACCTCCTTTTGTTTTAATGAGAGGTAGAAAGCCTCAATCCAAGTTCACCCCAGGTTGGTTATTTCCTTCTGGCATGGAGTTTTGGTCCATGGATGAAGTGCGAGATTGCATGGGGACACTGCACAATAAGAGTAAGGAGTACTATGACGCTAGACATGGTAATAAAATTCCAGAAATCAACATAGGTGACTGAGTGCAAATTAAGAAACCTGGTTGGGTCCCTGAGGGTGAAAGCCAATATTTTGAACCTGAAGAAGTTGTTGAAGTTTTACTTAATGCGGTGAGAGTGAAAAGTAGCAAAGTGTGGAATTTAAATAGAGTTGCAAAAAGCAAGACTTCTGTTTGTGGTCAACAAGTTATTTGTGATTGGATGTTGGATGACCTTGATAACAACAGCAATGGAATTGTAGAGGGAGTGAATAAGTAATGCAAATTATTTTTTTCTTTTGTTGTTTTTAATTTTTTTAATTATGTTGTTTTTTTAAATTATTTTCTTTAAGTAATTTTCCTTCTTCTTTTGAAAGAAAGGGGGATGTGTTATGTTCTTGTTTCTAGGCAGCAATGTAGAACAGGCTATGATGACTGATAATAATTATAATGATTTGGAGCTTCATGACACGATGTTATGTGTTTTGTCGCCCTATGCAGGGTCCTCCGTAATTGGGGACCACAAACTTGATAAGGAGGAATCACTGTATGGAGTGGCTCTGACATTGTAAAGAATCGCGAAATAGAATTGCGAAAAGAACGTGAATTATCGGAGGATACATCTGGAAATTAAGTTCAGGTATATCAATGACCTCAACTTCTTTGTATAAATATTGTGAGGAGGATATAGGCTTGGGATTGTAATTTTATATACATTTGTGACCAGCCTTTTATAGATCGAAGACTTGAATACCCTGACAGGAAGATAATAACAGGAAGTCTTCAGTTTATGTCACGGACATCACATAAGCGCGGGGAACATCCTTTACAACGCAACTTTTACAATGAAGTACCTTTACGATGCAACCATTACAACGCAACATTTACAACGACTTGCGCTGGGGGCGCTCTAGGATAGGGAATAGCTTCCAACACCTTCCCTACTATCCACGGAGACTGGAGTTGGAATAGTAAATTAAACTATTCACTATCCAGCGCCCTCCAAAGCAAGTCATTGTAACGACTTGTGTTGTAAAACTTGCGTCGTAAAGGCATGCGTTGTAATAGCATGCGTTGTAACGTCATACATCCCATAAGCGCACCCGCAGTGGGACAGTCTTTGATAGTTTTACACAGGTAATATATTATTATGAATCAGGAGACCAAGAATATCTAGATATCCGATTGGGGTTTAATGCAAGCCTGTTATTGTTTTATAGACCGTGGCTGTGGTGTAAGAAAACATTTGAAAAACCGATGGGCTCAATTCACAGAACTGACTTAAGACAAAATCCTAAATTTACTACTTTTGGCATTCACAGAAGTTAGGATTTTATCTTAAGTTTGTCTTAAGACAAATTTAAGACATACTTAAGACATACTTAAGACAAAATCCTAACTTAAGTCTGTCTTAAGTCTGTTTTAAGTTTGTCTTAAGACAAACTTAAGACAAAATCCTAACTTCTGTGAATACCAAAAGTAGTAAGTTTAGGATTTTGTCTTAAGTTAGTTCTGTGAATCGGGCCCTTTTTGCTTAGTGACCAAACTCTGGTACTATTCAAGTTTTATGGTACGTGAACTTATGTTTGGATGGATGTTGGAAAGTATGACCGTGGTCTAAACAGTGTGCCTTTGTAGAATCTGTTCACAATGGTTATCAAAACAACCACTATAATGCTCTCTAATAACTATATTTTAAAGGGCGAGGATCATGGGCCAATGGTTAGTAAGATAATGGGCAAGGAATATAGTGTATGATGCAGAAACACTGAATTAGCTTTAACTCGGTCATTTGTTATGTTGACTTTTTAAAAATGTTAATTTTTAACTTATAGGCTAAAATAATAAACATGTTAAAGTGATGATGAGATGTAATGTGATGCAGTACAATGAAGAAAATAACATGAATAATGTCTATAAATCAATGTGTAATATTGTTTTTATTTCTTGTGTTTTGTTTAGATCAATATAAATCAAAATATTGGTTGAGAAAGAGACATTGAGCAATACTAGTCTTGACAAAGGTTGGTGACATAGAGCAATACACCGAAATGCGTCGACGCCTTTTTTCCAGTTAAATTCAAGGAACGACTTGTCAGGACGGGTCTATGTGATTCTGACCTAGTTGTAAAGATTCGTATGAATTAACAATCCAATATGCTGAGTCCAACATTACGGGCTTTCAGTCTCTCTCCCTTTTGTATAGTGTGTATAACTTAAACATGACGATTGCAGATAATATGAATTAATGTATAAATTGGATCGAAATGAAGAACTTTTTAATGTTGTTTTTATGTTTTTAATTGATACATGTTCTAATAATAAATTCATACGTTGTGATAATAGACTTTTCAGGTTTTCTATGATTAAGGGGTGTTTGTATTAATAACCATTGCACTCTTCTTTGGTATGGCATCACTAATGACAACAGAGTGATGTGTGGATGAATGAACGTGATTGAGACATTGAGTGAATTCAAGGGAACATTTTCAGCTTAGCAATTGTTGGTACCCTGTCCCTTGGATAGTCGGGCCGTTCCCCCCCTTTTTTACATACACTTACATATGATGTAGCGTGTACTAGAATGTTTTACCTGTCATCATAGAATGTATGTGTTCATGTTGGCAGTCAGTTACGACTTCCATACATGAGCTTAGGGACATGCTCATCCTTTGCTCCTCAACTACAATAAAAGAATTACTTCTAAATCCTGTTTCAGTGTTCTTTACAACGGTCTATCACACTCAGTGTAAGAAGTGGGCGGGAACGGAAGGGCACGGCGTGCCCCTACTTCTAAAAATTATGCTAGTCCGTTCCCCTACTTCTTGGTTTCGAAAGAGCGTACCGGGACTGTAGGAATAGCCATGCTTTAAATTGACACTTTATTTTCCCTGTGAGTGGTGCAACGTGAATATTGACGAAGGTCGGGCGCGTGGTGCAACGTGAATATTGACGAATGCCTCTGCAGTGCGACCGACCTCCTCACCTTCCCCGCTGCGCCTAGGGGCCTGCAAAGTGAGACTGAAAGGGCCATCAGTGTAGCATAGCGCGAAAACGGCGACCTCTGATGGCCCTGCCGCCGCCCTGATTCACACCTCATTTGTGAGGACGCTGCCTGCCCGCCCCCACTGTGACCTGTGACAATGGTCACATCAGGATTCTTTGGTGTCAAGCAGACTGACGGACGCCACCTGGGGGACTTTGTGACTTGCTATAAATCTGCTCTCCAGCCAGCCACTGAAAAGCTGACCCAGCCCCACCAGCCTCTCCTGGAAATGACTCTCCGTGCCTGCCCAGAGGTCCCCGACCCCTCCTTTACAGCTCTGCCCTTTTTCTCTGAACCGGGGCCGGCATGAGGAGCCTGGACTGCCTCTGAAGCTGAACTCCACAAACATCAAGTAAGTGGGGGGAATAAAATACCTGGTGCATTTTGTTTAATAAACGCAAAATGTCAAATTTCTTATCTGCTGTTTTTTTTATGTTATTTTTCTTCAATGTGTAGTGCCCTGCTCAGAAGCCAGTGCAGTTGGCGGCACCACCCATGCCAGGCTCACTGCGGGCATTTATAGGTCCGATTTGGACGGGAGATGCCCAACCTTTAAAGCCAAAACCAGCTTTATTTAAGATGCCTGCGGCCTCTGCTTCAGCAGAAGCCAATGGGGGAAATTCATTCTTCCAGTTATTTTAAACAAATCTCCCTGTTTACTCTTCTAAAATGTTGGCATTTTGATCCACCGAAGGCCATCTATCCCGATCTGCCGCTGCTCTCTGTGCTGCTGGTAGGGGCCCGGCACTGCTGTCCTTGCCTATCTCAATCCAGACATGCAGCTTAACCTGCAATTACAGTACCGAGGCTCTGCTAATGCCCCTCAAGTCTTTTTTATACCCATTCGTCCTGTGCCCCCAGAGCAGTTTGCAGTCTATGGATGATATGCCAGGAAGTGAGGGTAGTGAGGGAGGCCAGGATGTGGGTATGCTAGAAGCAAGGTAATGGGTGATACCAGGAAGTGTGGTTGGTGAGGGAGGGCTGGATCCAGGTATACTAGAAGTAGGGTAGAGAGTGATGCCAGGAAGTGAGGGGGAGCGAGGGAGGGCTGGATTCGGGTATGCTAGAAGCAAGGTAATGAGTGATGCCAGGAAGTAAGGGGGAGCTACGGGAGGGCAGGATGTGGGTATGCTAGAAGCAGGGTAATGAGTGATGCCAGGAAGTGAGGGGGAGCTACGGAGGGCAGGATGTGGGTAAGCTAGAAGCAGGGTAATGAGTGATGCCCGGAAGTGAGGGGGAGCTACGGGGGGGGGGCAGGATGTGGGTAAGCTAGAAGCAGGGTAATGAGTGATGCCAGTAAGTGAGGGGGAGCAAGGGGAGGCCAGGATGTGGGTAAGCTAGAAGCAGAGTAATGAGTGATGCCAGGAAGTGAGGGGGAGCGAGGGGAGGCCAGGATGTGGGTATGCTAGAAGCAGGGTAATGAGTGATGCCAGGAAGTGAGGGGGAGCGAGGGGAGGCCAGGATGTGGGTATGCTAGAAGCAGGGTAATGAGTGATGCCAGGAAGTGAGGGGGAGCGAGGGGAGGCCAGGATATGGGTATGCTAGAAGCAGGGTAATCAGTGATGCCAGAAAGTGAGGGGGAGCGAGGGGAGGCCAGGATGTGGGTATGCTAGAAGCGGGGTAGTGAGTGATGCCAGCAAGTGAGGGGGAGCTACGGGAGGGTAGGATGTGGGTAAGCTAGAAGCGGGGTAATGAGTGATGCCAGGAAGTGAGGGGAGCAAGGGGAGGCCAGGATGTGGGTATGCTAGAAGCAGGGTAATGAGTGATGCCAGGATGTTAGGGGGAGCGAGGGGAGGCCAGGATGTGGGTATGCTAGAAACAGGGTAATGAGCGTTGCCAGGAAGTGAGGGTGGCGAGGGAGGGCTGGGCCAGAGTATACTAGAAGCAGGGTAATGATATGCTAGGAAGTGAGGGGGAGCGAGGGAAGTGCTGGGTGTAGGTATGCTAGAAGCAGGGTAATTCCAGAGAGCATGGGTGGTGAGGAAGGGTTCGATGTGGGGACGCTAGAAGCAGGGTAATGAGCGATGTAAGGAAGTGAGGGTGAACAATTGGGTATGCTAGAAGCAAGGCAATGAGTGATGCCAGGAAGTGAGGGGGAACTACGGGAGGGCAGAATGTGGGTAAGCTAGAAGCAGGGTAATGAGTGATGCCAGGAAGTGAGGGGGAGCGAGGGGAGGTCAGGATGTGGGTATGCTAGAAGCAGGGTAATGAGTGATGCCAGGAAGTGAGGGGGAGCGAGGGGAGGTCAGGGTGTGGGTATGCTAGAAGCAGGGTAATGAGTGATGCCAGGAAGTTAGGGGGAGCGAGGGGAGGCCAGGATGTGGGTATGCTAGAAACAGGGTAATTCCAGAGAGCATGGGTGGCGAGGGAGGGTTTGATGTGGGTACGCTAGAAGCAGGGTAATAAGCGAAGCGAGGAAGTGAGGGTGAACAAGTGGGTATGCTAGAAGCAAGGTAATGGGTGATACCAGGATGTTTGGGTGGCGAGGGAGGGCTGGATCCAGGTATACTAGAAGTAGGGTAGTGAATGATGCCAGGAAGTGAGGGGCAGCGAGGGGAGTGCTGAATGTAGATATGCTAGAAGCAGGATAATTCCAGAGAGCATGGGTGGCGAGGGAGGGTTTGATGTGGGTACGCTAGAAGCAGGGTAATAAGCGATGCGAGGAAGTGAGGGTGAACAAGTGGGTATGCTAGAAGCAGGTTAATGGGTGATACCAGGAAATTTGGGTGGCGAGGGAGGGCTGGATCCAGGTATACTAGAAGTAGGGTAGTAAATGATGCCAGGAAGTGAGGGGGAGCGAGGGGAGGCCAGGATGTGGGTATGCTAGAAACAGGGTAATGAGCCTTGCCAGGAAGTGAGGGTGGCGAGGGAGGGCTGGGTCCGGGTATGCTAGAAGCAGGGTAATGATATGCTAGGAAGTGAGGGGGAGCAAGGGGAGTGCTGGCTGTAGGTATGCTAGAAGCAGGGTAATTCCAGAGAGCATGGGTGGTGAGGAAGGGTTCGATGTGGGGACGCTAGAAGCAGGATAATGAGCGATGTGAGGAAGTGAGGGTGATCAATTGGGTATGCTAGAAGCAAGGTAATGGGTGATACCAGGAAATTTGGGTGGGGAGGGTGGGCTGGAGTTGGGTACTCTAAATATAAGGTAATGAGCGATGCCGGGAGGTATGGTTGAGGGGGATTGCAGTATTTGGGTATGCTAGAAGCTGGGCAATGAGGGATGCCAGGATAGAGAGGGGTGAAGGAAGGGCTGAATCTGGGTATGAAGAAGCATGGTAATGAGTGGTGCTAGGAAGTAAGGGTGGAAAGAGGGGAAATGAACTATGTAAGCTAAAAGCTGGGGGAATGAATGATTCTAGGAAGTGGGGGTTCCGAAGGGAGGGCGAGATCCAGGTATGGCTAGACCTAGGGTAATGAACGATCCCGGGCAGTAAGGGCGGCGAGAGGAGGGTGGGACCTGGGTGTTCTAGAGTAGGGTAATAATAAGCGATGCAAGGAGGTAGAGGACGAGGGAAGGGCTGAACCTGTCTATGCTAGAAGCAGGGTAATGATGTCTAAAAAGTAAGGGTAGTGAGGGGATGGTTGGATATGGGTATGCTAGAAGTAAGGTAATTTGGGATACCTTGAAGTAAGGTTAGCAAATAGGGTATAACTCTAGTAATGCTATAAGCAAGGTAACTACCAATGCCAGGAATTAGCGATGGCACCGGAAGGGCTAAATCACTCCTAGAACTAAGGTAAAGATCAATGCCAGGAAGTAAGGGTGGTCAGAGGAAGGCTGTACCTGGGTATCCTCCAAGTTTTGTAGTGAGTGATTTCAGAAACTAAGCAGGACGAGATGAAGGCTAGATCTAAGTTTGGTAGAAGCATGGCTATAAACTATAACATGAAGTAAAGGCGGTAAGAGAAGAGCTGAAGCTGGGTATGCTAGAAGCAAGGTAATGAGTGCCAGGAAGTAAGGGTGGTGATGGGAGGGCTGTATTTGGGTATGCTAGATGCATGGTAATGAGCAGTGCTAGAAAGTGAGGATAGTGAGGGGAGAGCTGGCTCCTGACATCCTAAAAGTAAAGTAATTAGCATTGCCTTAAATAGGGGTGGCAGCAGAATGGTTTGATCCTGACGTGCTAGAAGTAGGGTAAAGGACAATGCCAGGAAGTAAGGTGACAGGAAGGATATACCCTGTATGGGGAGTTGGGTAGTTAGCGAAGCCAGAAACTAAGGGTGACGAGATGAGGGTTGGATCTAAGTATGGTAGAAGCATACTAACGACTATGCCAGGGGCTAAGGGTGCAAGGGTAGGGCTGAACCTGGCTATGCCAGAAGCAGGGTTTTGTTCAATGCCAGGAAGTGAGAGTGGGCGAAAGCAAAGCTGGATCTGGGTATGTTTGAAGCGGAGTAATGTGTGATGGCAGGAATTAAAATTGGGGAGGGCTAGATCTGGGTTTGCTGGAATCAGGGTTAAGAGTGAGGCCAAGATGCAGGTTGGCAAGAGGAGGGCTCAACCCTGCTATGCCAGAAGTACGGTAATGAGCGATGCCAGGAAGTAATGGTGGCAAAGAGAGGACAGAACACAGGTATGTATAAAGTAGGGTATTGATCGATGCCAGAATGACGGTGGGAAGGGGAGGCTCGATCTGGGGATGATACACAGGACCCTTGAGGCCAGTCCACCTCACCCATTTGGTGCCTCCATTTTGCATTGCAAACTCACCAGGGATTTGCAATGCAGGATTTGCATGCACACCAGACAAAGGAGCATGTTTTCAAGGGCCTTGCGTCACGCTTGCACCTTGCAATGTGGTACATGCACAATGCAAAGCTCCAAGTCATGTTTTAAAAGCCACGTAAAGCCACTTTGCATGTCTTTAAACAACTTCATAGATATTGAGTAGTGCAACGCGGCACAAATGCTGCAAAATCGGACCCCAGTAACAAAACCAGCAGAACTGGCATAATGACTCATTCTTTTTTTTTTTTTAAGTTTGATTTTTATTGAAGATTAAATAAGAAAAGGAGGAGGGTAGAAAAGAAGAAACAGTAAGAAGGGTATGTCAATAATTACAATGGAGGGAAAATACATTAGCTAATTACAATAAGATCTCACATAAGGCAGGTAAATGAGCATGAAAATATCAGTAGCAAAAAATGGGTACGAACATCAAATACACTTTATGATAATATTGGGATTACAGATAACAAAAGGAAAGGGAAATTCAAGGTGGTTTACAGACCTCAACAGCCTCAGGGTCCATGAATGAGCTTGTCGGGGCATTGGAGGATAGGTAATTTACCAAAGGAAGCCATATAAGATCTCGCTTAATTGCCAATAATGACTCATTCTTAAAAACGCATAAATCACGGCAGACTTCCTTGTCAACCCAGTATTTTTCCTGCAACAATAATAGTCTCCCACTCAGCTCCCACGGTTTTTGACACATTCACAGGTTTCTAAGGACTTGTAATCCTGAGAATGCATCACAATGTTGCCCTGCCCTGGGAGAGGCATAACTAGGAGAAATATCTTTATTTCTCCTTGTTGTTTCCTCTTTGAAAGTGTGCTTCATTCTGCAGCACACATAGGAAGAGGAAAAAGCCTCTCGATATTGTTTTTGTGCAGGAAGGTGCCCCTTCCTGCATAAAAACAATCCTGCATGCAACGGAGGCACCCTTGCACCATGGGGCAAGTGTGCCTGCGTTGGCGCTAGGCTGCCGAAATGGCGCCAGCGCTGGGGGGGAAAAGACAGAATGCACCATATTGGATAAATACCGTGCATTCTGGCCCTTTCCCTGTGATACAGGGCAGTGCAGCAAAGTAACATGCTGTGCTGCCCTGCGCCACCATTCCAATAAATAGCTCACAAACTTCATGGTATCTCTGCTTCATAAACAATCACTTTTAGCATGTGCTGCCTGCTTTGGGGCCACTGCAATTATGCAGCAATGGAGGGCAACATAATGTTGCAGTGTTGACTAAATTATGCAGCAGAAAAAGACTGCAGGGTTATGTAGTACATTTTCTGATACTTTATTGTTTTGACATTTTTACACATACTAACAGTCTCTGCAAAGCTTTCACCTCATTAATCCCAGTGTACCACGCAAATGCAGCGGTGAGAAAGGTGACCAGTCAACCTGTGCACTTCACAGCAACACAATTCACGTTGTTCAGTAACTTTTGATCCGTTTGAGCTACAAACAATTTATTTTGATAAAACCATCAGATTATGCGGCAGATGTATCATGTGGAAAAATACGGCAGAGCTATAATTATGTGGACAACATCTGCAAACTAGGATATTTTACCATTCATGTTTGAGCATCTAATGCTGGCCGTGTGCATGCTGTGTGAGGCACATAAAAAAACATAGGACTACAACTTTGCTTTGCTCGAGTGTCACAGAATACCGAGTGTTATTTAAATGTAGTTAGGATTTTGTCTTAAGTCTGTCTTAAGTTTGTCTTAAGACAAATTTAAGACAAAATCCTAACTTCTGTGAATACCAAAAGTAGTAAGTTTAGGATTTTGTCTTAAGTTAGTTCTGTGAATCGGCCCTTTAAGTTTTAAACAAGACAATGGTTCGATGTTGGCCACAGTGGGTCCAGGCCAAGAGGTGAGACCCCCAGGGGGATACTGAGATTTAAGCAAAAAAAAACAAAGCCATTAGTCATACTGGGGACGAAAGGTAGGGTAACATATTTAGTGTAAAATCAATAGTTTATTTCACGCAGGTGTTTCCTCCAGCCCCTTGGACCGGTCGTCGAAGGCTCTGCCCTGCCACTTTTCTTTTCCTACTTTATCTAAAGGCCAGGCCCTGGGCAAAGCTCAGAGAGGCCGCTGTCCAGGCATTGTTTTATGCGAGCCTCTGCCTGGGTCGCCCTGACCCTGCTCGGCCGAGGGAGGGATGGAAGTGGGTGGCGGGGTTGGCCTCCCTTTGTGTTTGGGTGCAGGAGGGAGGGGGCCGCAGAGAGCACCCATTGTCCCGCGCGCCATCAAAGCTGCCCGCCGTGGCCCCCGTGCCAAGCCAGTGCCGCCCACCCCGCACCTGAGAGCCCCCGCGTGAGGGGCTGACCCGTGCCATCCGCTGGGGGCGTGGCAGGGTGCGGGGGTGTGAAGGTGCGTCCATAAAGGCGCAGCAGGTGCAGACCGATGGACCTTTGAGTGGCAGAGACAGGCGAGCAGAGGCAGCAGAAGGTGGCAGCAGCTTCCAGCCCTGCCGCACCCAGAGACACGTCCATCCTCGCCGCGGGCACCATGCGGGCCCTCTCCGCCGTCGGCGTCCTCCTGCTGGCCTCGGCCGTCTCGAATGCACAGATGTGAGTGAGGCACGGCACCGGCGCCTTTACTGTACTGGGTACTGCTGCTGCCTGTGGGGAGGGGGGCGTCGTGGGTGGGCAGCGCCAGGCTGCGTATTCAGAGAGGCCATGGAAGGAATGGGCATGCTGTGCCCCTGAGGTAGCAGCCACCGTACCCGTGCGGGGGCTGGCGTTACCATCTGCCCCCTTAGACAGGGATACTCCCGCACCTGTGTAGAGCTGGCATTAATGACCCTGTACCCCCCTCAGTCAGAGGCGTCACGCACCTGCGTAAGGGCTGGCATTACTCTGTGGCCCCTCAGTCACAGGGGCCCCGCACCTGTAGAAGCTGGAATTACCCAATGCCCACCGAGACACCGACATCGCGCACCTGTGTCGGAGCTGGCAATAATCACCCTGTCCCTGTGACGTCCCCGCACCTGTGTGATGTGGTTATGTATCGTGCACCCCCGGGCAGTAATATGCCGAGGGGCAGCGTGCGTCTGCGCCCGTACAGGACCTGGCATTCCAATCCCCGTCACTCTTCCTTCCCCTGTCTTCTTGTCTGTCTTCCTGTCTGTCCAGCGCACCCCCTTCCTCTCTGTCACTGCCTCCCCGTTCGCCTGTCGCACTCTTATTCCTGTCACAATCCTGTCAGTGGCGTAGCAAGGCTGTTCACAAATATACCCGTCATAGGAGGCCACTGGGTCACTTAGAAGACTGGGCCCGGTGCCGCTGCACCTGTTGCACGATTGATAGCTACACCACTTGCCTGTCACAGTCGCATCGTCCTTCACAGTAACCTTTGTCACCCAACTCTTTTTTCTGCCCCCTCCTCAACTCCCCCTCTCCTGGGCATGTCACCTGTAACCCTTCTCCTGGGGGGCCCTTAGCTGACATGCCTCTGTGCACGTCCTCTTCCCTCTCACAATAAACTTCTATTCGCAAAGTGACTTCTGGGAAAGAAAATGCTACACCCCCTAATCCACCAGTGCGGACAAGATAAAAAATCAGCTTTCACGCGCCACATAACTCCATCCTTCGCACAGTCACGTCACAGAAATGACAAAAAGATAAACTTCTTCACAAACATAAAATGGTCCATTAATTTACATTTCCCTGTCGCGCACTGAATAGGTTTGAATAGCCAGCTCGCATAATCCTGTGTCAATAATAAGGGTCATATGTATCAAGCAAAATTGCATTCGCAAACGCTGAAATTCGCCGAATTTCGGCGTTTGCGATCGCAATTTTGCCAAATGGTATGTATTAAGGCAAATCTGCGTGCAAAATAAGGAATCGCAAAATTTGCGATTCCTTATTTTGCGACTGCATTTAAGGAATCTAAAATTTTGCGATTCCTTAAATGCAATGTAAGAAGCACCCAAAAAGTGCAATTTGGCCTTAAGGAATCGCAAATTACCACCAAATTCAAGTTGGTGGTAATATGCGATTTCTTTGAAAAATGCACTTTTTTGCATTTTTCAATTTTTGCATTTTTCAAAGTGCAATGTGAAGCACATACATGCCCTTGGGGCATGTATGTTGTGCCACATGTGCACCATGCTTATTTCAGGGGTGCAACAGGGTGTCCTTTTGACACCCCTGCACCCTTGAAATTGCATTCTCAATTTGCGATTCGCTAATTGCGAAGCGCAAATTATGAATGTCTTCCCATTCATTACTATGGGCCTCTAGGTCCATAGGAATGAATGGGGAGGTTTTCCTTAATAGCGAATCGCAATTTGCGATTCGCAATTAAGGAATATGTAGGATTAGCAAAATTTATTGCAAATCCTACATACATAGCATTTTGCGATTCTCAAATAGCGAATCGCAAAAAATCGCTATTTGAGAATCGCAAAATGACTTTTTGATACATATGGCACTTAGGGCCATATGTATCAAAAAGTAATTTTGCCTTAATACACACCTTTGGCAAAATTGCATTCGCAAACGCCGAAATTCACAGAATTTCGGCGTTTGCGAATGCAATTTTGCTTGATACATATGGCTCTTAATATGTCGATGTGTGGTACCAGTACCTGGTACCTATAGTTTTGCATATCTGTAGTAAATGCACAGGAAATCTGCTGTGCTTAATGCATCTTAAACATATAAGGGCATATTTATGAAAAGTTAGCATCTCATTTGCACCCCGCAAAGTGGAACATGCGTGACGCAAGCCTCCAAGTCAGATTTATGTAGCCATGTAAAGCCACTTTGCCTGGCTTTGAAAATCTGGAATTAGACAACTCAGCGCCTTAGGGTGTTCCCACACCACTCCCATGGTTTCTTACGCATTCTCAGATTTCCAAGAACTTCCAAACCTGGCCATGTGCCAAAATCTTAGGTCTCCCCAGGTGAGGCGTAACAAGGAGAAAGAACTTTATTTCTCCTCTTATTTCCTCTTTCTACACGTGCTGCACTCGGCAGCACTCATAGAAACGGGAAAAAGACTCTCACGATTGTTTTTGTGTAGGAAAGTGCCCCTTCTTGTGCAAAAACCATCCTGCATGCAACAGAGGCAAGCTTGTAACATGACACAAGGGTGCCCGCGTTGTCGTTTGGCTGACAAAACAGCAACAGTGCAAGGGGAATGGACAGGAATGGATCGTATTGGATAAATCCACATTATTCCTGCATTTTCTCTTCGTTACACCTCACCTGGGGAGGCATAAGATTTTGGCACATTCCCAGGTGTGCAAGTCCTTGTTAATTTGGGAATGCATCAAAAACGGATGTATGATGTTACAACGCATACTTTTACAACCCATACCTTTAAAACACATTTTTTACAACGCAACATCCATTACAACGCATTCCATTACAACGCATGCCATTACAACAAATTTTTAAAAGCTACCTTTACAACGCATTCCATTACAACGCATACTACCTTTACAACGCATATCATTACAACGCATAACACTACATTGCATGTATGATAAGTATTGGATAGTGTAGGGGTAGAAAATTACAATTCTAACTCCAGGGGGTACAACAATAGGGTAAGTGTTGGATAGTGTAGGGGTAAAAATGACTATTCTCACTCCAGGGGGTGCAACTGTAGGGTAAGTGTTGGATAGTGTAAGGGTACTATGCGTTGTAATGTTATGCGTTGTAATGGTATGCATTGTAATGACATGCGTTGTAGTGATATGCGTTGTAGTGTCATGCGTTGTAATGGTTGCGTTGTAATGGCATGAGATGTAATGGATGTTGCATTGTAAAAGTTTCGTTGTAATGGTAGTGCGTTGTAAAAGTTGCCTTGTACAGGTTGTTTCCCATAAAAAAACATTGGAGTTGAGTGGGAACTTCCACAGAACACCCGTGGAAGCCTCCCTTGTGCAGAATAAGGCACAGCAGCGATTTGCACTGCGTTGCCTTATTGCAGATTTTTAAAGGAATTCACACCCACCAAAAATGGCTTTTTGCGTGGCTTCATAAATTAGACTTACATGCTTGCGTCACACATGTAGCACTTTGCGTGGTGCAAACGTGACGCAGGCCTCTCATAAATACGCCCCTTAGTCAGGGGACGTGAAAGGCAGGATCCGCTCAACCATAAGATTATTGCAGTGCCTCCAGCAGGGGGCGCCAGATTACACCTTGAAGCTACAAAAATAGTCATATTGCAGAGAGGGAGGTGGCACGAAATAGGCAAACCGATATTTTGCCTGACGTGGCAAAAATCCCAGCAGTGCCCCCGCTTAAACTGGCACGGGCGAGTGAATTGAGCCACAGTGCTATGGCAAACCCTTTACCAATGTTACTGGAAATATGAGTAAAGTAAAAAAATGAGTTTCAAAGGCATAGGACATAAGGCAAAATATTTCAATTCAAAAACAGAAATGCAAAAACAAATATCTGACATGTGACAGCTTGAGATTTATGCTCTATTTAAGGGACATAGGGACATTTAACAGGCACTGACAAAGGCAATAGGACTGGCTTTTGTACCTTGGGAGATGTGTGTGTTGTAAAATGTTTTTTGCTTTTGTATATCATTTATTTTGTGACACCAGTGCACAATTGCAGTAGGAAATGCACAGGTCAAAATACTGAAATTGTGAGGATTTTTTGTATTTATTCTTGCTACGGTGCCATCTTGTGCACTGTGGTCTTCTGACCCATATATTTAATCAGCATTGCATTATGCAGACAATACTGTACTTCTGGAATATGCACCAGCCGGCCTTTCTGTCTCTCCGGTTTGTCTTCATAGTTACATTGACCTAAAGTGAAACACATCAAAAACCAAAATCATCTCTTTTGGAGCACATATAGGGCGGCATAATTGAATAATCGATGGAGAGAGAGTTATAGAAGTCAACACGTGTCAGTATTGAACTGGCACATGAATCAATATTGCATTTTGCGATTCCTTAATTGCGAAAAATAAGGAATCGCAATTAAGGAATTGCAAACTGCAATGCATCAAGAAATTGCTGAAAAAATAGCGATTTCTTAAAATTCCTTAATTGCGATTCTCTAATTGAGAATCGCAATTAAGGAATACCTCCCTATCCATTCCTATGGGCCTAGAGGCCCATAGGAATGAGTGGAAAGACATTCTTAATTTGCAATTCACCATTAGAAATTCTCAAATTAAGAATGCAATTTCAAGGGTGCAGGGGTGTCCAAAGGACACGCTGTTGTACCCCTGAAATCTGCTTAGAAGTACATTTTGCACACTCACATGCCCCAAGAGCTTGGCTTGGTAGTTTGGTTTGCCCTGTTCCCATCATGCACTGGGACAGGAACAGACTAATTTGCATATAGCCAGGTTCTGAACTGGGATGGTGCAGTGAGCTAAAAAACGGTGTTGGATCTAGCCCTGATCTCTTGACTGGGTGAGAGTATTCTGCTTAATTCAGAAACTCTGCCCATCACCACCCCTTGTTGTTAAATATTTTGTCCACCCTAAGCGTGGAAGGGTATACTCAGATGTGAGTCCCTTGCTCATTGCACCATCAGGATTCAAGCAAGCCGGGCCGAAGACGGCTGTAATGCCAGAAACCGGTCCCCGGAAGCTTGTTTCCTTCCCAGTGTAAGAATTGGCTTGGTAGTTTGGTTTGCCCTGTTCCCATCATGCACTGGGACAGGAACAGACTAATTTGCATATAGCCAGGTTCTGAACTGGGATGGTGCAGTGAGCTAAAAAACGGTGTTGGATCTAGCCCTGATCTCTTGACTGGGTGAGAGTATTCTGCTTAATTCAGAAACTCTGTCCATCACCACCCCTTGTTGTTAAATATTTTGTCCACCCTAAGCGTGGAAGGGTATACTCAGATGTGAGTCCCTTGATCATTGCACCATCAGGATTCAAACAAGCCGGGCCGACGACGCCTGAAATGGCAGAAACCGGTCCCCGGAAGCTTGTTTCCTTCCCAGTGTAAGAATTGGCTTGGTAGTTTGGTTTGCCCTGTTCCCATCATGCACTGGGACAGGAACAGACTAATTTGCATATAGCCAGGTTCTGAACTGGGATGGTGCAGTGAGCTAAAAAACGGTGTTGGATCTAGCCCTGATCTCTTGACTGGGTGAGAGTATTCTGCTTAATTCAGAAACTCTGTCCATCACCACCCCTTGTTGTTAAATATTTTGTCCACCCTAAGCTTGGAAGGGTATACTCAGATGTGAGTCCCTTGCTCATTGCACCATCAGGATTCAAGCAAGCCGGGCCGACGACGCCTGAAATGGCAGAAACCGGTCCCCGGAAGCTTGTTTCCTTCCCAGTGTAAGAATTGGCTTGGTAGTTTGGTTTGCCCTGTTCCCATCATGCACTGGGACAGGAACAGACTAATTTGCATATAGCCAGGTTCTGAACTGGGATGGTGCAGTGAGCTAAAAAACGGTGTTGGATCTAGCCCTGATCTCTTGACTGGGTGAGAGTATTCTGCTTAATTCAGAAACTCTGTCCATCACCACCCCTTGTTGTTAAATATTTTGTCCACCCTAAGCGTGGAAGGGTATACTCAGATGTGAGTCCCTTGCTCATTGCACCATCAGGATTCAAGCAAGCCGGGCCGACGACGCCTGAAATGGCAGAAACCGGTCCCCGGAAGCTTGTTTCCTTCCCAGTGTAAGAATTGGCTTGGTAGTTTGGTTTGCCCTGTTCCCATCATGCACTGGGACAGGAACAGACTAATTTGCATATAGCCAGGTTCTGAACTGGGATGGTGCAGTGAGCTAAAAAACGGTGTTGGGTCTAGCCCTGATCTCTTGACTGGGTGAGAGTATTCTGCTTAATTCAGAAACTCTGTCCATCACCACCCCTTGTTGTTAAATGTTATGCAGGAAAGATCTTCCCCCTCCCAGAAATATGACAAACGAAAATGAACTCACGGTGCACTACAATGCGAAGATGTCACAGATAATGGATCCTATTGCACCATTATGAATGGAGTCCAGAGTAGAGCTTAGGACGGAGAGATCGTGAGTGGAGGCAACCTTGAGGTAGATTTGAGTGTCGTCTGCGTAGAGATGATAGTGGACCCCAAATTTACTTAGGAGATTTCTCAGTGGTTCCAAATAGATATTGAACAATGTGGGAGCAAGTATAAAGCCTTGAGGAACACCTTGACCCACCGCCAAAGGAGATGAAAGACTGTCCGCTATTTTGATCATTTGGGTTCTATCAGAGAGGAAGGAAGCAAACCATTTAAGCACAGTGCCCTCCATGCCCATTCCCTGTTGAAGAGTTATGAGGAGGGTGTTGTGATTGACAGTGTCAAAGGCTGCAGAAAGGTCAAGGAGGATTAGAAGACAAGACCCCCCCAAATCGAGTATCCGCAGCGCGTAATCAATCACTTGTGCAGGGCTGTTTTAGTGCTGCAGTTTTGGATGAAGCCGGACTGAAAATTGTCAAGAAGATCATTGTGCTTGATATGACGAGAGAGCTGTTTCGCAACACATCTTTCTGTGATCTTCGCAAGAAAGGATAGGTTAGTGATGGGGCGGAAGTTGTTGAGGTCATTCGCATCAGCAGTGGGTTTTTTAAGCAGAGGGGTGACCTGCCCAGTTTTGAAGGGAACAGGAAGGGAGCCTTGACAGAGGGAGAGGTTGACCAGAGTGGTGCAATAGGGAAGAGAATGGGTATAGAAGTCAATGGCAATGGCACTAGGGATGGGGTCAAGAGAATGGTTGGAGGGCTTTGTTTCGAGGATGCACTTGAGGATGACATCTTCAGAGATGGGGTCGAAGTTCTGCCAAATGGTTAGTGATTTTTTGACAAAGAATACAGCGAAATCCGCAGCTTTCTTTGTAGAATCCTCCAACTTGGAGGTTGGGGGAGAGCAGTTAGTATTCTTGATGAGATCAAATAGTTTTTTGGGTCTATTTTTGGCTGAGTCAAGGAGGGTTCTGAAGTGTGATGCTTTTCCAAGGAAGATGTGCTTGTGGTACTTGGATCTTGCTGAACGAAGCGTGGCCAAATTATCGGTGGAGGGCGCTTGCCTCCATTGTTTCTCCAGGAGTCTTAGGTGCTTCCTTTCTTCATAGAGGGATTTGTTGACCAAGGTCCTGAGGGAATGGGCCTTTTCTTTTTGCTTTGGAGAGGAGCGACGTTATTGATTTTGATTGCAAGAACTGAGAGGCATTGGGAGGTGAGATCGTCAACATCTAGGTTCGGGTCTAGCCTTGAAAGTGACAGCACAGCTGATTCACAGAGGGAAACGGTGTCAATATTTTTAGTGTCACGAAACCAGGAGGTAGCCTTCTTAGGTTGGCCAAGAGTTATAGAGTGTGCTAGGTGAAGAGAGTAGGCTTCGAGCAGTAGCGGACCCTTTCCCCCAAGCGCCTTGAGACCCTTCCGGGTGAGTAGTGCGCTATACAAGTACTATGATTGATTGATTGATTGATTGAATGGGATGATGAGGTGGTCAGACCAGTCTACGTGAATAGGGATAGCGATAGAAAGCATGCCTGCTTTAGAAATAACAAGGTCAGATTATGGGGAAAGATCGACCCTTAGGTAGAGGGGGGGTGTAGCTATTATTTTTAAAGAGCAGTATCTATGTCGATGCTTGCCTGACTCTATCCCAGACTGTGAAAGTCTCACGTTCTGTATCGAATTTTCCCCCAATAACTGTTTCTCAGGCACGCTCACATATCGTCCTCCAGGTCCCCCAAAACAGTTCCACAAGTCTCTCCCCCCGCTTATGGCCGAGCTAGTTACCACCCCCTCCAACTATATGTTGTTAGGCGACCTCAACCTTCATTTTGACACTGTCTCCGATCTTATTGTCACAGAGTTAGCGTATGACCTGGCAGCTTTACAACTGGAACAATTGGTTGACTCCTCAACCCACATTAAGGGCCACCTCCTGGACCCAGTTTTCAGCAACGGCTCTGAACTGAAGGTAGGGCATCCTGTCTGCCTACCCTGGACTGACCACTCACTTATTCCTTTTATATGGTCCACATGGAAGGTCCCCCTCTGCCCCCCACGGTGCGAAACTCTAGGAACTGGTCTAAACTCCCAGTTGAACAATGGTCCAATAGCCTTATGTCCTCCATACCTCCCCCTAACGGGGATCCGTTCATCGCTAATGAGGAATATGAGGGGTGGATTTTACAATCCCTTGAGACCACACTCCCCCTCAGTAAATCCACTATGAAGCGATCCTGAGAAACCGCCCCTTGGTATTCCGAGGAACTCAGGGAAAAAAAGCGGCATTGTAGGAAACGGGAAAGAAGCTGGCGCCTGGAATACGCCCAATGTGAATGGGAAAGTGGAAATCTTGGAGCTTAAAAGAGAAATGGAAGCTACAAGCTGGGAGATGGAGGTGATAAGAGAGCCTAGCTTATTTTCAAGAGATAGTAGGGCAGAGCATGGAAGGTTGGGTGTCTCGATGGCAAAAGGAGGGGGTGAAATTGCTGGTGGAAGGCAGGGAGAGGTGGGGGGACAGGAGGAGAGTTGGTGTATAGGGTTCATAGGTGGGGAAAGGTGGAGGTTGAGAGCGGGGGTTGGTGTATCAGAGGTTAAGGGAGAGTTGTCTTTGTTGGCGTTTGTTAGACGGGGACCCTGAGGGTCGGCCGGATACCGAGGGAGAGATCCCCGAGGGGGACCGTCTCCGGCGATCGTACAGACAAGTACCCTCCCTCCCCACAAACAGGCACCACACCAAGTCGAGTTCAAGGCTTTATATAAGGTTCTTAAGGCAAGGATATCAGCGATACAGGATAACTTGGACCCGGGGGTCCTCTCACTTCTAGTCTCTGTAGGGAAAGGGGTTAGCGGGACAGTCTTGGTACCGGATCGGTACAGGTAGTGGTAAAAGGCGAGCTCACAATCCTCGAGCTGGAGGGTCTGTGGATCGGGCCGCGGCAGCGCCAGCAGGCCAAGGTGATAGTCTCATAAAGCAGAGGGCCGCGGCAGCGCCAGCAGGCCAAGTCGATGGTTTCACGAGGCAGAGGGCCGCGGCAGCGCCAGCAGGCCAAGACGATGGTTTCACGAGGCAGAGGGCCGCGGCAGCGCCAGCAGGCCAAGACGATGGTTTCACGAGGCAGAGGGCCGCGGCAGCGCCAGCAGGCCAAGACGATGGTTTCACGAGGCAGAGGGCCGCGGCAGCGCCAGCAGGCCAAGACGATGGTTTCACGAGGCAGAGGGCCGCGGCAGCGCCAGCAGGCCAAGTCACGGATGAGTTCTTCTCGGGTCTCTCGACTCCAGGATACAACTGCCTTCCTGGTCTGGCCCTGCCCCAGTTATAGGTCTGGTCCCCTTTGATGTCCGGACCCTCGCGCCTGGGGGCCGGGAGGTCCGGGATGAGGGAGTCCAGACACCCAGCAGGGGGGTGGAGCCAGCGCCCAGGCGGCCTGGGGTGATCGACACCTGGCGGAGGAGAGCCGTTGACGATTCCTTCTCCCATTGACTCGCCAAGTGATCACTCTGCCTCCTGGGAGGATGGTGGGGCCTCGATGTCGGGGCCGGCCGGGCCCGGGGTTAGGGTCGAGTTGAGGCCACGCGGCCTCGTGCTGCAGTGCCCCAAGATGGCGGCCGGGTCGATGTCGTGGGGTAGATGGTGACCCGGGCCAGCTGGGTCCGGAGCTGGTGTCTTGTAGTGGAGGGATTGCAGGGTACTTCGGGTGGTCGTTTGTGGACTCTGGCTGGGGATGCAGGGAGAGCCAGGGTCCTGGTCCCATTGCGGGGAGGGGGGACAGCTCGAACATGCGGCCTGTCCAACATGCGTCCCCCCCAGCTGAAGGCGGGGAGAGTCAGCCATCTTCCTGGGGACTCTCCTCGCTGAGGCGGAAAAAGCGTGACAGGCCGTCGGCGTTGGCGTGGTCCTGGCCTGGACGATGTTCCACCGTGAAGTCCATCCCCTGCAGGGAGATGGACCAGCGCAACAGCTTCGGGTTCTCCCCCCGCATTTGCATCAGCCATTGCAGGGGTCGGTGGTCTGTTTGCACCCGGAAGTGGGTGCCGAAGAGGTATGGCCGGAGCTTCTTGAGTGCCCAGACTACGGCGAAGGCCTCCCTCTCAATGGTGCTCCAGCGCTGCTCTCGGGGCAAGAGGCGTCTGCTGATGAAGACCACCGGATGGTCGACCCCTTCGGTGTTGAGTTGGGAGAGGACGGCCCCCACACCATGATCGGAGGCGTCCGTCTGTACAATGAATTCCCGGCTGTAGTCGGGAGCCTGGAGCACGGGGGCCGTGCACATGGCGGTCTTTAGCTTCTCGAAGGCTGATTGGCAGTCCGGGGTCCAGTTGACGGTTTTGGGGCTCTTTTTGGAGGTGAGCTCTGTGAGGGGCCCCACGATGCTGCCATAGTCCTTCACGAACCGCCGGTAGTATCCGGTGAGCCCCAGGAAGGCCCGGACCTCCGTTTGGCTCGTAGGGGGTTGCCAGGCCTGGATGGCAGCAATCTTGAGTTGGAGAGGGGCCACCAGCCCGCTTCCCACTTGGTGTCCCAGGTAGGTCACGGACCCTTGGCCAACTTGGCACTTGCTGGCCTTGATGGTGAGCCCGGCTTGCTGGAGGGCGTGTAGAACCTCCCGCAGGTGGCGGAGGTGGTCGGTCCACTGGTGGCTGTACACAGCAATGTCGTCCAGGTAGGCGGCGCTGAAGTCTTCCAGGCCCGCCAGTACCTGGTTTACCAGCCGTTGGAACGTTGCCGGGGCGTTTTTCATGCCGAAGGGCATGACTTTAAAGTGGTAGTGCCCGTCTGGGGTAGAGAAGGCGGATCGTTCTTGGGCCCTAGGGGTGAGGCCGATCTGCCAGTAGCCCGCTGTTAGGTCGAAGATGCTCAGGTAGCGGGCGGCCCCCATCCGGTCAATTAGCTCGTCTGCCCGGGGGATGGGATGAGCGTCGGTCCGGGTAACTGCATTCAGCCCTCGATAGTCCACGCAGAACCGGAGCTCAGGGGCAACGCCCGGGGCAGCTGCCTTGGGAACCAGGACGACTGGGCTCGCCCAGGGACTGTCTGAGGGTTCGATCACTCCTAGGGTCAGCATCTTGGACACCTCGGTCTGGATGCAGGCTCGTACCCGGTCTGGTACGCGGTATGCTCGGTGTCGAATAGGAGGGCTGTCCCCGGTGTCCACATCGTGGAGGCACCAGGGGGTGACTCCGGGGGTGAGGGAGAACAGGGAGGCGAACTGCCTCAGGAGCGTTTGGCAGTCTTGGCGTTGCTCCGGGGACAGGGCCTCGGAGAGCTGGACCCCTTCCACTGAGCCATCCTGCTCGAGGGCCCTCAGTAAGTCCGGAAGGGGTTCGGAGTCTTCTTCTGTCCCAGTATCGGTAGCCATCAGGAGGCTGAGTTCGGATCGCACAAAATGGGGTTTGAGCCTGTTGGCATGGAGGACCCGTAGGGGGTTCCGGGCAGTCTCCATGTCGATTAAATAGGTGACGGGCCCCTTGCGTTCGATTACCTTGAAGGGCCCGGACCATCTGTCTTGGAGGGCACAGGGCTCAACCGGGGACATCACCCAGACCTGTTGTCCAGGTTCGAACTCAATGGAGGACGTGTGCTGATCGTACCACCTCTTCATGTCCTCCTGACTGGCCTCGAGGTTGGCTTTGGCGGTGTCTCGGAACCGCCGGGTCTGGTTGCGGAGAGCCAGGAGATACCGGTAGATGTCCGGGGGAGTTTTCTGGGGAGGCTGCTCCCAACCTTCCTTGACTAGGCTGAGGGGGCCCCGGACGGGGTGCCCGTACAGTAGTTCAAAGGGGCTGAAGCCGAGGGACTTCTGCGGGACCTCCCGATAGGCAAACAGGAGGCATGGAAGCAGTACGTCCCACTGGCGTCGAAGGGGTTCTTCTAGACCCATAATCATCCCCTTGAGGGTGCGGTTGAATCTCTCGACCAGTCCGTTTCCTTGCGGGTGATAGGGGGTCGTGAATTTGTAGGTGACCCCGCATTGCTGCCAGAGGGACTTCATATATCTGGAGATAAAGTTCGTGCCCCTGTCACTGACGACCTCCCGGGGGAACCCCACCCGGGAGAAGATCCCCATCAGGGCCCGGCCCACCACGGGGGCCGTCACAGTCCGAAGAGGGATGGCCTCGGGATAGCGGGTGGCGTGGTCTACAAGGACCAGGATGAACCGGTGTCCTTGGGCTGTTCGAGGGTCGAGGGGCCCCACAATGTCTATTCCCACTCGTTCAAACGGGGTGGTGACGACAGGAAAGGGTTGTAACGGTGCTTTGATTTTTCGGCCACTTTTTCCGCTGGCCTGGCAGGTGGGGCAGGCCTTGCAGTGGTTGGTGACATCCTTCCGCATGTGGGGCCAGAAAAAATGGGTCACCAGGCGGTCGTAGGTTTTATCCTGCCCCAGGTGTCCGGCAAGGGGGACATCGTGGGCTAAGTTCAGGAGGAAGTCTCGGAAGCGAAGGGGCACCACTGGCCCCTAGTTCTGCAATTTTCTGCTCGCTGTAGAGCAGGTCTTGGTCCCAGTAGATCCAGTGGGCCCCCGAGGTATCCCCGGTGCTCTGGGCCAGGGCTTGCTGCCGGAGTCCTTCGAGAGAAGGACAGGTTTTTTGCTCGGCCCGGAATTGTTCCTGCGTGGGGCCTCCCTCCTGCCGCCATTGTGCCAGGTCAGGGACGTCCCGAAGCTGGTCGGGTCCTTCTTCGGTTTGGGTCAAGGGAATGGCTTCTGGGGCGGCCTCCTCTGGGATGAGCGCGGGAGGAGGTTCTGGCCACTCGGGCTCTTCTGGGCTGGGGACCGCGCGGGCGGTCATGGACCGGGTCGTGACGCAGACCCATTCGGGGAGGCCAAGCATCCCCAGGTGCTCCCTCCGTTCGACAGCTGCCCAGGGAGAGCTTTCAAGGTCGTTTCCTAGGAGGCAGTCCACGGGGGCATCATCGCGGACAGTTACTTTTAACATCCCTGTTACTCCTCCCCACTCGAAGGGGACGCAGGCCATGTGGCATAGGCTTTCGGAGTTGTCGGCTGATCGAACAGGGCAAAGAATGTTCGGCAAGATTTGGTCTGGAGTGACGAGGTGGCGTCGGACCGCCGTTACACTGGCCCCGGTGTCGCGGAGGGCTTCCGCCCGGCGGCCATTGATGTTAACCCATTGACCGTACTTCTGTGTGTTGGCGGGAAGGGGGGCCCGCGGAATCATGTCTCTCTCCCCTAAGCAGACCAGTGCCATGGCGGCGGGTGCCCATTCAGAGGGATCGGTCTCGTACTCCTCTTGGTCTTCCGGGATTATTTCTTCCCCTAGGGCCGCCGCTGCAACTTGGCGGGGAGTCGTGTTCGGATTCTTTGGGCAGTTGGGATCACTGGCGTAGTGGCCGGGTCGCTGGCACCTGTGGCACGTAATGTTGGCCCGGAAACCGGCCCGGACGGCAGGGCTTCCCCGGCCAACCGGGGTCGAGGGGTTTCTGGGGGGTGACGAGGGGCCGGGGTCTCTCCCCCGACCCTGACTTCCTCCTCCCCCTCGGGGGCGATACGATCTGGATACTTCGCTGGGTGCGCTCCGGCCAACTCGGGTGCTTTCCCACCGGTCGGCTTCGGCGGCGAGTTGTCGAGGGTCGGTTAGCTTGCTGTCCAGGAGGTGTTGCCGGAGCTCCACGAAGCAGTTGTTCGACAGGTGTTCCCATACGATAAGGTCAAAGAGTTGTTCGTAGGTGGTTACTTTGTTGCCCTTGATCCACCCCTCGAAGGCTCGGCTAAAAAAGTTCACGTACTCCACCCAAGTTGTACCCGGAATCCGTTTGCAGTCGCGGAACCGTTGGCGGTACATCTCAGGTGTGAGCCCGTATCGAGTGAGGAGGGCGGCCTTCATGTGGTCGTAGGAGGTCATCAGCTGGTCCGGGAGTTGCAGCAGGGCGTCCCGCCCTTCGTTGACAAACCTCCCCCATAATCCGGCTCCCCAATCGCTTCGGGGAATCCGGTGGGAGGTCATTGCCACCTCATAGGCTTTAAACCACTGCTGGATATCATCGTTCTTGTGGTATTCCCGGATGACATCTTTGGGGATGTGAACCTTGGGCTCGGTCGAGGCAGACGGGGTCGGTCGTTCGGGGAGCCCGAGGTCTTTATTCTGTTTCTGAATCTCCAGTGCTTTGAGATTGCGCTCATGTTCGTACTCTAGTCTCTTTTCCTCTAGCTCCCTCTGTCTTTGCTTGTCTTCCCGCTCTTCCCTGAGCCGTAAGTGTTCCAGGGTTATTTTTTGTTCTGCCAGCTTGAGTTCCCCATCCAAGCGAAGTCGGGCAAGTTCTAATTCGTGGAGTCTGGTTTTTTCTCTTTCTCGGATCTCTTCCAGGGAGAGATCCGCTCTTTCTTTAGTTGGTGCGGGGCTCGTTTCGGTTGTTTGTGTTCGGGGTACGGCCGTACCCGTTTCTGCCCAAGCTTCTAGGGCTCGTTTGAAGTCTTCCTTTGTGCTAAGACCTGTGGTTGGAAGTCCAAGTTCTATGCAATATTGCTTCAGTTCCCGGTGGTTGTAGTCTTCCAATTTTTCCATCTGAAATTTTTCCGTTGTTCCGCTCTCTATTGACATGGTTGTTGTGTGTGGTGGGGCGAGTGACTTTCTGTACGATTATGCGTAGGTTCGGATCCCGTCGCTGGCCACCAATGTTAGACGGGGACCCTGAGGGTCGGCCGGATACCGAGGGAGAGATCCCCGAGGGGGACCGTCTCCGGCGATCGTACAGACAAGTACCCTCCCTCCCCACAAACAGGCACCACACCAAGTCGAGTTCAAGGCTTTATATAAGGTTCTTAAGGCAAGGATATCAGCGATACAGGATAACTTGGACCCGGGGGTCCTCTCACTTCTAGTCTCTGTAGGGAAAGGGGGTAGCGGGACAGTCTTGGTACCGGATCGGTACAGGTAGTGGTAAAAGGCGAGCTCACAATCCTCGAGCTGGAGGGTCTGTGGATCGGGCCGCGGCAGCGCCAGCAGGCCAAGGTGATAGTCTCATAAAGCAGAGGGCCGCGGCAGCGCCAGCAGGCCAAGTCGATGGTTTCACGAGGCAGAGGGCCGCGGCAGCGCCAGCAGGCCAAGACGATGGTTTCACGAGGCAGAGGGCCGCGGCAGCGCCAGCAGGCCAAGACGATGGTTTCACGAGGCAGAGGGCCGCGGCAGCGCCAGCAGGCCAAGACGATGGTTTCACGAGGCAGAGGGCCGCGGCAGCGCCAGCAGGCCAAGACGATGGTTTCACGAGGCAGAGGGCCGCGGCAGCGCCAGCAGGCCAAGTCACGGATGAGTTCTTCTCGGGTCTCTCGACTCCAGGATACAACTGCCTTCCTGGTCTGGCCCTGCCCCAGTTATAGGTCTGGTCCCCTTTGATGTCCGGACCCTCGCGCCTGGGGGCCGGGAGGTCCGGGATGAGGGAGTCCAGACACCCAGCAGGGGGGTGGAGCCAGCGCCCAGGCGGCCTGGGGTGATCGACACCTGGCGGAGGAGAGCCGTTGACGATTCCTTCTCCCATTGACTCGCCAAGTGATCACTCTGCCTCCTGGGAGGATGGTGGGGCCTCGATGTCGGGGCCGGCCGGGCCCGGGGTTAGGGTCGAGTTGAGGCCACGCGGCCTCGTGCTGCAGTGCCCCAAGATGGCGGCCGGGTCGATGTCGTGGGGTAGATGGTGACCCGGGCCAGCTGGGTCCGGAGCTGGTGTCTTGTAGTGGAGGGATTGCAGGGTACTTCGGGTGGTCGTTTGTGGACTCTGGCTGGGGATGCAGGGAGAGCCAGGGTCCTGGTCCCATTGCGGGGAGGGGGGACAGCTCGAACATGCGGCCTGTCCAACAGCGTTGCACGAAGGATAGGAATTAAGGACATATTTAGGGGGAGATGGGTGCGGATCACGGCGGTGGAGGAGAGGGAGAGGGGAGGACTGTGAGGTGTCATAGGAGTGTAGGAGGTTTGGGAGGAAAAGAGGGGAGGTGGTTGGAGAGGTCCTGTTGGCTAGGAGAGGTGGCTGTGAGGGAACAGGCATCTGGCAGAATGAGGGGGGTTGGGAGAAGGGGAAGTTGAAGAAAGGAAATGGTTCTGCTGGGCCCGATGGGGGGAGATGGAAGGGTTCACAAGGGGGAAATAGCACAGCATTGCTGATAGAGGGGGGGGGAGGAGAGAGATGCAATGGGAATGTGGAGAAATCAGGGTAAGAAGCAAGGGGAGGAGGGGGTAGAGAAGAGGGGGAGAGGGAGGAATAAGGGGAGCATAAGGAAAGTTAGCTGGGGGAGGAGGTTGGAGGAGGGGTGGACTAAAAAAGGGAGTAGCAGGTAGGAATAGGGGGAGGAGATGAGATTGGAGTACCGGGACGGTGCAGATTGGATGAGGAGCGTATTAGCTAGTGGTACGGCTGACGTGATGAAGGGGGGGCATACTGTGAAGTGGTAGGAAAGGGAGAGGATGGCACCAGAGAGGGGGAAGGAAGAGGGCGGACCTGTGCCTCCCGAGGGTGCAGCCTATTGGATTGTAGGGGGGTCAGGGGAGGAGAAAGGGAGTAATGGGTGGAACTAGAAGGAGAGTCAGTGGAAAACCCCGGTCGCAGAGGAAAGGGAGTAGGGAGGGGAAGAGGTGGTCAAAGAGAGAGAGACAGGTGTCTTTGCCTTGGATCATGACAGCACCGTTGTTATAGATTGAGATGGTGAGGGAGCTGTTGAAATACGCAGAGGGGGAAATCATTAGTTGTTTCCCATGAGGGATAGAGGAGGAGGAGGTGACGTTAAGGGAAAAAAAGAGCCTCTAGTTACTCGGTTCAGTGATGCACGAGTAAAGTGTTGTACAGTTGTGCTAAAAAAGAAACGTGGCTGCCCCTGTTGTTCATGTTGTCCAGATTCACAGTGGGCTTGTGCTGTGGCTTCGCTTACTTTCAGTTGATTAGTTCTGGCTTGATACTGTTCTGTTTTTCTGCAACTGATTGATGTGTGCTCTCAATTCGTTTTTCGAACGGCGCCAAAAACTTGACAAACCCAATATTCAGGTTGATATTTAAAGCGTGCAGGCATTCGATGGCTGCCTTCCTGCCTGTGCATAACCGCAGGTGGCTGACTTTCTGCATGTGCATACCCTCAGGTGGTTGCCTTCCTGCCTCTGCCTGCCCTAAGGTGGCTGTCTTCCTGCTTCTGTCTACCCCCAGGTGGCTGCCTTCCTGCCTGTGCATACCCTCAGGTGGCTGCCTTCTGCCTCTGCCTGCCCTCAGGGGGCTGCCTTCCTGCTTCTGTCTACCCCCAGGTGGCTTCCTTCCTGTGCATACCCTCAGGTGGCTGCCTTCTGCCTCTGCCTGCCCTTAGGGGGCTGCCTTCCTGCCTGTGCATACCCTCAGGTGGCTGCCTTCCTGCCTGTTCATACCCTCAGGTGGCTGCCTTCCTGCCTGCACCTACCCTCAAGTGGCTGCCTTCCTGCCTGTACCTACCTCCAGGTAGCTGCCTTCCTGCCTGTACATACCCTCAGGTGGCTGCCTTCCTGCCTGTTCATACCCTCATGTGGCTGCCTTCCTGCCTGTTCATACCCTAAGGTGGCTGCCTTCCTGCCTGCGCCGACCCTCAAGTGGCTGCCTTCCTGCCTGTACCTACCTCCAGGTAGCTGCCTTCCTGTATGTACATACCCTCAGGTGGCTGCCTTCCTGCCTGTTCATACCCTCAGGTGGCTGCCTTCCTGCCTGTTCATACCCTCAGGTGGCTGCCTTCCTGCCTGCGCCTACCCTCAAGTGGCTGCCTTCCTGCCTGTACCTACCTCCAGGTAGCTGCCTTCCTGCATGTACATACCCTCAGGTAGCTGCCTTCCTGCATGTACATACCCTCAGGTAGCTGCCTTCCTGCATGTACATACCCTCAGGCGGCTGCCTTCCTGCCTGTGCACACTCCCAGGTGGCTGCCTTCCTGCCTGTGCACACTCCCAGGTGGCTGCCTTCCTGCCTGTTCATACCCTCAGATGGTAGCCTTCCTGCATAACCTTAAAAAGGAGACGTGCCTAGCCAGGGTGTGGTTTAAAGGCCAAATATTTTGGAGGAAGAAGGGTGTCCAATATGTTGACGCTATTAATCGGTCTAAAAGTTCTGAGCCTTTCCCTCATTATTTCACTCTCGTAGGCTAAGTTGAGACTCAATATTGTACCAGAATGAGACGTGTCCTAGAGGTTTTTTCCTATCCATGGCCATGGTTCTATCACTTTCACACGTCATCCCGGAGTCCACGTTGGCACATCACCGACGAACGCTTGTGGTTTCTGCCCAGGTGCTATAATTCTATCCGCTCTTGCGCCTAGCTCAGCGTCCTGTCAAGGTCAGCGTGTCCTAGACCAGCACCCAGGTGCGTCAAGCTCGGACTACAATGGAGCTCCCACCGCGCCCCGGCTCCAAGCAATGGGATAACAAAGGGAGTCCTCTTTGAACAGTGCTTTTTGGCATCTTAACAGCGGATCCTCTGGGCACTAGATTGATAGTTATTTGGCCAAAGATCAGCTGTGTAGGTTACCTGTTCAGTTCCCTGTCCGGGATGTGAACTCGTCCCTCAACAAGGCCCTCCCTTTCCTCAAGGAAATCTTGTATTTCTTTGAGGGACACAGCCAGGACTCGACTGCCCATTAACCTCATCGGACAAATTACGATTAGTTGTCGAGCTGCATAAAAGTCTCCAGAGCTACTCCCTGCTAGTTATTACAATTTTGATCTATTCTCTTCCACCGAACAAAAGGCAAAAGTGTTGCTAAGCCCAGTTGGACTTGACGCCTACCGATCATCTGCACCTCTCACCTACAGTCATCCATGACTTCAGGTCTAAACTAAGACTTCATCTCTAAGTTTACCTTTGTGAATCAGACCCTTAGACTTTAGGTCTATACTTAGAATTCAGGTCTTAACTTACACTTGAGGTCAAAGTTTATCTTTGTAAATCAGGCCCTTAGACTTCAGGTCTAAACTATGAATTCAGGTCTTAACTTACACTTGAGGTCAAAGTTTACCATTCTGTGATTGGTGTCCTTACACTTCCACCTAGCACATAGTCCCTTAGTTGTGTTGTCTAAAGCAAGGCCCAGTTAGAAAGGGCCTGGTGGGGAAATTAGAAGATTGCTTGGAAGCTAGGACAGCTTTTAGGAATGAAGAACCGGAGATGAGAACAAAATGGACATTCTTCTTGGCTGCTTGCGGGATAAGAGTGTTCTGAGCTCAGATCTTTATCCAGGGTTTGCCACAGCGAGGACTGGAGAAGGACCGGTGCCGGAGGTTCTGGCCAGAAGAGAGGGGCTCAGAGATTGTATGAGAAGCTGGCAGACACTATCTAAGATTTTATTTGTCAGGATTTCTGTTGATTCCTAGAAGTCCAGGGTTGTATACAAAGGTTGGGACAGGCATCGCCAGGATGAGTTAGTTCAAAAGTGGCCTATGTGCAGGCACTATACCTTAGTCAAGGATCTGTAACATTTAATTCTTAATTTAGAGAAGGTTGTAGATTTCTCATAACATTAGGCAAAAAGGGTAAATGCTACATAAAAAATTCTCTTGAAAAAACAAGAGGTTTTGCAAATATTTATTTATAAAGGCTGCTATGGAATCTTTCAGATATATCATTCTTTTGAACAATTGTATGCATAACATAAGTACTGTTATGACATAATAAACTGCAGATTTCTGTAGTAAAGTTTCAGATTCATCAATGTGTGGCTCTTTCGTATCACTGTCTGCAGGAATCATCTGATGCTTGCAGGGACTATGGGCCCGATTCACAGAACTAACTTAAGACAAAATCCTAACCTTACTGCTTTTGGTATTCACAGAAGTTAGGATGTTGTCTTAAGACCAACTTAAGACAGACTTAAGACTGACTTAAGACAGACTTAAGTTGGGATTTTGTCTTAAGTCTGTCTTAAGTCAAACTTAAGACAAAATCCTAACTTCTCTGAATACCAAAAGTAGTAAGTTTAGGGTTTTGTCTTAAGTTAGTTCTGTGAATCGGCCCATATGCGAATCCATTGCTTTCTCTATTGTTGTGGTATTGGTCTCACGTGGTCTGGTGCTCATTTTTATATTCTGTTCACCCTGCTCCCTTAGAGCAACAAAATTGTTTTACTGCTCAAGTCTTCACTGATGTGGTCGGTTGTACCACCACTGGATTTTATCTTCCAGTACATCTTTGCCGATCAAACCCATACTGGTTTGAATTAAAGAAGGTATATCTTGCCACCCCTTCTCCTTAACTTTTTCCATTACATCAGCTTCGTGTTTGTGCCGCCAATCTGTTGTCTGCAACAGGTTTGTTAATAGTACAAGCCAAGAGATATTTCTTTAAACTACGTCAGCTTTTTTCCAATGCCAGCCAGATGTCAAGGCCAATAATTGTTATGAAGAATGCGATTAAACACTTAAAGTGTTGTATTTAAAAATCAAGTACAATATTATATAACTTTATGCATTGCTTAACTATAAAAGGTTATCATAAAAAATTAAAGAATGAAAGCACTGCCTTTTCAGTGCCTACTTTGCCCCAGCACCAAAACAGCTATTGCTTGGTAAGACTCTGCCACATCCTTGCCAAGTACTTTACCAATGTCAATGCGGAAAGCCCTCTGAAGACATATTAAGTTGAGACAAAGGCCCTTAGACTTCAAGTGAAATCTTAGACTTGTAAATAATTAAGACAGATTAAGGTGGGAAGAAGGGACATGTCAAGTCTGTAATAATCCTAAAGGAACACCTGTCAGACACTTAGGGGTCTATTAATATGGCGTGCCGATCGCCACCGCCGGCACGCCAAAACACCCCGCCGGTCGGCCTTTTACCCCCCACCACATTAGCATGGCGGGGGTACCGCGGCGGACGGAAAGACCGTCCACTGCTTTTCAGCCGGTAGGCAATCGGCACCGGGCAGAAATTGCCCACAGTATGGTGGCGGCGCCTTGCAGACACCGCCATCCATATTAGGATGGTGGCAGTTTCATGCCTTTCCATGGTGGAGACTCCGCCAGGGAAAGACATGCAGAGTTCTCATTGGGGATCCGTTGCGGGCCCCCAGTGGGGTGGGGGCCCAGAGATACTGGACTTGGAAATACCCATGGTACCCCTCAACATTGGCATGAACAAGGTGTCAGCCACCGCGCGGTGCCTGTCACGTTGTCCATGCCAATGCACAACGTGCATATATTGCATTGTGGATGGTGTTGCTCACAGCTCTGCCTGCCACAATGCAATATATGCGGGATGCCACCACCACCGTGGCGGTGGCATCCTAATTGCCGGTGCGGGACCGCAGCACCACTGGCGGCCGGTCCCAGCACCGCTAGGGTGGCGAGCAGACTTCAGTCTGCCAGCCATCCTAATAGACCCCCTACTTTCTTTAATAATCCAGCCATCTCATTCAGAAGACAAGTATATGAGTCTACTGTTAATGAGAGTGATTAGATTTTCATATTCAGGTCAGTTTACCTCTCTATGAAAAGTGAATGATGTTTGGTGAGCCATGAAAAACAGTGAGGCATATCTACAAGCGCCTATCGCTACAGGAACGTCAATTTGTTTGACGTTTCTGTGCCAATAAACCCTCTGCCTTATTTACAAGTCACTGCTTTAACGCCGCCTTGTAAATAAGGCCCCCTTTCACGATACACTTAGTGTGAAAGGGGCATGCAATATGTGTTGCGGTGAGCATTCTGCCCCCTATTTACAAGGGTGGCGTAAATAGGACGCAGTGCAAAATTAAGACCAGGGAAAACCTTGCCTTAATTAAGTGAAACAAGGAGAAATATTTAATTTCTCTTTGTTTTTGCTGTTTCTATGTGTGCTGCATTGTGCATCGCCATGAATGATTGTTCATGTTCAGGAAGGTGTCCCTTCCTGCACATAAACAATAATTAAAAAATATTATGCTTGGCAACTTCTATGTGTGATGTACAAAGCAGCATACATAGAAGTTGCAATACGTCATTCTGGACTGTTTATGTTTCAGAAGGGACACCTTCCTGCATATAACTAATCCCTCAATTTATATTTATTTATTCAATTTCCATTTATTACGCACGACTAATCACCCACAAGGGTATCCTGTCACTGAGAGCCAAGCTGCTCGGGTGGCATCAGGTGAATAACCAGGTCCTGAGGGGAAATATCCTTTACAACGCAACTTTTACAACGCAGTGCCTTTACGACGCAACTATTACAACGAAAACCATTACAACGCATTGCGCTGGGGGGCGCTCTAGGATAGGGAATAGATTTAATTTACTATCCAACACCTTCCCTAGTGTCCACGGGGACTGGAGTTGGAATAGTAAATTAAACTATTCACTATCCAGCACCCCTAAGCACTATGCGTTGTAATGGTTTGCGTTGTAAAAGTTGCGTCGTAAAGGCATGTGTGGTAAAAGCATGCGTTGTAACGACGTACATCCAGTCCTGAGTCTCCTTCTGAATTCCTGAAGAGGGGGTGAAGGAGGTGGGTGGCAGGTTTCTCGTGTGCCTTCTCTGCAGTCACTCCCCCGTCAACATGTTGATAAACCAGGTGTTGGAATCTAACAGTTTGTTTCACCGATTGCAAATCATTTTAATAATAATTAATTAATTAATAATTTTATTTGCATGTACAAACCCCCAGGTGGCTGCCTTCCTGCATGTATGTGCCCCCAGTTGGCTGCCTTCCTGCATGTACATGCCCCTAGTTGGCTGCCTTCCTGCATGTACGAACCCCAGGTGGCTTCTTTCCTGCATGTACGTACCCCCAGGTGGCTGCCTTCCTGCATGTATGTACCCCCAGGTGGCTGCCTTCTTGCATGTACATACCCCCAGGTGGCTGCTGTCCTGCATGTATGTACCCCCAGGTGGCTGCCTTCCTGCATGTACGTACCCCAGGTGGCTGCCTTCCTGCATGCACGTACCCCCAGGTGGCTGCCTTCTTGCATGTACATACCACCAGGTGGCTGCCTTCTTGCATGTACGTACCCGCAGGTGGCTGCCTTCTTGCATGTACATACCCCCAGGTGGCTGCCTTCTTGCATGCACGTACCCCCAGGTGGCTGCCTTCCTGCATGCACGTACCCCCAGGTGGCTGCCTTCTTGCATGTACATACCCCCAGGTGGCTGCTTTCTTGCATGTACATACCCCCAGGTGGCTGCCTTCTTGCATGTACGTACCCGCAGGTGGCTGCCTTCTTGCATGTACGTACCCGCAGGTGGCTGCCTTCTTGCATGTACATACCCCCAGGTGGCTGCCTTCTTGCATGTACATACCCCCAGGTGGCTGCCTTCTTGCATGTACATACCCGCAGGTGGCTGCCTTCTTGCATGTACGTACCCGCAGGTGGCTGCCTTCCTGCATGTATGTACCCCCAGGTGGCTGCCTTCCTGCATGTATGTGCCCCTAGTTGGCTGCCTTCCTGCATGTACTTACCCCCAGGTGGCTGCCTTCCTGCATGTACGTACCCCCAGGTGGCTGCTTTCCTGCATGTATGTGCCCCTAGTTGGCTGCCTTCCTGCATGTACTTACCCCCAGGTGGCTGCCTTCCTGCATGTACTTACCCCCAGGTGGCTGCCTTCCTGCATGTACGTACACCCAGGTGGCTGCCTTCCTGCATGCACGTACCCCCAGGTGGCTGCTTTCCTGCATGTACATGCCCCTAGTTGGCTGCCTTCCTGCATGTACTTACCACCAGGTGGCTGCCTTCCTGCATGTATGTACCCCCAGGTGGCTGCCTTCCTGCATGTACATACCTCTAGGTGGCTGCCTTCCTGCATGTACATACCTCTAGGTGGCTGCCTTCCTGCATGCATGTGCCAATGGGTGGCAGCCTTCTTGCATGTACGTACCCCCAGATGGCTGCATTCCTGCATGTGGTTACCCCCAGGTGGGTGCATCCCTGCATGTGTGTACCCCCAGGTTGTTCTGCGGCTTTTAGGGGGTGTCAGTGTGCAGTTAGAAGTTCTGGGCAGATATATATCACGTGAATTGATCTTTCTTTCTTTTTGCCACATAATCTACACATATCTGCCGGTTTTGTGTATGGGGGTAAAGTGTCCAGAGTGGGCACAGTGCCAGAGTGGTACCTCATGAATTGCTTTTTGAATGCTGTGAATAGCACAAGATCATATATGATTGCGGTCCGCAAGAAGCAGAACTAGTTATGGTTTGCCAAGAACTTTGTTTCGCTAAGGTATTTTTATCCTCCAGCCTTGAGAGCCTTCTAATTACTTTGTGTCATTTTCTTTAAATTCTTTACTTGAGAGCGACAAGACCCAGAGGTCTGATGCTTGGAGTGTGGGTAAGGAGGCTTCTAAATATTTTCTATACAATACGGGGATGCTTAGCTTGTGGTGCTTATTTCTTGCCAGATTAAATGGTCCAACGTATCTGGCTGATCGGCTTTTAGCCAGTAGCATAACCTTAACAAGCATTGGCGTAGCCAATAGGTCACGCCGTTGGGACCATATAAGTGTTTAGTTATCCAGCACAATATCCTTGGTGCAACAACATCAAGTGTTGCATGGCTAAACATTTAAAAGGTCCCAAAGGCAAAACCTATTGGCTATGCCAATGCTTGTTTTGAGTGAGTGGCTTGTGCAGGTATGCCACCGTGAGATAAAGATGCTGCAAGTGCTTTTACAGGAGCCCCTGTGACATTGCGCCTCATCAAAATGTATCCTTTTGCCACTGGATTGTTTTGGTTTTTACTGGAACTTGTTTCTGTCTAAGTTTAGTTCCCTGGCTCACATATGCAATCATGGACCACAGACTCTCATGGACTTCTTTACCTTTTCTTTTGTCCTGGCTGCCATTTTGCTGCTGTTCTCGGCCGTTTTTCTCTGGACCCCGACCCGCCATCTTGTCCATTCCATTGTCTTGTACCCTTCTCCCTCCTTTCCGCCATGACGATCCTCAAATGTTTCTTCCCTTTTCTGTTTTGCCTTTTCTCCATACCCTTGTATCCCTTACACCCTCCCTTGGTGCTGTGACTGCGTCCCCCCTCCGAATCCACTTAATGGAACGCTGCCTGAGAAAATCTACTATGTGTGTATATATATGTATATAGAGATAACTCTAATCACTAGTATATGCAGTAGACCTATATACTCTCTACCATTCCTATGTGACTCATAGAGTATATCCATTTGTATCCCTTCCTTATGTATATAGAGATAACTCTAATCACTAGTATATGCAGTAGACCTTTGTACTCTCTACCATTCCTATGTGACTCTTAGAGTATATCCATTTGTATCCCTTCCTTATGTATATAGAGATAACTCTATTCACTAGTATATGCAGTAGACCTTTGTACTCTACCATTCCTATGTGACTCTTAGAGTATATCCATTTGTTTCTCTTCCTTGAGTGACTTTACTACTTGTACATTCGCAATTTTGCTTTCTGTTTGTATCTCTTCCTTGTGTGATTTTACATCTTGTACATTTGCAATTTTTTCTGCTTGTATCTTTTATGTAACGCATGTAATCCTAAATCCTTATGTTTCGCAACTGGTTCTTATGTAAAGCGCTCTGACACCTTCGGGTAAAGTGTGCGCTATATAAAATCGCATTAAATAAAAATAAAAATAAAATACAAAAATAAAAATCTTGGGTCTTGTGTAATACTTCTAGCCCCTATTCCCGCACCCAATGCATCCTTAAATATCCCATGTACAGCCGGGGTTGACACTCCTATTAACCCTGCCCTCCAGTGACACTTTACCCGTAATGGGTGGTGGTGGTGGACATGGTGATGGTGGACGTGTGGTGGGTGAGGTGGTGGTGGTGGACGTGGTGGTGGTGGACGTGGTGTATGTGGTGGATGTGGTGGTGGTGGACGTGGTGGTGGTGGTGGATGTGGTGGTGGTGGACATGTTGGTGGTGGTGGATGTGGTGGTGGAGGACTATTGGGTAGGAGGGTGATGCCAGAATTCGGAAGGAGAGGAGGCACATGGGAGAGCAGAAAGAGACCGAATATAAGAAACAAACAAGCGCTAAAGAAAAGAAAATCGCACGGCTGCCATCGTTCACTATTCAGCTTAGGAAATGCAGCTGTCGTGCTAGTTTAATAAACCTTAAAAAGCAGTGACGGAAGAGAGGCAGTGACTGGAGGAAGTGTTTCACTACGTAAACAAGTGGTCTTCACTGTCTTCACTGTCTTCACTTTTCAAGCACTCGCACTCATGCTTGTGGCGGCATCCACATTGCGGGAGCAAGGAGCGGCCATATGTGTGTAATTAATGTGGCCGTGACGCTGCTTGCTCCCACAAGGTGTATGCCACCACAAGCATGAGTGCTAGTGCTTGAAAAGTGAAGACCAATGGCTAAAGACCCTCCTAGAGCAACGTATGCGCGCTGTCTAGGCGAGACCTAAATAGGAGACATGCCTGGCCAGGTTTTGTTTTAAAAGGCCGATTTTTGGGAGGCAGAATGTTGTTCGATATGTTGATGCTATCAATCGGTCTAAAAGTTCTGAGTCTTTCCCTCATTATTTCACTCACATAAGCTAAGGCGGGAATCAATTTTGTGCTAGAAAGGGATGTTTCCTAGAGGTTTATTCCTATCCATGGCCGTAGTTCCACAACTTTCACACGTCATCCCAGAGTCCACGTTGTCACATCGCTGATTAAGGATTGTGGTTTCTGCCCAGGTGCTATAATTCTGTCCGCTCTTGCGCCTAGCTCAGCGTCCTGTCAAGGTCAGTGTGTCCACGACCAGCACCCAGGTGCGTCAATCTCGGACTACAATGGAGCTCCCACCGCGCCCTGGCTCCAAGTAATGGGATAACAAAGGGCGCACTCTTTGTACTGTGCTTTTTGGCCTCTTAACAGCGGATCCTCTGGGCACTAGATTGATAGTTATTTGGCCACAGATCTTCTGTGTGGGTTGCCTGCTCAGTTCCCTGTCCGGGACGTGAACTTGTCCCTCAACAAGGCCCTCCCTTTCCTAAAGGAAATCTTGTATTTCTTTGTGGGACACCATCAGGGGTTGGCTTACCATTAACCTCATCGGACACATGACCAGTAGTTGTCGAGCTGCAGAAAAGTCTCCAGAGCTACTCCCTGCTAGTTATTACAATTTTTATCTATTCTCTTCCACCAAACAAAAGGGAAAAGTGTTGCTAAGCCCAGTTGGACTTGACGCCTACCGATCATCTGCACCTCTCACCTACAGTTATCCATGACTAGAGGTCTAAACTTGAACAACATCTCCAAGTTTATCTTTGTGAATCAGGCCCTTAAAATTCAGGTCTAAACTTAGAATTCAGATCTAAACTTAGACTTCAGATGAAAGTTTACCATTTGTGAATCGTGTCCTTACACTTCCACCTAGCACATAGTCCGTTAGTTGTGTTCTCTAAAGCAAGGCCCAGTTAGAAAGGGCCTGGTAGGGAAAATGAGAAGATTGCTTCGGAAGCTAGGACAACGTTTAGGAATGAAGAACCTGAGATGAGAACAAAATGGACAGACTTCTTGGCTGCTTGTGGGGTAAGAGTGTTCTGAGCTCGGATCTTTATCCAGGGTTTGCAACGGGGTGGACTGGAGAAGGGCCGGTGTCGAAGGTTCTGGCAAGAAGAGAGGGGTTCAGAGATTGTATGAGAAGCTGGAAGACACCATCTAAGATTTTATTTGTCAGAATTTCTGTTGATTCCTAGAAGTCCAGATGCCGGGGTTGAAGCCATTCCTGAGAGCCGGGAGGTAGGTTGTAATTTGCACATATATCAGAGTTGTATACAAAGGTTGGGACAGGCATCACCAGGATGAGTTAGTTCAAAAGTGGCATATGTGCAAGCACTATACCTTAGTCAAGGATCTGTAACATCCAATTCTTAATTTAGAGAGGGTTGTAGATTTCTCACAACATTAGGCAAGAAGTATAAACGCTACATAAAAAATTTTCTTGAACAAACAAGAGGTTTAGCAAATATTTACTTATAAAGGCTCCTATGGAATCTTTTTAGATATATCATTCTTTTGAACAATTGTATGCATAACATAAGTACTGTTATGACACAATAAACTGCAGATTTTTGTAGTAAAGATTCAGATTCGTCAATGTGTGGCTCTTTCGTATCTCTGTCTGCAGGAATCATCTGATGCTTGCAGGGACTATGTGAATCCATTGCTTTTTCTATTGTTGTGGTGTTGGTCTCACGTGGTCCGATGCTCATTTTTATATTCTGTTCACTCTGCTCTCTTAAAGCAACACACTTGTTTTACTGCTCAAGTCTTCACTGATGTGGTCGGTTGTACCACCACTGGATTTTATCTTCCAGTACATCTTTCCCGATCAAACCCATACTTTTTTGAATTACAGAAGGCATATCTTACAACACCTTCTCTTTAACTTTTTCCATTACATCAGCATCGTGTTTGTGCTGCCAATCTGTGTTCTGTAACAGGTTTGTTAATAGTACAAGCCAAGAGATATTTCCTTAAACTGGGGCAGCTTTTTTCCAATGCCAGCCAGATGTCAAGGCCAATAATTGTTATAATGAATGCGATTAAACACTTACAGTGTTGGATTTAAAAATCAAGCACAATAATATATAACTTTATATATGGCTTAACTATAAAAGGTTATCAAAAAAAATTAAAGAATGAAAGCACTGCCTTTTCAGTGCCTACTTTGCCCCAGCACCAGAACAGCTATCGTCTGGTAAGACTCTGCCACATCCTTGCCAAGTACTTTACCAATGTCAATGTCGAAAGCACTCTGAAGACATATTAAGTTGAGACTAAGGCCCTTAGACTTCAAGTTTAATCTTAGACTTGTAAAGATTGAAGACAGATTAAGGTGGGAAGAAAGGACATGTCAAGTCTGTAATAATCCTAAAGGAACACCTGTCAGGCACTTCAGGGTCTATTATTATGGCGTGCCGATCGCCACCGCCGGCACGCCAAAACACCCCGCCGGTCGGACTTTTACCCCCCACCACATTAGCATGGCGGGGGTACCACGGCGGATGGAAAGACCGTCTGCTGCTTTCCCGCCGGTAGGCAATGGGCCGATTGCCTACCGGGCAGAAATGGCCCACAATATGGTGGCGGCGCCTTGCAGACACCACTGGCAGTTTCATGCCTTTCCATGGCGGAGACTCCACCATGGAAAGACATGCAGAGTTCTCTTTGGGGGCCCGTTGCGGGCCCCAGTGGGGTGGGGGCCCGGGGATGCTGGACCTGGGAGTACTCATGGTACCCCTCAACATTGGCATGCACAAGGTGGCAGGCACCGCGTGGTGCCTGTCACCTTGTGCACAACGTGCATATATTGCATTGTGGCGGGTGTTGCTCACAGCTCTGCCCTCCACAATGCAATATATGCGGGATGCCACCACCACCGTGGCGGTGGCATCCTAATTGCCGGTGTGGGACCGCAGCACCACTGGCGGCCGGTCCCAGCACCGCTAGGGTGGCGAGCGGACTTCAGTCTGCCGGCCATCCTAATAGACCCCATACTTTCTATAATAATCCAGCCATCTTATTCAGAAGACAAGTATATGAGTCTACTGTTAATGATGGTGATTAGATTTTCATATTCAGATCAGTTTACCTCTCTATGAAAAGTGTCATGAAAAACAGTGAGGCATATCTACAAGCTCCTATCGCTACAGGAATGTCAATTTGTTTGACGTTTGATGTTTCTGTGCCAATAAACCCTAAAATAGGACGCAGTGCCAAAATTAAGACCTGGGAAAACCTTGCCTTAACTAAGCGAAACAAGGAGAAACGTTTAATTTCTCTTCGTTTTTGTTGTTTCTATGTGTGCTGCATTGTGCATCGCCATGAATGGTTGTTCATGTTCAGGAAGTTGTCCCTTCCTGCACATAAACAATAATTAAAAAGAATTATGATTGGCAACTTCTATGTGTGATGCACAAAGCAGCATACATAGAAGTTGCAAAACGTCATTCTGGATTGTTTATGTTTCAGAAGGGACACCTTCCTGCACATAACTAATCCCTCAATTTATATTTATGTATTCAATTTCCATTTATTACGCACGACTAATCACCCACAAGGGTATCCTGTCACTGAGAGCCAAGCTGCTCGGGTGGCATCAGGAGAATAACCAGGTCCTGAGTCTCCTTCTGAATTCCTGAAGAGGGTGAGGGAGCTGGGTTGCAGGTTTCTCGCGTGCCTTCCCTGCAGTCACTCCCCATCAAGATGTTGATGAACCAGGTGTTGGAATCTAACAGTTTGTTGCACCGATTGTATTTTTTTTTACTAATAATTAATTAATAATTTTAATTGCATCTACCTACCCCCAAGTGGCTGCCTTCCTGCATGCATGTGCCCCCAGGTGTCTGCCTTCCTGCATGTATGTGCCCCTAGGTGGCTGCCTTCCTGCATGTATGTGCCTCTAGGTAGCTGCCTTCCTGCATGTACGCGCCCCTAAGTGGCTGCCTTCCTGCATGCATGTACCCCCAGGTGGCTGCCTTTTTGCATGTATGTGCCTCTAGGTAGCTGCCTTCCTGCATGTATGTGCCCCTAGGTGGCTGCCTTCCTGCATGTACGTGCCTCTAGGTAGCTGCCTTCCTGCATGCATGTACCCCCAGGTGGCTGCCTTTTTGCACGTATGTGCCCCTAGGTGGCTGCCTTCCTGCATGTACATAGCTCTAGGTGGCTGCCTTCCTGCATGCATGTACCCCCAGGTGGCTGCCTTTTTGCATGTATGTGCCTCTAGGTAGCTGCCTTCCTGCATGTACGTGCCCCTAGGTGGCTGCCTTTTGCATGTATGTACCACCAGCTGGCTGCATTCCTGCATGTGGTTACCCCCAGGTGGGGCATCCCTGCATGTGTGTACCCCCTGATTGTTCTGCGGCTTTTAGGGGGTGTCAGTGTTCAGTTAGAAGTTCTGGGCAGATATATATTACACATGACACTATCTGCCCGTGTTGTGCACGGGGGTAAAGTGTCCAGAGTGGGCACAGTGCCAGAGTGGTACCCCATGAATTGCTTTTTGAATGCTGTGAATAGCACAAGATCATATATTATTGCGATCCGCAAGAAGCGTAACTAGGTATGGTTTGCCAAGAACTTTGTTTCGCTAAGGTATTTTTATCCTCCAGCCTTGAGAGCCTTCTAATTACTTTGTGCCATTTTTTTTTTTATTCCTCACTTGAGAGCGACAAGACCCAGAGGTCTGATGCTTGGAGTGTGGGTAAGGAGGCTTCTAAATATTTTCTATACAATACGGGGATGCTTAGCTTGTGGTGCTTATTTCTTGCCAGATTAAATGGTCCAACGTCCCCAGCTGATCGGCTTTCAGCCAGTAGCATAACCTTAACAAGCATTGGCATAGCCAATAGCTATAGGTCTCGCCTTTGGGACCTTATAAGTGTTTAGTTATCCAGCACAATATCCTTAGTGCAACAACATCAAGTGTTGCATGGCTAAACACTTAAAAGGTCCCAAAGGCAAAACCTATTGGCTATGCCAATGCTTGTTTTGAGTGAGTGGCTTGTGCAGGTATGCCACCGTGAGATAAAGATGCTGCAGGTGCTTTTACAGGAGCCCCGGTGACATTGCGCCTCATCAAAATGTATCTTGGGTCTTGTATAATACTTCTAGCCCCTATTCCCGCACCCAATGCATCGTTAAATGTCCCATGTACAGCCGGGGTTGACACTCCTATCACCCCTGCCCTCCAGTGACACTTTACCCGTCATGGGTGGTGGTGGACATGGTGGTGGTGGATGTGGTGGTGGACGTGCTGGTGGTGGACGCGGTGTATGTGGTGGACGTGGTGGTGGTGGACATGGTGGTGGTGGATGTGGTGGTGGACGACTATTGGGTAGGAGGGTGATGGCAGAATTCGGAAGGAGAGGTGGCACAAGGGAGAGCAGACAGAGACCGAATATTAGAAACAATCAAGCGCTGAAGAAAATAAAAGCGCACGGCTGCCATTGTTCACTATTCGGCTTAGCAAATGCAGCTGTCGCACTGCTTTAATAAACCTTAACCCCTTCCATGCTCATGACGAGCTCAGATCGTCATGCAGTACACTGCTCCTGTGCTCATGATGAGCTGAGCTCGTCATGAAGAATGGGAATGTAGGCCCTGCAGCACAGAGGAGGAATTGCCTTAGCACTGATTTGTGGTTAAAAACCAGTGACGGAAGAGAGGCAGTGACGGGAGGAAGTGTTTCACTACGTAAACAAGTGGTCTTCACTGTCTTCACTTTTCAAGCACTCGCACTCATGCTTGTGGCGGCATCCACATTGCGGGACAGAGGAGCGGCCATATGTTTGTAGTTAACGTGGCCGGGCCGCTGCTCGCTCCCACAAGGTGGATGCCGCCAAAAGCACGAGTGGGAGAGCTTGAAAAGTAAAGACCAATGGCTAAAGGCCCTCCTAGAGCAACGCATGCGCGCTGTCTAGGCGAGACCTAAATAGGAGACATGCCTGGCCAGGTTTTGTTTTAAAAGGCCGATTTTTGGGAGGCAGAATGTTGCTCGACATGTTGATGCTATCAATCGGTCTAAAAGTTCTGAGTCTTTCCCTCATTACTTCACTCACATAAGCTAAGGCAGGAATCAATTTTGTGCTAGAAAGGGGTGTTTCCTAGAGGTTTATTCCTATCCATGGCCGAGGTTCCACTACTTTCACACGTCATCCCGGAGTCCACGTTGGCACATCGCTGATGAACGCTTGTGGTTTCTGCCCAGGTGCTATAATTTTGTCCGCTCTTGCACCTAGCTCAGCGTCCTGTCAAGGTCAGCGTGTCCTACACCAGCACCCAGGTGCGTCAAGCTCGGACTACAATGGAGCTCCCACCGCGCCCTGGCTCTAAGCAATGGGATAACAAAGAGAGCACTCTTTGAACAGTGCTTTTTGGCATCTTAACAGCGGATCCTCTGGGCATTAGATTGATAGTTATTTGGCCACAGATCTGCTGTGTAGGTTGCCTGTTCAGTTCCCTGTCCGGGATGTGAACTCGTCCCTCAACAAGGCCCTCCCTTTCCTCAAAGAAATCTTATATTTCTTTGAGAGACACAGCCAGGAGTCGACTGCCCATTAACCTCATCGGACAAATTACGATAAGTTGTCGAGCTGCATAAAAGTCTCCAGAGCTATTCCCTGCTAGTTATTACAATTTTGATCTATTCTCTTCCACCGAACAAAAGGCAAAAGGGTTGCTAAGCCCAGTTGGACTTGACGCCTACTGATCATCTGCACCTCTCACCTCTTAGTCTTATCCATGACTAGAGGTCTAAACTAAGACTTCATCTCTAAGTTTACCTTTGTGAATCAGACCCTTAGACTTTAGGTCTAAACTTAGAATTCAGGTCTTAACTCACACTTGAGGTCAAAGTTTACCATTCTGTGATTAGTGTCCTTACACTTCCACCTAGTACGTAGTCCCTTAGTTGTGTTCTCTAAAGCAAGGCCCAGTTAGGAAGGGCCTGGTGGGGAAATGAGAAGATTGCTTGGAAGCTCGGACAGCTTTTAGGAATGAAGAACCTGAGATGAGAACAAAATGGACAGACTTCTTGGCTGCTTGTGGGGTGAGAGTGTTCTGTGCTCAGATCTTTATCCAGGGTTTGCCACAGCGTGGACTGGAGAAGGACCGGTGCCAGAGGTTCTGGGCAGAAGAGAGGGGTTCAGAGATTCTATGAGAAGCTAGCCGACACCATCTAAGATTTTATTTGTCAGAATTTCTGTTGATTCCTAGAAGTCCAGACGCCGGGGTTGAAGCCATTACTGGAAGCTGGGGAGGGAGGTTGTAAATTGCGCCTATATCAGGGTTGTATACAAAGGTTGGGACAGGCATCACCAGGATGAGTTAGTTCAAAAGTGGCCTATGTGCAGGCACTATACCTTAGTCAAGGATCTGTAACATTTAATTCTTAATTTAGAGAGGGTTGTAGATTTCTCACAACATTAGGCAAAAAGGATAAATGCTACATAAAAAATTCTCTTGAACAAACAAGATGTTTGGCAAATATTTATTTATAAAGTCTCCTATGGAATCTTTCAAATATATCATTCTTTTGAACAATTGTATGCATAACATAAGTACTTTTATGACACAATAAACTGCAGATTTCTGTAGTAAAGTTTCAGATTCGTCAATGTGTGGCTCTTTCGTATCACTGTCTGCAGGAATCATCCGACGCTTGCAGGGACGATGTAACTCCATTGCTTTCTCTATTGTTGTGGTTTTGGTCTCACATGGTCTGGTGCTCATTTTTAAATTCTGTTCACCCTGCTCGCTTAAAGGAAAACACTTATTTTACTGCTCAAGTCTTCACTGATGTGGTCGGTTGTACCACCACTGAATTTTATCGTCCAGTACATCTTTTCCGATCAAACCCATACTGGTTTGAATTACAGAAGGCATATCTTGCCACCCATTCTCTTTAACTTTTTCCATTACATCAGCGTCGTGTTTGTGCCGCCAATCTGTGTTCTGTAACAGGTTTGTTAATAGTACAAGCCAAGAGATATTTTCTTAAACTAGGGCAGCTTTTTTCCAATGCCAGTCAAATGTCAAGGCCAATAATTGTTATAAAGAATGCGATTAAACACTTAAAGTGCTGTATTTAAAAATCAAGTACAATAATATATAACTTTATGCATAGCTTAACTATAAAAGGTTATCATAAAAAATTAAAGAATGAAAGCACTGCCTTTTCAGTGCCTACTTTGCCCCAGCACCAAAACAGCTATCGTCTGGTAAGACTCTGCCACATCCTTGCCAAGTACTTTACCAATGTCAATGTGGAAAGCACTCTGAAGACATATTAAGTTGAGACTAAGGCCCTTAGACTTCAAGTTTAATCTTAGACTTGTAAAGATTGAAGACAGATTAAGGTGGGAAGAAAGGACATGTCAAGTCTGTAATAATCCTAAAGGAACACCTGTCAGACACTTCGGGGTCTATCAGTATGGCGTGTGGCTATCCGCACGCCAAAACATCCTGCCGGTCCGCCTTTTACCCCCCGCCACATTAGCATGGCGGGGGGTACCCCGGCGGACAGAAAGACCGTCCACTGCTTTTCCGCCGGTAGACAATAGTCACGATTGCCTACAGGGCGGAAATTGACCACAATATGGTGGCGGCGCCTTGCAAGCACCGCCATCCATATTAGGTTGGTGGCGGCTTCATGCCTTTCCATGGCGGAGACTCCGCCATGGAAAGGCATGCAAAGTTCTCTTTGGGGGCCCGTTGCGGGCCCCAGTGGGGTGGGGGCCCGGGGATGCTGGACCTGGGAGTACCCATGGTACCCCTCAACATTGGCATGCACAAAGTGGCAGGCAACGCGCGGTGCCTGTCACGTTGTGCATGCCAATGCACAACATGCATATATTGCATTGTGGATGGTGCTGCTCACAGCTCGGCCTGCCACAATGCAATACATGCGGGATGCCACAGTGGTGGTGGCATCCTAATTGCCGGTGTGGGACAGCCACACCACTGGCGGACGGTCCCAGCACCTCTAGGGTGGCGAGCGGACTTCAGTCGGCCGGCCATCCTAATAGACCCCATACTTTCTATAATAATCCAGCCATCTTATTCAGAAGACAAGTATATGAGTCTACTGTTAATGAGAGTGATTAGATTTTCATATTCAGATCAGTTTCCTTCTCTATGAAAAGTGTAAGGATGTTCGGCGAGCAATGAAAAACAGTGCGGCATATCTACAAGCCCCTATCGCTACAGGAACGTCAATTTGTTTGACCTTTCTGTGCCAATAAACCCTTCGCCTGTTTTAACGCCGTCTTGTAAATAAGGCCCCCTTTCACGCTACACTTGCAATGTGTGTTGCGGTGAGCGTTCTGCCATAGCACCCATTGATTTTGATGCTGCCCCCTATTTATAAGGGTGGTGTAAATAGGACGCAGTGCCACAATTAAGACCAGGGAAAACCTTGCCTTAACTAAGCGAAACAAGGAGAAATGTTTAATTTCTCTTCGTTTTTGTTGTTTCTATGTGTGCTGCATTGTGCATCGCCATGAATGGTTGTTCATGTTCAGGAAGTTGTCCCTTCCTGCACATAAACAATAATTAAAAAGAATTATGCTTGGCAACTTCTAGGTGTGATGCACAAAGCAGCATACATAGAAGTTGCAATACGTCATTCTGGATTGTTTATGTTTAAGAAGGGACACCTTCCTGCATATAACTAATCCCTCAATTTATATTTATTTATTCAATTTCGATTTATTAAGCACGACTAATCACCCACAAGGGTATCCTGTCACTGAGAGCCAAGCTGCTTGGGTGGCAGCAGGTAAATAATTTTTTTTTTTATTGATGCTTGGCAACTTCTATGTGTGATGCACAAAGCAGCATACATAGAAGTTGCAATACGTCATTCTGGATTGTTTATGTTTAAGAAGGGACACCTTCCTGCACATAAACAATCATTCCCTCAATTTATATTTATTTAGTCAATTTCGATTTATTAAGCACGACTAATCACCCACAAGGGTATCCTGTCACTGAGAGCCAAGCTGCTCGGGTGGCATCAGGTGAATAACCAGGTCCTGAGGGGAAACATCCTTTACAACGCAACTTTTACAACGCAGTGCCTTTACGACGCAACTATTACAACGAAAACCATTACAATGCATTGCGCTGGGGGGGCGCTCTAGGATAGGGAATAGATTTAATTTACTATCCAACACCTTCCCAAGTGTCCACGGGGACTGGAGTTGGAATAGTAAATTAAACTATTCACTATCCAGCACCCCTAAGCACTATGCGTTGGAGAAGTTGCGTCGTAAAGGCATGCGTGGTAAAAGCATGCGTTGTAACGACGTGCATCCGGTCCTGAGTCTCCTTCGGAATTCCTGAAGAGGGGGTGAAGGAGGTAGGTGGCAGGTTTCTCGTGTGCATTCTCTGCAGTCACTCCCCCGTCAAGATGTTGATAAACCAGGTGTTGGAATCTAACAGTTTGTTTCACCGATTGCAAATCATTTTAATAATAATTAATTAATTAATAATTTTATTTGCATGTACAAACCCCCAGGTGGCTGCCTTCCTGCATGTATGTGCCCCCAGTTGGCTGCCTTCCTGCATGTACGAACCCCAGGTGGCTTCTTTCCTGCATGTACGTACCCCCAGGTGGCTGCCTTCCTGCATGTATGTACCCCCAGGTGGCTGCCTTCTTGCATGTACATACCCCCAGGTGGCTGCTGTCCTGCATGTATGTACCCCCAGGTGGCTGCCTTCCTGCATGTATGTACCCCCAGGTGGCTGCCTTCTTGCATGTACATACCCCCAGGTGGCTGCTGTCCTGCATGTATGTACCCCCAGGTGGCTGCCTTCCTGCATGTATGTGCCCCTAGGTAGCTGCCTTCCTGCATGTATATGCCCCTAGGTAGCTGCCTTCCTGCATGTACATGCCCCTAGGTGACTGCCTTCCTGCATGTACTTACCCCAGGTGGCTGCCTTCCTGCATGTATGTACCCCCAGGTGGCTGCCTTCCTGCATGTACATACCTCTAGGTGGCTGCCTTCCTGCATGCATGTGCCAATGGGTGGCAGCCTTCTTGCATGTACGTACCCCCAGATGGCTGCATTCCTGCATGTGGTTACACCCAGGTGGGTGCATCCCTGCATGTGTGTACCCCCAGGTTGTTCTGCGGCTTTTAGGGGGTGTCAGTGTGCAGTTAGAAGTTCTGGGCAGATATATATCACGTGAATTGATCTTTCTTTCTTTTTGCCACATAATCTACACATATCTGCCGGTTTTGTGTATGGGGGTAAAGTGTCCAGACTGGGCACAGTGCCAGAGTGGTACCTCATGAATTGCTTTTTGAATGCTGTGAATAGCACACGTTCATATATAATGGCGGTCCGCAAGAAGCAGAACTAGTTATGGTTTGCCAAGAACTTTGTTTCGCTAAGGTATTTTTATCCTCCAGCCTTGAGAGCCTTCTAATTACTTTGTGTCATTTTTTTTAATTCTTTACTTGAGAGCGACAAGACCCAGAGGTCTGATGCTTGGAGTGTGGGTAAGGAGGCTTCTAAATATTTCCTATACAATACGGGGATGCTTAGCTTGTGGTGCTTATTTCTTGCCAGATTAAATGATCCAACGTATCTGGCTGATCGGCTTTTAGCCAGTAGCATAACCTTAACAAGCATTGGCGTAGCCAATAGGTCACGCCGTTGGGACCATATAAGTGTTTAGTTATCCAGCACAATATCCTTGGTGCAACAACATCAAGTGTTGCATGGCTAAACATTTAAAAGGTCCCAAAGGCAAAACCTATTGGCTATGCCAATGCTTGTTTTGAGTGAGTGGCTTGTGCAGGTATGCCACCGTGAGATAAAGATGCTGCAAGTGCTTTTACAGGAGCCCCTGTGACATTGCGCCTCATCAAAATGTATCCTTTTGCCACTGGATTGTTTTGGTTTTTACTGGAACTTGTTTCTGTCTAAGTTTGGTTCCCTGGCTCACATATGCAATCATGGACCACAGACTCTCATGGACTTCTTTACCTTTTCTTTTGTCCTGGCCGCCATTTTGCGGCTGTTCTCGGCCGTTTTTCTCTGGACCCCGACCCGCCATCTTGTCCATTCCCTCGTCTTGTACCCTTCTCCCTCCTTTCCGCCATGACGATCCTCAAATGTTTCTTCCCTTTTCTGTTTTGCCTTTTCTCCATACCCTTGTATCCCTCCCACCCTCCCTTGGTGCTGTGACTGCGTCCCCCCCTCTGACCCCACTTAATGGAACGATGCCTGAGAAAATCTACTATGTGTCTATATATATGTATATAGAGATAACTCTAATCACTAGTATATGCAGTAGACCTATATACTCTCTACCATTCCTATGTGACTCATAGAGTATATCCATGTGTATCCCTTCCTTATGTATATAGAGATAACTCTAATCACTACTATATGCAGTAGACCTTTGTACTCTCTACCATTCCTATGTGACTCTTAGAGTATATCCACTTGTATCCCTTCCTTATGTATATAGAGATAACTCTATTCACTAGTATATGCAGTAGACCTTTGTACTCTACCATTCCTATGTGACTCTTAGAGTATATCCATTTGTTTCTCTTCCTTGAGTGAGTTTACTACTTGTACATTTGCAATTTTGGTTTCTGTTTGTATCTCTTCCTTGTGTGATTTTACATCTTGTACATTTTCAATTTTTTCTGCTTGTATCTTTTATGTAACGCATGTAATCCTAAGTCCTTATGTTTCGCAACTGGTTCTTATGTAAAGCGAGCTGACACCTTCGGGTAAAGTTTGCGCTATATAAAATCGCATAAAATAAAAATAAAAATAAAAATAAAATAATAAAATAAAAATCTTGGGTCTTGTGTAATACTTCTAGCCCCTATTCCCGCACCCAATGCATCCTTAAATGTCCCATGTACAGCCGGGGTTGACACGCCTATTAACCCTGCCCTCCAGTGACACTTTACCCGTCAGGGGTGGTGGTGGTGGACATGGTGATGGTGGACGTGTGGTGGGTGAGGTGGTGGTGGTGGACGTGGTGGTGGTGGACGTGGTGTATGTGGTGTATGTGGTGGTGGTGGACGTGGTGGTGGTGGTGGATGTGGTGGTGGTGGACATGTTGGTGGATGTGGTGGTGGAGGACTATTGGGTAGGAGGGTGATGCCAGAATTCGGAAGGAGAGGAGGCACATGGGAGAGCAGAAAGAGACCGAATATAAGAAACAAACAAGCGCTGAAGAAAAGAAAATCGCACGGCTGCCATCGTTCACTATTCGGCTTAGGAAATGCAGCTGTCGTGCTAGTTTAACAAACCTTAAAAAGCAGTGACGGAAGAGAGGCAGTGACAGGAGGAAGTGTTTCACTACGTAAACAAGTGGTCTTCACTGTCTTCACTGTCTTCACTTTTCAAGCAATCGCACTCATGCTTGTGGCGGCATCCACATTGCGGGTGCGAGGAGCGGCCATATGTGTGTAATTAATGTGGCCGCGCCGCTGCTTGCTCCCACAAGGTGTATGCCACCACAAGCATGAGTGCTAGTGCTTGAAAAGTGAAGACCAATCGCTAAAGACCCTCCTAGAGCAACATATGCGCGCTGTCTAGGCGAGACCTAAATAGGAGATATGCCTGGCCAGGTTTTGTTTTAAAAGGCCGATTTTTGGGAGGGAGAATGTTGTTCGATATGTTGATGCTATCAATTGGTCTAAAAGTTCTGAGTCTTTCCCTCATTATTTCACTCACATAAGCTAAGGCGGGAATCAATTTTGTGCTAGAAAGGGATGTTTCCTAGAGGTTTATTCCTATCCATGGCCGTAGTTCCACAACTTTCACACGTCGTCCCAGAGTCCACGTTGTCACATCGCTGATTAAGGCTTGTGGTTTCTGCCCAGGTGCTATAATTTTGTCTGCTCTTGCGCCTAGCTCAGCGTCCTGTCAAGGTCAGCGTGTCCCCGACCAGCACCCAGGTGCGTCAATCTCGGACTACAATGGAGCTCCCACCACGCCCTGGCTCCAAGGAACGGGATTACAAAGGGCGCACTCTTTGTATTGTGCTTTTTGGCCTCTTAACAGCGGATCCTCTGGGCACTAGATTGATAGTTATTTGGCCACAGATCTTCTGTGTAGGTTGCCTGCTCAGTTCCCTGTCCGGGACGTGAACTTGTCCCTCAACAAGGCCCTCCCTTTCCTAAAGGAAATCTTGTATTTCCTTGAGGGACACCATCAGGGGTTGGCTTACCATTAACCTCATCGGACACATGACCAGTAGTTGTCGAGCTGCATAAAAGTCTTCAGAGCTACTCCCTTCTAGTTATTACAATTTTTATCTATTCTCTTCCACCAAACAAAAGGGAAAAGTGTTGCTAAGCCCAGTTGGACTTGACGCCTGCCGATCATCTGCACCTCTCACCTACAGTTATCCATGACTAGAGGTCTAAACTTGAACAACATCTATAAGTTTATCTTTGTGAATCAGGCCCTTAGACTTCAGGTCTAAACTTAGAATTCAGATCTAAACTTAGACTTCAGATGAAAGATTACCATTTGTCAATCGTGTCCTTACACTTCCACCTAGTACGTAGTCCCTTAGTTGTGTTCTCTAAAGCAAGACCCAATTAGAAAGGTCCTAGTGGTGAAATGAGAAGATTGCTTCGGAAGCTAGGACAGCTTTTAGGAATGAAGAACCTGAGATGAGAACAAAATGGACAGACTTCTTGGCTGCTTGTGGGGGAAGAGTGTTCTGAGCTCAGATCTTTATCCAGGGTTTGCAACGGGGTGGACTGGAGAAGGGCCGGTGTCGAAGGTTCTGGCAAGAAGAGAGGGGTTCAGAGATTCTATGAGAAGCTGGCAGACACCATCTAAGATTTTATTTGTCAGAATTTCTGTTGATTCCTAGAAGTCCAGACGCCGGGGGGGGGGGGGGGGTGAAGCCATTACTGGAAGCCAGGGAGGGAGAATGTAATTTGCACATATATCAGGATTGTATACAAAGGTTGGGACAGGCATCACCAGGATGAGTTAGTTCAAAAGTGGCCTATGTGTAGGCACTATACCATAGTCAAGGAGCTGTATCATTTAATTCTTAATTTAGAGAGGGTTGTAGATTTCTCATAACATTAGGCAAAAAGGATAAATGATACATAAAAAATTCTCTTGAACAAACAAGAGGTTTCGCAAATATTTATTTATAAAGGCTCCTATGGAATCTTTCAGATATATCATTCTTCTGAACAATTGTATGCATAACATAAGTACTGTTATGACACAATAAACTGCAGATTTCTGTAGTAAAGTTTCAGATTCGTCAATGTGTGGCTCTTTCTTATCACTGTCTGCAGGAATCATCTGATGCTTGCATGGACTATGTGAATCCATTGTTTTCTCTATTGTTGTGGTTTTGGTCTCACGTGGTCTGGTGCACATTTTTTAATTCTGTTCACCCTGCTCTCTTAAAGCAACACACTTGTTTTACTGCTCAAGTCTTCACTGATGTGGTCGGTTATACCACCACTGGATTTTATCTCCAGTACATCTTTCCCGATCAAACCCATACTGTTTTGAATTACAGAAGGCATATCTTGCAACCCCTCCTCTTTAACTTTTTCCATGACATTAGCGTAGTGTTTGTGCCGCCAATCTGTGTTCTGTAACAGGTTTGTTAATAGTACAAGCCAAGAGATATTTCCTTAAACTAGGGCAGCTTTTTTCCAATGCCATTCAAATGTCAAGGCCAATAAATGTTATAAAGTATGCGATTAAACACTTAAAGTGTTGTACTTAAAAATCAAGTACAATAATATATAACTTTATGCATAGCTTAACTATAAAAGGTTATCATAAAAAATTAAAGAACGAAAGCACTGCCTTTTCAGTGCTTACTTTGCCCCAGCACCAAAACAGCTATCGTCTGGTAAGACTCTGCCACATCCTTGCCAAGTACTTTACCAATGTCAATGTGGAAAGCACTCTGAAGACATATTAAGTTGAGACTAAGGCCCTTATACTTCAAGTTTAAGCTTAGACTTCTAAAGATTGAAGACAGATTAAGGTGGGAAGAAAGGACATCTCAAGTCTGTAATAATCCTAAAGGAACACCTGTCAGACACTTCAGGGTCTATTAATATGGCGTGCCGATCGCCACCGCAGGCACGCCAAAACACCCCGCCGGTCGGCCTTTTACCCCCCACCACATTAGCATGGCGGGGGGTACCACGGCGGATGGAAAGACCATCTGCTGCTTTTCCGCTGGTAGGCAATGGGCACGATTGCCTACCGGTCAGAAGTAGCCCACAATTTGGTGGCGGCGCCTTGCAGACACCTCTATCCATATTAGGATGGTGGCAGTTTCATGCCTTTCCATGGCGGAGACTCCGCCATGGGAAGACATGCAAAATTCTCTTTGGGGGCCCGGGGATGCTGGACCTGGGAGTACTCATGGTACCCCTCAACATTGGCATGCACAAGGTGGCAGGCACCGCGCGGTGCCTGTCACCTTGTGCACAACATGCATATATTGCATTGTGGCGGGTGTTTCTCACAGCTTTGCCCTCCACAATGCAATATATGCGGGATGCCACCACCACCGTAGCGGTGGCATCCTAATTGCCGGTGTGGGACCGCAGCACCACTGGCGGCCGGTACCAGCACCGCTAGGGTGGCGAGCGGGCTTCAGTCTGCCGGCCATCCTAATAGACCCCCTACTTTCTTTCATAATCGAGCCATCTCATTCAGAAGACAAGTATATGAGTCTACTGTTAATGATGGTGATTAGATTTTCATATTCAGATCGGTTTACCTCTCTATGAAAAGTGTAATGATGTTCAGTGAGCCATGAAAAACAGTGTGGCATATCTACAAGCTCCTATCGCTACAGGAACGCCAATTTGTTTGACGTTTCTGTGCCAATAAACCCTTCGCCTTATTTACAAGTCGCTGCTTTAACGCTGCCTTGTAAATAAGGCCCCCTTTCACATTACACTTAGTGTGAAAGGGGCGTGCAATGTGTGTTGCGGGGAGCATTCTGCCCCCTATTTACAAGGGTGGCGTAAATAGGATGCAGTGCAAAATTAAGACCAGGGAAAACCTTGCCTTAATTAAGCGAAACAAGGAGAAATATTTAATTTCTCTTTGTTTTTGCTGTTTCTATGTGTGCTGCATTGTGCATCGCCATGAATGATTGTTCATGTTCAGGAAGATGTCCCTTCCTGCACATAAACAATAATTTAAAAAAATTATGCTTGGCAACTTCTATGTGTGATGAACAAAGCAGCATACATAGAAGTTGCAATACGTCATTCTGGACTGTTTATGTTTCAGAAGGGACACCTTCCTGCATATAACTAATCCCTCAATTTATATTTATTTATTCAATTTCCATTTATTACGCACGACTAATCACCCACAAGGGTATCCTGTCACTGAGAGCCAAGCTGCTCGGGTGGCATCAGGAGAATAACCAGGTCCTGAGTCTCCTTCTGAATTCCTGAAGAGGCTGAGGGAGGAGGGTTGCAGGTTTCTCGCGTGCCTTCCCTTCAGTCACTTCCCCGTCAAGATGTTGATGAACCAGATGTTGGAATCTAACAGTTTGTTGCACCGATTGCAAATAATTTTAATAATAATTAATTAATAATTTTAATTGCATCTACGTACCCCCAGGTGGCTGCCTTCCTGCATGTATGTGCCCCTAGGTGGCTGCCTTTCTGCATGTATGTGCCCCTAGGTGGCTGCCTTCCTGCATGTATGTGCCTCTAGGTAGCTGCCTTCCTGCATGTACGTGCCCCTAGGTGGCTGCCTTCCTGCATGCATGTACCCCAAGGTGGCTGCCTTCCTGCATGTACGTACCCCCAGGTGGCTGCATTCCTGCAAGTGCGTACCCCCAGGTGGGTGCATCCTTGCATGTGTGTACCCCCAGATTGTTCTGCGGCTTTTAGGGGGTGTCAGTGTTCAGTTAGAAGTTCTGTGAAGATATATATTACGCAAATTGATCTTTCTTTCATTTTGCCACATATTCTACACATGGCACTATCTGCCCGTGTTGTGCACGGGGGTAAAGTGTCCAGAGTGGGCACAGTGTCAGAGTGGTCTCCCATGAATTGCTTTTTGAATGCTGTGAATAGCACAAGATCATATATGATTGCGGTCCTCAAGAAGTGTAACTAGTCATTGTTTGCCAAGAACTTTGTTTCGCTAAGGTATTTTTATCTTCCAGCCTTGAGAGCCTTCTAATTACTTAGTGTAATTTTTTTTTAATTCCTCACTTGAGAGCGACAAGACCCAGAGGTCTGATGCTTGGAGTGTGGGTAAGGAGGCTTCTAAATATTTTCTATACTATTCGGGTATGCTTAGCTTGTGGTGCTTATTTCTTGCCAGATGAAATGGTCCAACGTACCTAGCTGATCGGCTTTTAGCCAGTAGCATAACCTTAACAAGCATTGGGGTCTCGCCTTTAGGAACTTATAAGTGTTTAGTTATCCAGCACAATATCCTTGGTGCAACAACATCAAGTGTTGCATGGCTAAACACTTAAAAGGTCCCAAAGGCAAAACCTATTGGCTATGCCAATGCTTGTTTTGAGTGAGTGGCTTGTGCAGGTATGCCACAGTGAGATAAAGATTCTGCAAGTGCTTTTACAGGAGCCCCTGTGACACTGCGTCTCATCAAAATTTATCTTGCGTCTTGTGTAATACTTTTAGCCCCTATCACCGCACCCAATGCATCCCTAAATGTCCCATGTACAGCCGGGGTTGACACTCCTATTACCCCTGCCCTCCAGTGACACTTTACCCGTCATGGGTGGTGGTGGTGGTGGACATGGTGGTGGTGGACGTGGTGGATGTGGTAGCGGTGGATGTGGTGGTGGTGGACGTGGTGGTGGACGTGGTGTATGTGGTGGGTGTGGTGGACTTGGTGGTGGTGGTGGACGTGGTGGTGGTGGTGGACGTGATGGTGGTGGACATGTTGGTGGTGGTGGATGTGGTGGTGGACGACTATTGGGAAGGAGGGTGATGGCAGAATTCGGAAGGAGAGGAGGCACATGGGAGAGCAGAAAGAGACTGAATATTAGAAACAAACCTAGCGCTGAAGAAAAGAAAAGGGCAGGCTGCCATTGTTCACTATTCGGCTTAGCAAATGCAGCTGTCGCGCTGGTTTAATAAACCTTAAAAAGCAGTGACGGAAGAGAGGCAGTGACGGGAGGAAGTGTTTCACTACGTAAACAAGCGGTCTTCACTGTCTTCACTTTTCAAGCACTCACACTCATGCTTGTGGCGGGAGCGAGGAGCGGCCATATGTTTGTAATTAACGTGGCCGCGCCGCTGCTCGCTCCCGCAAGCTGGATGCCGCCACAAGCATGAGGGTGAGTGCTTGAAAAGTGAAGACCAATGGCTAAAGGCCCTCCTAGAGCAACGCATATGCGCTGTCTAGGCGAGACCTAAATAGGAGACATGCCTGGCCAGGTTTTGTTTTAAAAGGCCGATTTTTGGGAGGCAGAATATTGTTCGATATGTTGATGATATCAATCGGTCTAAAAGTTCTGTGTCTTTCCCTCATTATTTCACTCACATAACTAAGGCGGGAATCAATTTTGTGCTAGAAAGGGATGTTTCCTAGAGGTTTATTCCTATTCATTGCCATGATTCCACGACTTTCACACGTCATCCCGGAGTCCACGTTGGCACATCGCTGATGAACGCTTGTGGTTTCTGCCCAGGTGCTATAATTTTGTCCGCTGTTGCGCCTAGCTCAGCGTCCTGTCAAGGTCAGTGTGCCCTAGACCAGCACCCAGGTGCGTCAAGCTCGGACTACAATGGAGCTCCCACCGCGTCCTGGCTCCAAGCAATGGGATAACAAAGGGAACACTCTTTGAACAGTGCTTTTTGGCATCTTAACAGCGGATCCTCTTGGCACTAGATTGATAGTTATTTGGCCACAGATCTGCTGTGTAGGTTGCCTGTTCAGTTGCCTGTCCGGGATGTGAACTTGTCCCTCAACAAGGCCCTCTCTTTCCTAAAGGAAATCTTGTATTTCTTTGAGGGACACAGTCAGGAGTCGACTGGCCATTAACCTCATCGGACAAATGACCAGTAGTTGTCGAGCTGCATAAAAGTCTACAGAGCTACTCCCTGCTAGTTATTACAATTTTTATCTATTCCCTTCCAGCAAAAACAAGCATTTGCAATGCAATAGGTCTCGCATTAACAAGAGGTTAAGCTATTGGCAGTGCAATAGCTTAAACTCTGGCAAAAGCGAGACCTATCCATTATCATATATGAGAGCACCTTCAAATGTGAGTTCAGCACACTTGCTCTACAAAAAAAAAAAGAATTTGATTTAACAGACCAAAATGTTGCTTTATGTATAATAAGAACCTTGCGTCTTGGGGTGTGTGGCCAGGAAGGCACCATGAACAGAAGCTTCGCATGGAGGTTCCGCTTCTGTTCAGGCCCAGCGTCTTATTCTGCACCCATCTCACAGATGTTGCCCTCCACGACTGTCCCGGCTTGCTCTACATGCCGGGAAGTACTATAGGGCCCGCTGTAACTGCTGTGGGAGCTGAGACCTCCGGCGACCACAGAGTGGGGACTGTGGCTGACATGGGAGATAAGCACCGCAGCTGCGGGCCCCAGCACCATCAGAGGTCATTTCGTTGATCCATAGCGCTGTAGGGGCCCAGCCATCTGGCATCCTGTTGATGTGCCCTCTAGTGGCTTCCTGCCCTGAATTGGTGGTGCTGTCTTACGCCGGGGCTGCTGCCAAATACATCGACCGGGGGTCTGCAGTAGGCGCGACCTTAGCGGTGTGGCCACAGCTGAGGGCCCTGGCATATCAGGAGGTCCTGGCCCAGCGCGAGGCAGCCGCAGGGGCTGTGGCCACAAGACGGGCCCACTGAACACCCCTGGGGGGCTCCCGCTGGGAGTAAGTGCACCTCTCCTCTTCGCAGCGCGTGCAGCCGAAACTGCGAGCTCACCTCTGGTCAGCGAGCAATACGCACCGCAGCAGGCAGGCTGATCAGTGTGCGCCTGAAAGAAAATAGTGCTCACTGACTACATAACACTGACCGTGTAACACCGCAAGTAAAAGGTCCAGTCGTTATGGGCGGTCACAAAAGGAGACAGGGCGGTAACAAGGAGGGACTAAGAAGCCTAATATTGAATCGGAAGTCAGTGTTTACCAAAGACAATGACAACAGCCAATGAAAAATATACGCGGAGAGTGGGCGGTTCTTACAGAGCACTTCAAATCAAACCCTACTACAGCATGCCTCGCAGAGTGAGTAGAGCATGCGCGCTGCAACGCTAGGCTCGACCTGAAAAGACAAAAGTGTTGCTAAGCCCAGTTGAACGTGACGCCTACAGATCAACTGCACCTCTCAACTACAGATATCCATGACTTCTGGTCTAAACGAAGACTTCATCTCTAAGTTTACCTTTGTGAATCAGGTCCTTAGACTTCAAGTCTAAAATTAGAATTCAGGTCTTAACTTAGTCCTTAGGTCTAAGTTTACCATTTGTGAATTGGGCCCTCTGTGTTCTGTGATGTTGACATCTTTAGTCTCTTCATCAATATGGATTGCACCTATACGTAGTTCTCTAAGGCAAGGGCCAGTTAGAAAGGACCTGGTGGTGAAATTAGAAGATTGCTCCGGGAGGGTGAGAGTTTGGACTGCTTTAAGGAATGAGGAACCTGAGATGAGACCAAAATGGACAGACCTCTTGGCTGCTTGTGGGGTAAGAGTGTTCTGGGCTCAGATCTTTATCCAGGGTTTGCAACGGGGTGGACTGGAGAAGGGCCGGTGGAGAAGGTTCTGGCCAGAAGTGAGGGTTTCAGAGATTGTATGAGAAGCTGGCAGACACCATCTAAGATTTTTGTCAAAATTTCTGTTGATTTCTAGATGTCCAGACGCCGGGGTGAAGCCATCACTTGGAGCCGGGAAGGGGGGGTGTATCATGGTTGTAGGCCAAGGTTGGGACAGGCATAATCAGGATGAGTTAGTTCAAAAGAAGTGACAAGTGGCATATGTGTAAGCACTGTACTTCAGTCAAGGCGCTGTAAAATGTAATGATTAATTTAGAGAGGGTTGTACATTTCTAACAATATTAGAAAATAGTGTAAATACTGCCAGGGCACAAGTCCTAAAAATAGAAGTGGGGGGGGGTCGCTGTCACCGGAAGTGACGTCACAACCGGAAGTGACATCACGAAAGGTGGCTAGCACCATCGCGCTCATTGCCTCCCCTCGCTCACCCCTTAGATGCGATGCGATTGCATCTGAGAAGTCAGCGCGTGAGCAGCGTGCTGTGAGCTCCGAGCTCCTCGTCCCAGAGAGGGCAGAGAGGGCAAAGAGTGAAGTCCAGCTGTTTGGCAGGGGGGACGGCGTAACCTCGGTAAAATAAGTGGGGGGATGCCGTCCACCCGCGTGGTACCCCGACTCGAGCCATGAATACTACATTAAATCATTATCGTGAACAAAATAGAGGTTTCTCAAATGTTTATCCATAAATGGCTCCATTGGAATCTTTCAGATATATCATTCTTTTGAACAAGTGTATGCATAACATAAGTACTGTTTTGACATAATAAACTGCAGATTTCCGTAGTAAAGTTTGAGATTCGTCAATGTGTGGCTCTTTCGTATTACTCTCTGCAGGAATCATCTGATGCTTGCAGGGAATAAGTAACTCCATTGCTTTCTCTATTGTTGTGGTTTTGGTCTCACGTGGTCTGGTGCTCATTTTTAAATTCTGTTCACACTGCTCTCTTAAAGCAACACAATTGTTTTACTGCTCAAGTCTTCACTGATGTGGTCGGTTGTACCACCACTGGAGCTTGGATGCTCAATTTTATCTTCCAGTACATCTTTGCCGATCAAACCCATACTGGTTTGAATTACAGAAGGTATATCTTGCCAACGCACCCCTTCTCTTTAACTTTTTTCCATTACATTAGCTTCGTGCTTGAGCCGCCAATCTGTGTTCTGTAACAGGTTTGTTAACAGTAGATGCTAACATATTTTTCCTTAAACTAGGGCACCTTCTTTTCAATGCCAGCCAAATGTCAAGGCCAAAAATTATTATAAAGAAGGTGATTAAACACTTAGGGGCCTATTAGGATGGCGGGCGGACTTTAGTCCACCCACCATCCTCGCGGTGCTGGGACCGGCTGCCAGATGTGTGGTGGTCCCGCACCGCTGATTAGGATGCAAGGATGCAACTGCCACCTTGGCAGTCGTATTCCGCATATTTGACATTGCGGCGGATGCTGCTTACATTAGCTCCCGCCCCAATGCCAAATTAACATGTTGTGCAGTCCCATGCAAAACGTGGCAGGCACTGTGCAGTACCTGCCACCTTGTACATGAAGGTGCAGGGGGGTACCATGGGTACCCCCCGAGTGCACCCCCCGCCCCCCGGGGGCCCACAACACACCCCCAAAGCACATCCCTGCCAGCCTTTCCCATGGAAGGGCCTTTAAAATCATGCATCGTAATATGGATGGCGGTGCCTGCTAGGTACTGACACCATATTGAGGGCCAGTTCCACCCGGCCAGCAATCGGAATGATTTCCAACCGGCAGAGAAGTGGCGGATACACTTTGCGTCTGCCGCGTTACCCCTGCCATAATAATATGGTTTCTATGTGTGCTGCATTGTGCAGCACACATAGAAACATTAAATCGCCATGAATAATTGTTCATGTTCAGGAAGGTGTCTCTTCCTGCACATAGAACATTATTTAAAAAATGATGCTTTGCAACTTCTATGTGTCCCTGCAGCACACATAGAAGTTACAAGTCACCATTCTGGATTGTTTATGTGCAGGAAGGGCCAAATTCCTGCACATAAACAATCATTCCCTCAATACAGGCACCCTTGCACTATGCTCCATGGGTGCCTGCATTGGTGAAAGGCAGCTGAGTTTAGCGCCAGCGCTAAGGAAAACGCTGGGATGTGCCGTACCATTGTAAATACGGTGCATCCCTGCATTTTCAGAATGGCAGAGAATGGCGTTAGCAATGTTTGCTTAATGCCACGCTTCGTCATTCCTTTGTAAATATGCACCAGTGTTTTGCTTCTGAAGCATTGCAATTTTCATTTGTTTTTTGGTAATTTGGTGCCACTTATGGATGCAATGGACCTGATTCTGGCCTCTTAAAACGCCAGCAATTCAATTAGTGTCAATCAATCAAGCAGGATTTATAAAGCGCAACTAATCACCCGCAAGGGTATCCTGGCACTGAGAGCCAAGCTGCTCGGGTGCCATCAAATGAATAACCAGGTCTTGAGTCTCCTGAATTCCTGAAGAGAGGGTGAGGTCCAGAGATGGAGGGGGAGGCTGTTCCAGGAGTTTGCGGTGAGGTAGGAGAAGGAGCGTCCTCTGCAATTGTACGGCGAATGCAGGCGTTGTGAGCAAGGCAGAGGGAGGCGGAGCGCAGGAGTCTGGAGGGTAGATGTAACTTTGCTTGACTCTGTTTTGCGTAGCTAGAAGCTGACTTTAAAATTATCGCATTCCACTGTTTTAATGTGTTTAATCTGATTATCAAGATTAAAGCCATACACATTCAGATGAGGGGACAATACCTAGCATTACCACTGTGTTCAATGACATGAAGTAATGTAACAATGCTCAAACTAACAGCTGCAGAAAAAAACAGCACCATAGATACAGTAAGAACGCAAAGCACAACCACCGATCTGGTTCTATTACTACTGCAAACTCTGCCATTACCACTGCATGAGGAGATGAGTTATACAGGTTACACCCATGGCGGCTGACAGATAACAATCTACCAAAGGGAAATGCAGAGCACAAAAAAAATAACATATCCACAGGCATGAAGGAACAGTACAGAGAAGCTCCTGCAAGTGCAAGTTACCCACTTGCTGCTTTTAAGTAAATTGTATGTGCATTTCAAGACTTTTAATTTCACATTAACATTGCATGTGTGACCTTAAACAAATCCTAACGTGCAATGTGCTTTTGGGGCAAAAAGTCAGAACTGGCTAAAGGTGTCACGCCTGGAATTGTGGCCACTTGCACGCAGATTTGTGCCTCGTAAAGGTATTTTATGTGTGTGCTTTTTGATTATAGTCCAACAGATCCTGCACGTCAATGAAAGAATGTCAGATAAAAAATAATGAAAGAAGGGCTGATGTCCACCTCCAGAATACACTTATTTATTTATTTATTTATTTTTCGGTATTTATAGAGCGCAACACTCATCCCGGGGGATATCAAGGCGCTTATACCAAAACTGAAACTCCTAAGGACTGACATTAATGTGAACATTAGAATTTAGGAAAAAGGTAAGTCTTTAGTTTTTTTCGAAACAGGAGGTATTAGTGGTAAACCTTAGGTCAGGGGGAAGCTCATTCCATTTTTTTGCTGCCAGGTGGGAGAATGAGCGACCACCAGCCCGTACTCTATATATGCGTTTAGTTCTAGCGAGGGCAGACTGGAGTGAACGTAAGTTCCTTGTAGGGACGTAGAATTTGATCCTCCCCTGGAGGATGGTAGGACCTGTCTTATGGAGGGCCCTATGGGCGTGGCCAAGCAGCTTGAAGAACGCCCTCTGGCGCATCGGCAGCCAGTGCAGTTTCTTCAGGCAATCCGAGGTAGATTCAAGCTTGCCTTTATTGCAGATGAGTTTAGCCGCCAAATTCTGCAGTACTTGTAGACGTGTGAACAGATGCTCGTTCATACCCACAAATAACGCATTACCGTTGTCCAGGCGACTAACCAGCAAGGCCTGTGTGATGGAACGTCTGCAATCCAAGGGGATCCAGTAGAATAATCTGGCGAGAAGTTTCAGGATGGCAAAGCCTTTACCGCAAAGGACTCGCAAATGATCCTTCATGGACAGCGCGTCATCCATAATGACACCCAGGTTCCTTGCGTGTTGTTTCGAGATGGGGGCCATGCCTAACGAGGGTGGCCACCACGTGGCATCCCACACACGTTTGGCGCCGCCAAACAGAAGGATCTCGGATTTTCCGGCGTTCAGCTTCAGACAGTGTGAGTGCATCCACTGGGCCATTTCCGAGAGACAGTTGTGCAATTTGGATTTAATAATATCCGGTTTTTCATCCAGGGCCACCATCAGTTGCGTGTCATCTGCGTAGGAGCAGATGCCCATGCCCCACTTCCTTCCAATATCAGCAAGAGATGACATATAGACATTGAAAAGGGTGGGGCTTAATGAAGCTCCCTGGGGGACTCCGCAACTGATGGGGCTGGATTTAGAGTGGAATTGTCCCATGTGTACTGCCTGGGTCCGGTTGCTCAAAAAAGAGTGCAGCCAGCTAAGTGCAGTGGATTGGACTCCCTTGCTATGAAGGATGTCCAACAGACAGTTATGGGAGACCGTATAGAACGCCGCTGACAGGTCAAGCAGTATCAGTGCCACCGCCCCACCTTGGTCGGTGGACGATCTGATACTGTCCGACACTGCCAGCAGCGTAGCCTCCGTACTGTTATTAACTCTGAAGCCCGTCTGAGAAGGATCTAAGAGAAGATTTGTTTCTAGATATATGGTCAGCTGTCCATTGACCAGCTTCTCCAAAACCTTGGAAAGGTAAGGGAGCTGGGAGATGGGGCGATCATTTTCAGGTTCAAAAATGTCTGATCCAGCTTTTTTTAGAAGGGGGATCGCGGACGCGTGCTTCCAAGTATCCGGAAAGGTTGCGGTTCTTAGAGATTTGTTAAAAAGTTGTGTAATCAGGGGACAGAGTGTAGAGGCAATTTTTGAAAACACAAAGTGGGGACAGGGATCCGATGGAGAGCCAGATTTTACTGTGCTCATTACTCTCAGAACTTCATCTGTTGTGAATGGTTCAACGCCTTCTAAAGTCGGTGTAGGTTCTAAATCTAGCGAGTCTGTCGCAGTTTTGGTTGTGGTCTCTGTATCGGGGAGTTTTCCTGAATTATTGGGGGGGTTTTGGGGAGTGAAGGTAGAATAGATTTTCCCTATTTTTTCGGTGAAGTAGGTGTTTATTCGTTCACACGCCTCGACCGAGGGAGCAAGTGTTTGGGAGATGCTTGATGGTTTACTGAGCTCCTTCACTATTTTAAAGAGCTCTTTAGCTGAATTACAGTTGTCGTGGATGCGCTGGGAAAAATGGTTCTTTTGCATTTTTTAAGGTGAGATTACAATTTCCATTTGAGCACATAGCTTAGCTTGGATGCACTGTCTTTGGACTGCCTCCATAGGTGTTCTAGTTTCTGACACTCCCTCTTGAGGTTTTTTAATTGAGGGGTGTACCATTTTCCCATATGGGATCGTTTCCTGGATATCCGCATGGGGGCTAGTTTATTTAGAATTTGAAGTATTCCAGAGTCTAATTTAGTTACATCTGAACAGACAGAGGAGTCATCCAGGAACTCGATGTTGGCCTCTTGGAAATGAGTATCAAAGTTTGACTCATTGACTAGCCTCCAGGCTCGGTTGGAGATCTGGTGAGCTGCCCTAGGTTTCTGTGATTTAGTTGGTAAATTTAGTGTGAAGGTTATAAGAGAGTGATCTGACCAGTGTAATGGCAGGACCTCACAAATTGTAGTAGCTTCAATATTGGTGAACAGTAGGTCCAAAGTGTGGCCTGCTGTGTGAGTAGGGCCCGTCACCCATTGCTTGAGATTGAGGATCTCCATGTCGGACTCCAGTTGGGAAACCATTGGGGCATCCTTTTTCTCATATTGGATGTTAAAGTCACCAACTATTAGATAATTTTTATGTTTTAAGCAGGATGGCAAAAGTTGGGTGAACAATTTAGCACCAAAGTTAACTTGTTGTCCAGGAGGGTTATATATTACCGCTCCAGCTAGGATAATAAAACCATCATACAGTACTTGAAACGGTAAAGTTTGATGTTCATTATAGACAATTACAGGCTCAGAAAGGCTGGTTAAGTGATCTCTGAAGATGACAGCGACCCCCCCTCCCCTGCTTCCAGATCTATCCTGTCTAATGATTTTGTAATTAATGGGAAGCGCGTTAGCTAAGTCAGGGGCATTGTTATCGGACAGCCAAGTCTCGGTAAAAAAGACCAGATCAGGGCTTTTAGTTTTGAGTAAGTCTCAGATGTCCATAGAGTGCCTGGGTAGGGATCTTGCATTAAGATATAGGCAAAGGAGATTGGTCTGGTCGTGCGTGGTCTGGCAATCTAATTGCAAGTGACCCATGCTGGACCATTTACAAGAAAAACAGGAAATAGGTCAGTGAGTCAGACCTGGGCCAGCCCGAATGCATGACCCATCATTATAGTCCCTTTTGTCAGCATGAGATAACAGCTCATTGCGGGAGTAGGGAATGGGGGCACCAGCAGGGGGTATGGCCCCTGGTCCCGGTTGGTCACGGACTGGCGCAGACGGGCTTACCTTAGGCGCACCTTCGTCGCGCCATTGTCGCGCCCGCTGCATCTGGCCGCTGCGCCTTGGCCAGCACATTGGTAGAGGGGTAGCGGGAAGCGCGGGCTCCTGTCTCCGCCCTCTGGCTTGCAGGGATCACACTGATTGGTCCGCCTACCTCCCAATGGCTCTCCACACAATAGGCACACAGCCATGGTGGAACGGAGCCCGGGATTCGGCGACCGAACAACTAGGGGTGAGAGGAGCAGCCTAACTCGCTGTCGTCCTCAGGGTATGTGCAAAGTGCGCTGAACAGCTAAAAAAAATCCAATATCGTTATGTTTAAAACAAGTGAGGAGCAGCCTAACTCGCTGTTGTCCTCGAGGTATAGTATGTGCAAATACGCAGAACAGCTAATAAATCAGGTTATTTGGTATGTGCAAAGTACGCAGGGCAGCAGATAAAACAAGATTTTACAAATTGTGCAGATATGAAATATAGCAGCTCGTAAAGCAGCAGCAGCAGCTTCATTCGTGGTATGCTGCGCGGCCGTCAGACCCTCGATTAATGTAGCGGGAAGCGCAGGCTCCTGGCTCCGCCCTCCGGCTTGCAGATTTCACACTGATTGGTCCGCCTACCTCCCAATGGCTCTCCACACAATCGGCACACAGCCGTGGTGGAACGGAGCCCGGGATTCGGCGAACGAACAACTAGGGGTGAGAGGAGCAGCCTAACTCGCTGTCGTCCTTAGGGTATGTGCAAAGTGCGCTGAACAGCTAATAAAATCCAATATCGTTACGTTTAAAACAAGTGAGGAGCAGCCTAACTCGCTGTTGTCCTCGAGGTATAGTATGTGCAAATACGCAGAACAGCTAATAAATCAGGTTATTTGGTATGTGCAAAGTACGCAGGGCAGCAGATAAAACAAGATTTTACAAATTGTGCAGATACGAAATATAGCAGCTCGTAAAGCAGCAGCAGCAGCTTCGTTCGTGGTTAGAAATAATGAATGTGCTCTGGAAGACCCTGATTCTGCCCCTACCCAGCGGATCCTTAAATGATCCCAATCAGCCCACCCACAGAGACTGCTGGCATGCCCTAATGAGACCTGAGCCAGTCTTCAGTCACTCCCGGCTGGTCCTAAAACTCCCCAGCCAGCCTTTAGACACCACTGTGAATCCTCTGACACCTTCAGTTGCCCATCAAAAGCCTCTCATTTCCCCCACAGAGAACCTCAGTCGAACCTCAGAGCTCACCTCCAAAAACCAAAAAAACAAGCCACTCTTCTGAGAGCATCATCTTTTTTAAAACCTCCTTATTCAAAAGTTCAGTTGGCCCTCATAGTCCTCCAGAAATTCAACCATCAATTGGCCAAAAAGTTTCCTAGCCTTCGGTGAGGGAGGTGGGTGGCAGGTTTCTTGCGTGCCTTCCCTGCAGTTACTCCCCCGTCAAGATGTTGATAAACCATTTGTTGAAATCTAACAGTTTGTTTCACCGCTTGCAAATAGTTTTAAGGAGGATTTAAGGGTGTCATCTGATGACATAAAAAATTTGAAGCCAGTGAATTGGATGCCGGTCGTCAAAAGTAAGGGGGCTAGTGGGCGAGAGAACAGTTGGCCCCTTCCATTCCTCTTTTACCTTCTACCCTAACTCTTCCATGGATGAGCGGCAACATGAGGCTGGCAGACCCCTTCTGTGTTCCTTAGAGTGAGTGCATGATAGAGGAATGATGTAGGCCCTATGGTATCGAGACCAATTCTTAGACATTGTAAGTGCAGTGATGCTATTAAGAGTATATACTGCTGGGAGGTTGTCATTATGAACTCCACAACACAATAATGGCTTTACTAAAAACTGGGAAGTTTGGTATCAAACTTCTCAGCAGATTAACCCCACACTGTGTGGGATTTAATGAAAAATGCACTCCGAGGGAATCTTAGAGCTGCCCCCTGAAAAACAATCTAACTCTAGTGTGCTGGCTGAGTGGCTGCTCGCCAGCTGCCACCTTGGACATGTTTCTGAACCCCTGGGTCGAGAGCCTACTGCTATCGGTGGACTGGAACAATGCACATCCTGGGACGAGGTGCCAAGCCTCCTCCCCAGTAATGGCAGGGTCCACGAAGGGGAAGCTTCAAAGGCTTGCCACCTTTGTGAGCTACCCCAGCCCTTTGCTGATTCCAGCAACTGGCCTCCACCAGTTCTGACCCCCACTTTGAGTGGAAGAATCAGTGTGAAAAACCAAGTGAGGAATGGAGGGGTGCCCACTTTTGCTAACCCCACCCTTCAGGAGGGGGAGGTGAGATGAAGCAAAACTCGCAGTCCCTACCTTCATGCAGATGGGGAACCCAGCCAACCAGAGAGAGGCATTTGCCCCCCTCCCACTGGAGGGGGGCATAATAGGGGGGTGCAACCACCCCAAGGAAGGGACCGATTGATCCCGACCTTTACTTACCTGTAACAAACCTAAATCTAGTATTTAGGGGTCAAGCTGAACCTTGCCTCCTCAGATAAAGAATTGAGGAGAAGAAGAAGAGAAGTAGAATGACCAAAGAAGCCATGCTGAAACGAAGAGGAGGACGCTCACTAACTTGGCCCCAGCCCTACCGGCATGTCCCAGCATCAAACCTGCTCCAGCGAATCCCGGTGTGTCCTGCAGCCAGCAGCCTTAAGAACCCGAAGGACCTGCCCTGCCTTCCAAACCCAAGACTTTGTCTCCCTTGAGCACTGGATTTGCTCACCCACAGATTCTGGCTCTGGCCAAATCCGCGAGTCTACAACACTCTGCACCCGACGCCCACGGCACGAGTTTGAGTGGCTCAACAGCACAAGGAAGTCTCCCCAGCAATCCTGGCCTGAGATCTGGTGATCTCTGACCTGCCTCGACTCTCCAAATGATGCCTGCAGTCTCTTTCTGGAGGATCTGCCCGACAGCGACGGGAGCTGGTAAGAAAACCCGACGCATAAAGATACCCCTGCACCCGATGTCCCATGGCCTTGGGTGGTCCAACCAATGGAGTGCAGCACCCCCAGGCATCCCAACTTACCTCTCCAACCGGTGGTAACCTCCAGAAGATATTTGTCCCCGAGCCTGCACTCTTTGTTGCAACTGGAGAATCCCCATTGAAAATAACAGGGCACCTGACGCCAAAACAGCACCCTGCACCCAGCCGCCCCTGCGCCGCTGCGGGTGTACTTTGGGTGTTAACTCGGATCCCCCTTTGCCCTGAGCCTAACAGCAGGATCTTTGCACCCACAAACTATTGGCCTGCTTGTGAGCAGCCACCAACCGGAGACCCCCTATCCCCATTGGATAACATTGTGCCTCATCACTCTGCACCCGGCTGCCCTAGTGCCGCTGAGGGTTTTTTGAGAGTGCACCCTTGACCCTGGGGAACCCTGGTGCTAACCCTAGAAGACCAACTCCCAAACCTAAGTACTTACCTTGAAACCAATAACACATTTCTTCCTTTAGGACGGCATGGTCTGATTTCTTGTGAAAATAGTTTTGTGTGGAGTTGGTTTTATATGAGAACTTGAAAAACTACAAATATCTAAAAACTGCTTTACTTACCTTTTCTCTAGGAAATGTCCCAGTGTGATGTCTAGGCTTATCACACTGAGTAGAAAAAGTAATCCATAAAGTAATCTGTAAAGTAATCCAAAGTAATCTAACAGTAATTTCAACTGCATTCAAAGTATGTACAAACCTGTAATAAAGCAATTTTCATTCGGCTTGCTTGAATTGTTCTACCTGTTTTGACAAGTACCATTTACACTTACCTGTGCCAGGCTTGCATGGTTCTAGGAAATAAATATAACCAAACAATATTTGTATACAAACAAATTGGTCTGAGTTCAGTCTTTGAGTGTGTGACATCATTTCATGCCTAAGTGTGTACAGCAAATGCTTAACACACCCCTCTGATAAAGCCTTACTGCTCGAGCACACTACCACAAATAGAGAGTAAGGTGTAATCTACTTTACCTCTTCCTACCTTTGGGGTTCCACTGGACTCTGTGCACAATATACCCCATTTTTTGTATAGTGTATACAGAGCCAGTGTCCTATAAAAATACGAAGGGAAAGTTGAAGGATCATAGAAATAAGATGGATAATGAACAATGGCCTGTTTGTTGCTACAAGATAACAAATAAGAAAAAGCATGCATAGAATGAAACAGATTCATGAGGATTCAAATACCAAATGAGCCACTTTAAGGACACTGTGAGAGGTTGTGCTCCTAATGCCCCATTTCCTTCTTATTAACTTATTTTCCCAAATTCCTGATGATCTGAACCTAAAGAAGGGAATGCAGTAGATGCTTACTTTTAGCATGTCGGCTGGTGATGCTGGGGGACCTCCAGCCGGCGCATCTGCAAATGAGGCAACTCTGGCTGCACAGCTGGGTCCATTAACAAAAGGGTGCAATGTACAAGCAGGCGCCGCAAGATCGGTAACTGGTAGCACGACTGATGACGAAGATTTAGAGGACGGGGGCACTGATGATTAGAGACTGACTTGACAACGCAATCCCTATCAAGGCTCTGGTTCTGTTTGGTCCATGCTGGGCTCCAAGCAAACCAGTCCTGCTATTACCAGGGATTGGCTGAGGTGCTCTGTGAACCAACTAGTTGGTGAATCACTACATCTTGCCTGTGAGGGTCCACGCACATCATCCTCTAGTGATGTCGATGAAGACAAACGCCTAGAGAAATCCCCCCCAAGCCCTCCTTCCCCTAAGAGATTACCCAGGTCTTGGAGAGAAAATGGTCATCCGTGTCCCCCCTGCAGAGCTAAACAGTTCCCCAATATCCATGAAAACCCATTGAGATACAGTGAGGTGTCTCAGACTTTGTTTTAATGTCTTTGTAGGATACAGTGTGCCATCCTCCTCAGTTCTTAACCTGATTTGGAACAAGCTTTTCATTCTGGTTAAACTCAGGAGGCCAGTGTTATCACAATCACCCCATAGAATAGTCCAGTACTATGTCTGAAGAAACTAGCCTAAGCCTGGCTGCCAGAGACTGGTCAGGAACATTGTCCCTATCATGTGATACACTTCAGATAGACTTTTTCATTGTAAAGGACTCCATGGAGCTATCTCAGGAACTCTCCGGTTTTGTTTTTACATCCTGTTCCCAATGTATGAGATTGGACTGATTATCTATGAAGTTCAGTCCATCGCTAAGGTTTTGGGGGTAGTAGCAAATGCCACTGCTCTTGTTTAAGTCTTACATAGGGGGTACTATTGAGGTTGAAAGGGCACACTGCTGAAGGTGTTTGAGTCTTTGATGTTGCTCTTAATCTGCCAGTGACCAGGATAGACATACAGCTGAAGAAACTAGAATGGCAAGAAAATGAGCAGGTCACTGTTTCTAAGCTACTTACGGTGTGTGCTTTTAACACTCCTACACTTCATCCCACCTCAATGAGATTATATAGGGGAGAGGTGTGGCGCCGCGGCCAGGGCGACTGACGTTGGAATCTGGGGATCACGGTTCGATCCCCGGCTCCGGCGGCAGGTTAGCCCAGCACCATGTGACTCTGGGCAATAGCTCGCTTAATCTTCCCGACGGCCCCCAGCGCCTAGAGACCCTTACGGGTGATTGTGCACTTTACAAATGTGGATTATTATTATATTATTATACCATGGTGATCAAAATATCCCTGAGAACCCTTCTCCGTCAAGGTCATACACTTTTATAATAATTAAAAGATATATAATTGATTTCAGCATTACTTAAGTGTTGTTGTTCATTGCCTGAGCCAAGGGGGAGGGTGCATAAAGGAAGAATGCCGACAACTAGCATCTCGCTGGAGCTTCATTTTCCCTTTACTCCTCTTGTCCAGCCTACCAAGTTTCCCTTGCTGAGACCACACATCTGCCTGTTTCACCTAATAGTGTCCCCTTCTGAAGGCCTACCAAGTCATGCAAGGTTGCACTCTCTCACATCAAGACTAAGGACCACGCAACTGAGCGCCACTGGATGCCCCTCGGTCAACATCTCCTTGTCCTCTCTGTGAAATATTGACCAGCTCTATCCTTCTGAACAAAAGAAAAATCCTAACTCTATTTGTAGACCAACTCTGGGCTTCACCCTATGTGCATGGAGACTACAGACCAACTCTGAGCTTCACCCTGATGTTAACAGAGGCCAACATCCCAACTCTGAGCTTCACCTTCTGAGCATGGAGACCAACAGACCAACATACCACATCTGGGCTTCACCATGGAGATCAATTGACCAACTGTCGGTTTCACCCTAATGTACACAGAGCCCAACAGACCAAGACTCAGTTTAACTCTGATGTGCATGGAGAACAGACCAACTCTGGGCTTCACCCTAATGTTCAGGAAGACCAATAGAAAAGGGGGTGATGCCGGTCTAACCTGAAAAGGAGCAATGTTCCTTCAAATCCTACCCAGAATGACCTACTACATTGAGCATCTGCACCAGGCCCTCCCACTAAATAGAAATGACTGGAGAGAGACATTAGTTATCTGTTGAAGCAGTACAGTTTCTAGGACAACTTAATATTTCCATCTGGGCATGAACCAGTGCTGCTTCCTCTACAGAGCATGCTCAGACATTTACTGTAGGGAAGATAACATGTGAGTAGCCGCAGGAAATATTACTGCAATGTGAGACTGCATTGTGGCCCTCCTTTGTAGGGAGAGTAGGTACTTACTATGAGCATTTAGTGGTTATTTACTGGGTGTTGTGACAGTCCCTATGAGCTGCAGTCATGCACCCACCACCACTGGTTCTGGTGTTGCAGTACCAACAGACCATCATCTTGGTAGGTGGCAGTTGGTAGGAGGTGCTGGCAGTGAACCTTTACAAGCTGAAGCCTGGAAGCCATGTTTATTTACCTTCATGGTGATGGTGGTTTACATGATAGAGCCATATGGATGCTGGGATGGCAATGGTGCTTTATATCAAAACGTTTATGAATACTGGAATGGCAATGGTGTTTCACATACCGACAGGCCATGTGGATGCTTGGATGGCAATGGTGCTTTATATATCAAAACATTTATGAATACTGGAATGGCAATGGTGTTTCACATATTGACAGGCCATGTGGATGCTGGGATGGCAATGGTGCTTTATATATCAAAACGTTTATAAATACTGAAATGGCAATGGTGTTTCACATACTGACAGGCCATGTGGTTGCTGGAATGGCAATGGTGCTTTATATATCAAAACGTTTATGAATACTGGAATGGCAATGGCGTTTCACATACTGACAGGCCATGTGGATGCTGGGATGGCAATGGTGCTTTATATATCAAAACGTTTATGAATACTGGAATGGCAATGGTGTTTCACATACCGACAGGCCATGTGGATGCTGGGATGGCAATGGTGCTTTATATATCAAAACGTTTATAACTACTGAAATGGCAATGGTGTTTCACATACTGACAGGCCATGTGAATACTGGAATGGCAATGGTGCTTTATATATCAAAACGTTTATGAATACTGGAATGGCAATGGTGTTTCACATACTGACAGGCCATGTGGATGCTGGGATGGCAATAGTGCTTTATATATCAACACGTTTATGAATAGTGGAATGGCAATGGTGTTTCACATACTGACAGGCCATGTGGATGCTGGGATGGCAATGGTGCTTTATATATCAAAACATTTATAAATACTGGAATGACAATGTTGTTTCACATACTGACAGGCCATGTGGATACTGGAATGGCAATGGTGCTTTATATATCGAAACGTTTATGAATACTGGAATGTCAATGGTGTTTCACATACTGGCAGGGCATCTGGATGCTGGGATGGCAGCAGTGTTTATTTACTAGACTTGGTCCAATGAAATGACAAGAATGCTTTACAAGCTGAAAGTGTTGTTGATAGTAGGTACGATGTTCATGATGCTTTACATACTGATAAACCATATGGGCCCTTAACTTCTGGGAATTTTGTGGATAGCCGTATGGCAATGGTGATTTACATTCTGGGTCAGTGATTGTTAATGACAAGGCAATTGCACTTAAAATGCTGAGGACTGAGGGCAGTGCAGAACATGGGTTGGCAGTTGTCCATTTTATGCAAACGTATTAGAAGCAATGTGAATTAGTGGCCTGGCAACAGTGCTTTACATATTGGGAAAATGAAGATTTCGGTATTTGCATTGGCACTTAATACTTTTGATCAACTGTAAATATTGGCATGACAATGATACTTTATGGGCTGGGGGCAGTGCAAGCCCTGGCAATATACTCCACAATCAAGCGATAATGTAGGAAGTATCTGTGCATGGTCCACAATTACACTGCAGAGGCCACATTCATAGGATCAGTAATATAAGTGTAATAAATACCCATCGGCAGTCTGAACAGTTCACCATACAATACAGACAGCCCATATCAACATCAGTAACCACCCTTCACAGTTTGGTACATTGAGTGGATTTATCACTTTTTGAGCATCAGGGAAGCATGTTGAATGGTATAATAGCATAACCCTGAATATCTGATTAATACTCACACATGTTGGAGGTGCACTATTGGGTAGGCAGTGCTTCTCCTTTTGCACAAAAATGTACTTGCTGTCCAACCTATATTATTTTCTAGTGTACTGTGAAGGATCTGAAAAGGGGACTTTACAAGCCAAGAACAGGTGGAGCTGGCAGCCCAGCAGAATCCTCCACAGATGCACTAAACTGACAGTCACAGAATGCTTGACAGTCATTCTCTGTAGCTGGCTTATTCTTATGTGAATGCACATGCGGCGGCCATCTTGTAATGCTTTACGAAGAAAAATATTCCAAGACTGCCACTCCACATTTTCCCTTCAGGGAGGAATTAAGATCCATATATAGATGGTCGAGAAAGGCAGTAAGTTATGTGAGTGGGAAAAGCAGGGACACACACAAAATAGTCCCTCATTCAGTGCAATGCAAGGTTAGGAGGAGTGGAAGGATACAACTCATTCAATCAAAACATGAGAAACCAAAAATGCATCTTAGGTGAGACAAATGCATGAAATGAACTAATTAATTAAAAAAAGAGTACCTATATTGAGATTTTGTAAAAGAGAAGTGTTTCCATTGCTAGATATAATAACTATGACAGTGTCACACATACTTGCTTTTTAACAGTGGAAGTTCTTCAATGTTATAAAAGCTGATAAAAGAGAGTGTTCCAGTGTTTGATACACTCAAAGTGTACAAAATGGCAGCTGTGAAGTATTCAAGTGTTAGGTGTGATGTTTATGGAGCGAGGTCAAGACTGATTTGCATATGCCTGGGTCCAAGCTGTGGCGGCATTGTGGGCAAAAAATGATGGGTTGGAATGCTGCCTCAAGCGATTGGCAGACAAATTGCAAACATGTGTTTGAGGTATTGTTTTGTGTTAACAGAGAGAAAAATAATATGTTCGATGTACTATCTGTGCAGCAGTGATGGTGGTGAGTGATGGTGGTTGAGTGTTAGAGCTACTGACTATGTTTCTGCATGAGAGGGCTTCATGGTTTAGTGTAGTTACTGTTTAATGGTGAATTTGTCTCCATTCAGCCATCTCTTTCTTCTTCACAGACAATACGTGGTTACACTACCAGCCGAGCTCCACTACCCATCCTTTGAGAAAGTTTGTTTCCACCTTGTGGGCAGCGTGGCCTCCTTGCGCTCTGTGACCATTGACATCTCCCTGGAGCGCCAGGGACCCACCCTCAACCTATACCATAAGGATGTGGCCCCAAGTGAACCTTTCAAGTGTGTCCCAATAACGGTGAGTATCCAACACCTCTCTCAGAACCCCATCCAGAGGGTCACGGGCAAGCAGGAGTTACTGGGCCCAACAGCGGGGGTTGAGGTCTTCTACTCCTGACCAAACTACTGTGAATCCTGAGCAACTGGGCCAAGCACCCCTTCAGCACTTGACTCTCAGTGGTAGTGCTGGTTGCACACTCCAAGGTTCTTGTCAGGGAGGTAGACACAGGGGGGAAAACAGGCTCACAACCCAAAATACACACAGCAGCAGCAATAAATGACTACCCGGTCAAATACTTTTGTGAACAAAGGAGTATTTATATATGAACACAAAGAAAAATATTACTTTCACAAACAATACACAAAGTTCCCAGAGGTCAGAACTATAGTTTTTGACAGGCGGGTCCCAGAGTCCTACTCCCCTCTAGCTAGTGGTAGTGGTTATTCCCCATTCACAATCGTCTACATTCAGGTTAAGCCCCACTAGTATTCAGAGTCTCAGCCAGCCCCTCTCTGATTTTCAATTAAAGTCAAAAGTGTTCCAGTGCTGCAGCACTAGCTGTCAAACAAGTTCCCTGGGGCCGTCTGGCCTGACAATCAATCTTATGCATACTAGCAGGATCTAAGCGACTAGACTCTCCCGATGCGCTGCTTTTGTAGATGTTGAAGCTGCAGCTACTGCCTCGGGTGGCCCAGGAAAGCTGCTGTCTGGTACCCTTGATTTCCTCACACGCTCTCTTTCACTGGCCATGGGGGTTCTCGGTGCTCCTTCGATGCCTAGAAATTTTTTCGGGTTCTTTCTCACAGACTGGGGGCAGGGGTGGAGGGTGCGACAATCCTTGTGCTGGGTCTCAGTCACGGCTTGGGCCCATCAGGTTACCACAGTCGCCTCCTTCCTCTGCCAATGGTCTTGACCAGACCATGCTTCTTCTTCTGTCCTGGTGTCCCCACTCCAGCATATGGGGTCACCATTCCTGCTCTGCACACAGCTGACAATTTTTGGGGACTCAAGCTCCCCTTCCTATAACTCATTTCCAGACATCACATGTGATTTAGTGTCAGGCTTTGAAGGTTATGTTGGGAGTCTGCTTCCTTTTGAAGTTCCCTTTGTTTTCTCTTCCTCCAGAAAACAGTCTGTCACTGTAGGAGCAACTCTAGAGCTGATAGCACCACAACATAGGCCATATGAGTGATTCGAGGCTCACACCTGGATGTCAGCCACAATGATATGTGTATCAACGGTTACCTCAGGGCCTCGGCCCTACTCTTTATGATTCTCTTATAAGCCCCATCCCCTTCTGGGATGTGGCCATGCCACTTCCTAGTCTCCTCTCTCTGAATCAAATAGCGCCCTTTAAAGTATAGGAAGAGCCTGGCTCTCCCTTCTGACAATGTGTCCCACCCAGCATACAGGAATGTAGCAATAGACAAATTTGTCTGCGGGGATTCCTGTACCTCCTCTTTTCATGCTCATCCAGTCTGCCCTGGGTGTCTCAAAATGGGACCCAGAGACATCCATGTAGTGTACCATTGACAGGCCCATATCCACCCAGCACAAGCATATAGCATACACGCGTTGAACAGTAATACATCCTCTATGTAATATACCATTGCCAACCCATGCATATAAAATAAATGCACTGCTCAGCACTGCATTATCCCTGTACTGTACCATTCACAGGCAAACATACACCCAGCACATGTGTATCACACATTCATACTACACATTAAACCAATGTAGGCAAAGGGAGAGTTAAGCACACATTAGTGGAACTTTAAAAAGACCTGATCACTCCTACGGATCATTTTGCTGCCACCACCGGGCTCTTGCTGCTTAACTCTTGGCAAAGTCAATGGTGCTTTGGGTGCCCCGCCCGGTCCAATAAAACCACAATTCAAGTGACAGACCTTTTTCATGGCGTACACTCATGATACATGTATATCTATGACAACAAAACCAGCATTAGGGATCCATACATGAGTACAGTTGGGGCACTCAGAGCAGGAATGCACGTCCATCACTGTGCAAAGGACTTTTCCTTCCCAACAGACACCGTTCCTATATCAGAACACCCTGAACCAAATCTCAACCTGGAGATGTTGGGAGGTCAAATTGGTAAAACCGGCGGGAAAGTCAATCAACATTCCTGTAGCTCAAGCCAACATTGTACTCCAATACTAAGTCTAACCCTTGTAAACAAATAGACCATCTCAACAACTTGGGATTCTCTCCCATCATAGACATTACCCATTTCAGCTGCTTATAATTTGTTTGTACTACAAACGTAGGTCCAAAGAAGTAAGACGGAAACTTTTGGCAAAGGCCTACACTATGGAAAAGCACTTCCTCTCAATAGCTGCCCAGTTCTATTCTCTGGGTAGTAACATCCTACTAATAAAGGTTACCGGACGCTCTTCACCGTTGTCATCTATTTGAGCTAACACCTCTCCAACCTCTTTGTCAGAGGCATGCTTCTGTACAATGATAGGCTGACTATAGTCAGATGCTCTGGTACAGGTGCAGTGCATAGTGCCTTCTTCAGCTTCCCAAATGCTTTCTGACACCCCTGAGTCCAAATCACTTTCCTGGGCTCTTTCTTGGAGGTCAAAGCAGTCAATGGAGCAACTATACTTCCATAGTATGTGTGAGAAATGTGGGTGTTGCTTGACTGGGGTGTGAGCTCTGGTCAGGTAACAGGCACCTGCTCCTTCCAGTGTGAATTGCAAAACGTCACAAAAGAAATGCGTGCTTGACCCTGGGTAGCATGGCACAAAAAGCAGCCAGGCTTCACTTAGAAGCAATGCGTAAAGTATTTATGCAGCAGACAAACAGTAATAAAGAGAAAACACAACACAAGAAATACACCTTATCAATTTAGGAAAATAGACAGGTTTTAATACATTATTTGACACCAAAACAACAAAAATTCAATAAATAGAACTGGAGTTGTAAATGTTTACATTTTAAGTTTTAAAATAGCACATTAAAGATCAAAGCACCAACCAGGGACATCTAGTTGTGCAAGACCAGGACAAAGTCAAAAGTTAAGAACTACTATGATGGAGCACTGTTCAGAAACAGGAAGTGGACTGTGCCCGGTCAGCGCTTACCTTTGACCTTGGAAAAATTTCTGAAGAAAAGTGTCACAGAAGGTAAGGTTTGCGGTGAAGGTGTCTACATTCGGACTTACACATAAATAGAAGTTGAGAAACTCCAGAGGGATGAAGCAGAGGGCTGTAGCCAAAGACAGTTCCAGCAGGTCAGATACCCGTTTGGTGAAGGACCCCTGAAACATATTTCCTGCTGAGGAGAAGAACGTAGCAGGGGAAGTTGCAAAGTCAATCTGACCTGTGATGCACCTCGAGCAGATAGACAAGCAGGTTGGTCCCCTTCTCCTCCTGGTTGTCAGAGAGCATTTTGACCAAGTTTTGTCTAAGCTCTTAGTTTTGGAAATTGACGATCTGGACACATTAAGCACCACAACCAAGGGTCCAGGACTGATGGACACATATTCAGGGTTCAGGACTCACTCAGGCTGGGTCCAAGATGGTGGGAGTTTGTTATGTTCCTCTGGCTCTGAGCAGGAACCCAGCAAACTTTCTGGTACTACTGGGTGCAGGTATAGATGCAGGGTTCAACAGTAGGTCTGGTCTCTGAGGGTTGAAGGCAGGCTCCAAGCAGCAGAGCAGTCGTCCCAGGTACAGCAGCAGTCTGGCACAGTGCGCAACAGACCACAGCAGCAGGTAGTCCTCTGGGAGTCCTCCCACAGGTCTCTTGGGGACCCCTTCCCATTTGCGAATGGGTTACCACCTACTTGAAGTAGGTGGTAATATGCAAATGTTTTGCAACTGCATTCACGGTCCCAAAACAGTCATGCATAACGTTAGGATTCGGTATTTGGAAGGGATGCCCTAAACACGCCCCATCCAAATACTGAATCGCAAACCCATTTTGCGATTCGGTAACAGGTTACTGAATCGCAAATTAGGGTTTGCTGCATTTGGAAAGCCTTTCTTGCAAATTGCCCTGCTTGTGAAGGCAAAAATGCTTGATGCTTGTGCCCCTAAACATGTTAAGTTATATTACTCCTGTTAACACATTTGGTTGGGAGACTCATTTAGAATAGTGATTATTTGTTATTTTCATTTGTAGCAGACATTTTTATTCATGCTTTTCATTACTAATTTGTTAAAATGGTAAACGTTTTAATTCATAAAAATGTCATACGCATTGTAACTCAACCTTTTCTATTTCTACAAATCCAACCGCACTTGTACAGTGCTGGTACTTCAACTTTAATCAGTTTCAATGTTAATTTTCTAAACGTGAGCAAAGTGCATATTCGTTTTTTGTTTGTCATAATTGTTTTCCTGTCATGTAAAGATTAAGCAGCTTTTCTGCTGCATCAGTAGCATTCTTCATCATAGGGTTCCCACCCAAGATGCCTACTGCATCTGGGTGTGCTTCAACACCTGATTTACAGCGGAGCGGGTTGGTCTTATATTATTTTTCTGGGATCAGGATAATTAAAATTACCTCAAGGTCTCCCAGCTATGGGAGTTGACTTTTAATGATGGGAACGTGAGGTAAGGTTAAAACAAGATTTGGTGTGAAACTAGGCTCTTATGATCTCTCACATCTTTGGTCTACACGTTTCTGCCATTTGTTAGCTTCCCCGCAGGGTCAAATGGCATTCTTCAGGACCGATCGATCCCTTATAGCATGTCTCTATCATATACTCGTGTACACATGCGTACTACTACTTAACTTGTGCATCTGTGCAGTTTTCACATGACTTACGATCTCTGTTAGGATTCAACACAGGGTAGTGTCCTGTGAGTACATGTTTAATGGTGTTGTCCATAACGTCACAGATATTTAGAGGCGGGAGGATCCTGTAGTCCCATATTTGCCAAGGGGGAAACATCCTTTACAACGCAACTTTTACCACGCAGTGCCTTTACGACGCAACTTTTACAACACAAACCATTACAACGCATTGCGCTGGGGGGCGCTCGAGGATAGGGAATAGGTTTAATTTACTATCCAACACCTTCCCTACTATCCACGGGGACTGGAGTTGGAATAGTAAATTAAACTATTCACTATCCAGCGCCCCAAAGCACTATGCGTTGTAATGGTATGCGTTGTAAAAACCGCGTTGTAAAGGCATGCGATGTAAAAGCATGCGTTGTAATGTCATACATCCTTGCCAAGGTATCATGCCTGTTATATACTTCTTTGGTGTCCTCTAAGTTCTGCAGAGTCACACCCATCTCAGTGGGGAACGACATGACCTCAATATTCACGCTTTAGCATGCCCCGACTATGTTGCCTTAAAAAGCTCCACAATGATACTAACCGCCAAATGAATTAAATCGTAGCCCTTTTACGGTTGACTTTTGGATTAGGTCTTCTTTGTGTTTCCATAGCTGACCAGGTCTCCCACACCAAGGATATCTTTATTGCTTCTTCTGACCTTTACTTCTATTTCCATTAACAAGAACTTCTTCAAAGTGACCTTTCAATTGATTTGTTGTGCAGAAGGGAGCAGCTCCATTAGACTGTATATTATAAAACACTTCTTTTGATCAGGGCCACCTCCATTGCACTTACCATCTCCAGTGCGGGACCTTTTTGCTGCTGGAAAGGAGTGAACAGTTTTGTTAACTTGCCTGTGATTTTATTTGTATTTTCCTTAGGGGGCGATAGGACTTCCCAATGATCTAACCCACTCAGCCCTTAGTATATTTCCTGATGTTTACTTTCAGCTCTCCAGAATCACCATGGGAACCAGTTCCCACTGCAGCATTAAATTATATAATATATCAATAATATTGAATATAATAATATTAAATATCAGAAGGTCACTATCACTCATCAGGGCAGCTTGTCAAGAATTCTCTCTCCTGCATCGACCCTTCCAACCTCTTTGCTTGCCATCACTCCACAGCCCTCTCTGGCACCATTACTGCATGAAAGGATGCAATTGTTCTTTGCAACTGTGATTTATCATAGGGACCTCTGTAGTTACACTACTTGCCCCTGCACGCATGTCCGCGTTTTAGGGTCCATGCTACGTTCATCATTTCCTGTGCGAACAGCTCAGGTAACGCAACTCCCAGATGCGAAGCCTGTGCCTGGTGACAAGTGGGGTATAGTGACACTGCCTAAACATCCTGCAGGGCAACTGAGAGATCTCCAAAGACTACGGGGCATATTATCAAGGCAGGCAAAATAAGATTAATTTTTTCGCCCTATTAGCAAGCTGTCGCCAACAGCAGTTAGCGACAGCTTGTAGGCGATAGCGAGCGGTTTGGGGCCCATTTGCATGTTAGCGATATTTATCGTTAATGACATGCAAAGTGGGCGTACCCAACCTGTTAGCGACTGAAAGCAGTCGCTAACATCGCTTTCGCCTATTATCTACGCAGGCGTAGCAAATAAGAAATTTGTGCTAAGCGCAAATATCGCCAAAACCTAACGCCTGCTCAGACCACTTCTTAGCCTGTATATCCAATGGGAGGTGGATATTCAGGTTAATTCCCTATTAGCTATAATGCGTGAATATCGCTGTATTTCCAGCGATATTCACGCATTTCGCCGCTATCGCCGGATATTTTATCGCATTGGAGATAAATGTTGCTAATAGTACGTTATCTCTGCGATAAAATCCGGCGATGCGCGGCGATAAAAAAAACTGTTGCCAAGCTCATTTAGCGATAAAAATTGCTAGTTGTTGATAATATGCCCCCACATTAGGTTCATCAACAGCACCAGCGTTAATCATTTCCAGAACTTTCCCTCCAAAAAAGTGCTTGTCTTTGCTACCAAACAGAGCATTGGAATGGGAGCTGCGCAGATGCTCCAGGCAATACCAGTACACTTGAGCCAGAACTCTCCATTACCCTTTTTTGGCCTTTCTGTTCACGAGCATCTTTTTCTGGTACTCTGGTAGGTCCACCTAAAGGGATCCACAAGAATTAAATGATTGTTTAGGAAAGAGACAGGTTATATCATGTAGCATGGATTTTTTTGGTAATACTATCTGTGCCCTGCTAGTGAAATCTCAGCCTCCTTTTTCTGTGTGTTGTTGACCAGACCACTTTTTTGGGATGATATTATTCTTGTCGCGTTTCTCATACCACCCTCTGCTTTCTTGCCATACAGGTCCCTGCTCCAAATGGGGGCTTCCAGGAAGTGGCCACAATCAGGGTATCTATCGTAGGGCCTGGTGTCAACTTCGATGAGAGCAAGAAAGTCTTGATCCGGCAAATCAACGATGGGATTTTGGTGCAAACCGACAAACCTATCTACCGACCAGGACAGAACGGTAAGACTGGAACCTGCTTCCTCCAACATGGACATTGCCCTGAATATGTGTTTTTGCTTACGCTGGAATGTTTAAAGTTGATGATTACATACGTGCATGTTACAGAGTCTTCCATAATATCCCCAAATAGCTTTAAATTGATTAGACCATCGATAAAAAAGTAATTCGCTAATAACATTAACTCTATTTGAGAATTTGGCATTAAACCTTTATAAAAATGTCTTAGATGGGATTGCTTCTGTATTATCTTTTTTTGTTTGCACCTTGGCTAAGAGGATAAAGTTGCAAAGATCAGGGGGTTTCAAAAGTCCTATTCAAAATCCAGTAGGATTTTATTCCTGACCACTAAAGTAAAGACAGCTGATAGGGTTGACTGAGAACTCTTGTGAAGAGATGAATCAATCAGTCAGGTAAGTCCAGTAAATATTTTATTTGTGAGGAACAGAAAAAACACCTTCAACTTGCCAGAGTCAAGACACCAGTCTCACATCCAACATTCCACTCAAGATCCCACCAAACATTCTAAAGGGAGAGACTAAGAGGGACAGAGAGGCGGGGGAGGAGGGAAGGACCAAGTGGAGAAAATCACAACAACTTGCCATGAACTTAGGACAGAATAGATCCTGTTTGTGAGCTTGGTGTAGATCTGTTTAGTGGAAATTAAATTATTAAAATTGGCTAAAAGACGTTTGAAAGGGTTCATTTTATTGGTATCTAGACTCTTAAGTTTGCAAAACAACATATATTTTCAACCAAAAACCCAACGTTATTGGCTCTGAAAACTACATTTCTGATCTGTGTTTTCAGGGTTTCTGAACTGGGCCATGCAGTTCTTGAATCGCAAAAAGCCAATTCGCTGGCAAACTTAAACAACTTTGTTCCAGCTGCCAGTACCTTTTGGATGTGGTTTGAAAACTGCAAGTGGTAAACTTCCTAAACAAAAAGTATTATGGGAAGCCTGTGGGATCAAGAGTGTCAAACCCTAAACTTGGGAGGTGGGAAGAATGAGAGGAGAAAAATCAGATGGGTGGAATATCCCCCTCATCAATTGCTCAACCCACCCATCGCAAAAGCAGTAACCTAAAAAGCAACGGCACAAAAAAGAAGGTGGCGATTATTATCCGCAGACTCATAAAAAGTGGGGAGGGGTTTAACGAGGTGAGTGCGATTGAAGATGTGGACACCTACAAATACCTTGGTGTTTGGTTGGCAGCAGGAGGTGCACTGCTCTGCACAGGGCCGAAATTAGCGCTGATGGAGCCCTGTGCGACAATTATTTTTGGCGCCCCCACATCCCATGACCACCTCTTCGCATTCTCCCGCTACTACCTGCAAAAGCGTCCCTTATATCTCCCATCATAAGATATTGCTAAACACAGCGCCCACCTGAGGTCAAAGCGCCCCCTCCACAGGTCAGCGCCCAGTGCGACCGCACCAGTCGCACTGCCCTAAAGCCGGCCCTGGCTCTGCACATTCTTGCCCAACAGGCGGTGGCAAATGTGAATTTTTAAAGTAAACATGTAGGAAAGTCCGAATTGTATTAAAGTCATGGAGGCGAGCATGGTCAGCGACTAGCTGCCGCCCCCCCCCCCCCAATTGACCACACCAACCCCCGGAAACATGAACATGAAACATGGTTATCTTTGGAAGGCGGGGGTCGCAAAACCCCCCCGGCCGTATTTATTAAGATATGAAAATAATAAAATTTTTAATAGCATGATAAACAATTTATACAAAAATCAGCAGGACATTAGATACAATATTGTCAACAAGTTTGAGAGACTAACCTTAACAGAAACTCTAATACAGATTGTTTCCTAACCGAATCTAACATCCTCATCTATATTTTTGTATACTACATTTCTGGCCATATGGCAAGGTCGCTAACCGGTGTCAGGTCCTACTAGCTGTGCCTCACCTAGAGATGTGCGCATGCGCAGCCGGGCCTGGTAATTACCCGGTCCACGCCATGAACTCCATTTACCCACTAAAGGAGGGCCCTTACTCTGCGCCATCCGGTGACGTCATGAGTATGCGCGCGCGGGGTGGCTACCAGCCAAAGGAAAGCGTGACTACTCCAACCCGCGCCCCTTTGAAACACCAATTACCTTGCCCCTGAAGTTCTAGGAGGTGCCAGTGACCCCTCCCCCTGGGCGGGAACCTCCATGGGATGATGCCCGCCCCCTCAGACCTTAAAAATAGCTGCTCACCGGTCATGACCTTACCGCATGCCCCATACCTAATAAATACAACGACCTATGGGAAAAAAGTCTAAAGGACAACTACTCTAACTAAATTACATCACGTATCAACGTATCGCTACAAAGGGAGAAAAAGGCCTCACACAATCAGAACAACAAAACACATTTCAGCACATTTCACTAAAAAGGGGGAAAATTCCTAAAGAAAGCAGCATTAGAAAATATACAAACCACATAAAAGCTTGCTAACGCATGGAAAAATTATAACAATGACCCAGCAAAATGCATCTACATCAACTAGTACAGCATCAACCATATAGTTCCAGGGATGGTGGGAGGGAAAACAAGAAGCCCCGAGCGCGGGGCACAACACGCTGTGGGGGAGCGTCCAGAGAACAAGAGGGTCTCTTGGGCGCTCCCCGCTTCTTTATCCACAAGGGGCCAGGTGGGGGCGGTTACGCCCCCACCCAGCCCCTCCTGCGGCCCGCCCCCCTGACCCGGAAGTCCTACACTGACGTCCGGGTCAGTAAGGGCGCCAACCAATCGGTGGCGAGGCGTACATAACGTTTATAACACTCAGATGTCCATCTCCCAATACTCTTCACATTTTCAGCTGAGAGACCCCTCAGTTGCCGCCCCTATCCTAAAGGAGTGGGTGCCGAATTCTTTGGGATCCAAACCTGCCTGTCTGACTGTCAGCTCCAGGACCCGCCTAAACTGGTACCTAGTTAGTGGTGTCCCATCGGCGTGACACAACAGTGCACCCCCCGCCGTGCCCCCCCGTTGCCTGTGTAAAACCTCCACATGAGAGACCGGGCAGCAAGGGTTGACCCGGGCCCGGTGGAGCACTATGGTGTGACCCCGAGATTCCTGGTCAGTTTTGGACCTCTGAATTGTCACCCACATAGTATCCTCTCTGATCTTGACACTAGACCACTGCAGGCCGCCCAGCTTATCCCCTTTTGATCCTGCCACTAGTTCACCAATCCTCAGGGCCCCATAAAAAGCCAGGGAAAATGCAGCTTTGAACAAAAGCACCTCCCACTCTGAGCTACAGACCTCGTGCAATGCCCCCAGCAATGCTGCCAGCCGGGCCAATCCTATGGGCCTTCTCACATCTACAGAGTGTCCCTGTAACCGGTGCCATCCCCTCAAAGCCTTGCGCACTATAAAGGTATTAGTGGGGTCTCGCATGCCTTTAGCTTGCGCAAAGAAGGAGATCGCTGCCCTATGCCTGCTTGCTGCTGCCACTGTGCGCCCTTCCCTGTGCATCTATTCCAAATAGGCCGTAAAACTGGCCTCCTGTGCCCACTTAGCCTCCCATTCTTGACCCAAGAAAACGCGGTAAGACAAAAACGCCCCTTCGTAGGCTGTCTTGGCCCTGGGGGCAAAACTAGCAACCATGAGGTCCTGTAGTCTGGGGCACCAATCTGCCAAAGTACTGCCGGGAAGTGTGCTGGCGAGGGGTCTGCTGCAGGAAGGTGTTCCCTGAAGACCTGCATTTTAAAACGAGAAAGGGAATCAGCTGCATTGTTGAGGATGCCTGGGACATGCTTGGCTCTGAAAACTACATTCCATTTTAAGCATTGCAGCACAATCTCTTTTATCAGGCGCAATATAAACGGACAGCGAGCCCCCTGTTGGTTTATACATTCTACCACTGTCATGTTATCCGACCAGAACACTACTGATTGGTTACATAGGTGCTCTGGCCAGACCTTCAATGCCACCCACACTGGGAAGAGTTCCAGGAAGCCAATGTTGGTGGTCAGTCCCCACGCTCTCCATTCTTCCGGCCACCGCTGGGCGACCCATTTGTTCCCGAGAATGGCACCAAAGCCCACACTACCAGCAGCGTCTGTCCACAGACCCAACTCTGCTGATGTAGTAGGGGACCTGACCACACTACCCTGCCATTAAAGTCCTCCAGGAATGCCATCCATATACGCATATCCTGGCGAACCTCAGATGACAGCCTAGTGCGGTGATGTTTCTCCCGCAATCCCTTCATAGCCTGCGCAATAGAGCGTGAGAATGGGCGGGCCATTGGGATGACCCGTAGTGCAAAGTTCAGTTGCCCGACCACTTCCTGCAGCTGCTGCAAGGAAACCTTGTTTTTACATAGGCATTGATGCAGAGCTGCCCTAAACTTAGACACCTTATCCCTGGGTAACCTGAAGCATCCCTCAACTGAGTCAATTTCGATACCAAGGAATTCCAGGCAAGTGGCTGGTCCAACCGTCTTCCCTGGTGCCAGCGGGACCCCAAAAGCCCGCATGAGCACGCAAAATTCCTGCAATGCCCAAGCGCACTCCTGAGAGTCCGCCGCACCTAAGAAAAGGAAATCGTCCAAGTAATGCATGACCTGTTGATGGCCCGTCGCCTGTCTCATAGCCCATTCTAAGAATGAGCTGAATGTCTCGAAGTATGCACACGATATAGAGCAGCCCATGGGCATACATTTGTCCATGTAAAACTTGCCCTCAAAAGTGAAACCTAAGAGGTGGTGATCCATCGGATGTACTGGGAGAAGCCGGAAAGCAGATTCAATGTCAGACTTTGCCATTAATGCTCCTGTTCCCAGAGCACGCAATAAATCAACCGCCTGGTCGAATGAGGCATACCTCACACTACATATCCCTTCATCAATCGCATCGTTCAAGGATGCCCCCCTCGGGGCTGATAGGTTGTGGATCAATCTAAATTGGCCTTTCTCTTTTTTGGGTACTACCCCAAGAGGTGAACACACAAAATTGGGGACAGGCACCTCCTGAAAGGGGCCATCTATCCTCCCTAGCGACAGTTCTTTGGAAATCTTAGCGGCCACCACCTCTGGGTTCTGTACTACTGACAGTTGATTCTTGCAGTGTGGGCTACCTGTGTACCCCATCGCCGGGATCCTAAAACCTTGTGAAAAACCTTCCTGAAGTAGAGTGGCCGCTGTGCGATCAGGGTATCTATTCAACCAAGGGATGATTGTAAAAACGTCTATTGGCGTAGGGGGGGCCGGCTTGTCTGAATTACTCTGGCTTCCCCCTTCCCCTGTGACCGTGGTTACCTTGCTTGTTCGTGCACGTTGTCTCGGGGTGGGACGGGTGACCACAGATTGCACATGCATGTCTAAATCTACAGGTGCCCTGGGCCCTTGTGCAAGAGCGCTTATTAACGTCCCAACATACCCCTTTTCTGTCTGATCCACCCGCCCTATTCTTCCCCGGGACCTCACTCCCTTGGTTTGACCGAAAGGGTTGTTGGGGTCTGGCGGAGAACACCCTGACTGCACTGGTAGCTTGAGTAGGGGCTGTGTCCCCTGAGAACGGCTTGTGCCAGGACATAGAATCCACCCTGTCCCACGTTAATGATGTATCAAATTCTTTGGCCTTCCTGAAATTAACATCATACTCCTTCCAGGCATCCCCAGTATATTGGTCGCTCCACCCCACAATCCTACTCATGTAGCAAGACATGGCTGCCTGCACATTTGGGGGGCGTTCAGCCGTGATAGCGGAAAGGACGGAAAACGCCCTGATCCAATTCTTCAAAGTCTCGTCTACCTTGAACCTGGAGCACTGTGCCCTCCATTCACTTGGATGCATCCATTCCTTTAATAACTTAGCCTGTTCATCTCCCTATTGTCTAACAACAAGGAAAAAATGTATACATACTTTCCCGCCCAAATCAATTCCTTCACTGCCTGTGACACATGTTGCCCCAAGTTTTCACTCCTGGATGGCACTACGCCGTCCCCCAAGAGGGGCAGCGCCACCTCCTTACCATTCACGGGCGCCTGTGCCGGTGGCACACTATCTCCATTCGGCTGGGCGGGACTGGAACCTGCAAGTGAAGAAGATACGGGCACCGCAGTACTATCAGCCGCCGTTGCAGCCTTAATCTTCTCTACCAATTTCACCGCTTCTGCCGCATGATCAGATGAGGCCAGACACACACCCCCTTTTCGCAGCCAAGGCAATAAGGCCGCTATCTGGGATTCCAACTCAACCGGGACCGGGTTACCAGCTGGCACATTTGGGACCCCAGGAGGAATATCTGATGGACCTGGCGTATTAGGCAATGGGGCAGGTGACGGTGACCCACTCGGGACTGGTACCGGCCCCACGGGCGCAGGGGGGGTAGGTGCTGCAGGTGGGGCCGGAGCTGCAGGGGGCACCGGTGCCACGAGCGCCGGGATTGCCGGGCAGAGGCGCAAGTGGAACTGGTATCACGGGTACAGGCAAACTAGGGACCGGTACTAAGGGTACAGGGGCTGGGGCACTGTACCTCGGCTTTTTGGCCTTGGATTTCTTAGGTGGTGTAACGAAATCCCCCCTTGGCAAGGGTGCCGTTCTCTCCCGCACTGGCCTACCTGATGGGCCTTGGGCGTCAGCAAACCTCTCATTTATGCGGGCCTCTAGTTCATCAACCTTCCCCAACTTTTTGTTAATTTGAGCCATTTCACGCATCATGGCCTGCATCATCGCCTCCATGGTAGACCCCATTTTACCACCCCTTTGCCCCGGCATGGTTCGCACGCCACTGCCCTACACTCCTAATGTTGGCTGACCGTGCACCTTATACCTTCACCAGCTGGAGGATGTACAGGGGGCTGTAAGCACCATGCAACAGCAACCGCAACGCCCCGGCTTATCCGGTTTGTCAGGGGTGAGTAAACTCTAACGTAGACCCACCCGGCGGCAACTAGGAGCTATGGAATGCTAGCCCCCTGCTCTCCTCTTACCGATAAATCCTGCGTGCACCCAGCCGGTATTGGATCAGCAACCACGTCTTACGTCCCTCTCTTTGAGCGAAGTGCAGCAATAGTGTTGTTAATTGCCTGGAATAGAAGATTATATCAACACCGTGGAATATAAGGCAGGACCAGAGTTCTGAACACAAAGGTTGAACTTATTGGAGGCTTGAACCCCCCTGTTAACCACCCACAAGGCTGCCTTCAATTTAACTCAATACAGTTGTAGCTTTGAATAAACCACCCCTTTTTTGTGATTTAAAAAACACCAAATTGTTAAATCACCAAATTGTACAATAGCCCTCCCTCAAACCAAAACAGTTAGCATTGAATAAAATAACCCCTTTCCTGTAATGTGAATTCACCGAATTGTTAAAAAACACAAAATTGCCAAATTCCACTAAGGGTCTCCCATCCAGGTCCTGCCCTGGTCGACCCTGCTTCGCTTCCTCCCCGTGTAAAGCTGCACTAAACCCAGCCCGCTTAGCTCTGGAGGATTGTGGCGCTGGGCGCGGAGAAAACAAAGCGTTAATGGGGCACTCCTAAAACCGAACGACAAACCTTCCCGCGCTAACTTGTGTGGCGGGAAATCCTCCTTACTGCCCAAAACAAAGCGACTGTTGCACCGCCGGTACTGCCCGGATCCGTGTGCTTACACAAGCGACCTTACTTTTAACCTGCACGCCAGTCTCTTTTAAATATAATGGCCGGCTGACACACAGATCCCCGATGCGGCGCCCACCCCGCAAAATACCTCAGTCTCGCTGAACCGACTGAAATGATCTCAGACCCGCTCCCCAGCCGCTCCGTATCCCGGTGACCTGGGCTCCAACGCGATGCCTCCGATGGACTCCACTCGCGATGCTGCCAAGATGCCAACGCTTAACTCGGCAGCCCTGGAACCAGCTCCCGGATCTCGAAGTCTGCAAAGAAAATAGAAAAAGTTAATAAAACAAGAAGCCCCGAGCGCGGGGCACAACACGCTGTGGGGGAGCGTCAGAGAACAAGAGGGTCTCTTGGGCGCTCCCCGCTTCTTTATCCACAAGGGGCCAGGTGGGGCGGTTACGCCCCCACCCAGCCCCTCCTGCGGCCCGCCCCCCTGACCCGGAAGTCCTACACTGACGTCCGGGTCAGTAAGGGCGCCAACCAATCGGTGGCGAGGCGTGCCCGGAAGGGCACGCCCCACCACTGGGAGGCACGGAGGGGGGAGGCGGTCGCCGCGCCGCCATGCGGGCGGGGGGGCCAAGAGCCCCCCCTTTTCATATTATGCTTTCTTTCTTGCGTTTAATTCAATAGCAGCCAGGTAATAATGGTTAACAGAAAGAAAAGAAAAATATATATACTATCAGACTTAGGTGATGGACTACAGATGGAGGCCACAAAGGTGTTGCATTAGATTCTCTATGGACAGTCCCTTTCATCGGTGTCCTTTCTCTTTCTTGCTGCTAGCAGTCAGTTGTTTAAGTTCTTTACGCTGTCATTACATCCGCAAACTCCTCCGGTATTGACCTAAAAATCATTAACATGGGTAATGACACTCATAGATAACTTGGGAACTTGGTTGGACAGGGCACAATCCATTTGCTACAGAAGAATGTTCCCATTAACGGAATGTGCTTCCCAAATTTGTCTAAAATGTTGCTTGCCTTTGCAACATCTGAAATAGAAGGCAACATTTCGGTTCAAATCTAAACAAGCAAAGAATGACCCATTAAAACACACAATTTGGTAAATAATAGGCATCCCTCAAGCAGGATGGCACAGCTAGTGGAATATTGTATGTTATATTATGTTATGTTAAAAGGACTTATAGAGCGCATAGCTGCCCCAGCGACAGGGCTTCCCAGCACTATACAATAAACAGATGATACAGCTACAGCTACAGGGGGAATCAGAGTGCCTCTTCATAGAAACAAACTAGACTGTAAATAGCCATGTCTTAAGTAGTTTTCTGAAGCTGAGATGGTTTTGAGTTCTCCATTGATATAGAGGTAGTTTGTTCTATTAACACCTTACATGCTCGTGACGAGCTCAGCGCGTCATGAGGCACGGCGCTCCTGTGCTCATGACGAGCTGAGCTCGTCATGAGCCGTGGTACACTCACACGCGGGGATATTTCCCCTGCTGTGCTGAACGTTCCACGAAAAAGGGTGTGTCTGTGACGAGCTGAGCTCGTCATGAGGCACGGCGCTCCTGTGCTCATGACGAGCTGAGCTCGTCATGAGCCGTGGAACGCTCACACGCGGGGATAATTCCCCTGCTGTGCTGAGCGTTCCACGCAAAAGGGTGCGGCCGTGACGAGCTGAGCTCGTCATGAGCACAGGAACACTGTGCCTCATGACGAGCTGAGCTCGTCATGAGCATGGGGGCGCTGTGCGTGCCCCCCGCCCCCCAGCACAGCGGGGGAATTACCCCCGCAGCGAAGGGGTTAAGCCGGGCCTTGGCTCGAAAAAAGGGCCCTCATAACCTTTTCTTTGATCTGAAGAACAAAGGCTAGTTTGAGATCAGCCGAGCGAAGTGACCTTGTTTGAGAGTATGGTAGGAGGACTCCGGCAAGAATGGGAGCTCCGTGCGAAGGCATAATCTTATGTGCTATGTACATAGCTTTAAACTGTACACGTTTCTCTATGGGGAGACAATGGAGTTTATGGAGGAGCCAGAGGCTGGACAGATTTTGCGAAGAGAGAAAAGCAGTCTGACTGATACATTTTAGACAATCTGGAGCCTTTTTGTAACTGATTTATTGATGCTCAAGCACAGAACATTGCAATAATCCAGATGAGGCGAGATTAGCGATCGGATTATCGTCTGCCGGATTGCAGGGTCCATAACAACAATGATAGGTTTAAATCCTCTCAAAAGACCAAAGCAGGTGCCCACTAGTGATCTGAGTTGGGTCTCACAGGAGAGAGTATCATCCATGCATATACCTATGGGGCAAATGTACAAGAAAATGCAGGAGCGCGGTGTTACGCCAAATTTGGCAATGCCGCCCTCAGACGTTTTCAAAACGCAGGGATGAGCCATATTTACAAAGATATGGCACACCCCCTGTGTTTCTCCTCATGCTGGTGCTAAAAAAGCAGCCTAGCGCCAGAGCATGCACCCTGCCACCAGGTGGCAAGGGTGCCTGAGCTGCAGGGGTGATTGTTTATGTGCAGGAAGGGACGCCTTCCCGCACATAAACAATCAATAATGACGATTTGCTCTTTCGATGTGTGCTTCTGCAGCACACATAGAAAGAGCAAAAACATAATGTCTCCTGTATCACCATTCTAAGACCACGTTTTCCCTTGTCTTTGTTTTTGGCACTGGCCCAGCCTTGTAAATATGGAGCAGCATCAAAAAGCAATGGGTGTTGCGGTGGAACTCCCAATGTGATACCCATTGCATGCCCCTTTACCGCAAAGGACTGCGGCAGAAAGGGACATATTTACAAGGTAGCATTAAGCCACGTTAAGGGGCTTAGCGCCACCTTGTAGATATGGGGATTGGCGTTATGCCACTAGAGCGTCAGAAAAAGTGATGCTCCAATGGCGACAGGTGCTTCCGAATATGCCCCTAAATTCTTTATGACCCGTTTGGACTTGGGAGGAGGCCCAAGGCCTCCCGGCCACCAGTGGTCCCCCCAAGTCTGGCTGGGCTTTCCCAGCAGGAGTACTTCTGTACTGCTAGTGTTTTAACTTTAGGAAATTACTATTTATCCAACCACAGACAGCAAGCATGAACTTCTGGAAATCGACGATATCTTGTGTTGCATCAGCTGAGAGCAAAAAAATTAATCGGGTAAAATCAGCGTAAGAAAACAGTGAGATCCCAAACGATTTCACAACCTGAGCTAGTGGCTGAACATAAATGTTAAATAAAATAAGGCTCAGCGAGGAGCCCTGGTGGACGCCATGTTTCAGGATTTGCTGACGCGATAAGAACAGAGAGAATATTACGTGGAAACAGCGAATACTGCACTGAATGTCCTGGAGGCACGAGAGATCTGAGCAAATAATCTTCCTGCGCCCCCAACATTGAAATTACTGATAAAACAAGTAAAATAATTTTAAGGGAGAAGGATGCGCAGGAACTAAAAGGAAACCGTGCATAGCACTATGGCATTAATGCTATATGAACCAGGTGTTCTCCCGGTCTATCTTTCATCTCTTCTCAAAAACTAAGGGGCATATTATCAAGAACAGGCGATAAAATTATCGCGGCTTTATCGGCAGGAAACTGCCGCTAAAGCGGCGATAATGATCTTGATAATATGCCCTTGTGAAGGTTAACACCAGAACCTGGGCTTCTATGGGAATTCACAAATGCATATTATCAAGCCCATTATCGCTGCTTTAGCGTCATTTTCCTGCCGATAAAGCGGCGATAATTTTATCGCCTGTTCTTGATAATATGGCGCCTAAATTACAAAATTTAATAGAAATGGATATATGTCCTACATTGCTAACATCTATGTCCCAATGGGGAAAGACCCACAATTGTGGTCAGACAACTCTCACGACCTCCCTGATAACATTGGTCTTGTCTTGGGTGAGGACTTCAACCTCCTACTTGACACTGCCCTAGACATTGCCTTAGATACATTATCATCCTGCATTTACAATCCAAACAAATCTCACAGGCTGATGAAACATCTTCTCAAATCACTTAACCTGACATCTCCTGGCATCTCCACAGTCGCAGAGGAAGTAAATTCATATTCTACTCACAAGGCCACAACACCTTTACAAGAATTGACTATATACTGACCAATAAGTACATGACTTCCTGGGCTATCAACCCCAAGATTGAAATAATCCTAATTTCTGACCATGCATGCAAATCATTAGATTTGAACATCACCAACAATGCACCTACTGAATAAATCTGGAGAAGGAATTAGGAAATGCTAGACGATGAGGATAAAAAAGAGCTAGGGCCATATGTATCAAGCAAAATTACATTCGCAAACGCCGAAATTCGCAGCATTTCGGCGTTTGCGAATGCAATTGTGCCAAATGGTATGTATTAAGGCAAAATAAGGAATCGCAAAATGTGCGATTCCTTATTTTGCGATTGCATTTAAGGAATCGCAAATTTTGCGATTCCTTAAATGCAATGTAAGAAGCACCAAAAAAGTGCAATTTGGCCTTAAGGAATCACAAATTACCACCAACTTCAAGTTGGTGGTAATTTGCGATTTCCTTGAAAAATGCACTTTTTTGCATTTTTCAAAGAGCAAGGTGAAGCACATACATGCCCTTAGGGCATGTTTGTGCGCCACATGTGCATCCATGCTTATTTCTGGGGTGCAACAGGGTGTCTTGTTGACACCCCTGCACCCTTGAAATTGCATTCTCAATTTGCGATCCGCTAATTGCTAATCGCAAATTGAGAATATCTTCCCAGTCATTCCTATGGGCCTCTAGGCCCATGGGAATGAATGGGGAGGTATTCCTTAATTGTGAATCGCAATTTGCGATACGCAATTAAGGCATATGTAGGATTCGCAAAATGTTTTGCAAATCCTACATACATAGCATTTTGAGATTCTCAAATAGCGACTCGCAAAAAATCGCTATTTGAGAATCGCAAAATGACTTTTTGATACCTATGGCCCCTAATCATTTCCACAATTAATCGCTTCTTTGAAGAACATTCTTCTGACCATTTATCCCCTAAAATTCTTTGGAATGCCATGAAGGCCACCTCACAACGGTTAATGATTGGATTCATGTCCAAGAAAACCAAAATGCTGAATACCAAACTCAAGTCTTTATAGGCAGAGATTGGGAAACAAGAAAAAGACTTAGTACACACCAGAGACAAAGAGCTTTTATTTAAATTGAAACAATTGAAGTACAAATTTACCAAGATTCTAAGCGAGGGGTCACATACTTAGGTAAATAACATAAAAGCAGAAAATGTAATAGAACATTATGAAGTGGGAAGGATACTGACTAACTGTCTCTAAGCTAAGAATATAAAGATGAATGCATATTGCAGAAATCATAGACATAACAGGTAATAAATAGGGAATTTAACAAAGAGATCCAGATTTCAGAAATTTCCAAAGCTATCCTGCTATTAAAAGGTAGGAAAGCCCCAGGGCCAGATTGCTTTCTCGTGGCATTTTACAACACACCTTACTCCCTCACATACGAATACTTTAATCCCCCTTCAGCACCTTCAGCATCTCCAGGTAAATCAAAGCTACAGCTTCAGAGGCCAGGCTCTAGTACTCCTTAAAGAAGGGTAAGACCCAGTTGATCCAAAAAACTACAGACCAATATCATTACTCAACATAGATTGTAAAATCTATGCAAAAATATTATCTTTAGGAATAGGAAAAATCCTCCCCAACATTATTCACATTTCTCAATCAGGTTTCAGGAAAATATGCTTCTGATAATATCACACTGTTTGCTCATGTCCGTGCAATAGAGCGCCTTGCCGCTTTTGGTCACGGTTAGAAGCTGAAAGGCTGTCTCATTGCAAGGCGCTTTGGCAATTTGCGAAGAATAAACATTATGAAGATTCATTGATCAAAATATTTTTTCTGTATTCTATAAGAAATGGATAGACTATGATTTAAAAAACAGGTTTGGATGTTTATGAAAAATGTTTTTTGTTATGATTCCATCACCTCCTAATTGCATCTACTGTTGGTGGTTATGTGCCTCTTAGTCCGCCCACACCTGTTCGTAGAAATAGAAGAAATTCTAAACCTTTAGTCTTTATAAACACACTGACTACATTATACTTACGGGGCCCACACTCACTCAATACTCAAACAAGCATTGGCAATGCCAGTTGGTCTGGCTTATGAATGAAACAGTCTTTAGTGTCACCGATAGGTGTAGCCGCTCAAAAAGTCACCATGCACACATTGTGCCAGTCAAATTTGCACTTGTGCTTCCGTGTATCAATCCTCCGACTCATCCCTCCAATCACAATCTTATTCAAACTCAATAAAACACACTCAAACTCAACAACATGTGCAAGATAAATTAAAAGAAAACAAGTGGAAACAAGAGAACATGCTGCCTTTTAAATATGACTGGTATATGTTTAGAATAACAAACCTAAATCTAGCAGCAGATGTCTGTCTTGCAAAGGTATTGTAAATAGTCTACTGTTTAAAGGTTCAAGCACAGTTGACACATTTGGAGCCAACATGTTGGCCATCTTGCAATGGCAAAACATTTATACACTATGGACAACAGAATTCCACCATGATCACCTGCTATAGAGGAAGTGGCCCTCTGCAGATGAAATGAGTGGCAAACAATCAACCCAATAGCACTGCCTGGAAAGTTATAGCATTCTCTTCAGAAGCAATCAAATAAAATCTTTTGCGGTCCAACCAGCCATGATACTGAAGCTCATTCATTCTCAGACAGACAGATGATGGCAGTGGATAACTAAGGTGGCCAGCACATCCGTTATGTTTGCATATGAGCTAAGTAGTAACTGATTCTTTCAAGGCGTGCTCTATGTCTTTGTACCATGCCACCCACAGTACTACACAACATACATAGAATCCTACATATACATACATACAAAATGAAACATAGACAGAGCACAGTAAAAATAGGTATATAGCTGGCTATCCACAGTCAGCAGAAATATTTAATACACAAAACAAATCAACACTTTATCCAGCAAGCGATCTTTGCCACAGTTGTTAAATTGTTTACAACATTGGTTCAGCCACAGCCGACACGTGTTTCGACGCCATTCACGACTTTTTCAAGGCTCCTGGGTAAAGTAGCATTTGACTTGAGAATCATGTTTATTCAAATGAACCACGCACAAGGTCTCGATAACGGTTGTCCAGATCCCTGATATAGCTTCCAAATTGCACATTGGTATTCTCAGTTCAACTTGTATTGTTCCCCGAGAAGTGATAGGAAAGTTGTTTCAAGTACGACAAAGTATATGTCTCCTTCTTGTATTGCCAGTTCGATCCCCCCAACTGGTTTAAAGTTGCCAGCAAGGACGTCGTTCCACCCTCTATATCCCGTCGCAGTTCTAAGGTGTAAAGAGCTCAAGTATTTGCTCTCCAGTCCACCAAAGCTAGAGAAGCATGTGGTGTTATTCATTCTCAGGTGGCTGTACATATGTGATCAGAAAATTCATAACTCCCAGGCCAAAAAAGCTAATGACTGCTGCTTACTGAACCATTACCCAATGCAGTTCGCTGTCATGGATGGAAGAAGAGTTTATATGGCCAATGGCAGAACACAATGACCCAAAGGCCCTCTGATGTATAAGGTATATATTTATATGCATGCATGTATGCATTATTTAATGTTTTTTTGTTACAAGAAAGATCCAGACAGGCATCTAAGAAAAGATTCTTGTAAGAATTATTACCGTGTAAATCTTTGCCCCCTAGGTTTAGTCAGGGGCTGTAACTAACACCAAAATCATTCACTAAAAAACAATATGACATTTTGTGTAACAATGTACAAACCTATGGGCTTTAACACAGATAAATAACATCCACTCTCAAATGCCTATTAATTTTAACATATGGATTTGACAATCAGCATGTCAAGCTTAATGTATCTATCACATATTTTCATAATAGACATACTAGACCTATGGCAACAGAAATAGTTTTACTAGTAAATCAGACGTGTATCTGTCATTAATGGATTATCACCGTAAACAACTGAGACTTTCTATATTGAACATAAGCTTACCCACAAGGAAACCATCAGGAAAACAGTCATAAAATTAAAATAGTGTACGGAATTACAAAAACAGCTTTTTGTCAATTTTTTCTTAGGTCTCAAAGTCCTCAAATGATTAGGCAACCCTGTGCTTGGATTAAAGACACTTGTAATATATATATAGTTTGGACCTACATAATTTATTTAGTTTTTCCTGTAAAATCTCTTCCCTCAATATGTATATACACCCATTCACCTTCCTTCACTTGGGCACTTCATTCACTATATATAAAGATGTCACCTGTGTCGTTTCGTCGTATGAATAACTAGACAGCCCTTACATGCAATTGTGACTATTTTCACTATTCTTGATGAAAAGAAAAAGTAAAAAACGGAGTGTGATATTGTCAGAAATTGTTTCTTGTGTTCCTTGTGTATCAAAGATTTGGGGCCGTATGTATCAAGTAAATTCGCATTCGCAAACGCCGAAATTCGCAGAATGCGAATGGGAATTTGCCAAATGGTATGTATTAAGGAAAATCTGGTGCAAAACAAGGAATAGCAAAATTTGCGATTCCTTTTTTTGCAATTGCATTTAAGGAATCGCAAATTTTGTGATTCCTTAAATGCAATGTATGAAGCAAAAAAAAATGTTAATTATCCTTAAGGAATCGCAAATTACCACCAACTTCAAGTTGGTGGTAATTTGCGAATTTCTTGAAAAATGCATATTTTTGCGTTTCTCAAGGTGCCATGTGATGCACATACATGCCCTTAGGGCATGTATGTGGGCCACATGTGCACCCATGCTTATTTCAGGGGTGCAACAGGGTGTCCTTTGAACACCCCTGCACCCTTGAAATTATTCTCAATTTGCGATTCTCAAATTGGGAATCGCAAATTGAGAATACTTTCCCATTCATTCCTATAGGCCTCCTGGCCCATAGAAATGAATGGGAGGGTATTCCTTAATTGCGATTCGCAATTTGCGAATCGCAATTAAGGAATACTAAGAATTCACAAATAAATTGCAAATTTGTACATACATCCCTATTTGCGATTCTGAAATAGCGGTTTATAAAAAATCGCTATTCAGAATCGCAAATCAGGTTGATGATACATATGGCCCTTGTTGATTTTACAAAGATTTGTTGACATTACAAATGTTCTGATTTGTAAAGAAATTTTCTTACCCGGCAGAAACAATTGTTTTCCATGATAAGTCCCTCTCTCAGCAGGACTCTGAATGTTATTTTATGTTGATCACAAAAGTTCAGGTGACGGTTGCTCTGTCAAGACAGACCTAAAAATACACATAGGTTATTAGACTGAGCTCCACCCATCTGTGCTGCAGCAAGAGAAAAAACATAAATTATCTAGTTATCTAAAACACTTTACTAGCATTACAGTGGCTTGTGTGCTACTGAAAATGTCCAAGCTTAGGAAGCTGGATAAATAAACAAAATGATCACAGCTGTGTGGAGGGCTAGAGATTTTTGATGGAAGCACAAAACTTCTGCCCAGTCAAAATAGGACTCCTGACTCGCGACATGTGGTGGAGTCAAAGCCAATCTCCTGGTGATTCTCACCTAGTTGTGGTGCGACAGCTGTGCTGTCAAGCCAGAAGGTAAAACGCTTAGTTAACCCGTTTACCGCGGCGGCAATTCCGCTGCGGTGCGGGCGCTCTCTTGCGCGGGCGGGGCCGCGTCAGCCAAAGGACATGCGCAGCACTACCAAGGTAGTACTCGCGACGGCTGTTGGCCGACGGAAGCACTTAAGGCGTTAAAGGATTGTCAAATCTTGAACAATGTTTTCCCCAAAAACTAAGGGGGATCTCTTATGTCCTTATTATTGGTAAACACTAATATAAAATTGGATGCACACAATCAGAGATTTAGCACAGAGGGATGGAGACGACTTTAACATCACTAAGCTAGCAGATGAATAAAACCTTTCTGATATGGATTTATATAAATTGATAACAATCACTGTTACACTGGGTAAATTAAATAGTCCTCAAGCCCTGTACTGCATTACAATTTTGGATAAAATATCAGAACATGACCATGTTGGAAGTAGGTGTTATGCAATTTTCAAGAAAGTAAACATGAATCTAAACTCAGATTGTGTTTCATTGTAAACTCTTGGCTTTTTCTCAGTTTAGTAGTAGTAAAGTTAGGACTCCTAAGTTTAGGACTCCTAAACCGAGAAAAATCCTAACTTTAAGACTTTCGGTATTCACAGAAGGCGTTTAGGAGTCCTAAAGTTAGGAGTCCTAACTTCTGTGAATACTGAAATGAGTAAGTACCAAAATTGTAGTAAGCTTAGGATTTTGTCTTAAATTAGTACTGTGAATCGGGCCCATAATCTCTTTCCTTTCTTTTCTGATTTGCACTCCACTTTTTGGGCTTCTGTCCTCTGTATCTACCCTTCCCTTCAAATTCTTTCATCGTCCTTTCCTAATATCAGTATATCTGTTTATACTGCACCCGTGATAACAACGTCTCTTAGCAATACTTAGGCAGTCTCATAAGTTACTTATTATGTCATTCTCTAATATATCTTCATGGTTTTATATGTTCCTGATCGACTGTACTGCTAGGTTTTCCATACCAATGCTCCTTTAAAAAAAATCTGTAAAACCTTTTGAATGCTTTATCCATTTTAAAGAGTTGATTTTAAAAATACCACTCCTTCAAGGGATCTACAGTTTTCCTCTATGTAATTGTTCAGGGGTCGAGTTACTACGTAATTCAACTCTCCCCGCAAAGCCGTTCATTCAGGGATGGCTCCTCCATTTGAGTGGGGGAGTGTTGCACTACAAGCCCCTGGGCTGAAACATAAAACAGTGATAAATTTTATTTATTACCCATTTATTTTTCATCAACCCGACCCGAACTAAGGGGCCGAATACGAAACGGCCCGTAAAGTTTCAGAACCCAGGTCGTAACCTTTAGGGTCACATCTTAATCGGCTGCTCAGATTCCTTTCCGACTGCCTTATTATGTTGGAGGCGGTGAGAAAGGAAACCTGTCGGTCAAACTCTATTCAGGAGATTAGCTGGATCCAGCCACCATGCCAGTTCCTACCTCCTCTTCTCTGACAGAATCCTTATAGACATGTGGTGAGATACAGGAGATCAAGGGAGGAGAATGTATCGAGTTAGTTTGCTCAAACTGAACCATGACCAAGTTGCCAGGAAGAGTTGCTACCATGTCCCCCGGACTCTCATCCGCTCCGCCACTATCAAACGAGGAGTTTCCATTACCTCTGAATTTTCAACACCTTCCTTTTTGGTAGAGTAACCAATCCTTGGTCTGTAGGGAACCTGCCTCCTATAAAAGACTAATCTTGCTCTGGGACCAACTGAGACTTCTTGTTATTTATGGTAAATCTATGACTTGTCAGCATATTCAGAACCTTGGGCACATGCATTAGCTGCAGAGATTCTGTGAGGACGAGACAATCGTCCAAATAAAGTTGGACATATATCCGCTGCTGGGGAAGTAAGGCCATCAACAGCGCCAACATCTTTGTGAACACCTTTGTGATCACACAAGGGGAAGAATTTAGCTCAAACTGTAGGACTTTGAAATGGAAGTGAGAGTCTTTTACAGCAAATCCCAGAAATGTTTGATGAGCCGGATGGAAATGCACATGCAAGTAAGCACCCTGTAGATCTACTGTAGCCAGAAAGTCTTTGTTTGATTACAGCAGAATGACCTCCTGCAAAGTGAGCATTAGAAAATGTATAATCCTTACTCAGTAGTTAACCCTCTCCAGATCTAATACTGGTCTGAACTCCCCCAAAAACTTCTTGACCAGAAAGAAAATAGATGATCCACCCTGACTCCACTCCTTCTAGGACAGAGGAATGGCTGCCCTTGTTGGTATTTCTGATGAAATTCCTAACTGAAAGGCCTCGCTCCTGTGTAGATCTTTGGGGACAGGAGCAGGGCTGCACCCTGTATTGGGTGGTACTAAGTCAAACTCTATAACATAACTGTTCTTGATCAGATTCCAAGTCCGTCAGATAGAATTCATAGGCATGCTTTATCGTATGCCTCTTGTATGAATATAAAACCTATTTTGTGAAGCATATTCATAAGTAGCCACATGGTCGCCCATTCTATTTTTAGGAGGTCTCTGCTCTGCACTCCTAATGTTCCTAAATCCTTGGGCACTGCTTTGTCAATGATAGAAACCTCTGGGGGACTACAGCTGCACGTTGGTTTGAAGTTGGATTACTTCTTCAAATCTTTCTCATTGAAAGGATTTGCTTGGTGCCCCGGCATATCAAAAACGAAGCATCATCTTATTTTCTGGAAGTAATAGTGTGTATCAGTTCTCAGATGGTAGTGGTCATATCCTTAGCTGGTGACGAGTAATCTTCAGTTGCTGTATCATGCTGGACAGGTTGACAACTAAAGGTCTGATTACGAGGCTCGCGAAAGGCATCGCCGTCACTTTTTTGGAGGTCTTCCCACCTGCTGCCTTGATGGTCTGTCTGCCCAATTATGATACTGGCTGGAACTCGGCTACAAGACCACACCTAGACTGCCTCCAGTCCAGCTGAGATTCTTGCTACCACATCGACAGCGGTAAAGCCAGAGGTGGGTCTCGGTGGCAATCCCAATAAGCTTCCCACCTTCCAGATTTAGATCAGCCTTTCCAAGGAGCCGTTCTTGGCAGGGACACCGCCATGTGAAAGTCAGCCGAAAGGATAGAAGAGAGGTGAAAAGTCACCTTTTCTGGAGCTCCACTTCAGAATCTGTGTCGCACACCATTGTCCTGGTCCCTTCTGTGCTGTTGCCATTAGATCATGGTGCTCTGACACCCCATTGTTGCCAGAATCGAATGCAGGCTTCACTGTCTCTTCTCCTATATAGTGCATCGTAGCAGTTTGGTATACTTAACATGCAATAAAACATTCAGTACTCATCACCCACATATACATTACAACATATGGAGAAGTGTGGCTCAAATGGTTAGAGCGGCAGACCCTGATGCAGAGGTCTGGTCCGGGACCAGGGTTCAATACCTGCCTCGGTGGGTCTTGGGCTCAATTTCCTCAGACCTGATAATTCTCGCCTTGGTGCCTATTCTAATCATGGGTCCCACTCTGCAACTCTGGGCAATAGCTTGCTTAATCTCCACAACGGCCCCAACAGCGCTGGGATGCCTGGCTTCACCTTGGGGGTGCCCAGGAGTGGACATTTCACAGGGAAAAAGCCAGGAAGGGTTCCACAGCGGTATACGGACAGCGCCGGGACACTTCTGTTGGAGGTAGCTGTGCGCTTTACAAATGCTAGCATTTCATTTCATATATATACACAACATATATTTGTGTTTGATATACACGTCATAGTTATTTTTACAGCAGCGAAACGCCACTCCGCAGGGACACTGCCGCCAAGAGCTCACAAGCCCATCGGGAACATCGTAATGCGGTGAGCGGAAGACAGAAACCGCTTCCCACACCCTTTTGCTCGGCAGGGCTTTGAGCGTAGAATGTGCGTTCTCTATGGATGCCACCCCTGCCATCCTCTCAGGTTTCCCTGGCCAAGGAGCTGTGCGTAGCAATGAAAGGCCTTTTATCGTGTGCATACCTGCTAGCGTTTTAGAAGAGGAAAGTGGGAGATTTTGGAACAAAAGTCAGAGAATTGTATTTTCCCTATTGAATATTGACTTGTATTGAAGCAGATGCAATTTTAGATGGGAGACAGCTAACATAAAGACATTTTTGGCTTACAAAATTATGAGTATCCAGTCTGGATCAGGTCTGTTGGCATGTATGCTTGTGCTTAAAGCCAGGACGGCCATTTTGGGAGGTGAGCCTTAGAAGGAAACTGTTAGATGTTGAATTACATAGGACTTTATTAATGTACCCATGTCAATGTAATTAAGCATGGCTGTTCTGTATGGTATTCCATTCATATTACATATTACTTTCCCCATGTGGAATTTGCCTTTCCTGTTCCGCCCCTGCCTTCTTGTGTTTGGCCCTCCAAACCTTCTGGCTGGGGATTTCAAATGACCCTTGGTATGCTTCTGAGGGGATGCTCATGCTTTCAGATGTTTGCTTGGATTATGTCTTAACCCCTTTTATGCTCATGACGAGCCCAGCTCGTCATGGGTCACAGTGGAGCTGTGCTCATGACGAGCTGGGCGCGTCATAACTGCCGCCGCGCGCCCAAGCGCGATTGATTCCCCGCCTGTGCGGGAGAATTAATCAGTGGGCGGGGTCATGAGCACACCTCCACTGTGACTCATGACGAGTTGGGCTCGTCACGAGCACCGCGGCGCCGCTGCCCCCCTGCGCCGTGGGGAATTACCCCCGCCGCGAAGGGGTTAAATTAAACTGCTAATTTATATATTACCAGCACATCTTTGTTATTATAGTGGTGGGCGCTATTACAGGTACACAGCATTGTTTCCCATAGTTGTAATCCCCCAATCATCAGTGCCTGCATATCCTCACAGGCAGCAAGCAGCACTCCACAGATCCACCTTATATCACATTACATTACATTTGCCGCATCAAGGTACACTGTGATATGATTTTATCAGAACTGTGCCATCTCAGCGCTATCATCTACTTATGGGGTTTCCAAATGGCCAGTTTCATACCAGCATGGCAGGCATTTTAATATCTTGTCTGATACAAAAATTAGGAAAATCCTTTATAGCCAGTATTTTTCCCCCTTTTCAGTACATACTTTAAACAGTAAGGGCCCATTAGGATGTCGGCGGATCGACATCGCCATGCGGGCGGTGGCGATCCGCCCGACATCCTTGCCCGCCCGCCACCCATTTCCCCCTGCCATATTACTATGGCGGGGGGACCGCAGTGGACGGAAACACCGTCCGTCATTTTTCCGCCCCGGTCGCCTTGCAGCCGGGGCGGAAAAGGGTTTATATGGTGGCGGTGTCTATCAGACACCGCCAGCCATATTAGAATGGGCTTTGGAAGATGCCTTTCCGTGGTGCCAATGTCGCCACGGAAAGGCAGGCGGTCTTTACTTTGGGGGCCCCCTGCGGGCCCCCATGGTGAAGACGAGGTGGGGGTTGCACAGGGGGGTACCTGTGGTACCCCCCTGCATTTGCATACACAATGCGGCAGACACCGCGCGGTGCCTGCCGCTTTGTGTATGCAAATGCATACCATGCATTTTTAACATTGCGGGATGCGCCCGCCACTGTGGCGGGTGCATCCTAATCTCCCCCACGGGACCCCCGCCCTCATGACGGGCGGTTCCAATCCCCGGGAGGATGGCGGGCGGGCAAAGTCCGCCCGTCATCCTAATGACCCCCAAAATGTGAGAAGGAAAACACTTTAAAAAGTTCTCCATCTCCCTTAATGACCCCTGACTGATAATTGAAGTACACAAAGCCTGAAAGCCCATGTTAAAAATGGATACAGAAAATTTTATATACAGCTCAACTTACAAATCATATTTGGATCATTGCAGAATGTTAAAGCGTGAACAGATGGCGGGAATTTTTCTTTGGAAAAAGAGACAATCCTATCTTCTAAATATATCATAATAATAATATAATATATACATCTGCTTCCAGGTATTGTAACTCCTTCCTCAAGTTTTGGGATTGTAACTAATTTTACCTCGTGATATTATCCTGGTGCCACGCGTTAGCTCTACCGTTCATCGGGACGATGTCTTATTCTGTTTAGTTTATCTCGTATTTATCTGGTGAAAACGAAGGGATTGATTACCTGTTTGGTGGTAAAAACCATCAAACTTCTACATAGGATTAATACCAATTCCACTTGGTTTGGTAAATAATGTGTTAATTAATCCATAGAGAACTGAAACAGCCGGAGCAACACAGACAAGGAATTTGGGACACCCCAAAAGTCCCCCCACAACTCCTTCCTATGTTGGAGTGTGCAGATATTCAATGTGTGTGGATAAAGCCCCTTGAAACAAGACAAACAGAATCCACTGCCACTCTCTGATATCACTGAGTCGTTGTAGGACCCGGCACTTTCTGCAGGGTGACTCCAGATTTTAGCCATCCTTTAGTGACCCGTTTTTATTGTAATTGGGACCTTGTGCTCTTTTCCCCCGCGTACCAGTGGCAAAACTGCTTGTGCTCTCCCTTCCCAACATGGTAAAATTGGTAAACACTTGATTGGTCCATGTAATAGTCTCTAGTACATGGAATCATATGTACCCAGGGCCTATAAATTAAATGCTTCAAGTAAACTGCAGAACGCGTGCTAAAGAAAGGTGAAGAATTTGTGTTATTGAATGCAAAAAATACGCTTTCGTATCCCTCCAAAATGCCATTACCAACACACTCAGTCCAAAACTATTTCAAGGTAAAGCTTGAGTTATCACAGTGGTCACCGGTTCTTATGGTTTGGCGGCAGTGCTGTCACAATATGATAAAAGACAAGAATGGAATATAGCTTTTGCTTCTCAGACGTTGAATGCAATGGAACGTAGATATGCAGTCACCGAAGGGAGCTTTCGTCGTGTGTGGGCCATAAATCGTTTTAGACACTAAGGGCCTGATTTAAAGTTTAGTCGAGATGGGTTCTCCGGCGCAACTGCGACAGAGTACTCTCTCTGCCAAACCCTTGGTCCCCCCACAGGTGGACCTTCAGCACCTCAATGATGGAGCCTGCCCTGTTGCAGAAATAGTGCAGTGGTAGTACTGATTTGGCAGGCAGAGTTTTGGTGATTCGACCATCTGCCCTTTTTAGGTCTCGCGTAGTGAAGCAGCGCATTCGCTACTGCTTTGCAGTATACACTATAGCGTGAAAGCTTCGTGGAAGCTCTGCCCACTCTCCCCCAATCTTTTTGATTGGCTTAGATCTTAAATGCTGCCTTCTGATTGGTTTTAGGCTTGTTAGTCCCTCCTCCTGATGGCCATGTTGTTATTTGTAGCCTTCCATGGCTACTGGCCCCTTTACTGCAAACACTATTTTCTTCCCTGTCTTCCAACCGCACCCCTCCCGCAAGCCGTGACTTGTTTGCCCCTCCCTCTACCCCCCCCCCGCTCCTGTTTGTGCCTTTTTGCCGCCCGCAGTCCCGTTTCAACTGCAATAGTTCTTGCGTAAATGTGAGTCCTATTGCATGGCAAATGCTTGCTACAGTGGGTGTCAAATGGCAGTGTTCTCTGTTAGTCACAGCCGGGTAAACTGTTGCGGTAAGGGACAATGAAAAAGTTTAAATGACCTCCATACCATAGGAGACAATTCCTATGGTTTGGGGATCAATCGTTTTTGATTTATTAAAAACAAACTCCTGCTTTGGGAGTTTGGGTTTGTAAAACCAAAATCATGTTAAAAGTTTGTCAAACATTGAGTACCATCTGTCAAACTTTTAACACATTGGCAGGGATGGAATTGGGGGTTCCTGTCAATGACTAGAGATGTCTGCAGGGCCAGGGATAGCTCTAAATGCAGAGGAGGGAGACTCTTTCAAGGCAATGAAGTAGAAACTGCACTACACACTTTAAATCAAGCCCTATGTTTGAGACACCAAGTTGGTTGGTGGCCAACCCTTATTTGCTATCTTATCCCCACTGCCAGAATTGCTTGGTTGAGTTCCAAACGAAAATAGTACAACTTCAAAAAAAAACTTTGACCCAGGAAAAAGACATGTCACAGCAGACTGTTTATCTTGCCTTCTTGTGGCAGACAACTCTCCAAGTGGTTAGAACAAAGAAAACATTGGTGTCATCTCTGCCAAACAAGAAGTAAGTGATAATACAGATTGGGCTGTGACAGAAGAGGAATGGATGGAGGCTGCTCTCAATGACAATGGTCCAAAAATATAATAATAATGGTTAATCTTCCCAAAAATGATTGCTCAGATCCATGAATGTTTACGGCCATGTTGCAGAAGAGCTTTGCCTGGAAGGAAATCTGTTTAGGAGAAATGGTATATATATTACCCCAGTGGGAACAAGGCAAACAACTCTGAAGCATGGTCACCTGAGTTTTAATGCGCATTTCTGCATTACAAAAACATACTGAGGATGCACCTTTGGTGCCCTTGCATGGACTCAGAAACTGACAAATGAGTGAAGTCTGCATGAATTCCGACAAGAGTCCAAAAACTGGGTTTCTGTCTATGGCACCTGTTGAACCGCCATCTTTTCCATGCCAGAAAGTGGTTCTGGATATTTGAGGCTCGTTCTTTACCATGCAATCTTATATGCAATTTGATTTAGTATTAATTGACTACCATTTTAAATGACTGGAAGTTAAATTTGCGGAACATGTAAACGCAGAATCTGTCATCGATATTCTGTTAGATGCATGCTCTCAGGCTTTAGTCATTGACAATAGGAGGCAGTTCTGTTCTGAAGAAATGAAAAGTTTTTGGGGAGGAGTATAACATCAAACACATAACCTCAGCATTATATTGTCCAGAATGCCATGGTCAAATAAAGCATTTGAACATATATCTTAAAGACTGTTAAATAAGGCCTGTGTGAGGACCAGGCTTCAGCTCGAACCATCAGAAACAGGTTATAGGCTTATCCTAGCACACCATATGAAGGGTCTCATTATGATGGCGGTCATCGTTTTGGTCACGGGAATGTCCGACAGGGAGTCGGTGGTCCCGACAGCACAATTACAATATGATCGCCGTACATTACAATATGATCGCCGTACAGGCAGTCGTAGACATGCCTTTATCTATTGTAGCTTGTGCTGCGGACCGGAAAGGGCCTCAGCACAAGCCGCAATCGAACAAGGGATGTTGTCAAATATCCATGCACCGTGTGCCAACGGTGCCAGGCCACATGGTGCCTGGCATGTGCCACGTATGCCCCGTTGGCCCCATAACGAAGCTCACCAGGACTGGTGCCCTGCTAGGGGCCCCCAAAGTCCCTTTCCATCCTCCTTTACAAGCTGCTGGAACCACCTTGTAAAGGCTGAGGGAAAGAGACATCCTAATCTCTATGGCAGTTCCTCCGCAGGCACCGCCCCTTTGTAGGGATTAAGCTTCGACCGTTGCTCTGATGGGCTCCTTGAGCTGATCAGAGATGGCAGGGTTTCCCCCGGCCCAAATTACTCCAACTGCCGGCATTATAATCCTCTGAATGTCAGACGGACCGACACTGATGCCCTGCCGGCCCGACATCCTAATCGGGCAAATAGTCACTGCCACATCCATTTTTGCTAAGCTCAAGGAAAGGATTTCAGCTTCAGAGGTTTATCCTTGGTGGATAAATCAAGCTAATAACTTGAGGAAGTTCAGAGATCATGTCTATTCGAAACAACTAAGGGGCATATTACCAAGGTAGGCGAAATGAAATTATCGCCACTTTTGCAACCGTTTTTGGCCGCAAAGTGGAGATAATTTCATCGCCCTATTAGCAAGCTGTCGCTAACATCAGTTAGCGACATCTTTTAGGTGATAGCGATTGGTTTGGGGCCAATTTTGCATGTCAGCGATATTTATCGCTAATGACATGTAAAGTGGGCGTACACAACCTGTTAGCGACTGAAAGCAGTGGCTAACATCGCTATCGCCTATTATCAATGCAGGCGTAGCGATTAAAATATTCGCACTAAGCGCGAATAGCGCCAAATCCTAACGCCTGCTCAGACCACTTCTTAGCCTGTATATCCAATGGGAGGTGGATATTCAGGTTAAGTCCCTATTAGCGATAATGCCTGAATATTGCTGAATTTCCAGCGATATTCACGCATTTCGACGGATATTTTATCGCTTTGGAGATAAACGTTTCTAATAGCACGTTATCTCTGCGATAAAATCCGGCGATGCGTGGCGATAAAAAAAATGTCGCTAAGCTTATTTAGCGATAAATATCGCTAGTTGTTGATAATATGCCTCTAAGATCATAAGAGCTCTAAGGTATCAATATCAAATTACATCCAGAAACCATGAAAGAGATTAGGCTGATATACACAAACCACGGGTGGTACCAAAAGGCATTACTAATTTTGTCCATCTGAGGAAAGTTGCTAAATCAAAAAGTATAGTGAAATAATTTCAGATGGAAGCTGTTGAAACATGCAAAGAGTGGCAAAATGTGGTGGCAATGAAAATTCCAACATTAAGAATGACAGCACTGAGAATGGATTTGCGGATGATCATGGTAACTTCTTGATCAGGTTGAGTCAGTTTAAATGGCGTGATGTACCAATGACAATGTTAATTATTCGCTTTTTCAAGATATTTCTCCACAAACCTCAGGTATCAGCAGCCCAACTTCCAAAGCATGGACGATGGGGATTTGGTAGCATCCAGGAGCATTGGCCATGCTTGACTTTGCAAACCAAATCCAAGATTTGTAGAAGTGTTTTTTCATAGAGTGAAAGATGTGTTATATGTTGAATTCCATAAAACTATATTAATGTACCTATGTAGTTAGTGTTCTGTATTGTATACCCTTCATATTACATTTTACCTTTCCCGTGTGGACTCTCTGTTTCCTGTTTCTCCCCCCCCTTGTAGTGTTGGTGCGCTCCGAACCTTCTGCCCTGGGGATTCCAAACAAAAGTTTGCCTGCTCCTGAGGGGGTGCTGAGACCATGAGATTTTTTCTTGGACTCTCTCTTACGTTAAACTGCGAACTTAGATATGACCAGTGCAGTATCTTTGGTTATTATAGAAACCCATACCATGAGAATAAGAAATAGTAGTAGGACTCTTCATCTCAGATAGCAAATGCAGTAGGATTTGACTGATTTCATTATCTTCTTTGTGTTTTCCAGTGAAGTTCCGAATTGTTGCTCTGAAAGAAGATTTTGTCCCCTCGTATGAGACGGTAAGTGGTGCAGTCTGGCCAAGTGACAAATTGCAATTATTGGCATTTAAAGACGTGACCTTCACAGGTTTCAGCCAGCCGATGACCCCTGTAAATTTTCTAATCATCACTGCTTGGGGTAACCAGCTGAGTTCATATGGTATGAATGTATGACATTACAACGTGTACTGATACCACGCATGCCATTACAACGTGGGTATTACTACGCAAATGCCATTACAATGAACTACCATTACAAACTAAACTTTTACCACGCATATGCCTTTACTACGCATGCCATTACAACGCCAATCACGTCTGGTAAAGGGATAGACATGGTAAAAATGTTTATGGTAGGAAAAAAACAATAAATATATATGTGACAGCGTGTATATATATATATATATATATATATATATATATATATATATATATATATATATAAATATATATATGTTTATATACACTCATATTTGTATATGTATATATATATATATATTATAAATTCATTTTTTTAACCCCATACCCCCTTAAACCCTAAAATGACCCTTCCCACCCAGAAAACGAAACCCGCCCTGAACCCTAAAATCACCCTACCCACCCGAAAATATCCCCATACCCCCTCAAACCCTAAAATGACCCTTCTCACCCAAACCCACCCTGAACCCTAACATACAGGCGCACTTCTATTTCTCCAACCCAGCTGTATTGACATCCGGGTTTGAGAAAAGCCACAAACTACCCGGCAGTGTTTGAGCGGCAGAGCAGGCCGCACAGACCAATCCTGGTGCTGCTCTCCCAGCAGGAGAGCAGTGTCAGGATTGGCTGAGGAGCCGATGCCTTCCCAGAGACTGCTGGGAGAGGTCCAAGGCAGCCACAGGCTGCGGCGAAAGGTAGTTAAAAAAATTATTATTTTGCTTTCCCGTTTGCCAGCCCGTCCATTCGTCCCTCGCCCACCCAACCTCGTGTTGTGGCAGCCGCCACTGGAACAGATTAAAAGCTACAACAGAAGGAATGGAGATTAGAAGATGTATGTGGTGGAGGGAGGCAGGGGAAGGCTCCACCCTCGTTGGGGATGAGCTAATGGATCCACTGGAGCTAAAGAAAACAGTCATAGAGAAAGCAAATAGGTCTGACTGTGGCAAGCGGGTGCACTGATTTTTTTTTTGTTCTTGGAAGCATATGCTGTAGAATAAAAAGAATATTAAAAATAAACTATGCCACCACCAAAACATGGCGTCCATATGCTTATAGTTACATTTTGCTTTCAAAAGGAAATTAACCACTGTGTATAATTTTAACAAAATAGTGCAGTTGCTGACTAGCAGGCAGGGGTACTCAAAAGATGTGTCAAACCCTTTTTTAGTTTTAATATAAATCACACGAAAATATGATCATTATTGGCTCAAGGAAAAAAGTATTACTTGGTTTAAATAACAGTATCATGAGGTCCTAGTTTAAACACAAAAGGGTGACTTAAAAACAACCAGAGAGAAAAAAAGCATTGGTAACTTAAAGTCTAACTATCATTCATGGCATTGAATTGCCCATCTTTTTAGGGGGATATGCTAATGTGATTTGGGGTGAACAGTCATAATATCGAAAAAAAATTAATGGGACAGAATGTCCAGTTTTTTATATAGAATGGACAGAATATCGAATTGCAAAAATATAGTGGTGCAGAATATCGAAATTCAGGTAAGAAATATCGATTTCCATAATATCGAAGTTAGTAATATCGACAGTCATAATATAGTTGTTAAAAATATCCATTTTTTTATAGTGTTTTAGTGTTAGTATATGTGTTAAAAGTATGTATTATTTTTGTAATGTATGTTTGCATTTTTTTAAAGTAATGAATTTTATGTCACTTAATTTTTGCGTAATTTAAGTGTGGGAAGTAATTTAATTACAGTACATTAAATATTAATTTTCAGGAATTATTAATTATTTTTAATTTAATTTTGCGTTTTAGTTCTGTAGCGGGTTGTGGGTTTATAAGGGAATAGGGTGCAAAATAATTTAATTGTTATTAAGTAATTATTTATTTTTATTTATTGGTTTTGATAATTAATTGTTAATTAATTATTAATTGGTAATTACATTTTTATTAATTGGTAATTATTTTGTATTAAATGGTAATCAATTTTTATTAATTGATTAATTGATAATTATATTAATTATATTAATTTATTATTCAGAGAGGGTTGTGAGTTTATAGGGGAATAGGGTGGGAAGTAATTTAATTGTTATTAAGTAATTATTGAAAATATTTTTGTGTATTGATAAATAATTTTCTGTCAATTAATTATTAATTGGTAATTTGTTTTTATGACTTATACGTTTTTGGTATTGAAACAAACTACAACGATATTTTGGATTCGATATTTTTGTACTTACCTGTTTATAGATAGGAATTCGATATTCAGGCATTCTATATTTTTCATCGATATTTTGGCAGGTCGATATTTTGCTCCTTGATATTCTGTTAGTGATCCGTGATCTGGTTAATGCTTTAACTCAAAGTGAAAGAGAAGCTGGTGCTGAAGAAAATTGCCCCATTGCCCCATGATGTATGCAGTGGTGGGCAGAAGCAAAACTTGAATGACAGTCGAACAGACCAGTGAATAAACAGCGCGGACAAGAGGTCCTTGTATCTATTTATATATGCATGTATTCTTTAACTTAAGAATGTTATTGATTACCTGAGGCTGACATGACATCCCAAGCTGTCTATACACCAGGCCTACAAAAGAGGAGGAATTGGTCACAGTAGGGCAAATCTGTATTAAGATACGGGCCTGCCCAAGTTAATGTTCCATTGTAAACAGTTCAGGAGCTGTGAATCTAGATGTGCATTGGCCTCAGGTGCAGCTGGGCATGATGGGCGCTCACTATGTGAGTGACAGATTGAGTAAATCGCAAAAAATCTATCCGAAACACTGACGTTTTATGTTCTTCTTTTACTTAACAATGACAGTCACAGGTATAGAAATCCAAAACACTGCAGCCGACATGTGTTTCGTTCCCCCGGACTTTTTCAAGGCTGCAAAAGCATATTACTTAGGCATTATACATGTTGTTAAGATAGTTAGAGAATACCCAAATGGGTATCTATCAAAAGCCCTCTCCATGTAATAAAGCCGATTCAGAAAAGGGGGGGGGGGGAACAAGCCGGGCCGATGAGGCTGAAATGCCAGAAACCGGTCCCCGGTAGCTTGTCTCCTTTCTGGTGAAGAATTGGCTTGGTAGTTTGGTCTGCCCTGTTCCCATGATGCACTGGGCCAGGGACAGACTAATTTGCATATAGCCAGGTTCTGAGCTGGGATGGGGCAGTGAGATAAATAACGGTGATGGATCAAGCCCTGATCTTTGGACTGGGTAAGAGTGGTCTGCTTAATTCAGACACTCTGTTCATCACCACCCCCTTTTCTGTATCGTTTTTGCCCACTATAGGTGTGGCAGGGTATACTCAGACATGAGTCCCTTTCTCACTGCTCCATCAGGATTCAAGCAAGCCGGGCCGAAGAGGCTGAAATGCCAGAAACCGGTCCCCGGTAGCTTGTCTCCTTTCTGGTGAAGAATTGGCTTGGTAGTTTGGTCTGCCCTGTTCCCATGATGCACTGGGCCAGGGACAGACTAATTTGCATATAGCCAGGTTCTGAGCTGGGATGGGGCAGTGAGATAAATAACCGTGATGGATCAAGCCCTGATCTTTGGACTGGGTAAGAGTGGTCTGCTTAATTCAGACACTCTGTTCATCACCACCCCCTTTTCTGTATCGTTTTTGGCCACTATAGGTGTGGCAGGGTATACTCAGACATGAGTCCCTTTTTCACTGCTCCATCAGGATTCAAGCAAGCCGGGCCGAAGAGGCTGAAATGCCAGAAACCGGTCCCCGGTAGCTTGTCTCCTTTCTGGTGAAGAATTGGCTTGGTAGTTTGGTCTGCCCTGTTCCCATGATGCACTGGGCCAGGGACAGACTAATTTGCATATAGCCAGGTTCTGAGCTGGGATGGGGCAGTGAGATAAATAACGGTGATGGATCAAGCCCTGATCTTTGGACTGGGTAAGAGTGGTCTGCTTAATTCAGACACTCTGTTCATCACCACCCCCTTTTCAGTATCGTTTTTGGCCACTATAGGTGTGGCAGGGTATACTCAGACATGAGTCCCTTTCTCACTGCTCCATCAGGATTCAAGCAAGCCGGGCCGAAGAGGCTGAAATGCCAGAAACCGGTCCCCGGTAACTTGTCTCCTTTCTGGTGAAGAATTGGCTTGGTAGTTTGGTCTGCCCTGTTCCCATGATGCACTGGGCCAGGGACAGACTAATTTGCATATAGCCAGGTTCTGAGCTGGGATGGGGCAGTGAGATAAATAACGGTGATGGATCAAGCCCTGATCTTTGGACTGGGTAAGAGTGGTCTGCTTAATTCAGACACTCTGTTCATCACCACCCCCTTTTCTGTATCGTTTTTGCCCACTATAGGTGTGGCAGGGTATACTCAGACATGAGTCCCTTTCTCACTGCTCCATCAGGATTCAAGCAAGCCGGGCCGAAGAGGCTGAAATGCCAGAAACCGGTCCCCGGTAGCTTGTCTCCTTTCTGGTGAAGAATTGGCTTGGTAGTTTGGTCTGCCCTGTTCCCATGATGCACTGGGCCAGGGACAGACTAATTTGCATATAGCCAGGTTCTGAGCTGGGATGGGGCAGTGAGATAAATAACCGTGATGGATCAAGCCCTGATCTTTGGACTGGGTAAGAGTGGTCTGCTTAATTCAGACACTCTGTTCATCACCACCCCCTTTTCTGTATTGTTTTTGGCCACTATAGGTGTGGCAGGGTATACTCAGACATGAGTCCCTTTCTCACTGCTCCATCAGGATTCAAGCAAGCCGGGCCGAAGAGGCTGAAATGCCAGAAACCGGTCCCCGGTAGCTTGTCTCCTTTCTGGTGAAGAATTGGCTTGGTAGTTTGGTCTGCCCTGTTCCCATGATGCACTGGGCCAGGGACAGACTAATTTGCATATAGCCAGGTTCTGAGCTGGGATGGGGCAGTGAGATAAATAACGGTGATGGATCAAGCCCTGATCTTTGGACTGGGTAAGAGTGGTCTGCTTAATTCAGACACTCTGTTCATCACCACCCCCTTTTCTGTATCGTTTTTGGCCACTATAGGTGTGGCAGGGTATACTCAGACATGAGTCCCTTTCTCACTGCTCCATCAGGATTCAAGCAAGCCGGGCCGAAGAGGCTGAAATGCCAGAAACCGGTCCCCGGTAACTTGTCTCCTTTCTGGTGAAGAATTGGCTTGGTAGTTTGGTCTGCCCTGTTCCCATGATGCACTGGGCCAGGGACAGACTAATTTGCATATAGCCAGGTTCTGAGCTGGGATGGGGCAGTGAGATAAATAACGGTGATGGATCAAGCCCTGATCTTTGGACTGGGTAAGAGTAGTCTGCTTAATTCAGACACTCTGTTCATCACCACCCCCTTTTCTGTATCGTTTTTGGCCACTATAGGTGTGGCAGGGTATACTCAGACATGAGTCCCTTTCTCACTGCTCCATCAGGATTCAAGCAAGCCGGGCCGAAGAGGCTGAAATGCCAGAAACCGGTCCCCTGTAGCTTGTCTCCTTTCTGGTGAAGAATTGGCTTGGTAGTTTGGTCTGCCCTGTTCCCATGATGCACTGGGCCAGGGACAGACTAATTTGCATATAGCCAGGTTCTGAGCTGGGATGGGGCAGTGAGATAAATAACGGTGATGGATCAAGCCCTGATCTTTGGACTGGGTAAGAGTGGTCTGCTTAATTCAGACACTCTGTTCATCACCACCCCCTTTTCTGTATCGTTTTTGGCCACTATAGGTGTGGCAGGGTATACTCAGACATGAGTCCCTTTCTCACTGCTCCATCAGGATTCAAGCAAGCCGGGCCGAAGAGGCTGAAATGCCAGAAACCGGTCCCCGGTAGCTTGTCTCCTTTCTGGTGAAGAATTGGCTTGGTAGTTTGGTCTGCCCTGTTCCCATGATGCACTGGGCCAGGGACAGACTAATTTGCATATAGCCAGGTTCTGAGCTGGGATGGGGCAGTGAGATAAATAACGGTGATGGATCAAGCCCTGATCTTTGGACTGGGTAAGAGTGGTCTGCTTAATTCAGACACTCTGTTCATCACCACCCCCTTTTCTGTATCGTTTTTGGCCACTATAGGTGTGGCAGGGTATACTCAGACATGAGTCCCTTTCTCACTGCTCCATCAGGATTCAAGCAAGCCGGGCCGAAGAGGCTGAAATGCCAGAAACCGGTCCCCGGTAGCTTGTCTCCTTTCTGGTGAAGAATTGGCTTGGTAGTTTGGTCTGCCCTGTTCCCATGATGCACTGGGCCAGGGACAGACTAATTTGCATATAGCCAGGTTCTGAGCTGGGATGGGGCAGTGAGATAAATAACGGTGATGGATCAAGCCCTGATCTTTGGACTGGGTAAGAGTGGTCTGCTTAATTCAGACACTCTGTTCATCACCACCCCCTTTTCTGTATCGTTTTTGGCCACTATAGGTGTGGCAGGGTATACTCAGACATGAGTCCCTTTCTCACTGCTCCATCAGGATTCAAGCAAGCCGGGCCGAAGAGGCTGAAATGCCAGAAACCGGTCCCCGGTAACTTGTCTCCTTTCTGGTGAAGAATTGGCTTGGTAGTTTGGTCTGCCCTGTTCCCATGATGCACTGGGCCAGGGACAGACTAATTTGCATATAGCCAGGTTCTGAGCTGGGATGGGGCAGTGAGATAAATAACGGTGATGGATCAAGCCCTGATCTTTGGACTGGGTAAGAGTGGTCTGCTTAATTCAGACACTCTGTTCATCACCACCCCCTTTTCTGTATCGTTTTTGGCCACTATAGGTGTGGCAGGGTATACTCAGACATGAGTCCCTTTCTCACTGCTCCATCAGGATTCAAGCAAGCCGGGCCGAAGAGGCTGAAATGCCAGAAACCGGTCCCCTGTAGCTTGTCTCCTTTCTGGTGAAGAATTGGCTTGATAGTTTGGTCTGCCCTGTTCCCATGATGCACTGGGCCAGGGACAGACTAATTTGCATATAGCCAGGTTCTGAGCTGGGATGGGGCAGTGAGATAAATAACGGTGATGGATCAAGCCCTGATCTTTGGACTGGGTAAGAGTGGTCTGCTTAATTCAGACACTCTGTTCATCACCACCCCCTTTTCTGTATCGTTTTTGGCCACTATAGGTGTGGCAGGGTATACTTAGACATGAGTCCCTTTCTCACTGCTCCATCAGGATTCAAGCAAGCCGGGCCGAAGAGGCTGAAATGCCAGAAGCGGTCCCCGGTAGCTTGTCTCCTTTCTGGTGAAGAATTGGCTTGGTAGTTTGGTCTGCCCTGTTCCCATGATGCACTGGGCCAGGGACAGACTAATTTGCATATAGCCAGGTTCTGAGCTGGGATGGGGCAGTGAGATAAATAACGGTGATGGATCAAGCCCTGATCTTTGGACTGGGTAAGAGTGGTCTGCTTAATTCAGACACTCTGTTCATCACCACCCCCTTTTCTGTATCGTTTTTGGCCACTATAGGTGTGGCAGGGTATACTCAGACATGAGTCCCTTTCTCACTGCTCCATCAGGATTCAAGCAAGCCGGGCCGAAGAGGCTGAAATGCCAGAAACCGGTCCCCGGTAGCTTGTCTCCTTTCTGGTGAAGAATTGGCTTGGTAGTTTGGTCTGCCCTGTTCCCATGATGCACTGGGCCAGGGACAGACTAATTTGCATATAGCCAGGTTCTGAGCTGGTATGGGGCAGTGAGATAAATAACGGTGATGGATCAAGCCCTGATCTTTGGACTGGGTAAGAGTGGTCTGCTTAATTCAGACACTCTGTTCATCACCACCCCCTTTTCTGTATCGTTTTTGGCCACTATAGGTGTGGCAGGGTATACTCAGACATGAGTCCCTTTCTCACTGCTCCATCAGGATTCAAGCAAGCCGGGCCGAAGAGGCTGAAATGCCAGAAACTGGTCCCCGGTAGCTTGTCTCCTTTCTGGTGAAGAATTGGCTTGGTAGTTTGGTCTGCCCTGTTCCCATGATGCACTGGGCCAGGGACAGACTAATTTGCATATAGCCAGGTTCTGAGCTGGGATGGGGCAGTGAGATAAATAACGGTGATGGATCAAGCCCTGATCTTTGGACTGGGTAAGAGTGGTCTGCTTAATTCAGACACTCTGTTCATCACCACCCCCTTTTCTGTATCGTTTTTGGCCACTATAGGTGTGGCAGGGTATACTCAGACATGAGTCCCTTTCTCACTGCTCCATCAGGATTCAAGCAAGCCGGGCCGAAGAGGCTGAAATGCCAGAAACTGGTCCCCGGTAGCTTGTCTCCTTTCTGGTGAAGAATTGGCTTGGTAGTTTGGTCTGCCCTGTTCCCATGATGCACTGGGCCAGGGACAGACTAATTTGCATATAGCCAGGTTCTGAGCTGGGATGGGGCAGTGAGATAAATAACGGTGATGGATCAAGCCCTGATCTTTGGACTGGGTAAGAGTGGTCTGCTTAATTCAGACACTCTGTTCATCACCACCCCCCTTTTCTGTATCATGTAATAAAGCCAGCAGCATACTAGTGAAAATTTGTGAAGGGCAAAGGAACTCATGAAGCACCACATTTAAGATATGTGAACTTTGTGAGTGAAAATCCAATGCAGACCAAAAGAGTTCAGAGAGAAGGGACAGTACCCACGTGAGAATGATGGCACCATATTTTATATTATATTTTATATAAACTTCTCACGCATATAAAATATGTTACCATCAGTCCCACGCGGGTTCTGTCTTCTTCACTTCTCTTCAGCAAAAGACAGCATCTATCCCCTACAACACAACCTATGGTCCACATCTGGTGTGTTTCTCTTTTTCTGTGTACTATAGTTTAATAGAAAAATTCAAACATTTAGATTGAAAAGAAGAGACGTAATGGAATTACAATTCAGTTCTTCGTTTGACTATTGTTTCAAAATCTTTGACAACATTGCCACCAAGTGGTGAGATAGGAAAACTAGGCAATTTCAAAAATATTGAGCAATAAAGGGCCTGATTCACAGAACTAACTTAAGACAAAATCCTAAACTTACTACCATTGTGGTATTCACAGAAGGCACTTACTCATTTCGGTATTCACAGAAGTTAGGACTCCTAACTTTAGGACTCCTAAACTGAGAAAAATCCTAACTTTAAGACTTTCGGTATTCACAGAAGGCATTTAGGAGTCCTAAAGTTAGGAGTCCTAACTTTACTACTCCTAAACTGAGAAAAATCCTAACTTTAAGACTTTCGGTATTCACAGAAGGCATTTAGGAGTCCTAAAGTTAGAAGTCCTAACTTTACTACTCCTAAATTGAGAAAAATCCTAACTTTAAGACTTCCGGTATTCACAGAAGGCATTTAGGAGTCCTAGAGTTAGGACTCCTAACTTCTGTGAATACCAAAATGAGTAAGTTCCTTCTGTGAAAACCAAAATGGTAGTAAGTTTAGGATTTTGTCTTAACTTAGTTCTGTGACTCAGGCCCACAGTGGGCGTCTCCATTCAATGCATTTTATTGTAGTAGTGCAGACTACAGTACTATTCATGTACTACAATGTCTTATTCGCAAACCTACAGATGGGGACCACTGTCCCCGCCCTACCTATCTTTTCTGTGGGTAAATCTCCTCAAATGTCTCGAATCTCGTGGACACAAGATATACAATTTAGGTGTAAATTAGGCCCTGGGTGACATTTAAATGATGGTGGCGTAATTCGCATAGTGTTGGGAAGTTTCACGTTGGGTGGCGTGAGCGGCTGTTGTTCGTGGTACCTTTGTTTTAATGCATCTTCATGCCAAAAATTGATGCAATGACACAATTCGCACTAAGAAAAATACCAGATTTGCATTTTGATCAATTATGCATAATTTCACGAAATATTGTTGTAATTTTACAACATATGCAAATTTCAAACACCCTTAACTTTTAATTACATTTACTAAATATTAATTGAAAATAAAATGCTAGTGAGAATGGGATTTCTGTATTTACTTCAAAAAATATTTATAATATCAATTAATCAATCAGGGGAATTGACAGGGAGGAGCTTGGCGGGCATCCGAGATGGCCGCGTGAGCACAGCGCTCCCCGGACCCCCGCCACTCCCGGCGTAATATCCTGAATTAATCCTGATTTGGTACGAGGATTTGTGTAGTGGACGTTGGGCTGCTCTACCTGGACCTTTTGGAATTTTATTTTGACACCGGGTGCCGGAGTTACGGTGCTTCGAACTTTTGAGCTCCGCCCTTGCGGTGCGCCCGGGACTGGGTGAGGCTCAGTGGCCGTCTTGGAGTTGAACAACAACGGTAGGGGGATTGGACTTGTGGGTCCCCCTCTTAAGTTTCGGTTTCGATTCTGCCTCAGACCGAGACAACAGCGAGAGAGTCTGGCCAGGGCTGGGTCCGGGGCACAAGACGGCGGTCTGACCTTTGCCGGGCCTATTCTCCTATTTGGCTGGCTCTACCCCGGTGACACCCTTGTTGCGGCACCTTGGTCCCGAGGCCTCACTGTCTGGTGACCGGTCCGTCGGACCTGTGAATCTCCTTGTGACGCAGTCTCCAAAATGGCGGGCAGAGGGGACCGGGAGACACGGAAGACGAAGACGCCTCTGCGCGGGGGACCGGTCCAATCTAACGTCATGGACCGTTATACCCACTCGAAGGGGTCCCCCGGAGCTGCCCTGCCCGGTCCCAGCGTGTCTGACCACATCGTGGACACGTCAACGGAGCCTTCCCTGCAGGACATCATGGGCGCCATTTCTGGCATGAGGGAGACGATAGGCCAACAATACGAAACCCTGGCCCACAAAATTGACACTGTGGCCATTGATGTGAACTTAATTCGAGCCGATCTATCAAAAACCAATGAGAAGGTGAAATCATTGGACCTCAAGTCATCCAGCCTCACGGAAGACGTCTCGGAGATACAGACGGAGATTGGCAATCTCCGTAGGGTGAACGATTTCATGACCCGGCGCTTGGAAGACTTTGAGAACAGGGCACGTCGCTGTAATGTTCGCGTGGTTGGTGTTCCGGAGAATCCAGAACCCCATTCGGTTGATCTCCTAGTTGAGGACCTGATCCAAAACCACCTCTCTCCATCTGGACTGAGTACATTTTTCGCAGTGGAGCGTGCACATCGTGTTCCGGGGGGCCAGGGTAAGCCGGGTGCCCCGCCGAGGCCTATTGTTGCGAAACTTTTCCACTATAGGGATCGGGACGCTATCCTGCAAGCATCACGTGTGAAGGGCCCGGTGGCCTTTGAGAATGCCACAGTGAACTTTTATCCGGACTTTTCCCAACAGGTCCAGAAGCAGCGGATGGGCTTTCGTGGTGCCAAGAAGCGTCTTAGAGACATGGGGTTGCGCTACGCTATGCTTTTCCCGACCAGGCTGCGGGTTGAGTACAATGACCGAACTTTTTTCTTTGATCGGCCGGATGCTGTGAATGACTGGCTGGACTCTCTGCCTGCTCGATCTCCTGAGACTGAGTCCACTGCCCACCCGGGCGGTGCTGAGGGTGGTGTCGAGAGCTGAACGATTCGTCTAAGCCTGGGACCTTGTTTTGCGTAACTCTTTCCAGGATTATATGCCTACGTTCCTCTACTGTCTGAGTGATTTGTTATGTGTGTTTCTCCTCGTTGTTGGTCTCGCTCGGGGTGGCGGGTGGGACGAAGCCTTTCCTCCTCCGGGGTCTTTGTGTAGAATAGGGGTTCTTGGGCGACAGGCACACTGCAGGTTGGGGTGGCTTTTTAGCTTTTTGCAGGGGTGCAGGGTGGGGGGTGTTTTCTTGTTTGTTGGGGGGTGGGCGGTTGGGAAGTTCGTTGTTTGTGTGTTCTGTTCTCAAGGCGACTCTATCCTGTCTTTGCTGATGTTTCTTGTGTCGTGCTCATTGGTGGGGGGTGTTGTCGTTGCTGGGTGGGATGGGGGGTAGCGGGTTGAGATTTATTTCGTGGAACGTTAACGGTCTGGGGGATCGTATTAAGCGGAGTGTGGTGTTGAAATGTATACGACGTTTATCTCCAGATATTGTTTTCCTGCAGGAGACTCATTTGGTGGGCAATGTCTGTCATGCGATGAATAGGTGGGGCTATCGCCTCGCTGCACATTCGGGGTTTACCTCGGGTTCCAGGGGTGTGGGCATCCTTGTTCGGGCTTCCCTCCCCCTGGCTATAGATGATGTGATTCTGGATGATCGGGGGCGATATGCTGTCCTTGTAGGTCGCTATGAGGGTCGTGCCCTCTCCTTCTTTACTGTTTACGTGCCCCCCGGCCTACAGACTTCTACCTTTTCCGATTTGGGCCGTGTGTTGTTGGACCTCCCTGATAGTACTCTCTTTATGGCTGGTGATTTTAATTCTGTGTTCTCTGGTCTACACGATCGTCACCCCCCTAGGGATACTCCTGTGGCCCATCAGTGGTTGGGTGGATTTTTGGACACATTTGGCTTGGTGGATTGCTGGAGGCTTATGCATCCTACTCAACTTCAATACACTTTCCACTCTGGGGCCCATGGGAGTCTGTCTAGACTGGATTATTTCCTGATGCCTGCGGCTCAGTCGCCAGCGGTGCGTGAGATTGTACACCTCCCCAGGGGCATTTCTGACCACTCTCCGCTCTGGCTCCGTTTTGAGATTGGAGTGGAGGCGGTGGGCCGGGTGGCTCCCATCAACCCATGGTACCTTACCTCCCCCGAGACCCGCAGCCTTTTGATTAAGTCCTTAGACGCATATTTTCTGGATAACGAGGGGTCGGTCTCCTCTGCGGTGTCCCTGTGGGAGGCCTTTAAGACGGTGATTCGTGGGCAGGCCCTCTCCCTTATTGTTGAAGCTAAGAAGGCGAGGAATCGGGAGGTGGTGGACCTGGAGGGAGAGATTTCTGCTCTAGATGCTGCTTTGGAATCGGGTGTCACGTCTGCGAAACTCCACGCCCTGGGTCTGAAACGATTTGCCTATAGGTCTATGGTCACGGATGCTGCTAAAATGATGTTTCGAGAGCAACAGGGTCGTTTGTATGATGTTGGGGACAAAGCGGGTAAGTTACTGGCATGGTTGGATAAGAAGGAGAGAGCTAATCGTGTGGTGCCCGTGATTCAGTCATCGTGTGGTGCGAGTGTGACGGACCCGATTGGAATTGTTGAATGTTTTGCTGAATATTTTCGTGTGGTTTACTCCCCTGTGTCTGTGAGGGATGTGGTTGACTCTCGCCTTCTGTTGCGCGATATAGCTCTGCCCTGTGTTTCCGATTTGGATCGTGTAGCGTTGGAGTCCCCCTTTACTATTGATGAGATCGCTACTGCCGTCCGTTCACTCCGTTCGGGCAAAGCATTGGGCCCGAACGGGTTGACAATTGAACTGTACAAGCTACGTCCCGACAGACTGGCGCCCTATCTTCGTGCCATGTTTCTGGAGTCCCGGGAACGGGGTATTCTCCCTTATGATCAGCGTCTAGCCACTATAGTTGTCATCCCCAAGGAGGGTAAACCGCGGGACCTTTGTTCATCTTATAGACCCATATCCCTGCTGAATGTTGAGCCCAAGGTATTGGCTAAGCTCCTTGCGACCCGTCTCTTGACGGTCATTACTGACTTGGTCCATCCGGATCAATCCGGATTTATCCCGCATCGCAATACAGCTCTCAACCTACGACGTCTCCACGGTGCGATTGCGAGGGCGGGGCTTTTGACGGAGCCGGCCATTTTGGCATCGCTAGATGCCTCGATGGCTTTTGACACTGTGGAATGGCCTTATCTTTGGGCGGCTCTTGAGAAATTCGGTTTCGGGCCTGAGTTTATCGGTTGGGTGAAGTTATTGTATACTGAACCCTTGGCACAAGTGGTGGTGAATGGTAGAGTTTCGGCCCCGTTCGGTCTTGGCAGGGGAACCCGTCAGGGTTGCCCCTTGTCTCCGTTGCTTTTTGCACTTGCCTTGGAACCGTTGGCTGCATGGCTTCGATGGGAGCCCTCGCTTAAAGGGATCCGTTGGTCACCGGACTTTGAGGACCGCGTCTCCCTTTACGCGGATGACATTCTCTTATATCTCACCTCTCCGCATAAATCTATGACAGTTTTATTTGATGTTCTTACAAAAAAAAAAAAAAAATCAGGGGAATTGAAAGCACCCTACTCACCCGTGGAAGTCTCAAGGCGCTGGGGGTGGGGCGGGGGTGGTGGTGTCCACTGGTTTGCTTAGTCGAATATCCAGGTCTTGAGGGTCTTCCTGAAGGTGTTCAGGGAAGGGGCGCATCTGAGATCTGCTGGTAGCTCGTTCCATGTCTTGGCTGCGATGTGGGAGAAGGATCTTCCACCTGCTCTGGCTCTGTGGATGCGCGGGGTTTCGGCTAGTGCGAGGTTGGAGGAGCGGAGGCTTCTTTTGGGTACGTGGAAGTTGACTCTGTCATTAAGGTATTCGGGTCCGTTGTTGTGTAGGCATTTGTAGGCGTGGGTGAGGATTTTGAAAGTGATTCTTTTCTCTACGGGGAGCCAGTGGAGTCTTCAGAGATGTTGGCTGATGTGTTCTTGCCGGGGGATGCCAAGGACGAGTCTGGCTGCGTGTGTTCTGCATGATCTGGAGTTTGCGAAGTAGGGACTTGTTGATGCTGGCGTAGAGAAGGTGACTGTCTTTCTTGACTCGGGGGGGATCCATTTGAAGGTCTTGCGGAGTATGCAAGGGTGTTGAAGCAGCTGGATGTGACTGCATTGACCTGTCAGTTCATGGTGAGTGAGGAGTCGAGGACGATACCCATGTTCTTGGCGTGGTCTGCGGGGGTGGATGGGCTTCCGAGGGCGGTTGGCCACCAGGTGTTGTCCCATGCTGACGGGGTGGTTCCAAGGACGAGGACTTCTGTCTTCTCGTCGTTGAGTTTCAGGCAGCTGTTGGTCATCGAGTCCACTGATTTTAATTATGTCATTATTTAATATTTACTTTTCAGAGTTGATGTGCTACAATATTTTTTATTAACTCTAGGTTAAACATAATTTTTGTTTAATTCTTTTATATTTATATTTTACAATACAATATGTTCTTTTATAAATTAATAAACATAAATAATTTCCCATAAGGAGTTCTCTGCTCCGGTGGCGGTGGCAGAGATCTCCACGGCATGTGAAAAGTTATTAGTAGCACCATTACAATATTCAACTCAAATGGAAATGGTGAAGAGCAGGAACGTGTACACTTACACCAAGGTGTAATAGTAAATATACACTTCTATATTTACCTTTTTGAATAGGTTCAGTTTTGCTTGGGCAGAGTGCCCTCACTCACACAGAAGGGAGTGAGTAGCTGAGGTGGGTGGCCACTGCTCCATGCTGTAAGCAGAGGTGGGCAGAACAAAACTTTAGTGGCATTTAAATAGACCAGTGGATGAAGAGGTCTGACTGAAAGAGGCTGAATATGTGTATGCGTCTTGAAAGATCTTTTTAGGGAGAACAAAAGGCTTTGGTAAAGCCAGAACAGAAATATGGGAGCAAAGAGAGTAAAAAGGAAGGAAATTACAGGTTGCAGGATGATGAGGAGAAAGAGAGTTCAATATAAGGAAGACTAACCCAGCTCAGGGTGTAGTGGAAGGGCTGGTGGTGAGAAGATGACTGATGGTCAAACAAGAAATGGCAAAGGCAATAGGTCTTGCACTGGCTGTGAGCAAAAGATCTTCCTTGCTTTGATATTCTTGTGCAAAACATTGTGTTTATGCAAATATCTTGCCTAGACTTGGTATCCATGTCAAAGGTTTGTCTGGCTTTATTTAAGATGAGTTTTAAGTGGAACTGCACAACTTTTATTGTTGCGTACCCAAGGGCTAGAGGCGGCTGCTGTAGACGGCCAGAGTAGCTGACCAGAACTTCAAGCAAAGCTGGGACCAGGCAACGCTTGTCCCACCTCACCGGGGCAGAGGCAGCAACATATGCAGGGGTGTTGAAGTGTTGGATGGCTGTCGGGCTGATCTGCACCTCATTGGGAAAGAGCGGGAAGCAGCTCAAAGGGGGACGGGAAACAACCTTTACAACGCAACTTTTATAACGCACTACCATTACAACAAAACTTTTACAACGCAAAATCCATTACATCGCATGCCATTACAACGCAACCATTACAACGCATGACACTACAATGCACACCACTACAACGCATGTCATTACAACGCAGTCATTACAACGCATACCATTACAACGCATACCATTACCATCCAACACTTACCCTACTGTTGCACCCCCTGGAGTTAGAATAGTAATTTTTACCCCTACGCTATCCAACACTTACCCTACTGCTGCACCCCCTGGAGTTAGAATAGTAATTTTTACCCCTACACTATCCAACACTTACCATACATGCAATGTAATGTTATGTGTTGTAATGGTATGCGTTGTAAAGGTAGTATGCGTTGTAATGGAATGCGTTGTAAAGGTAGTTTAAAAAAATTTGTTGTAATGGCATGCGTTGTAAAGGAATGCGTTGTAATGGATGTTGCGTTGTAAAAAATATGTTGTAAAGGTATGCGTTGTAAAAGTATGCGTTGTAACGTCATACAACCCAGGGGGACTGCAGAAAAGAGACAATATGCAATGTGACCCTGCGTGGCTTCGTAAATGGGACTCAGTGCTTTGCTTCATGCTTGTTCCACTTTGCGTGGTGCAAATGTGACACAAGGCTCGCAGAAATATGCCCCCAAGTGTGTGTGGTGCTAGCTATCTTTAAACTACAAATAAGGCTCAGCTCTTCCCCAGCACAATCTAGTGCAGCAATGTTCATTGGGCTATTTCTGTTATAAATATGGCCCCATGACTAACCTACAATATGTCCTGGGGAAACCACTACTGAAAAGAGCACATCCTACAGAAACCAATATAGAAAAGTAAGGCGTCCGGGAGCATCCAATCCCTTGCAATCCCACGTATCCTCTCCCCTGTAGATTCACTCCACGATTGATAACTTCTTATCTGCAGCAGCCAGTGCTTAATTTCTAAAAAAAAAAGTGCCAGGGCCCTGACTTGGAGGCCACTGCAGCTTGCACCACCCATCGCCCCTGTCATCGCTGCCTAAACAACTACTAACCTTCTCTCCCGCTGCAAGTGCGACATTCAGATTATTCCAGGTCCCCAAAGCTAAAGGAATGGCTGGGGAAGCAGGTATTCGTAATTTTAATTGTATATTGTAATCATAAACACCCGTTGTTCTGCTCATCTCTAAATGTGATGAGGAGTGCCACCATGTGGTGGATTGTCATAAGTGTAGTGTTTACAATTAAGTGCCGGTGCAGAGCACCGGAAATCACCGGCTCAAATTAAGCACTAGCATTGTCCACCCTTCTAGTGCAGCTATGGACTCATTTTAACATGCAGTACCCATTAGTTATGCTGTAGTCATTGCCTGCCTATGCACTGTCGAAATGTGCAACTTTAAATGAAAGAATCGTCTCCCGAATTTGCCCTCTTAAAATAGTTGTCGATGCCCTCTCCCCCTTCGAATCCACCCCAAAATGGAAGTTGTTAGGATCTGTCCCTTGCAAAACAGCGCAGCCATCTGCACCGAACTGGTATTATTACTTTGTTAACTACTTAATATTACCAATTGTAAAGGGAGTTCGCAGTACTGTGTTAAATCTCCCTGAATATTTTATCGCATGCATTTTATTGTGACTACAATATATTCTGTTGTGTTTTTTTGCCTAGCAACATTGAAAAAATAAGCAAATATTGAAACTGAAAAACCCTCAAAAACTAATTTATGACTATGCATTCCATTAGAAACCTTATAGTGCTCAAGGTGAGAAAATTTACAGGGCTAAGCCCCAAAAATAAAGCAACAGATATGCTTTATGTAACGTTCTGCCAATATAGTCCCATGAGAAAATCATTATTTAATAAATAGTTTTGTGAATAGAACCTCAAATATTCAAGCGTCTGGTTTACAATATAAATATTATCCAAGGAGGAGACCCTCCAGGTAGTTTGACAAGAGTTGAGAAGGGCCCTCGCCCCCCCCCCCCCCCCCCCCCCTCCTCAGGCCCTCTGATTCCATCTGGCCAGGCACTAGCTGGGTGCACCCCAGCCCTTGGATTATATTGCTGAAACAGCATTAAATGTCAGGCTATCTGATTTTTTATGTAATGCTTAATTTCCTTATTTTTTCTTTCTATCATTCCTTTCTTTCTTGCTTCCATTTAAGTTCTTAAATCATTCTCATTCTTTCCTCCTCCTTCCTTATCACTCTTCTGCCTTTCCTTTCCTCCTTCATATTACACGCCCTCACCAGGAAAATAAAGTACCCCTCGGCCTCTACAGTAAAGACACTGTGGGGCAAATTCACAAGAGACTGACGAAGTGTGATATTAAGCAAAAATTGCTAACTTCGGCTCTGCCATTCTGAAAACGCAGGGATGAGCAGTATTTACAATGATTTTGTCCCCGCTGCATTTCCCCTGGAGTTGGCTCTAAATTAAGCTGCCTAGCGCCAACGCAGGCACACTTTCACCAGAGTACATGAGTGCCTGTCTTGAGGGAATGATTGTTCCTGTGCAGGAAGGTGTCCGTTCCTGCACATAAACAATCCAGAATGGTGATTTGTAACTCGTGTGTGCTGCCCCTGGGTTTGCTGCCCGCGGCAACCTGATCAAAGAGCGGGGGTGGGAGGGGACCGGTGGGGGCGGGGGGGTTGACTTGACGATTCATACGGCCGCAATGGCTGTAGAAAACAGCGGGGTGCTCAGTGCTGCCCCCCCAGTCACACCTCTGCTTCAAGCACACATAGAAGTTGCATATTGTCATCTTTTAAATGATTGTTTATGTGCGGGAAGAGACACTTTCCTGTATATAAACATTAATTCTTGGCAATTTGCTGTTTCCATGTCTGCTGCAGAATGCAGCACACATTGAAACAGCAAAAACAAGGGGAAATTTTTAATTTCTCCTCATTTTGCCATTTTAAGACCAGGTTATCCCTGGTCTTGATGTTGGCGCTGCCCTATATTTACGCCACCCTTGTAAATATGAGGCTTATGAGGCTGTGTCAAAATCAATGGGTGTTGCGGTAGAACGCCCACTACAGCACGCATTGTGTGCCCCTTTCACGCTAAGTGCAGTGGGAAAGGGGGCCTTATTTACAAGGCGGCGTTAAGCCACGTTAAGCGGCTATGGGCCATATGTATCAAAAAGTCATTTTGCGATTCTCAAATAGCAATTTTTTGTGAATCGCTATTTGAGAATCGCAAAATGCTATGTATGTAGGATTTGCAAAACATTTTGCGAATCCTACATATTCCTTAATTGCGAATCTCAAATTGCGATTCGCAATTAAGGCATACCTCCCCATTCATTCCTATGGGCCTAGAGGCCCATAGGAATGAATGGGAAGACATTCTCAATTTGCGATCAGCAATTAGCGAATTGCAAATTGAGAATGCAATTTCAAGGATGCAAGGATGTCAAAAGGACACCCTGTGGCAACCCTGAAATAAGCATGGGTGCACATGTGGCACACATGCATGCCCTAAGGGCATGTATGTGCGTCACATGGCACTTTGAAAAATGCTAAAAAGTGAATTTTTCAAAGAAATCGCAAATTACCACCAACTTAAGGCGAAATTGCACTTTTTTGGTGCTTCTTACATTGCATTTAAGGAATTGCAAAATTTGCGATTCCTTAAATGCAATTGCAAAATAAGGAATCGCAAATTTTGCGATTCCTTATTTTGCACGCAGATTTGCTTCATACATACCATTTAGCAAAAATGCGATCGCAAACGCCGAAATTCTGCAAATTTCGGCCTTTGCGTTTGCATTAGTGCTTGATACATATGCCCTTAATGCTGTCTTGTAAATAAGGCGAAGGGATTATCGCCACAGGAACGTCGCAAAAAGTGACGTTCCTGTGGCGATAAGGGCTTGTAAATATGCTCCTTATTTTATTATTCTTACAGTAACATAACGTTCTCAGGTGTGGTAGTGCACATAAACCACCAACAGGTTTTGCCATGGCTAACTGCCAGCACCTGCAGGGCGCAGAAAACATTATCTATATTCAACACTGTCTCAGAATTCGGCATATTATCAAGGGGGTTTATCTCCGCTTTTTTGGCTTTAAAAGCCAAGAAAGCGGAGTTAAAATTATCTCCCTATTACCTAGCTGTCGCTAACACCAGTTAGCGACAGCTAGTAGGAGATAGCGACCATCTTGGGCCCCGCTTTGCATGTCAGTGAAATTTATCACTAATGACATGCAAAGTGGGCGTGCCAAGATGTTAGCGACTGGAAACAGTCGCTAACATCGCTATCTCCTATTACCAACTTTTGGAGATATTCGCGCTAAGCAGGAATATCTCCAAAAGCTAACACCTGCCCCTGAGCAGTTCTTAGCCATGTTATCCAATGGTAGGTGGATAACATGGCTAAGAGCATTAGCTCGGTAATGCATGAATATCGCTGACTTTTCAGCAATATTCATGCATTTCGGCCGATTTTTATCGCTTAGGAGATAAACCTTGATAATAGCAAGGTTCCTAAGCGATAAAAATCGCCGCAGCTCGGCGATAAAAATATTGCTGCTAAGCCAACATAGCGATAATTATCGCTAGTTGTTGGTAATATGCCCTGTACCTGCACACAACTCCCTTTCATTGTATTTCTTTTTCTTTCTCTTTCGAATTCCATTCTATTTCCGTCCTGTTTTGCTGCATCTTTCCTTTCCCTCTTTTCTGTCGGTCTCCTACCAATCTCAGCTTGTTTTTCTTTTATTCCTTCTTTTTTAATGTATCTTCCGTTCTTAATCTTATCTTACTTCCCCAAATGCCTCTTTCGATGTTTCTTTCTTTTCTTTCCTTCCCTCCTGTATTTTCTTTGATCTAATTTTTCTGTTTTCTTTTTTATGCTTTCCGACTCCTTTATCAACATTCTTCATACAATGTTTTTTTCTTCCATTTTTTAATCGTTTCTTTCATTCGTCTTCCCATTTCTTACATGGTTCGGTTCCATTTCCTTGTTTCTCTTTTATTGTAATCTCTCGTTCTGTGCCCACTTTCCCATGACAGTAAGTAAGTAAGTAAAATTTATTTGCACAATTAATTAAAATCATTGCAATATACACACTTGAAATTAAGGGTGACACGTTTTCCCTCCATAACCACTTCTTATTTATTTCCTCAGCCTTCTTTTTATATTGTCATTGTGTTTGCTTTTAAACTTGAAAAACAAATTTGCGCCAATCCTGGTTAACGGTTTTTCTCTTATTTCTCCCCATGTTAAGTATTCTATCATCGAGCTCAAGGTAAGAGACATGAATGTACATGTGTGTTGTATTGTGTCATGCCCCTTCTAGTGAGACAAGCAGTTAGATAGAAAGTCTCAGTGAAAATATTTGGCATCACTAAGTCAGAAAGTGCTGGGACGGAAAGATGTCTCTGCCTGGAAACTCTCTCAGACCAGGAACACATCTGACACACCTATAAACATGGTCCTTAAAGTCTAATACTGAAGAATTCCAAAGACCCTATCAAGAGGTAGACGGTAAACAACGTTTACCACAAAACGTTTTTCCCGCAGGGAATTACAACGCGGTCGTTACAACGACCGCCTTGTTACCACGCATACCATTACTCCGGAAGTCGGAACAAAGACTTGCGGAGAGGTCAGAATTTGTTGCATTTCAAATCCAACACCTTCCCTACTGTACGCACAGACCGGAGTTGCAATAGTAAATTATACTATTCCAACATCCATCGCCCCCCCTTCGCAAGTCTGTTACGACTTGTGGGGTAATGGTACGCGCGGTTACAACGCGGTCGTTCTAACGGCCAGAAGGTAATTCCTTGCGGGGAAAAATAATGCGTGAAAAACAGGTATACTCTCTATTTAGATTAATTCACATTGTGAACCTTAGTTCAGATGTTACAAGCCTACTTGTCTTTGCCCTGAGGAAATTTGGCTAGGGAAGATTGTAGGGGTGCGGCCTTATTCGGAAATCTCACAATTTCGGCATATGCTGTAACATGAGGTACAACACAGTTTGTAAATTCACAGGCCTTTGGTTCTGAGGGCCATAAAGATAATTTGGCATGGGTTAAAGTTTAGTAGAACGTTCCACTGTAGACAGTATTCATACAATTTATGAGACCAGAATGTTGTTTGAGAACAATCCGACTACCTCAATAACAGTTACCAGCTAGGCTATACATTGTGAATCACTCTGACGAATGCACAGGGATGGTGTCCTGGTAGGGTCAGTGGAGCACCATGTCTGTGAATGACTTTAAATAAAGTACATCTAAAAAAAATAATCCAATTTCCTTAACCACATCGATGCTGATGACGGAACCGCTCCGTCATCAGCCGCGGTGGCGCTGTGCTGATGACGGAGCGGTTCCGTCATGGCCCGCCTGATGCGCCTGCGCGGCGCTGATTTCGTGCCTGCGCGGCGCGTTCTATTGAGCGGGCGGGGCCATGACCGAACCGCTCCGTCATCAGCACAGCTCACCCGAGGCTGGTGACGGTGCGGTTCCGTCACCAGCGTGTGAGCACCGCGCGGCCCCCCCCGTCCCTTAGCGCTGCGGCGGAATAGCCACCGCAGCGAAGGTGTTAAAAGAAGCAATGCTGCTTTTAAAAATCAAACTTTTTTTTCCCTAAAAGATTCTTTTGAGAGTTGTGACTGATTCCATCGAGCACTGCCTCCTCACATGGAAAGAATGGGTTATCACCTCCTTTGAGGAGTCAGTAGCTTTTGAGTAGTTTTACAACTGGAGCTAAGGTTGCAAATTATGGATGCATGTGGTACTGAGTCATTATTTGGTTAGAGACATCCACAACACGCCCCTTCCAAATAACTTTTCATGAACCATTTCTAAACTAATTTAAGGAATCTCAAATACTTTTGTGACTCGGTAAATGGGTTTAGGTAAAAACTTTTAAGCGGTTGCAAACCACAACTTTAGCGAATCGCAGGCTTTGTGACTGCTAAAAACGTTAGTGCATCTGGCCCCTTGATAGGCCTTCACCATTAGTTGAGGAGAGGGGTGTGTGGCATTAACTATTTACTCTCCTTGTTTTTTTCCCTCCTTGGTACAGGACCCTAACCAAAACCGTCTGGCCCAGTGGCTGCAGGTGACGCCAAACCAAGGCATTGTGGATCTCTCGTACCAGCTTTCGGATGAGCCAGCGCTAGGCACCTATGCTATCGAAATCGAGAAAGGCAAGGGCGGGAAGACCTTCGATGTGTCCAAGTATGGTAGGTGTTGCTGCAACAAGAGGCTACACACATCTACTGGGCCTTTGTCCTCCCCAGAGTCCATGGCTGTACGCCAGCTTTAACCTTTAATTTATTGGTAGTTACATTTGGAATGGGAAATCGCACACATGCACACACTCACACACATGTTATGTTATAGATTTTTATAGAGTGCACAACTGCCCCAGCAAAGGGGCGTCCCGGCGCTGAGAGCAGAAAACTGCAAAGCAGGCCACAAAATGAGACAGCTTTTTAACGGCGGGAAAAGGTATAGTTTCACAGCTTTCCGAAAAGGCAGGTAGGACTTTATACTATGAATGAAGATGGGGAGCGCATTCCAGAGCTTCGAGGCCAACACACGAAAGGAGCGCCCACCAGCACGAGCCCTACTGACCCCGGGAACGACCACAAGATTCTGTCCCATAGAACGAAGTTGGCAAGAGGGGATATAGAAGGTATAAAGATTAGTCAGGATACAGGGAGAAGCAAACTTAAGGATTTTAGAGTAATGCAGAGGGCCTTGAACTCTAACCGCTTGGCCACGGGCAGCCAGTGAAGGCGGCTGATGGCATTAGAGGTAGGACACCTACTCGGCAGACCAAGGAGAGATCGAGCCCCTGCATTTTGAACCCTCACACACTACCAGGTATTGTGTTCACTGGGATGTTAGCACAAGGACTGCTAAACATTTAACTTTGCATTCTGTGCAGTAATCAGTTCTTAATTTGAGCAGGTGGTTTCAGGTGCTGGGCACCGGCACTTAATTGTCAACACATGCACTTATGACAGCTGCCACATGGTGGCGCTGTTTGCGTAATTTAGAGATGAGCAGAACAATAATTGTAAAGCATTCAATATGCATTAAAAACAACTAATACCAGCCACCCAAGTAATTCTTATGGCTTCAGGGACCTCAAACAGTTTAATTTGTCACACTTATAGGAGTCTGATGGTTAATAGTTGTCGCATCATCTAGTGCTTCTTTGCGTCAACTATGATTCTGCCTTTGCATCTCAGTTCTTTGACTCAAGGTCTAGTGCAGCTTTGCATCCAGTTTGATTCCCCCCTATACCTCCCTTCTACGTCTCATTGTCCAGTACGACTTTGCGTCCACTTTGAGTCCTCCCTATACCTCTCTTCTTTGTTGCATCATCTAGTGCTGATTTGCATCAACTATGATTCCGCCTTTGCATCTCTGTTCTTTGACTCACTGTCTAATGCAGATTTGTGTCCACTTTGATTCCTCCTTATACCTCTCTTCTTCGTCTCATCGTCCAGTGCTGCTTTGCGTCCACTTCGATTCCTCCCTATACCTCTCTGCTTCAGCGCATTGTCTAGTGCTGCTTTGCATCCACCATGATTCCTCACTTGCATCTCACTTCTTTTCCTTGCTGTCTAGTGCAGTGTGCGTTCAACTTGATTCCTCTTTCACACTTCTCTTCTTTGCCTCAATGTTTAGTGCTCCCGAAGTTTGAAGTCACTTTTGTGGGACCATTCACATTCCCTGCCTTGGCGCCGACATTTCAGCTAAAAGTCTGTGGCAGGTGAGTGGAAAGCATGCCTTTGTCCAGCAGTTAAGTAACTAAAGTGTATTGGTTTGCTTCGGTTAATAAAAACCATCACAAATTACAAAATCAATCAGTTTAAAACCAAATAGAATAAACACTTTAATGGGTCAACACATTCAGCTTAAGCCATAAAAAACAACCAATAAAACAAATTATCATAAATATATTGTAAAAAAAATGTCTACCCATATAAAACAGTGCAAAGAATGTGCAAGTTCATCTGGATGTCCTCCTCTCATTGATTACCAATATGAAGTTGTGTAAAGTGTATGCAAGTTCATCTGTATGTCCATATCATTTATCCCTATGGGCAATGTCAACTAATCACTGCGAATGGATCACCCACTCTGATATTTTTATCTGCGGTTGAGTGATTGTTAGAAACGGGACCCTGGCCGGCCAAGACTCGCGTCGAGGTCAGTCAGGGATCACCATTTCCAAGGTCAGGGCTAGGGAGTCACACACCAAGATAACCCCCGCTCACCCTCTAGGTAACGTGGTGCGAGCAGCAAGGCCAATCTCAGAGGCGATGTGTAAAGCGTTTGCGCGCGCACCCCAGCGACAACAACCAAAGGCCCACCACAAAGGAAACTCCACACAAGGTTATATCAAAAATAGCCTTTGTATTATAATAATAAAAACACATTAGATAACACACACACTTTACAATGTGCCAACAGGCACGGGCAAGATTTACAAGGGATTATGTACAGGACAGGGCCACCTGGACCACTGTCAGGGGTATGCACTTTTAGAAATAATACTTGTAGGTATAACACTTTAGCACATCAACATATAATGACTGTAACACAGAAATAGTAAATGTAGCATACAACCAGTAACTACTGGTAAAGAGAAAATACCTCCTACGCCACCCTAGTCTCTGTAGGGAAATCACGCAGGGAGCTAGGACCTATGGAAGGAAAACCTATCACCTCCTACGCCACCCTAGTCTCTGTAGGGAAATCACGCAGGGAGCTAGGACCTTATCAGCAGGACCTATGGAAGGAAAACCTATCACCTCCTACGCCACCCTAGTCTCTGTAGGGAAATCACGCAGGGGGAAGGAAACCTAAAATAATCACCTAGGCAAGTAACATTTAGCAAAGGCAATTAAACATCAACATTCCTCTAAGCAGGTCACTTTTAGCAAAGGGAAATAAAAGAACAAGGCATTACCTAAGCAGGTCACTTTTAGCAAAGGTAATGACACCAACAATCCTCTAAGCAGGTCACTTTTAGCAAAGGGGATAAACACATAAAGAATTACCTAAGCAGGTCACTTTTAGCAAAGGTAATAATAAACAAGAATTGCACATGTAACATTAAAACACATTCAGAGGTGCAGGTTAGAACTTTTGCGCAAGAATCATATAGCAAAGAAATCACAATGCGCAGGGTGCATGTAGCACAACACTCAAAATGTCCCTCAGGCCAACTGGCCTCGAAAGGGGCGGAATGCCCTGAGTCTCAGTGTCAGGGAGGTCTGCGCAGGCAGCACAGACACAAAAGCCTAAACGTAGCAACTGTCCACTAAGTGCTGGACAGTTGTAAATAGCAGGACTGGGCAAACGTTGGAGCCGCGTGGGCTCAAGAACAAGGAATGGCACCCAAGAGCCTCTCTGGGGCTCTAGAACAACTGTGGGCGCTGTGAGCCTTTCTGGCTCTAAATAAATCAACTGCCCCCTCGAGCTTCTATGAGCTCGCAAAACAAAGTAGGCAATGTAGAGCTCCTGCGCTCTAAACCAATGAAATGCCCCCAGAGCCTCCTGTGGGCTCTAACTAAATAGGGGCGAGTGCCTCGTGGGCTCAAAGACAATGTGGCCGGGAGCCTCGCTGGGCTCGAAGAACAGAAAGTGCCCTGAGCCACTCGGGGCTCTCGGGAACCAATGCGGGCGGAGCCTCTAGGGCTCAAGAACAAATGTGCCCTGGATCGTTGGAGTCCCCCACGGGGGACTCAGGAATCAGAAATGCCCCCAGGAGCCTCGGGGCTCCAAACAGTCACAAGCGCTAGGTCGCGCTATGGGGGAGGGGCGGACACCGGCAATGTGTCCCGCGGCCCCTCTCCCTCCTTTCAGGCACTCACCGGGTGTCTTGCTGCTGGAGCAGCGCGGGGCTCCTCACCTCACTCGGGAGCCTCGCAGACACGGGAGCAGACGTCCTCGGTCTCCCGCCTGGCCTCGTCTCCTTTCCCTCCGCCTGACTTCCGCCGGGGCCGCCAATGGCAGCGCGGCCCTGGGGGTCAGGAGGCGGGACTTCCGGGTCGCAACTGGCAGCGGCCCGGCAACGGATTTCAGGGCTCCCGGGCTGCGGCGGTGAACACGGGACAATGCGGCGTGGGCAGCCGCTCTTAAATAATAAAACACAACGGGGCAATGCCGGGTAGGCACCGGCCTTAAATAAATATAAAGCGAGGTAGGCACTCGCTATGCCTGACAAAGCGCGCCAAAGCGCTATAATCAAAATAAAGCGCACCCAGCGCTTAGGGGGAAAATAAAGCGCTCTTCAGCGCTAGGAGTAAAACGAAGCGCTCCCAGCGCTGGGGACAAGGGAGAGCGCTCCCCCAGCACAGCAAAGCTCCAGCAAGGTCTGGAGGCAGACAGGGGGGCAAGGCAGGGCCAGAGCCAGCACACTGGGTCTCCAGGCAGGGAGACAAGCCAAGTGGCGGTCCTCCTGGCCCCAGCAGCAGCAACAGCCCCCTCTGGCAAGGATCCACAAGTAGAACCATTTCTGTGGGGACACAGCCCCATATTTATACAGAGAAATCCTTTGTTAGGAGGTGCAGGGTGGGGGGAAACCAGTTGCAGCTGGCTTGGGAGTACCCTTGATGGCCCAACCACCCCTTTCATTCACTGGGGAGGCTTGGGTCATTAGACAAACCACAGGGGGGCGGAGCCAGCATTGTGTGGGGAAAAACCCAGCCCATCCAGGACACAGATCTACTCCTCCCACACATCACTCATGCTGATCTCACACTCACCACCGGGCAGACCCATCCAGACTTCCTGGAGCCTGGCATGCCAGCCAGCTCCAGCCAATCACGCTCCACTATTCTCACTGCACACATACATCAATGTCCAGAAGTAGCACTTCCCTTCTAGACACATACAAGCCGCACATACTATTGCGCAGCATTCACTCTCACGAGTTCATACATACTAAACTCGAGCCTGCACTCCCCACACATCAGGAACTACCAGGGCACACACATTCCCCATGCATTCCTATGGGAGGGCAGGCCAGCCATACTACACGCACGCACTTTCACTCTGGGACATAGGGAAAAAGTGCGCCAAGACCCAAAAATCACTACACAGGGTCACAAATAAAGGCAAAAAGATTAGGGGTGAACCTGCCCTAAGGCCCAAGTCTAACAGTGATTAGTAAACGTTTTCAGGGGTGCAGCGGGGTATCGCTTTCTGACCAAAAAAAAGTGTGTCTGAAGTAGTCAAGAAGTAGCGGTCCCCCAGGCCTGGGGGAGCGTCCCCTGGATTCAGTGCTGGAACTCCACAGGGGGAGTACTCAAATGGTCCTAGTTCAAAAACAATGAAACTCCAGTTGATTTTGATTGATTTTTTTTCACTTGAAAATGTCTTTCTTTTTTAGTATGATCAATCATGAAATTGTGGTATCCATGTGAAGGTGATCAATAAATCAGCTCATTAGACAATTCCTGTAGTTGGAAAGATCCCAATGCATTTCGGGCTGGAGTTGTCCTTCATCAGGAGTTATCTGTTTGTGTTTAATCCTGCTGGGTAAATTGCTCCGCATCCTGGCCATCCACCTTAATGCTCTCGTAAAATAATAAAATATGAGGAAACACATAGGGGCAGATTTACAATAACTGGCGCATCCCTGCAAATCAGCAGGGATGCGCCAGTTATTGTGCGTCATGGATGCGCCACCATGGATGCGCCGCATTTACAATGCGGCGCACCATGGGGCAAAAATGGACAGATGAGTGACACATCTGCTGCCGTAAAGGCGGCGCATTGCTGGAGTTGCGTTGCAGGCACGACGCAGCTCCAGCAAGGCTTGGGGGTGCCCTATCCTGAAAATGCTGTGTCAATCCTTACGCCTGCTTCAATCAGGCGCAGGGTTTTGACGCAGCATGGCCTGAAAAGTGACTGAGTAAAATCTTGTAGATTTCACTGAGCCACTTTTAGGAGGCGTTCCTGCGCTGGAACCCTCCCCTTGCAGGTTGAGTTCAGAGGATCCCCTTGGAGGAAAATCTTGGAGGGGCCCTAGACCAGGAATCAGGAGGTAGATCCGCCCTACATAGCTCGGGTGTCTCGCGTGCAGGGGTGTGCCTGGCTATCAGCTGTGCTGATTGGAAAGGTGCTAGCTTTACCAGGCGTGCCAACAAAGCCTTCTTTGGGATGCAAGGACTCGACAACTGTGCCACAGAGGTGGAGGAGGGATGATGCAAAAGGTTCCCTCCATGTTGGGGCATCAAGTGAAGCAGTTTGTAGTCAGTCAGAACAACAGCAAGCCTTGGTCTCGGCAAAGGTCTTGACTGGGTCAACCTTCTTCCAGAGGTCCTGGGAACGCTGTAGAAGGTTAAGACTCACAGAAGTTCAGGACTACACTTCCCAGAAGGTACCCGGCTGGTTACTTTTAGGCTGGTCCACGCCGGAGCCCAGTGGTCAGTCCTTCTTCGGATCGTGGAAGTGCGGTTTGTGCTGCTGATTGTAGGGAACTAGTACCTCTTGCCCTAGGGAGTCCTGGTGAAGTTATTGGGTCGCAGAGAGGTTCACCTTCTTTATGGAACTGGTCTCTGGTCTTGGACGAGTAGTAGTCCAGCGGGTGCAGGGGGGCTTCTACAGGTGCAGAGTTTAGCAATTTTTTTTGTATGGAGTCCTGCCTTGTGCTCACAAGGGTCTCATCTTCAACCTTCTTCTTCAGAGCAGATCTCGAGTTCTGGTGTCAGGGGTGCCCCGTAAATCATGAATGTAGGGGGTGTTGAGGGGTGTGAGGGCTACTAGCCATTAGGCTACTAGTCCTGCGACAAATCTGCCCCTAAGGTGACAACATCCGGTGGGTGTATGTCACCAAACTACCCAGAATCCACTATTCTATCAGATTTCCAAGATGGCATGGGCCATCCTTGGCTGTACAGACCCAGTAACCCACCCTAGAGGTGTGGCTAGTCTTTGGTGGGTTTACGTCTCTTGAAGATCTGATTTCCCGCCTGCTTGCAAACATGAGTGCATGGTAGCTTGGTGGGCCTTTGTCTCCACTGGGAGATTAGGGCCATATGTATCAACATCCTGATTTGCGATTCTCAAATATCGATTTTTTAGAAATCGCTATTTGAGAATTGCAAATAGGGATGTATGTAAAAAATCGCAATTTTTTGCGATTTCTTAATATTCCTTAATTGCGATTAGCAAATTACGAATCACAATTAAGGAATACTTTCCCATTCACTTCTTTGGGCCAGGAGGCCCATAGGAATGAATGGGAAGTTATTCTCAATTTGCGATTCACAATTTGAGAATCGCAAATTGAGAATAATTTCAAGGGTGCAAGGGTGTCATAAGGACACCCTGATGCACCCCTGAAATTTACATGTGTATGCATATGGCGCACATACATGCCCTAAGGGCATGTATGTGCGCCACATGGCACTTTGAAAAATGCAAAAAAAGTGCATTTTCCAAAGAAATCGCAGATTACCACCAACTTGAAGTTGGTGGTAATTTGCGATTCCTTAAGGCCAAATTGCACTTTTTTGGTGCTTCTTACATTGCATTTAAGGAATCGCAAAATTTGTGATTCCTTAAATGCAATTGCAAAATAAGGAATCGCAAATTTTACGATTCTTTATTTTGCCTTAATACATACCCTTTGGCAAAATTGCATTCCCAAATGCCGAAAATTCGGCATTTGCTAATGCAATTTGGCTTGATACATATGGCCCTAAGTCATTTAAATATCAGAGGCAGTGAAGCCTTTGAGGCTCACCGCCCTGATGGGTCTTTCACCAGCCATCCTGGAAGGGTGGAGGTGTGACGACCTTCCTGCCCAGGCCTTTTGTCTCACATCCTTTAGGAATGATAACACTCACCAACAGGATATCAGACTTCTGTCTTGGTGGCAAACGGCTCATAAAGTTCGCCACGGCACAAGGGAACTCAGCATCTCGGTGGGCAACCTCTAAGGATGGCACCTGGGTGCATGCCAGCCCACCCTTAATTGTAGAATCGTGTCAGGGGTGAAAAGGCCCGGTGTTTGATATCAAACACAACTAAATTTGTTGGTACCATCATCGATCTTGGTTTTAACCGGTAGCCAGCCCACTTAAACCTAAGGACTGGCGGCCACCTACAGTAAAATTGAATTGCAGCGCTACAATCGAGGCATATATACCTGAATAGATTTGCTTTCACCTTTAAGATAAAGCACCCTGCCTCCTGGGCTTTAGAAGGCCTACCTTAGAGGTGACTTACATACCTTAAGGCAGTGAGGGGACTCTGCCGCACTGGGTGTGTGCAGAGTCGCACTTCAGCAGAGGAGCTGAAAGCACAGGCTGCAGTAGCAGCCCTGCAGGATTTGTTTTTACTAGGGTCACTCATGATGGCACAGCCCTGGCAACTCCTTTAACTCCCTTGCCCTGGGTACCACTAGTACCATATACCAGGGACTGATGGGGAGGGGGGTTAAATCATCTTGCCAATTGGGTGTACCAATTCAGATTACCTTTTGAGAGAAAGAGTACTGGCCCTGGGGCCTGGTTAGGAGGTCTCAGTGCTCTTCCAGTTCTAAAGCCACATCATCTGGAGCAAAAAGGGTGCATAAAATCCCAGGCACAATGCAAGATGGCAGTAAATAAGACGGACCCGCTCCTGCATATGCAATAGGGTACTCGGTCCCGTAGTATGTGCGATTATGTATATCCCAACCGGGACTTATACTGACATGTATGGTCAGCGGACTACACAATTCACCAACTCAATGGCACAAGGCATCCCTCCATAATTAATTTAACTTGAAACAAAGTAATCTTCCAAGTGAATCGAATCGGGTGGCCGGTCTGCGGAGTCCATACACATGTTAGCGCCGCATTGTTAATAGGGCCATAGAATTATTGCCGCTTCAATGGCAAAATGTGCCGCTAAAGCGGCGACTAAGCCCTTGATGATATGCTCCTTAGTATCTCGACTAAAGTAATGACCTCGGCAGTTTAGATCAGAAATCTGGTCCCCAATTTACTAACAAGTCACATAACGCAGCAAGGGAACGTGCTGCACCGCGTGACAGGGAGAGAGCAGAAACGAGCCCTTGACGCATTTCTGCAGTCTTCCTGCACTGGAGAAATCTGTGCTCTAGCACCAATGCAGCCACCCTTGAGACATGGTGCAGCTGTGCCTGTGTTACGTGTTATACCTTCCTTCACAAACACAATCTCTAAAGACATATTCCTCTTTCTATGTGTGCTGCAGAATGACAGGAAAGAAGACGCAACAAGGAGAAACACAGATATTTACCCTGGTTACGCTTGGGTCTGGGAGGCGCACCCTTTTGATGCAATCCCAGGTTTGTTGACCATAGCAAATCAGGTATTGCATCAAAATCAATGGCTGGATGCATGGGAAACCCCGTACTCACCCCATGAAACCATTCCTTAACGCAGGGCAATGCAAGGCAGCGCTATGTGTTACTCTGGATTTGCTAAACCATTCACAGCCACTCAAAATAAATTGATACTTGTATAGCGCACTACTCACCCGCAAGGGTCTCAAGGCGCTTGTACGAATACCGCTGTGGAACCCATCCTGGCTTTCCCTGTGAGGTGTCCACTCCTGGGCACCCCCAAGGTGGAGGACAGGCATCCTTAGTGTTGTGGGGGCCGTTGTGGAGATTAAGCAAGCTATTGCCCAGAGTTGCAGAGTGGGACCCATGATTGGAATAGGCACCGAGGCGAGATTTATCAGGTCCGTGGAATTTTGAGCCCAAGACCCGCTGAGGCGGGGAATTGAACCCTGGTCCCGAGCTAGACCTCTGCATCAGGGTCTGCCGCTCTAACCATTGAGCCACACTTCTCACTCAAGGTGTCTTTGCGTGGGATGTATGACGGTACAACACGTGCTTTCACAACGCGTACCATTACCACGCAGGTTTAACAACGCAAGTCGTTACAGCGACTTGCATTGGGGGGCGCTGGATAGTGAATAGTTTAATTTACTCTTCCAACTCCAGTCCCCGTGGATAGTAGGGAAGGTGTTGGATAGTAAATTAAACTATTCCCTATCCTACAGCGCCCTCCAGCGCAAGTTGTTGTAACGACTTGCGTTGTAAAACCTGCGTGGTAATGGTACCGCGTTCTGAAAGTTTCGTTATAAAGGATGTTTCCCCTTTGCGTGGCTTAGTAAATCGCAGTTAAGGGCTTCCATTGCTTTGTGTCACCTTGCGTGATGCAGGGACAATGGAAGCCCTTAGTCAATCTGGGCCTAGATGTTTGCAGCAGCATTTCACGTTCCAGAAACCTCAAAGCAGGAATTGCTTTTTTCTTTTCTTGGCTGAGAAATTTCAATAGATTTTTGAGGAATTGTTGACATTTTATGTCAATTTCATTAACACAATATCATCAGCTTTGTGAGCGAATTATGGAGCAGCCTCACCTAGATGGAGTCCTACGCATTTAAAGAAAGGGGCACTTGGGAGGCCAACCCAGTTTCATTTATTAGGTGGAGCTGGAAATAAATTACCTCAAGATTCCTAAATTGGAGGCTAAGGGGCATATTTACATGAAATTGGCACAGGCCAGCACCACAAGGCTTCATGCTGTGCCACCGTACGCCAATTTGTAAGAACAGGAATACACCATATTTACAAGATACGGTTCATTAACGTCCTTACAGCCACCGTCGGCACACATTTTGCAGCCGTGTGCCAAAGCAGGCCCCTTTGCACCATGGTGCAAAGCTGTCTGTGTTGTTGGCAGGATTATTTTTGTGCAAAAAAGGGCACCTTCTTGCACAAAAACAATATTGAGAGATGTTTTCCTCTTAGTATGTGTGCAGCAGATCGCAGCACACATAGAAAGAGGAAAAAAGCAGAGAAATGAAAACATTTCTCCCCTTTATGCCTGCTCTGGGAGGCGTAAGGTGCTGACCATTTCCAGATTTATCCCATGTTGTAAATCTGGGAGTGCGAACACCCACCGCAACACCCGTGAAACACCTCTGACTCAGAATAAGGCAAGGGAGTGACTTGAACTGGTTTGCCTTACTCAATATCTACAAGGCCATGCAAAGCCACTCAGGGTGGCTTTGCATGACTTCGTAGATTCGGGTCTTCATACTGCGCCTCCGGCGCATCATAAAAGTGATGCTCCGAAGGGGCAATTGTGCCGCAAAGGGCTTATAAATAGGCCCCTAAGTGTTGGCAGCAGGAGGTGGGCGGAGTCAGGAAGAGCAGAAGCAGAATCTGTCGGTCAATTTATAAATTCATTTTTTATAAAGCTCTGCTTCAAAGGATGTGACAAAAAGGACAGATTGTTATATTTCATATCGGTCCCCTAATATAGGTCCAGGGAACATTGTACACTTTCCCTACATCATGTCCCCTTCATTTCATATGAACGAGCCTTTTAAGAGCATAACTCCTTATAAGGACATACTGCCTTCTAGGGACTGAACACCTTATAAGGACTGACGTCTTTTATGGACTAAACCTTTCACCTACTTCCATGCTGAGGTAGGGTTCTTCCCAATTGATATTGCGAAGACGTCATCCTTAGCGCATATGAATAATTTATGAGAACGATACCTGGGGGTATACATCACATCTCCTATCCACGCACAAGGTTTAATCCCCAACGTCATCCTCATACTAAACAATAGCTAACACATGCACATGGACTGTATAAATACAGCACCTTTTGCTATCAGTAAAGGGGAGGGACCTAGGGGCATATTACCAACCAATAGAGATAATTTTTGTCTCTAACTTGTTTAGAGACAAATATTATCGCCGCAAATCGGCGATTTTTATCGCAGATAAACCTTGCTATTAGCAAGGTTTATCGCAAATGCGATAAAAAACGGCCGCAATGCATGAATATCGCTGAAAAGTCAGCGATATTCATGCATTATCGAGCAAATGCTCTTAGCCATGTTATCCACCTCCCATTGGATAACATGGCTAAGAACTGCTCAGGGCAGGTGTTAGCTTTTGGAGATATTCGCGCTTAGCCCGAATATCTCCAAAAGTTGGTAATAGGAGATAGCGATGTTAGCGACTGTTTCCAGTCGCTAACATCTTGGCACGCCCACTTTGCATGTCATTAGTGATAAATATCACTGACATGCAAAGCGGGGCCCAAGATGGTCGCTATCTCCTATTAGCTGTCGCTAACTGGTGTTAGCGACAGCTTGGTAATAGGGAGATCATTTTATCTCCGCTTACTTGGCTTTTAAAGCCAAAAAAGCGGAGATAAACCCCCTTGATAATATGCCCCCTAGACTTCATGCCGACACACTGACCAGAGACGCTGCAGCTCTGACATTCAATTGCTCTAGCTGACAGTGGTCTTACTATCCCTTGCGGGGTGTCCAATTTGACACCAGGCCGAAGCCCACACTCTCACTATTTCAGGTAACGGGGTTCGACTAAATCCTAGTGGTATTCTTGGCTCTTGGGCTCTTAGGCTTAGGCTTCTTTGCACCTACTCACATTCTAGGTATACTTAGGTACATTTAGACAGGCATCGTAGGAGTACGCACTATCTTTTATAAATGCATTTTATATTCATGTATCTGTTCATGACTATTGCAAAATGGTAGAACTGTACTATTCCTTTTTATTCACTGTACTGCTGGTTCTATATCTCTGCTACTGTGTCACAATTGTAGCAGCGCATGCATTTTGCACGAGAAGAACAATGGTGCTATAAATTCTTATTATAAACATGCTCGACTGTTTCTTTCGTGTATCTCTCTGAGAGAAAATGAGCAAGCACGAGTACTGGGAGAAAAGTATTATATTGTTTCCACGAGTCTGAGGAATCAGGGTTTGTTGTGTTCTGAGGTTGCCAAAAACGAATCTCTCGGATAAAAGGAGATTCTAGTGGCACTGTGAGCTAGCTAATGCAAAACATGGCTAACATACGCGGTGGGGGTGCACAGAATCAGTCTACGACTATACCCACAGTGTATGTTATCCAAAAGCGCAGGTCCTGCATGAGGGAACTGTAGGAACTACACTACAAGATGTGATATTAGGCATTCATTGGGAACTTGTCATTTATTAATATAAGTTAAACAGTTGATGGCTCTCTCAAATTCTAGCAACATTATGTGGTTGTCAAATTGCTTTCTAAATGTTTTAGTTAAATTTGGCAGCCACAAGGACCCCAGATATTGAATTTGTGTGTGTCTAAACACAGAAACATATGAAGTTACCCATATCTTTTGCCTGGTAAAATTGCTGGATTATTCTCTCTTGTCCATTTCTCATCTGACATTCTTGCAATGCATACAAATGTCTTGCATATATACCCTGATAAAGTTAAAAACCTAACCTGTCCCCAGCTCTGCCCTAATCCCAGCCCCAAACTCCACACCTAGGTCACTGCTCCATTTGGTGAGGTTGTATGATGTTACAATGCGTATTATTACAACGCGTGCTGTTACATCGCAGTCGTTACAACGACTGCATGTTACCACGCTATGCCTTTACAATGCAAGTCTTTACATCGACTTGCGCTAGGTGGCGTGCTAACATTAGAAAAGTGTAATTTACTATTCCAACTCCAGTCCACTTATCAGTAGGGAAGGTGTTGGGATAGTAAACAACACTATTTTTAATGTTAGCATGCCATCTAGCGCAAGTCGATGTAAAGACTTGCGTTGTAATGGCATATCGTGGTAACATCGTGGTCGTTGTAACGACCGCGATGTAACAGCATCGAGGTGTATTATCCGCGTTGTTAATGATGTTTCCCTTTGGTGGTTGTATGATGTTACAATGGTGAGTGCCTGCACTTATGTTTTTTTTTCTTTTGAAAATATTGCCTTTGCAAGTGGACCAGGGTCATGTAAATGGAGGTTGGGGGACCCCAGCACTCCAAATGGATGCTATTTACGACCCCCACTGAAGCTTTATTGTGGTGTTCCTTGTAATTGCAGTATATACCACTTACGGCATGCCTTTCTTAACTGACAGTCTTTTTCTTTTCTTCTTGAACAGATACACATATGGAAAGATGGTGTCTGGCCTAATGACAGTTGGTTTAGTACGCAAAAATTACTTTTTTTATGGAAAGGACAATGGGAGCGTCCGCAAATTCTACACAGGCCTGGTAAGCCCACTATGGGAGAATTGTGTAGTGGGATTTCTGAGGGGAGTAACAGTGAAGCACAAGAAACAGAAGAAGGGGTTCTGCCAGATGGGTTGCAGGTGACATGAAAAAATAGATTCTCCTGTGGAAATGTTGAATTAAACAGGAGAGCTTCTTAGATAGAAATCCTGGCAGGCAAGGTCTTTTTTTGGAAGTCTCCAATTTCCGCTTTGCCAGAATTTCATGGGTAAATTTCTAATTGTTGTAAACTACCCCCCACATAGAAAATGGGCAGACATACTGAAATGTTCCTCTAGGAGTGCTATAAGCTCAGGCATATTTTTTTTAATTCTGTTTGGAAAACCCCTACCTTTTAAGTGTGTTTGCCACATGTCTGATGGTTATTTCGAAAATACACCCTCTTTTCGAGGAAACCATTTGAAACAATAATTCATTATGAAATGAGAAATTCTGCAAAACTTTTTCCCAATCCCATTTGATTGATCCAGTGTGAGACATTGTCAAAAATACAGAAGGGGTACTTACATTACATTATGGATATGCTGTCTACTGTTTTACAAGTGCCATAGGCTATAATGCACCTGCAATATATTTGGTGGAACATATGCCACATTTTTGACAGTATATCACATAAGCCAACTTCCAAATATGGCCCAATGTCTTTTCTAATTTGGAAAGGTGGATTGTGGATCAGATTTCAAAATATGCCTTGTTAAGGACAAAGTTGACTAACAGAGAGCCCCATGCATATAATGTGTCTTTACCTGCAGACGGATGGTAATGGCTGCTTCACGTATCAGGTTGACACTAACGACTTCAACGTTACCTCCCCTGGGTACTTCGCCAACCAGATAGAAGCAACGGCAGACCTGCTAGAGGATGGCACAGGTAAGCGGCAAGCAACTTTGAAGACCACAGAAATTCCCATATCCTACCCTTGTTTATTAGTACAGATGTTTGGATAACTTTTGCCCTCTGGCCTATTCAATCCCAGACTCCCTGTCAGCACTATCACCACCTATAGATACTAGGGGTTTATTGACAAAAAGTTTGATAGCACTCGGGTGATCCAACACATGACAAAACATCAGGCGTGGCTCCTACTAAACAGTGGAGGGGCCTAGCCATTCCACCCTTTTGGAAAGCATGAAAAGTATCTATCAGGCTGAGCAAAGGTTGGCCTGACAGAAACATCTCTTGTTAGGGTCAGGCAGCTAGGCGCTGTACATGTGCTAAATGCGCAGGCATCTTCCAGCCTAAGCCAAATTTGCCGGGCTGCTGTTTTCAGAGCCCTAAGGGTATGACCTCCTCAGCCCGTGAAAGTCCTGTGAATTTCTCCACCTCATGACAAGGAGGGCGTGTCATCAATAGACTCAGACCTGGGTTCTTCAAATTTGAGCCTAGAAGTGCACAGGGATGACTATCACCTTGTCACACTCTCACAAGCGAGTGAAGGTCCTCCTCTCATTGCTTGACCTACAGCAAGGTCCGCCAATGGGAGTTGTGGGCAGGATCATCTTGTTTTCCTCCCTGAAGTGTCCAGCTCCTTCTGGTGCCTTCTACATCCCCTCCCGCTGGACCTGCCATCACCACAGTATATTTGGGTGCTTGCATGCGTGCGTGCATGTATGAATTTATGTATATTTGCAAGTGTGTGTTGCAAATTGGTGCGTACATGTGTATGTGCGTGTGAATGCTGGGTGCATGAGCTTGTGAATTGATGGGTGTGAGCGAGTATGCATGTGGATGGGTAAGTGTGAGTTTGTGTGGGCATGTGTGGCCCATCCCACTACTTAGCCGCAATACTAGCCATTAAAAAGGACTGCAAGTGCATCACAAAATTGTGTTGTGTTGTGTGATCACCCTCCAAAAGGTTAGTAAATATATTTTTAGGTATCAAGGTTGTGCTAGAGTTGGTCTGATACCTCTAGAATTCGAGCAAGGTCATTATCTCATTGGCCACTGAATGTCACTCTTTCACCAATGCCTGTCTGCTCCCTTCAAGACATCAACCAATGGTAGACTGGCCACTGGGTGTCCCTTAGTTACTTTTGTCAGTGTTGTCACTCAAGAGCTCCAGCCAGTTCTATATTTGGAGTGTCCACCAGGTGTTATTGCTGCACCGACCTCTGTCTTCCACCATCCGGACAAGGGTTTTGCAACAGGTCCATGTTCTATCTCCAAAGGTTCCTACAGGTGGAGAAGATGAATGTAAATACTTGCCATCACTTGGTCTTCACGTTATGCTGTTGTTTCCTTTTAGGGGTCACGCTTTCAGGAACCCAAATATATGATATATCATATGTAGCTTCGAAAGTGACATTCCAGAACGTGATCCCCTACTATCGCACCGGACAGCCTTATCGCGGCGTGGTGAGTCTAAGCCCAGTGGGAAGCACCAGCTTACCCCGCAACTCTCTCTCCTTTCAGTCTAGTCCTGTTTCTACCTTCATTATGAGTGGCCTGGAGATTGGTGTGATATTTAATGCACGGCGCGGGTGGGAGGGCCGCGGTGCTCGAGACGAACCCAGCTCGTCATGAGGCACAGTGGAGCTGTGCTCATGACGAGCTGGGCTCATCACGACTCCGCCCACTGATTGATTCTCCCACACAGGCGGGGCATCAATTACTCGTGGGAGTGCCGCGGCCGTTATAACGAGCCCAGGTCGTCATGAGCACAGCTCCACTGTGCCTCATGACGAACTGGGCTCGTCATAAGCATAGAAGGGGCTAAAAGGGAATAACTTATGGGTTTTGGCGCTTACTCTGTGCCTTCTTAATGCATGGGCACGCTGGCCAGTTGCCCGGGGGCCCCACGAGCATAGGGGCTCCACGCAGACCAGAATTTAACTCTAATTTTCCGTTAAACATGTTTATTCCTGTGAGTGGTTGTCTAGGCAGGGCCCAGTGCACGGCTTTGCCTGGGGGCCAATAATGCTGCTTAAAACGGCCCTGTGTTTAATGTAACAAAAATCCACAATCCCCGGTGATTACAGAGCATTTTTCTGATGGAAAATTCCAACAGGCTTTACCTGCCGAAATTTTACTCTCGGAGGTTGGACTTCATCACACCTCATTATCACCTGGTGAGGGAAACATCGTTTACAATGCGGGGATTACATCGCGATGCTATTACATCACGGTTTTCACAGCGCAAGTCGTTATTACAACGACTTGCGCTGGATGGCGCTCTAGGACAAAGAATAGTATAATTTACTATCCAACACCTTCCCTACTTTATGTAGACTGGAGTTGGAATAGTAAATTATACTACTCCTAAGTCCAGCGCCCTCCAATGCAAGTCGTTGTAACGACTTGCATTGTAAAAACCGCGATGTAATGTACCGCAATGTAATGTACCGCGATGTAAATGTATGCGTTGTAACGTCATACATCCCCTGGTAGTTATAATTTGTGACCCCTGCATCCACCTGTTGTGCCAGGCCACTATATCTACTTGCAATGAGGGCGTAAGTGTGAAAGGTCTAGATAGCTAAGACCCTAAGGGCTCTAATGCTTATGGAATGCATGTGGTTAACCTGCCAATGGTACTTCCCACACATCCTCCATTTGGCCCCACTCAGGAGCATCTCTCTGCTGCTGATGCCTCTGATAGGGGGAGGCTGGGGTTGAACATATTTGATTTCACTGGGTTTTGAAAATGGAGGATCTATATGGTTGAGCTGCAGAAACCAAGGCCCAACTTTTCCAATAGGAGTTTCCTTGGAACACTTGGCACATCAAAAGCTTTGTTGGATTTTAAATGCAAATGGAAGTCGCTGGCTATTTTAGCAGAAGTTCAGGATTGTAAAATGTATTTTCTTTTATAAATTAGAATCACTATTCTGAGTGGCAAGCACCCATTTGGCTTGCATTGTTTTGGGCCCTTTTTGACAGATTCAATCAATTCGTCTGGGAGGACAACTTTAGTGTTAGGGGAAATTATTTATTCTGGTCCAGGAAATTGATACAATTGACAAGTTGGCAAAGGTACCATTCAAAAATATACGATTGTTTTTGTTCAGTGCAGAGTTATGTTCTCAATAAGATTGTTTTAATACTTTAAATAATCAGGCCTCATGTATGTTAGAAAAACAGGAGCTCTCACTCAGTGTGTTAAAATAGTGTCATTAAAGTTCTGCTCTGTTCAACCTTTTACTACTATATGAAGTTTATGACTTTCAGTAACACATCATGCAAAATAACATGCAGGCACATGCATCAAAGGATTTTGCGATCGCAAACGGTGCGAATCGCAAAAATCGGTCGTTTAGGATCGCAAAATCTGCTTTTGGAATGCATGAAGGGTGAAGGCCCTCGCAATTTGAGAATTCGCAAATATTTGCGAATTCTCAAATTGCGATTGCATTTAAGGAATCGCATTTTGCGATTCCTTAAATGCAATGCATGAAACTTTAAAAATTGCGATTTCGCAATTAGGGGGAGCAAATTACCATGAGGTTAAACCTCATGGTAATTTGCGAAAACTTTGAAAAATGCACTTTTGTGCATTTTTCAAGTTTCATGTTGTGCACACACATGCCCTAAGGGCATGTGTGTGCACAACATATGTGCACAGATTGATTTCAGGGGTGCAACAGGGTGTCCTTTGGACACCCCTGCACCCTTGAAATCGCATTCTCAATTTGCGATTCGCTAATTGCTAATCGCAAATTGAGCATGTCTTCCCATTCATTCCTATGGGCCTCTAGGCCCATAGGAATGAATGGGGAGGTATTCCTTAATTGCGACTCTCAAATTGCGAGTCGCAATTAAGGAATATTAAGAAATCACAATTTCTTTAGCAATTTCTTGATGCATTGCATTTTGCAATTCCTTAATTGTGATTCCTTATTTTTCGCAATTAAGGAATCGCAAAATGCAATATTGATGCATGTGCCTGCATGTTTCTAAAAAAGGCAGAAAAAGCATATTTCTTTGTTTAATATGCAGAATTAATGTAATGAAATATTACCAAGTATAACAGAATACAGTTCAACCAGTAGAATGTCTTGTTTCTGCTGCACATTCTAACTTGCAAGTGATGCATTGGGACCCTCTTTATAGAATGTACATACAGGGAAGGCATCAATACCAACCCTCTAAAAAAAATGAATTCAAAAAGAGTGCATGTGGTTTGCAGAGTCCACAACATAAAATACCAACAAAGTACAAAGTACATCGTTTCCGGATTGAAACTTTTCAATGCTGTAGCAAAAATGTCATTGATGTTTAGTTTTTTTTTTAGTGAGTGCCTGTTCTAGTCAAGCAATCCTGGACGTAACCAGAGTATGGATCATGTGTTATACATCAAATCCACATCCACACTGTTAGCACTCAGCATACCTCCCCAGCTCCTTGCATTTATTTTACACTGCTTGTAGAAGGTCTCAGCTGACCTTAGGGCTGAAACTCGATCTATAGGGATAACATCCCCTACGGCGGCCATCTTAGGTGGGAGGCGACAGCAGTGAGAGCGCTCTAGCTATCCACTACTTAAGAATACGGTCGCTCTCCGCGCTAGCGGACGCGCTTTGCGGAAGCGCCTCGTTTAGCGCCGGAGTCACGCCTGAGTCAGCCCGTCTGCGCCCGTCCGCGCCACGGACGTGCAATAGGACCATGGCGTTATCATCACCTATCAGTAAGGAACACTCACAGGTATTGCATGTGGTGGAAGTAACTGCTAATACAAGCACTGCATATACATCTGACTATATGCAAACTCTACGATTTCCCAAGTCACCTCGGTGTACTCTGCTGAATCTAGGTCAAAGTGATGTATGTCAAAACTGCCCCCTTTATTCAAATCCAGTAAGAACAAAAGTGTTTGAAGCCAGATCTAGCAGTCAATCCCCTGGAGACACTCCAACATTCTTTTCTTTTCTAAGTTTGAATTGTCGCTCTCTTCCAGGACATAAGACAGAAATATTTAATCTGCTACTTGACGAGACGCCTGATGCCTTGTTTCTGACCATCACCACCCCCTGTTGTTTAATTATTTTGTCCACCATAAGCGTGGAAGGGTATACTCAGACGTGAGTCCCTTGCTCATTGCACCATCAGGATTCAAGCAAGCCGGGCCGAAGACGGCTGTAATGCCAGAAACCGGTCCCCGGAAGCTTGTTTCCTTCCCAGTGAAAGAATTGGCTTTTGTAGTCTGGTCTGCCCTGTTCCCATGATGCACTGGGCCAGGGACAGACTAATTTGCATACAGCCAGGTTCTGAAACTGGGATGGTGCAATGAGCTAAAAAACGGTGTTGGATCTAGCCCTGATCTCTTGACTGGGTGAGAGATTCTGCTTAATTCAGAAGCTCTGTCCATCACCACCCCCTGTTGTTTAATTATTTTGTCCACCATAAGCGTGGAAGGGTATACTCAGACGTGAGTCCCTTGCTCATTGCACCATCAGGATTCAAGCAAGCCGGGCCGAAGACGGCTGTAATGCCAGAAACCGGTCCCCGGAAGCTTGTTTCCTTCCCAGTGAAAGAATTGGCTTTTGTAGTCTGGTCTGCCCTGTTCCCATGATGCACTGGGCCAGGGACAGACTAATTTGCATACAGCCAGGTTCTGAAACTGGGATGGTGCAATGAGCTAAAAAACGGTGTTGGATCTAGCCCTGATCTCTTGACTGGGTGAGAGATTCTGCTTAATTCAGAAGCTCTGTCCATCACCACCCCCTGTTGTTTAATTATTTTGTCCACCATAAGCGTGGAAGGGTATACTCAGACGTGAGTCCCTTGCTCATTGCACCATCAGGATTCAAGCAAGCCGGGCCGAAGACGGCTGTAATGCCAGAAACCGGTCCCCGGAAGCTTGTTTCCTTCCCAGTGAAAGAATTGGCTTTTGTAGTCTGGTCTGCCCTGTTCCCATGATGCACTGGGCCAGGGACAGACTAATTTGCATACAGCCAGGTTCTGAAACTGGGATGGTGCAATGAGCTAAAAAACGGTGTTGGATCTAGCCCTGATCTCTTGACTGAGTGAGAGATTCTGCTTAATTCAGAAGCTCTGTCCATCACCACCCCCTGTTGTTTAATTATTTTGTCCACCATAAGCGTGGAAGGGTATACTCAGACGTGAGTCCCTTGCTCATTGCACCATCAGGATTCAAGCAAGCCGGGCCGAAGACGGCTGTAATGCCAGAAACCGGTCCCCGGAAGCTTGTTTCCTTCCCAGTGAAAGAATTGGCTTTTGTAGTCTGGTCTGCCCTGTTCCCATGATGCACTGGGCCAGGGACAGACTAATTTGCATACAGCCAGGTTCTGAAACTGGGATGGTGCAATGAGCTAAAAAACGGTGTTGGATCTAGCCCTGATCTCTTGACTGGGTGAGAGATTCTGCTTAATTCAGAAGCTCTGTCCATCACCACCCCCTGTTGTTTAATTATTTTGTCCACCATAAGCGTGGAAGGGTATACTCAGACGTGAGTCCCTTGCTCATTGCACCATCAGGATTCAAGCAAGCCGGGCCGAAGACGGCTGTAATGCCAGAAACCGGTCCCCGGAAGCTTGTTTCCTTCCCAGTGAAAGAATTGGCTTTTGTAGTCTGGTCTGCCCTGTTCCCATGATGCACTGGGCCAGGGACAGACTAATTTGCATACAGCCAGGTTCTGAAACTGGGATGGTGCAATGAGCTAAAAAACGGTGTTGGATCTAGCCCTGATCTCTTGACTGGGTGAGAGATTCTGCTTAATTCAGAAGCTCTGTCCATCACCACCCCCTGTTGTTTAATTATTTTGTCCACCATAAGCGTGGAAGGGTATACTCAGACGTGAGTCCCTTGCTCATTGCACCATCAGGATTCAAGCAAGCCGGGCCGAAGACGGCTGTAATGCCAGAAACCGGTCCCCGGAAGCTTGTTTCCTTCCCAGTGAAAGAATTGGCTTTTGTAGTCTGGTCTGCCCTGTTCCCATGATGCACTGGGCCAGGGACAGACTAATTTGCATACAGCCAGGTTCTGAAACTGGGATGGTGCAATGAGCTAAAAAACGGTGTTGGATCTAGCCCTGATCTCTTGACTGGGTGAGAGATTCTGCTTAATTCAGAAGCTCTGTCCATCACCACCCCCTGTTGTTTAATTGTTTCTGACAGAGACATGGCTTCAGGACAGTTCGGGACCCGATATTGCAACAGCTCTCCCGGACACATACGCTATTATAAGACAGGATAGGCCAAAAAAATTAGGTGGTGGTATAGCTATCATTTTTAAGAAAAATTACAACTGTGAAATTAGCCCGCTCCCATGTTTAGGGTGTGAGGGTGCTATTTTTAAGCTTCTGCTAGCCCCCAATTATACCTTTTCAGGCGCCCTTGTCTACCGTCCGCCAGGGCCAGTATCTAACTGGCAAGCTGCCTTGTTGGATCTGCTTACCCCGCTGGTAATGAAGGCGGCCAACTTTACAATCATTGGCGATCTAAATGTGCACTTGGATAATGCCAACTGTACAATCGCAACTGACTTTATCTCTGATTTTGCCTCCCTCAATTTAATCTTGAAAAATACTGGACCCACGCATCGTGCATGGCACTTATTGGATCCCATCTTCTCCAATATCCTGGATATGATTACATTCCCTGCCCTTCCCATCCCATGGTCTGATCACTTCCTAGTAAAATTTTCCATTCGAACTAATTTAGGAAAAAACGAAAATATATCAACTATCGCTCAATATATTAGGAAGTGGAAAAAACTGGACATTAATACTTTAAATACCTTTCTTGAAACTAATGGCCCATGTACAAAATCAGACATTAAAAGCCTTTCTTTTTCAGTACAGAATTGGCTCATGACAGCCATTGATTCTTGCCTACCTAAAACAAAATTAAGAGGCCATACCCGTCATCCTCCTGCCCCTTGGTTTAATGACACTCTAAAGGAAGAAAAAACTAAATGCAAAAGTGCGGAACGCAATTGGCGGAAAACCTATTCCCTGGAAGCAAAACAAACGTATAAATCTAAATTGACGCACTATCAGATGTTATGTAGAAGAGCAAAAACAGATTATGTCTGTATGACAATTACGGAGGCGTTAAACAAATCAAAAACATTGTTTAATGTTGTAAAAGAGCTTGCAGGATCTAACACTGTTCAAAAACCACCCGATTTAAACAAAAAACAGTGTGACCAGTTAGCTTCCTTCTTTGTCAACAAAGTGGACAAAATTCATAAGGGCATAGAGCTCGCACAAAAGGATCAACACCAGCTTAATACGATCATTTCTGGTGATCCAATTATGGAAGTTGGCGATGCTTCCAAAGAGTTGGACTCTTGTGCCATTGACAAAAGACATGCAACCTTAGAATGTTGGCCACCGCTAAATGCCGACATGGTTATCAATTTACTAAATACGATCAAATCCGGCTCACCAAAGGACCCCTTACCCTGCTCTGTCCTAAAACAATTGAATAGAAATGTATTGACGTTCATTACAGATCTACTTAATGCCTCTCTTCAGGAAGCATACGTTCCAGCAGAATGGAAGCATGCTATGGTCCACCCATTGTTGAAGAAGGCTGGAGCAGATCCAAATATGCCCTCCAACTTTAGACCAATATCTCTTCTGCCTATCTTTTCAAAAATCTTGGAAAAGCACGTGCATCAGGTGCTGTCGGAATTCATAAAAACACACGATCTCCTTCCTTTACAACAATCTGGATTCCGTGTAGGTTATTCTACGGAAACGACGTTGCTTGGAGTGACAGAAAACATCCGCGCCATGATAGACAGAGGAGAAACTGTGGCACTCATATTATTAGACCTGAGTGCCGCGTTCGACACTGTTTCACATGTGGTGCTGTTACGAACACTCTCCTCCATAGGTATTCATGGCGCAGCCATAAATTGGATTGAGTCACTGTTAAGCAATCGTACGTTTCAAGTTTTTTCTCAGTCTGCCTGCTCTGAGACTTTACTTCTTAAACATGGAGTACCACAGGGCTCAATTTTAAGTCCACTGCTTTTTAATTTGTATATGAGTCCTCTTGCGAGATTAGTTGAGGAGACAGGTTTGAATATGTTTTCATATGCTGACGACTCACAGCTCCTTTTCTCTCTTTCTTCAGCCGAAAGTAACCATCCTTCCATGCTAAAATTAGGGTTAGGTAAGATCGCTGGATGGATGCAGGATAATTTTCTTAAGCTTAACGGCGAGAAAACGGAGCTAATTATTCTTGGAAAAAATAGAGAGGCCTGGGGACCACAACATTGGCCATCTGAAATGGGCCCTCCTCCTATACCTGTTTCACAGGCACGTAACTTGGGAGTCATCATTGACGAATCTTTAGATATGCACCAGCAAGCCGTTAAGACTTCTGCTACATGTTTTGCAGTCTTAAAATGGCTAAAGAAGATCTGCTGGATGCTCCCTGATGGCACCAAAAAAACTGTCATCAATGCCTTGATTACTTCAAGGCTAGATTATAGTAATGTGCTGTACCTAGGGGCAAAGAAAGCTACAATCAGAAGGCTGCAATTAGTACAAAACGCAGCGGCGAGACTTCTTTTCAAAATCCCTATGTCCTGCCCCACTACTAAATACATCCGTGACCTTCATTGGTTGAAAATTGAAAATAGGATTAGGTTCAAATCCCTATGCTTTATGCACAAAATTTCAACTGGAACTGCTCCTAAATATCTGCGGAACCTTGTGCATCCTTACTTACCTTCGAGAGTTCTTAGATCAGCAACCGCTAATAATTTTATTATTCCCAAAATCAAATTATCACGGATGGGGGGAAGATCCTTTGCCTTCTTAGGCCCATCCCTCTGGAACAAGATGCCTCATTCCTTACGTTCGGAAGTCAGCCATGTGAAGTTTAGGAAAGCATTAAAAACGTGGCTTTTTAACATCTGATATTGACTGGCAAAGTACGCATTTCTAAATTACTAGCGCCGGGAAACCCCTTGGTGGGTAGCTGTAGCGCTATACAAATTAAATAAATAAATAAATAAATAAATGTACATAGTAAACGTTTAATTGATTTCTGTAGTAAATGCAGCCCCCACCCCACCACGCCCAGACCACCATCAGCCAATTCACCATCAGAAATACACGTGTAATTACCACATCTTGGGACCGATTCACAGAACTAACTTAAGACAAAATCCTAAACTTACTACTTAAGGTATTCACAGAAGGCATTTAGTAGTAGTAAAGTTAGGATTTTGTCTTAAGTTTGACTTAAGACAAACTTAAGACAGACTTAAGTTAGGATTTTGTCTTAAGTTTGTCTTAAGTCTGTCTTAAGTTTGTCTTAAGTCTTTCTTAAGTCTGTCTTAAGTCAAACTTAAGACAAACTCCTAACTTTACTACTACTACTAAATGCCTTCTGTGAATACCAAAAGTGGTAAGTTTAGGATTTTGTCTTAAGTTACTTCTGTGAATCGGCCCCCTCTACTCAAGACTCTGCACACTCATTCACAGTCAGGTTGTTCACCATCTCTCCCCATCATTGTCCAGACGATCTAAGGAATAGTAGGAAAGCCAAGCACCACAAATCTTTGCAGTGGCAGCCCCTACTGACACAGGGAACCTTTACCCCCTCCATATACATGTCCATGCCTCTTTTGCATTCCTGCAGGGTTGGGGCATTCCCTGGCACCCCAATGCCAAGCCATACCCCTTTTTTGCAACATCCAGTCTTAGGTTACAAAATAAGAGTTTGGATCTAGGAAGACCGACGTCATTGGGTATCCAGAGCATAATGAATATGAGTTCAAGCGTTGTGGTTTTGGTATTGAGCCATGTGGTTCGGTGCTCAGAGAGGGACTGGGAGTCTGTGCGTGCACTCCAACCCAGGCTGTACAATACTGCGTGGTGGAGAACATGCAAAGTGCGCATGACTGTTTGGGCGGCTCCTGACAGCTTGCCACACCGACATGCCTGCTTAAGAGAGAGCTCACCACTCCTCCCCCTGCTCTTCTTGTGACAGCCAGGGCCGGACTGGCCGTAGCGGGCACCGGGGTTTTGGGCCCCTGGGGACCGTTTTTGTTACAAGGCCATTTTTGCTGCAAAATCGGCCCTGTAACAAAATTGGCCGAAAACCTGCCCGGCAAAAAGCTCAGCCGCACCCCCAACCCCGGGAGGGGAGTGGCCGACCGAGCACTTTGTCAGGGCTGGTTTTTGTTCCCAGTCCGGCCCTGCTGACAGCCCGGCCCCACCCACCCCAAACCAGTTGAGCTATAGCAGAAAAACACAACTATAATAACAATGCGTTATTATCATTTTATTTTCCCCTTTTTGACCTGCTTACAGAGGAGTGGGGCGATGCTCCGCCCCCTTAGCGGAGTATCCACCCCAGTGATTTATGTCAGGGAGACTGCACCTCTACCAAGCTCCTCGGTGAGGAGTCGACCATCTAATGGGGCAAACTCAGGGGTGTCATCTCCTGGCAGTCCTTCGGCCCGCCAGGCATCCCGGAGCTGCACATACTTCCAGAATTTATTATTGTGTATCTCGTATTCATGCTGCAGCTCTGAGAATGATTTTATGACAAATTACTCAACAGGTCCCCTACCTAGGAGGTCCCGATTAGATCCCAGGTCCCAAATCCCTTTAGTTTCTGTGGTTCAGGGAGCCAATGTATCTCCCATAAAGGTGACTCCTGAGTAAATCTGCTGTGCCGACCAAAACACTTTATTGCCCTTCCTCAGGCCGCTAGACCTGCTTGCATGGCAGGGAGGAGGCCTTGTGCTCCCCTGCCTCCATAAAGGTAGCGGAGGCATAGTTTTATTCCCATTGTGTTTGTTCCAACCTGAACGTAGAGTGGTCTTGTGGCTTAAAGATCCAGTCAATATTAATTAGATGGGCTGCCCAGTAATAGGCCTCTGAGGGGCATATGTAGGTATCCGTTTGCGAATCGCAAACGGCATTTTGCTATGTAGGTGCATATTAGCTAAATAAGAAATCGCAAAAATTGCGATTCCTTATTTTGCTCAAGCATTTAAGGAATCGCAATTTTGCGATTCCTTAAATGCTATGTAGGAGTCAATTTAAAATGTGATTCAGGCTTCAGGAATCGCAAAATACCATCTACTTGGAGTAGGTGGTATTTTTTTAAAATTCAAAATGCATGTGGAATTGCGATTCTCAAATTGCGATTTTCTCATAGAAAATCGCAATTTGAGAATGTATCCCCCTTCATTCCTATGGGCCTCTTGGCCTATAGGAATGAATGGGACACTCATTCCTTAATTGCGATTCGCAATTTGCCAATCGCAATTAAGGAATATTAGGTAATCGCAAAATAATTGTGAATTATTACCTACATTTCATTTTGCGATTCTCAAATAGTGATTCCTTAAAAATCGCTATTTCAGAATTGCAAAATGGAGATTACCTACATATGCCCCTCAATCGGGAGGGGCAAATCCCCGGTTGTAGGGGTTACACTGAAGCATTTTTAGGGCTATTATAGGGTGTTTCTTGCCCATAGGAAAGTGTGCAAATCGCCCTCTAATCCAGCATACACCTCCGTTGCGACCCTATAAAACGAGTTTTGTAGCACATATAACAATTTCAGGATTAATATTATTTTAAATAAGGCTGTGCGACCCATTAATGTGCTAAGGAGGCTCCTCTACTTCCTCCGCAGGCCCTGGCAACCCACCCCAGATTACTTGTGAAACAGAGTACCTGTTTCAATGTTATAAAAATACCCAGGTATTGGAAGCCAGCCACCGCGCGCTGTAGTTGATGGGGGAGCAGTATTCTGTCCATCTCACCTCTTGGGAGATAGAGCACCGACTTGCTCAAGTTAGTCTTATAGCCGGAGTAACTGCCCTACTTCTCAAAGAGTTGGAAGAGCAATGGGAAGGACTGGAATGGCTTTGTGAGATAGTGAAGGATATCATCCACATAGAGCGAGATTTTTTTCCTCGACCACCTCCAGTTCTGTAAGGTCAACGCTGCAAATCTCCAGGATGGCTTCCACCATGCAGGCCAAATATTCAATGGAAAGGGCAAACAGGAGGGGGGAGAAGGGGCATCCCTGGCATGTACTCCTTCCAATGGGGTACTCTGAGGATAGCACCCCACTGACCCTGACAGCCACCACTGGGTCGTGATACAGGAGACCTACCCGTTTACGAAACTTGGGACTGAATCCAAAGCGCACCAGAGTTTGCTCCAGACGCCTTCTCGATTTCTAATGCTAAAAGGACATGAAATGAAATGAAATGGAAATGATGAAATGATTACGCACTTGTATAGCGCACGACTACCCGTAGGCATCTCGGCGCTTGTACAAATACCGCCGAGAAACCCTTCCTGGCCTTTCCCTGTGAGAAGCCCACTCGTGGGCACCCCCAAGGTGAAGTCAGGCATCCTCAGCATTGTTGGGGCCGTTGTAGAGATTAAGCAAGCTATTGCCCAGAGGTGCAGAGTGGGACTCATGATTAGAATAGGCACCGAGGCGAGAATTATCAGGTCCGAGGAAATTGAGCCCGAGACCCGCCGAGGCGGGAATTGAACCCTGGTCCCGGCCAGACTACTGCATCAGGGTCTGCCGCTCTAACCATTGAGCCACACTTCTCTACAAGACATGAGTCTTCGACCGGGTCCTGGCCTCATTCATTCAGTTGTGTGCTCTCCATAGGTTATACCAAGTTGATCTCCCTGGCATAAAAGCAAACTGGTCTTTATGAATCAAGGGGGTAATCACATGCAGGAGCCTGGAGGAAAGTATGGTGGCCAGCATCTTCACTTCGACATTAAAGAGGGAGATGGGACGGTATGACTCACATTTATCTCTGGGTTTACTCTCTTTATGGATCACCACTAAGAATGCCAGTCGGCGGTCCAGAGGAAGAGTGTCCTGCTTTCCTGCCTCTCGGAGCATGCCTAGGATGTGAATGTGAGTTCCTAGCAGGAAGTCCATTGGGCCTTGGGGTCTTATTGTGATTGACCTCAGCCGTAGCGACTTTTACTCGCTCCAAAGTAATGTCAGTGTCTAGCATTTGGCGCACACCACCGTCCAGTATTGGGACAGCAATCAATGCTAAGAATTGGATGAAGTGCGTAATGTCGTGGAGCGGCCATGCTCTGAGGATATCTTCATGATAACGAGTAAAGGCTCATCAATGGCATGTTCTGTGTTGTAGTTGTCCCCTTTTGGCCCCACCATCTGATGCTTCCACCGGGCCTTCCTACTTTGTAAATTGATACTTGTATAGCGCACTACTCACCAGCAAGGGTCTCAAGGCGCTTGTACGAATACCGCTGTGGAACCCATCCTGGCTTTCCCTGTGAGGTGTCCACTCCTAGGCACCCCCAAGGTGGAGGCCAGGCATCCTTAGCGTTGTGGGGGCCGTTGTGGAGATTAAGCAAGCTATTGCCCAGAGTTGTAGAGTGGGACTCCGTGATTGGAATAGGCACCGAGGCGAGAATTATCAGGTCCGTGGAATTTTGAGCCCAAGACCCGCCGAGGCGGGGAATTGAACCCTGGTCCCGGGCTAGACCTCTGCATCAGGGTCTGCTGCTCTAACCATTGAGCCACACTTCTCCACATTGCCATGCTGGAAGCTTCCCGTCTTTATCCCCGGTCTCGTATAATCTATGGAGGGTGGCGAGCATATGTTTCTTACCCCCAGATGCATCAAAGTAATGTTTTGCGAGTCCTTAATAGCGAATTTTAAGGATTCGCTATTAAAGACTCGCAAAACGGGATGCATGTAGGAATTGCAATTTTTTTTGCGATTCCCACTGATTCCTTATTTACGATTCGCAATTAGCGAATCGCAAAAGTGCCGCAATTTCAAGGGTGCCAGGGTGTCCAAAGGACACCCTGTTGCACCCCTGAAATGGCAATGTTCACTGGTGTTGCGCACACACATGTCCCAAGGACATGTGTGTGTGTAATATACCACTTAGAAAAATGAGTTTTAGCTATTCACCACGATCATTGACTTGGCGGTAAATAGCGACCCCAGATTGCCAATTCGCAATCTTGGAATGGTTCATGCATTGCATTTAAGGAATCGCAAATTGCGATTCCTTAAATGCAATCGCAATTTGAGAACTCGCAATTATTTGCGAATTCTTAAATTGCGAGTGCATGAACTCTTGATGCATCTCAAATGCCATTTTTGCGGGCGCAAATGGACGAATTTTGCGATTCGCACCGTTTGCGCTCGCAAAAATGCTTGATGCATCTACCTGCAAGCTCCTTTAAGCTCCGGGACACAGTATTCCTCTCTCAGGTGTTCTTATTGACGGAGCTTGGGGGGCCTGGGTTTGGGCCCAGGGCCTCCTCTAGAGCCAAAAGCCTACTCTCTAGATGCTCAAGAGATCCATATTCACTTTGGTTTTTCTGGTCAACTAGGTTTTGTAAAGAGCCTCGGAAGCCTGCACCACATATATTACTCCTCTAAATACTCGGAGCAGTATGCAAGGGAGATTTGTGGGGAAGTTTACAAAGTTTAAAAAGTAAAACTGTGAAGTTGCGAGTTGCTTACATCCACAACCCTTCTTATGACGTTGTATTTCTACAGGAGGAAGGCTCTCACATGCAGCCATGGTTCAGTTCACTCTCCCTGCTGTCACACTCATTGTCTCCATGTCTTTTCTTCCCCCCTGCATGGCATGGTCGCAGATGAAGATGGAGGGACCCACCGGCGAACCAACAGTGCACTCCACAATCTACTTGGAAATTAAGTATGGTGGGACCAGTATCAACAAAAAGTACACAACAGACAACCTGGGCAGGGTCTCCTTCACGCTTGAGACCTCCCTCTGGAATGACACACCGGTAGAACTGTGGGTAAGAAGCATCTCTCTCTTACCTCCCACTTCCTTCCTCTCAGTGCTGTTCTCGCCTCCATCTCACTCCGCCCACTGTCTCTCACACTCACCCCCCCCCTTTCTTGCTTTCTCTCTAGTTAAATATGGTTTATTGAAATTGTTGCAAAAACAATGAATGACATGGAGCAAGATTAGATGGGAAAAACAATTAGGTACACATACAATTCAATAGTAGAGACAATAAACAAATTAAAATCCATAGTACATCATACAAAGTTGATTTAAAATTCTATTTGGAGGAACAAAGTGATATGAAAACAACTATTGAGTTGCAAGTGGCTTTTATGGCAGTGTGCCCCTTGCCTTTGCACTCTACTAAGAAACCAGGGTGCTATTTACAAGTGGATAGCGACACCTGAACGTCACTTTGAGAAATGCTCTGGTGGCGATATTCCCTACTCCATATTTACAAAAGGCGGTAAAGCCGATTTCTGTGCCTTAACGCCGCCTTGTAAGTAAGGCCCCTTTGCATGCATCACTTGGCGCGAAACGGGCGTGCACTGGATGTTGCTGTGGGCATTCCACTGCGCCATACATTGCTTTTGACATTGTCACAGATTTCTAAGGATGTGTACATCCGAGGCAGGGTCAAAAACAAACGCCATGCATTAGATTGGCAAAACAAGGAGAAAGGCTTTGATTTCTCCTCGTTTTTGCTTTTTCTGTGTGTGTTGCATTCTGCAGCACACACAGAAAGAGCAGAATGCAATTACTGTTTATGTGCAGGATAGTGTCCCTTCCTACACATTAACAATCATTAAATGTAAATGTAAATGTACATGGATTTGTATAGCGCAAATCACCACTGGTTTCTAAGCGCTTGCTTAGGGAACCCGTCCTGGTATTCCCCTGTGAGATAACCCCAGCAGGCTATCCGCAAGGTGAAAGCCAGGCATCCCGCCGCGAGGGGCCGTTGTGGAGATTAAGCAAGCTATTGCCCAGAGTCGCAGAGTGAGACCCCGTGAGTCGAGTAGGCACCGGAGCGAGAATTGTCGAGTCCATGGACATTTTAGGACTCAAGACCCCGCCGAGCCGGGAATTGAACCCTGGTCCCTGGCTGACCTCTGCTTCCAGGTCTGCCTCCTCTAACCAGTAAATACTGAAGATTTGCACCTTGCATTCTGCAGCACCCATTGAAGTAACAAATCACCAGGGTGCACTATGGTGCAAGGGTGCCTGCTTTGGCCCTAGGCAGCTAAATTTTGCGCCAGCGCTAGGGAAAACACAGGGGTGTGCCGTATTCTTGTGAATACGGCAAATCCCTTCATTTTTTAAAATGTCAGAGCGCGCGACTGCCAAATCTGGCGCAGCTCCGCGCTCCGACATGTTCCCGTAAATATGCCCCATGGCTTCTTTAAACATTGCAGTGGCTATTATGTGCTAAGGAACGTATTATTCTAGCCTCTTTTACTAACCAAATGCCCCTCACTTTCAGTACCTTAACCTCACTTTGAGAGGGTTATAATAACGTGCATTGGCAGGACCATATATTTCCCTTTTTGTATATCTCAGGTATTAAGAGGCATGTACTGTGTGGGCACACACACACAACGAGCGTGAACACGGAAGTCACCGTCAGCCACCCTTTGTTACCTAGTGGTCCCCGTGCCCCATATCAACAGACGTCAATACACACAGACGAAAAGTCATACAAAACCTGTGTGGAGTGAGTCAGGGAGGAACAGGGCGATGTGCAGAAGAGGAGCACAGGGTGAGGTGCAGAAGAGGAGCACAGCGTGAGGTGCAGAAGAGGAGCACAGGGTGAGGTGCAGAAGAGGAGCTCAGGGTGAGGGTGAGGTGCAGAAGAGGAGCTCAGGGTGATGTGCAGAAGAGGAGCACAGGGTGAGGTGCAGAAGAGGAGCACAGGGCGAGGTGCAGAAGAGGAGCACAAGGTGAGGTGCAGAAGAGGAGCACAGCGTGAGGTGCAGAAGAGGAGCACAGGGTGAGGTGCAGAAGAGGAGCTCAGGGTGAGGGTGAGGTGCAGAAGAGGAGCTCAGGGTGATGTGCAGAAGAGGAGCACAGGGTGAGGTGCAGAAGAGGAGCACAGGGTGAGGTGCAGAAGAGGAGCAAAGGGTGAGGTGCAGAAGAGGAGCACCAGGCGAGGTGCAGAAGAGGAGCACAGGGTGAGGTGCAGAAGAGGAGCACAGCGTGAGGTGCAGAAGAGGAGCACAGGGTGAGGTGCAGAAGAGGAGCTCAGGGCTGAGGGTGAGGTGCAGAAGAGGAGCTCAGGGTGATGTGCAGAAGAGGAGCACAGGGTGAGGTGCAGAAGAGGAGCACAGGGTGAGGTGCAGAAGAGGAGCAAAGGGCGAGGTGCAGAAGAGGAGCACAGGGTGAGGTGCAGAAGAGGAGCACAGGGTGAGGTGCAGAAGAGGAGCACAGGGTGAGGTGCAGAAGAGGAGCACAGGGTGAGGTGCAGAAGAGAAGCACAGGGTGAGGTGCAGAAGAGGAGCACAGCGTGAGGTGCAGAAGAGGAGCACCAGGCGAGGTGCAGAAGAGGAGCACAGGGCGATGTGCAGAAGAGGAGCATAGGGTGAGGTGCAGAAGAGGAGCACAGGGCGAGGTGCAGAAGAGGAGCACATGGTGAGGTGCAGAAGAGGAGCACCAGGCGAGGTGCAGAAGAGGAGCACAGGGTGAGGTGCAGAAGAGGAGCACAGGGCGAGGTGCAGAAGAGGAGCACAGGGCGAGGTGCAGAAGAGGAGCACATGGTGAGGTGCAGAAGAGGAGCACAGGGCGAGGTGCAGAAGAGGAGCACAGGTCGAGGTGCAGAAGAGGAGCACCAGGCGAGGTGCAGAAGAGGAGCACAGGGTGAGGTGCAGAAGAGGAGCAAAGGGTGAGGTGCAGAAGAGGAGCTCAGGGCGATGTGCAGAAGAGGAGCACAGGGTGAGGTGCAGAAGAGGAGCACAGGGCGATGTGCAGAAGAGGAGCACAGGGTGTGGTGCAGAAGAGGAGCACAGGGTGATGTGCAGAAGAGGAGCACAGGGTGAGGTGCAGAAGAGGAGCAAAGGGTGAGGTGCAGTAGAGGAGCTCAGGGTGATGTGCAGAAGAGAAGCACAGGGTGAGGTGCAGAAGAGGAGCACAGGGCGATGTGCAGAAGGGGAGCACAGGGTGTGGTGCAGGAGAGGAGCACAGCGTGAGGTGCAGAAGAGGAGCACAGGGCGATGTGCAGAAGAGGAGCAAAGGGTGAGGTGCAGAAGAGGAGCACAGGGTGAGGTGCAGAAGAGGAGCTCAGGCTGAGGTGCAGAAGAGGAGCAAAGGGTGATGTGCAGAAGAGGAGCACAGGGTGAGGTGCAGAAGAGGAGCTCAGGGCGATGTGCAGAAGAGGAGCACAGGGCGATGTGCAGAAGAGGAGCACAGGGCGATGTGCAGAAGAGGAGCACAGGGTGAGGTGCAGAAGAGGAGCTCAGGGCGATGTGCAGAAGAGGAGCACAGGGTGAGGTGCAGAAGAGGAGCTCAGGGCGATGTGCAGAAGAGGAGCACAGGGTGAGGTGCACAAGAGGAGCACAGGGTGAGGTGCAGAAGAGGAGCAAAGGGTGAGGTGCAGAAGAGGAGCACCAGGCGAGGTGCAGAAGAGGAGCACAGGGTGAGGTGCAGAAGAGGAGCACAGGGTGAGGTGCAGAAGAGGAGCACAGGGTGAGGTGCAGAAGAGAAGCACAGGGTGAGGTGCAGAAGAGGAGCACAGCGTGAGGTGCAGAAGAGGAGCACCAGGCGAGGTGCAGAAGAGGAGCACAGGGTGAGGTGCAGAAGAGGAGCTCAGGCTGAGGTGCAGAAGAGGAGCAAAGGGTGAGGTGCAGAAGAGGAGCACAGGGCGATGTGCAGAAGAGGAGCAAAGGGTGAGGTGCAGGAGAGGAGCAAAGGATGAGGTGCAGAATAGAAGCTCAGGGCGATGTGCAGAAGAGGAGCTCAGGGTGATGTGCAGAAGAGATGCACAGGGTGAGGTGCAGAAGAGGAGCTCAGGGCGATGTGCAGAAGAGGAGCACAGGGAGAGGTGCAGAAGAGGAGCTCAGGGCGATGTGCAGAAGAGGAGCACAGGGCGATGTGCAGAAGAGGAGCACAGGGTGAGATGCAGAAGAGGAGCACAGGGCGAGGTGCAGAAGAGGAGCACAGGGTGAGGTGCAGAAGAGAAGCACAGGGTGAGGTGCAGAAGAGGAGCACAGCGTGAGGTGCAGAAGAGGAGCACCAGGCGAGGTGCAGAAGAGGAGCACAAGGTGAGGTGCAGAAGAGGAGCACAGGGCGATGTGCAGAAGAGGAGCACAGGGTGAGATGCAGAAGAGGAGCACAGGGCGAGGTGCAGAAGAGGAGCACAGGGTGAGGTGCAGAAGAGGAGCACAGGGCGAGGTGCAGAAGAGGAGCACAAGGTGAGGTGCAGAAGAGGAGCACAGGGCGATGTGCAGAAGAGGAGCACAGGGTGAGGTGCAGAAGAGGAGCACAGGGCGAGGTGCAGAAGAGGAGCACAAGGTGAGGTGCAGAAGAGGAGCACAGGGCGATGTGCAGAAGAGGAGCACAGGGTGAGGTGCAGAAGAGGAGCACAGCGTGAGGTGCAGAAGAGGAGCACCAGGCGATGTGCAGAAGAGGAGCACAGGGTGAGGTGCAGAAGAGGAGCACAGGGCGAGGTGCAGAAGAGGAGCACAAGGCGAGGTGCAGAAGAGGAGCACAGGGCGATGTGCAGAAGAGGAGCATAGGGTGAGGTGCAGAAGAGGAGCACAGGGCGAGGTGCAGAAGAGGAGCACATGGTGAGGTGCAGAAGAGGAGCACCAGGTGAGGTGCAGAAGAGGAGCACAGGGTGAGGTGCAGAAGAGGAGCAAAGGGTGAGGTGCAGAAGAGGAGCTCAGGGCGATGTGCAGAAGAGGAGCACAGGGTGTGGTGCAGAAGAGGAGCACAGGGTGAGGTGCAGAAGAGGAGCTCAGGGCGATGTGCAGAAGAGGAGCACAGGGTATGGTGCAGAAGAGGAGCACAGGGTGAGGTGCAGAAGAGGAGCACAGGGTGAGGTGCAGAAGAGGAGCAAAGGGTGAGGTGCAGAAGAGGAGCTCAGGGTGATGTGCAGAAGAGAAGCACAGGGTGAGGTGCAGAAGAGGAGCACAAGGTGAGGTGCAGAAGAGGAGCACAGGGTGTGGTGCAGGAGAGGAGCACAGCGTGAGGTGCAGAAGAGGAGCACAGGGCGATGTGCAGAAGAGGAGCAAAGGGTGAGTTGCAGAAGAGGAGCACAGGGCGATGTGCAGAAGAGGAGCAAAGGGTGAGGTGCAGAAGAGGAGCTCAGGGTGATGTGCAGAAGAGGAGCTCAGGGCGATGTGCTGAAGAGGAGCACAGGGCGATGTGCAGAAGAGGAGCACAGGGTGAGGTGCAGAAGAGGAGCACAGGGCGATGTGCAGAAGAGGAGCACAGGGTGAGATGCAGAAGAGGAGCACAGGGCGAGGTGCAGAAGAGGAGCACAGGGTGAGGTGCAGAAGAGAAGCACAGGGTGAGGTGCAGAAGAGGAGCACAGGGCGAGGTGCAGAAGAGGAGCACAGGGTGAGGTGCAGAAGAGGAGCACAGCGTGAGGTGCAGAAGAGGAGCACCAGGCGAGGTGCAGAAGAGGAGCACAGGGCGAGGTGCAGAAGAGGAGCACAGGGTGAGGTGCAGAAGAGGAGCACAGGGCGAGGTGCAGAAGAGGAGCACAGGGCGAGGTGCAGAAGAGGAGCACAGGGTGAGGTGCAGAAGAGGAGCACAGGGTGAGATGCAGAAGAGGAGCACAGGGTGAGGTGCAGAAGAGGAGCACAGGGCGATGTGCAGAAGAGGAGCACAGGGTGAGATGCAGAAGAGAAGCACAGGGTGAGGTGCAGAAGAGGAGCACAGCGTGAGGTGCAGAAGAGGAGCACCAGGCGAGGTGCAGAAGAGGAGCACAGGGTGAGGTGCAGAAGAGGAGCATAGGGCGATGTGCAGAAGAGGAGCACAGGGTGAGATGCAGAAGAGGAGCACAGGGCGAGGTGCAGAAGAGGAGCACAGGGCGAGGTGCAGAAGAGGAGCACAAGGTGAGGTGCAGAAGAGGAGCACAGGGCGATGTGCAGAAGAGGAGCACAGGGTGAGGTGCAGAAGAGGAGCACAGGGCGAGGTGCAGAAGAGGAGCACAAGGTGAGGTGCAGAAGAGGAGCACAGGGCGATGTGCAGAAGAGGAGCACAGGGTGAGGTGCAGAAGAGGAGCACAGCGTGAGGTGCAGAAGAGGAGCACCAGGCGATGTGCAGAAGAGGAGCACAGGGTGAGGTGCAAAAGAGGAGCACAGGGCGAGGTGCAGAAGAGGAGCACAAGGTGAGGTGCAGAAGAGGAGCACAGGGCGATGTGCAGAAGAGGAGCATAGGGTGAGGTGCAGAAGAGGAGCACAGGGCGAGGTGCAGAAGAGGAGCACATGGTGAGGTGCAGAAGAGGAGCACCAGGCGAGGTGCAGAAGAGGAGCACAGGGTGAGGTGCAGAAGAGGAGCAACGGGTGAGGTGCAGAAGAGGAGCACCAGGCGAGGTGCAGAAGAGGAGCACAGGGTGAGGGGCAGAAGAGGAGCACAGGGTGAGGTGCAGAAGAGGAGCACCAGGCGAGGTGCAGAAGAGGAGCACAGGGTGAGGTGCAGAAGAGGAGCAAAGGGTGAGGTGCAGAAGAGGAGCACCAGGCGAGGTGCAGAAGAGGAGCACAGGGTGAGGGGCAGAAGAGGAGCACAGGGTGAGGTGCAGAAGAGGAGCAAAGGGTGAGGTGCAGAAGAGGAGCACCAGGCGAGGTGCAGAAGAGGAGCACAGGGTGAGGGGCAGAAGAGGACAACAGGGTGAGGGGCAGAAGAGGAGCACAGGGTGAGGTACAGAAGCGGAGCTCAGGGTGATGTGCAGAAGAGAAGCACAGGGTGAGGTGCAGAAGAGGAGCACAGCTTGAGGTGCAGAAGAGGAGCACCAGGCGAGGTGCAGAAGAGGAGCACAGGGTGAGGTGCAGAAGAGGAGCACAGGGCGATGTGCAGAAGAGGAGCACAGGGTGAGATGCAGAAGAGGAGCACAGGGCGAGGTGCAGAAGAGGAGCACAGGGTGAGGTGCAGAAGAGGAGCACAGGGCGAGGTGCAGAAGAGGAGCACAAGGTGAGGTGCAGAAGAGGAGCACAGGGCGATGTGCAGAAGAGGAGCACAGGGTGAGGTGCAGAAGAGGAGCACAGGGCGAGGTGAAGAAGAGGAGCACAAGGTGAAGTGCAGAAGAGGAGCACAGGGCGATGTGCAGAAGAGGAGCACAGGGTGAGGTGCAGAAGAGGAGCACAGCGTGAGGTGCAGAAGAGGAGCACCAGGCGATGTGCAGAAGAGGAGCACAGGGTGAGGTGCAGAAGAGGAGCACAGGGCGAGGTGCAGAAGAGGAGCACAAGGTGAGGTGCAGAAGAGGAGCACAGGGCGATGTGCAGAAGAGGAGCATAGGGTGAGGTGCAGAAGAGGAGCACAGGGCGAGGTGCAGAAGAGGAGCACATGGTGAGGTGCAGAAGAGGAGCCCCAGGCGAGGTGCAGAAGAGGAGCACAGGGTGAGGTGCAGAAGAGGAGCACCAGGCGAGGTGCAGAAGAGGAGCAAAGGTTGAGGTGCAGAAGAGGAGCACAGGGTGAGGTGCAGAAGAGGAGCACAGGGTGAGGTGCAGAAGAGGAGCACCAGGCGAGGTGCAGAAGAGAAGCACAGGGTGAGGTGCAGAAGAGGAGCACAGGGTGAGGTGCAGAAGAGGAGCACAGCGTGAGGTGCCAGAAGAGGAGCACATGGTGAGGTGCAGAAGAGGAGCACCAGGCGAGGTGCAGAAGAGGAGCACAGGGTGAGGTGCAGAAGAGGAGCACAGGGCGAGGTGCAGAAGAGGAGCACAGGGCGAGGTGCAGAAGAGGAGCACAGGGTGAGGTGCAGAAGAGGAGCACAGGGTAAGGTGCAGAAGAGGAGCATAGGGTGAGGTGCAGAAGAGGAGCACAGGGTGAGGTGCAGAAGAGGAGCACAGGGCGAGGTGCAGAAGAGGAGCACAGGGTGAGGTGCAGAAGAGAAGCACAGGGTGAGGTGCAGAAGAGGAGCACAGCGTGAGGTGCAGAAGAGGAGCACCAGGCGAGGTGCAGAAGAGGAGCACAGGGTGAGGTGCAGAAGAGGAGCACAGGGTGAGGTGCAGAAGAGAAGCAAAGGGTGAAGTGCAGAAGAGGAGCAAAGGGTGAGGTGCAGAAGAGGAGCACCAGGTGAGGTGCAGAAGAGGAGCACAGGGTGAGGTGCAGAAGAGGAGCACAGGGTGAGGTGCAGAAGAGGAGCACAGGGTGAGGTGCAGAAGAGGAGCACCAGGCGAGGTGCAGAAGGGAAGCACAGGGTGAGGTGCAGAAGAAAAGCACAGGGTGAGGTGCAGAAGAGGAGCACAGCGTGAGGTGCAGAAGAGGAGCACAGGGTGAGGTGCAGAAGAGGAGCTCAGGGCGAGGTGCAGAAGAGGAGCACAGGGTGAGGTGCAGAAGAGGAGCTCAGGGCGATGTGCAGAAGAGGAGCACAGGGCGATGTGCAGAAGAGGAGCACAGGGTGAGATGCAGAAGAGGAGCACAGGGTGAGGTGCAGAAGAGGAGCACAGGGTGAGGTGCAGAAGAGAAGCACAGGGTGAGGTGCAGAAGAGGAGCACAGCGTGAGGTGCAGAAGAGGAGCACCAGGCGAGGTGCAGAAGAGGAGCACAGGGTGAGGTGCAGAAGAGGAGCACAGGGCGATGTGCAGAAGAGGAGCACAGGGTGAGATGCAGAAGAGGAGCACAGGGCGAGGTGCAGAAGAGGAGCACAGGGTGAGGTGCAGAAGAGGAGCACGGGGCGAGGTGCAGAAGAGGAGCACAAGGTGAGGTGCAGAAGAGGAGCACAGGGCGATGTGCAGAAGAGGAGCACAGGGTGAGGTGCAGAAGAGGAGCACAGGGCGAGGTGCAGAAGAGGAGCACAAGGTGAGGTGCAGAAGAGGAGCACAGGGCGATGTGCAGAAGAGGAGCACAGGGTGAGGTGCAGAAGAGGAGCACAGCGTGAGGTGCAGAAGAGGAGCACCAGGCGATGTGCAGAAGAGGAGCACAGGGTGAGGTGCAGAAGAGGAGCACAGGGCGAGGTGCAGAAGAGGAGCACAAGGTGAGGTGCAGAAGAGGAGCACAGGGCGATGTGCAGAAGAGGAGCATAGGGTGAGGTGCAGAAGAGGAGCACAGGGCGAGGTGCAGAAGAGGAGCACATGGTGAGGTGCAGAAGAGGAGCACCAGGCGAGGTGCAGAAGAGGAGCACAGGGTGAGGTGCAGAAGAGGAGCAAAGGGTGAGGTGCAGAAGAGGAGCTCAGGGCGATGTGCAGAAGAGGAGCACATGGTGTGGTGCAGAAGAGGAGCACAGGGTGATGTGCAGAAGAGGAGCACAGGGTGAGGTGCAGAAGAGGAGCAAAGGGTGAGGTGCAGAAGAGGAGCTCAGGGTGATGTGCAGAAGAGAAGCACAGGGTGAGGTGCAGAAGAGGAGCCCAGGGCGATGTGCAGAAGAGGAGCACAGGGTGTGGTGCAGGAGAGGAGCACAGCGTGAGGTGCAGAAGAGGAGCACAGGGCGATGTGCAGAAGAGGAGCAAAGGGTGAGTTGCAGAAGAGGAGCACAGGGCGATGTGCAGAAGAGGAGCAAAGGGTGAGGTGCAGAAGAGGAGCTCAGGGCGATGTGCAGAAGAGGAGCTCAGGGCGATGTGCTGAAGAGGAGCACAGGGCGATGTGCAGAAGAGGAGCACAGGGTGAGGTGCAGAAGAGGAGCACAGGGCGATGTGCAGAAGAGGAGCACAGGGTGAGATGCAGAAGAGGAGCACAGGGCGAGGTGCAGAAGAGGAGCACAGGGTGAGGTGCAGAAGAGAAGCACAGGGTGAGGTGCAGAAGAGGAGCACAGCGTGAGGTGCAGAAGAGGAGCACCAGGCGAGGTGCAGAAGAGGAGCACAGGGCGAGGTGCAGAAGAGGAGCACAGGGTGAGGTGCAGAAGAGGAGCACAGGGCGAGGTGCAGAAGAGGAGCACAGGGCGAGGTGCAGAAGAGGAGCACAGGGTGAGGTGCAGAAGAGGAGCACAGGGTGAGATGCAGAAGAGGAGCACAGGGTGAGGTGCAGAAGAGGAGCACAGGGCGATGTGCAGAAGAGGAGCACAGGGTGAGATGCAGAAGAGGAGCACAGGGCGAGGTGCAGAAGAGGAGCACAGGGTGAGGTGCAGAAGAGAAGCACAGGGTGAGGTGCAGAAGAGGAGCACAGCGTGAGGTGCAGAAGAGAAGCACCAGGCGAGGTGCAGAAGAGGAGCACAGGGTGAGGTGCAGAAGAGGAGCACAGGGCGATGTGCAGAAGAGGAGCACAGGGTGAGATGCAGAAGAGGAGCACAGGGCGAGGTGCAGAAGAGGAGCACAGGGCGAGGTGCAGAAGAGGAGCACAAGGTGAGGTGCAGAAGAGGAGCACAGGGCGATGTGCAGAAGAGGAGCACAGGGTGAGGTGCAGAAGAGGAGCACAGGGCGAGGTGCAGAAGAGGAGCACAAGGTGAGGTGCAGAAGAGGAGCACAGGGCGATGTGCAGAAGAGGAGCACAGGGTGAGGTGCAGAAGAGGAGCACAGCGTGAGGTGCAGAAGAGGAGCACCAGGCGATGTGCAGAAGAGGAGCACAGGGTGAGGTGCAGAAGAGGAGCACAGGGCGAGGTGCAGAAGAGGAGCACAAGGTGAGGTGCAGAAGAGGAGCACAGGGCGATGTGCAGAAGAGGAGCATAGGGTGAGGTGCAGAAGAGGAGCACAGGGCGAGGTGCAGAAGAGGAGCACATGGTGAGGTGCAGAAGAGGAGCACCAGGCGAGGTGCAGAAGAGGAGCACAGGGTGAGGTGCAGAAGAGGAGCAAAGGGTGAGGTGCAGAAGAGGAGCACCAGGCGAGGTGCAGAAGAGGAGCACAGGGTGAGGGGCAGAAGAGGAGCACAGGGTGAGGTGCAGAAGAGGAGCACCAGGCGAGGTGCAGAAGAGGAGCACAGGGTGAGGTGCAGAAGAGGAGCAAAGGGTGAGGTGCAGAAGAGGAGCACCAGGCGAGGTGCAGAAGAGGAGCACAGAGTGAGGGGCAGAAGAGGAGCACAGGGTGAGGTGCAGAAGAGGAGCAAAGGGTGAGGTGCAGAAGAGGAGCACCAGGCGAGGTGCAGAAGAGGAGCACAGGGTGAGGGGCAGAAGAGGAGCACAGGGTGAGGGGCAGAAGAGGAGCACAGGGTGAGGTACAGAAGCGGAGCTCAGGGTGATGTGCAGAAGAGAAGCACAGGGTGAGGTGCAGAAGAGGAGCACAGCGTGAGGTGCAGAAGAGGAGCACCAGGCGAGGTGCAGAAGAGGAGCACCAGGCGAGGTGCAGAAGAGGAGCACAGGGTGAGGTGCAGAAGAGGAGCACAGGGCGATGTGCAGAAGAGGAGCACAGGGTGAGATGCAGAAGAGGAGCACAGGGCGAGGTGCAGAAGAGGAGCACAGGGTGAGGTGCAGAAGAGGAGCACAGGGCGAGGTGCAGAAGAGGAGCACAAGGTGAGGTGCAGAAGAGGAGCACAGGGTGAGGTGCAGAAGAGGAGCACAGGGCGAGGTGCAGAAGAGGAGCACAAGGTGAGGTGCAGAAGAGGAGCACAGGGCGATGTGCAGAAGAGGAGCACAGGGTGAGGTGCAGAAGAGGAGCACAGCGTGAGGTGCAGAAGAGGAGCACAGGGTGAGGGGCAGAAGAGGAGCACAGGGTGAGGGGCAGAAGAGGAGCACAGGGTGAGGTGCAGAAGAGGAGCACAGGGTGAGGTGCAGAAGAGGAGCACAGGGCGAGGTGCAGAAGAGGAGCACACGGTGAGGTGCAGAAGAGGAGCACAGGGCGATGTGCAGAAGAGGAGCACAGGGTGAGGTGCAGAAGAGGAGCACAGCGTGAGGTGCAGAAGAGGAGCACAGGGTGAGGGGCAGAAGAGGAGCACAGGGTGAGGTGCAGAAGAGGAGCACAGGGCGAGGCGCAGAAGAGGAGCACAGGGTGAGGTGCAGAAGAGGAGCACAGGGTGAGGTGCAGAAGAGGAGCACAGGGTGAGGTGCAGAAGAGGAGCACAGGGTGAGGTGCAGAAGAGGAGCACAGGTTGAGGTGCAGAAGAGGAGCACAGCATGAGGTGCAGAAGAGGAGCACCAGGCGAGGTGCAGAAGAGGAGCACAGGGTGAGGTGCAGAAGAGGATCACAGGGCGAGGTGCAGAAGAGGAGCACAGGGTGAGGTGCAGAAGAGGAGCACAGGGTGAGGTGCAGAAGAGGAGCACAAGTTGAGGTGCAGAAGAGGAGCACAGGTTGAGGTGCAGAAGAGGAGCACAGGGTGAGGTGCAGAAGAGGAGCACAGGTTGAGGTGCAGAAGATGAGCACCAGGCGAGGTGCAGAAGAGGAGCACAGGGTGAGGTGCAGAAGGGGAGCACAGGGTGAGGTGCAGAAGAGGAGCTCAGGGCGAGGTGCAGAAGAGGAGCACAGGGTGAGGTGCAGAAGAGGAGCACAGGTCGAGGTGCAGAAGAGGAGCACCAGGCGATGTGCAGAAGAGGAGCACAGGGTGAGAGGCAGAAGAGGAGCACAGGGCGAGGTGCAGAAGAGGAGCACAGGGTGACTTGCATCAGGGAGTCACAGGGCCAGGTGCAGAAGAGGAGCTCAGGATGATGTGCAGAAGAGGAGCTCAGGGTGAGGTGCAGAAGAGGAGCACAGGGCGTTGTGCAGAAGAGGAGCTCAGGGCGATGTGCAGAAGAGAAGCACAGGGTGAGGTGCAGAAGAGGAGCACAGCGTGAGGTGCAGAAGAGGAGCACCAGGCGAGGTGCAGAAGAGAAGCACAGGGTGAGGTGCAGAAGAGGAGCACAGCGTGAGGTGCAGAGGAGGAGCACCAGGCAAGGTGCAGAAGAGGAGCACAGGGTGAGGTGCAGAAGAGGAGCACAGGGTGAGGTGCAGAAGAGGAGCACAGGGTGAGGTGCAGAAGAGGAGCACCAGGCGAGGTGCAGAAGAGGAGCACAGGGTGAGGTGCAGATGAGGAGCACAGGGCGAGGTGCAGAAGAGGAGCACAGGGTGAGGTGCAGAAGAGGAGCACAGGGTGAGGTGCAGAAGAGGAGCACAGGGTGAGGTGCAGAAGAGGAGCACAGGGTGAGGTGCAGAAGAGGAGCACAGGTTGAGGTGCAGAAGAGGAGCACAGCGTGAGGTGCAGAAGAGGAGCACCAGGCGAGGTGCAGAAGAGGAGCACAGGGTGAGGTGCAGAAGAGGAGCACAGGGCGAGGTGCAGAAGAGGAGCACAGGGTGAGGTGCAGAAGAGGAGCACAGGGTGAGGTGCAGAAGAGGAGCACAGGTTGAGGTGCAGAAGATGAGCACCAGGCGAGGTGCAGAAGAGGAGCACAGGGTGAGGTGCAGAAGGGGAGCACAGGGTGAGGTGCAGAAGAGGAGCTCAGGGCGAGGTGCAGAAGAGGAGCACAGGGTGAGGTGCAGAAGAGGAGCACAGGTCGAGGTGCAGAAGAGGAGCACCAGGCGATGTGCAGAAGAGGAGCACAGGGTGAGAGGCAGAAGAGGAGCACAGGGCGAGGTGCAGAAGAGGAGCACAGGGTGACTTGCATCAGGGAGTCACAGGGCCAGGTGCAGAAGAGGAGCACAGGTCGAGGTGCAGAAGAGGAGCACCAGGCGATGTGCAGAAGAGGAGCACAGGGTGAGAGGCAGAAGAGGAGCACAGGGCGAGGTGCAGAAGAGGAGCACAGGGTGACTTGCATCAGGGAGTCACAGGGCCAGGTGCAGAAGAGGAGCACAGGGCGAGGTGCAGAAGAGGAGCTCAGGGTGAGGTGCAGAAGAGGAGCACAGGGTGAGGTGCAGAAGAGAAGCACAGGGTGAGGTGCAGAAGAGGAGCTCAGGGCGATGTGCAGAAGAGAAGCACAGGGTGAGGTGCAGAAGAGGAGCTCAGGGCGATGTGCAGAAGAGAAGCACAGGGTGAGGTGCAGAAGAGGAGCACAGCGTGAGGTGCAGAAGAGGAGCACCAGGCGAGGTGCAGAAGAGAAGCACAGGGTGAGGTGCAGAAGAGGAGCACAGCGTGAGGTGCAGAGGAGGAGCACCAGGCAAGGTGCAGAAGAGGAGCACAGGGTGAGGTGCAGAAGAGGAGCACAGGGTGAGGTGCAGAAGAGGAGCACCAGGCGAGGTGCAGAAGAGGAGCACAGGGTGAGGTGCAGAAGAGGAGCACAGGGCGAGGTGCAGAAGAGGAGCACAGGGTGAGGTGCAGAAGAGGAGCACAGGGTGAGGTGCAGAAGAGGAGCACAGGGTGAGGTGCAGAAGAGGAGCACAGGGTGAGGTGCAGAAGAGGAGCACAGGTTGAGGTGCAGAAGAGGAGCACAGCGTGAGGTGCAGAAGAGGAGCACCAGGCGAGGTGCAGAAGAGGAGCACAGGGTGAGGTGCAGAAGAGGAGCACAGGGCGAGGTGCAGAAGAGGAGCACAGGGTGAGGTGCAGAAGAGGAGCACAGGGTGAGGTGCAGAAGAGGAGCACAAGTTGAGGTGCAGAAGAGGAGCACAGGTTGAGGTGCAGAAGAGGAGCACAGGGTGAGGTGCAGAAGAGGAGCACAGGTTGAGGTGCAGAAGAGGAGCACCAGGCGAGGTGCAGAAGAGGAGCACAGGGTGAGGTGCAGAAGGGGAGCACAGGGTGAGGTGCAGAAGAGGAGCTCAGGGCGAGGTGCAGAAGAGGAGCACAGGGTGAGGTGCAGAAGAGGAGCACAGGTCGAGGTGCAGAAGAGGAGCACCAGGCGATGTGCAGAAGAGGAGCACAGGGTGAGAGGCAGAAGAGGAGCACAGGGCGAGGTGCAGAAGAGGAGCACAGGGTGACTTGCATCAGGGAGTCACAGGGCCAGGTGCAGAAGAGGAGCTCAGGCTGAGGTGCAGAAGAGGAGCTCAGGGTGAGGTGCAGAAGAGAAGCACAGGGTGAGGTGCAGAAGAGGAGCACAGGGTGAGGTGCAGAAGAGGAGCACAGGGTGAGGTGCAGAAGAGGAGCACAGGTTGAGGTGCAGAAGAGGAGCACCAGGCGAGGTGCAGAAGAGGAGCACAGGGTGAGGTGCAGAAGAGGAGCACAGGTTGAGGTGCAGGAGAGGAGCACAGGGCGATGTGCAGAAGAGGAGCACAGGGTGACGTGCATCAGGGAGTCACAGGGCCAGGTGCAGAAGAGGAGCTCAGGATGATGTGCAGAAGAGGAGCTCAGGGTGAGGTGCAGAAGAGGAGCACAGGGCGTTGTGCAGAAGAGGAGCTCAGGGCGATGTGCAGAAGAGGAGCTCAGGGCGATGTGCAGAAGAGGAGCACAGGGCGATGTGCGTAAGAGGAGCACAGGGTGAGGTGCAGAAGAGGAGCACAGGGCGATGTGCTGAAGAGGAGCACAGGGCGATGTGCGTAAGAGGAGCACAGGGCGATGTACAGAAGAGGAGCTCAGGGCGATGTGCAGAAGAGGAGCTCAGGGCGAAGTGCAGAAGAGGAGCACAGGGCGATGTGCTGAAGAGGAGCACAGGGCGATGTGCGTAAGAGGAGCAGAGGGCGATGTGCAGAAGAGGAGCTCAGGGCGATGTGCAGAAGAGGAGCTCAGGGCGATGTGCAGAAGAGGAGCACAGGGCGATGTGCTGAAGAGGAGCACAGGGCGATGTGCAGAAGTGTAGCACAGGGTGATTTGCAGAAGAGGAGCTCAATGCGAAGTGTAGAAGAGGAGCTCAGGGCGATGTGCAGAAGAGGAGCTCAGGGTGATGTGCAGAAGAGGAGCTCAATGCGAAGTGTAGAAGAGGAGCTCAGGGTGATGTGCAGAAGAGGAGCTCAATGCTAGGTGTAGAAGAGGAGCTCAGGGCGATGTGCAGAAGAAGAGCTCAGGGTGAGGTGCAGAAGAGAAGCACAGGGTGATATGCAGGAGAGGAGCACAGGGCGATGTGCAGAAGAGGAGCACAGGGCGATGTGCAGAAGAGGAGCACAGGGCAATGTGCAGAAGAGGAACTCAGTGATGTACGGAAGAGGTGCTCAGTGTGATGTGCAGAAGAGGAGCCCAAAATGCGATCAAAAATATACCGGAATCAGGTGATCTACTTACTTCCATTTTGGAAGACAAAGAAAATGTTTAGCCTTTCATGTTGAGCGGGCGGGATGCTTCTGTGGGAAGGTGCCACATTTAGGATAGAGTTTTTTGTTCAGCGCCTTAGGCACAATCGCAGAAACAGGTCTATTTAGAAAATAACATACATATACACTTTAAGTTGAAAATTTTACTTGTTTTTACATTGATGACCTGTGCTCTTTCTGTGTCCATATTCTGTTTAAAAAATGGTATCTTAAGTATTATTTACATCTATTTGGATTTGCTGTACTGCTCTCTAACTTTTTTATAGGGTGTCATGCAACAATCCATTAAATGGGATGTGTGAAAGACAACTTCCTTCCTTCCTTCCTTCCTTGCTTCCTTCCTTCCTTCCATCCTTCCTTCCTTCCTTCCTTCCTTCCTTCCTTCCTTCCTTCCTTCCTTCCTTCCTTCCTTCCCTCCCTCCCTCCCTGCGTCCCTCCCTCCCTCCTTTCTTCCTTCCTTCCTTCCTTCCTTCCTTCCTTCCTTCCTTCCTTCCTTCCTTGCTTCCTTCCTTCCTTCCATCCTTCCTTCCTTCCTTCCTTCCTTCCCTCCCTCCCTCCCTGCCTCCCTCCCTCCTTCCTTTCTTTCTTCCTTCCTTCCTTCCTTCCTTCCTTCCTTCCTTGCTTCCTTCCTTCCTTCCATCCTTCCTTCCTTCCTTCCTTCCTTCCATCCTTCCTTCCTTCCTTCCTTTCCTCCCTCCCTCCCTCCCTGCCTCCCTCCCTCCTTTCTTCCTTCCTTCCTTCCTTCCTTCCTTCCTTCCTTCCTTCCTTGCTTGCTTCCTTCCTTCCTTCCATCCTTCCTTCCTTCCTTCCTTCCATCCTTCCTTCCTTCCTTCCTTCCCTCCCTCCCTCCCTCCCTGCCTCCCTCCCTCCCTCCTTTCTTCCTTCCTTCCTTCCTTCCTTCCTTCCTTCCTTTCTTCCTTCCTTCCTTCCTTCCTTCCTTCCTTCCTTCCTTCCTTCCTTCCTTCCTTCCTTCCTTCCTTCCTTCCTTCCTTCCCTCCCTCCCTCCTTTCTTCCTTCCTTCCTTCCTTCCTTCCTTCCCCCCTCCCTCCCTCCCATGCAATCTATCCCAATCATTCTTCCTCTTTCCTTTCTTGCCTCATCTGTTCACCTGTCTAATCCTGGCCGCACCATTCTCATAGATTCTTTTCCCTTCCCATGATCCCCAGACTGTGTGTGCCATCTTTAATCCCGGTCCTTGTTGGTTTCCTTCACTAGGGCAAAACAAATCTTGTGGATCCCGCATTGGATTATAGCAAAAACAACGTTTACTTCACTAATGACGTGCGCGTCATCCAGCCTTTGCTTTCTAAGGTCCAGAGCTTCCTGCAGATCCAGCCGCTGCAGTCAGTCCAACCTTGCAACGTGCCGCTCAACCTCCAGGTGAATTACAAGCTGAATAGGGCAGAGGCCCCGCCCAACGCCAGGAGCATCAACTTCTTCTACATCGTGAGTGACCATAATGGAGACCATATGTGGTATTCTTAGAATCCTTCACTCTCACCTAAGCCTCACCATAACCCTACCCTAATGCTAAATGTTCTCTTGACTAACCCTCTACCCCTTCACCATAATTCTGGACTCATCCCTCAACTGGATCCCAAATGCTACCCGTACTTACCTTCAACCCTAACTTGACTAACCCTCTACCCCTTCACCATAATTCTGGACTCATCCCTCAACTGGATCCCAAATGCTACCCGTACTTACCTTCAACCCTAACTTGACTAACCCTCTACCCCTTCACCATAATTCTGGACTCATCCCTCAACTGGATCCCAAATGCTACCCGTACTTACCTTCAACCCTAACTTGACTAACCCTCTACCCCTTCACCATAATTCTGGACTCATCCTTCAACTGGATCCCAAATTCTACCCGTACTTACCTTCAACCCTAACTTGACTAACCCTCTAACCCTTCACCATAATTCTGGACTCATCCCTCAACTGGATCCCAAATTCTACCCGTACTTATCTTCAACCCTAACTTGACTAACCCTCTACCCCTTCACCATAATTCCGGACTCATCCCTCAACTGGATTCCAAATGCTACCTGTACTTACCTTCAACCCTAACTTGACTAACCCTCAACCCCTTCACCATAATTCTGGACTCATCCCTCAACTGGATCCCAAATGCTACCGTGCTTACCTTCAACCCTAACTTGACTAACCCTCTACCCCTTCACCATAATTCTGGAATCATCCCTCAACTGGATCCCAAATGCTACCCGTACTTACCTTCAACCCTAACTTGACTAACCCTCTACCCCTTCACCATAATTCCGCACTCATCCCTCAACTGGATTCCAAATGCTACCCGTACTTACCTTCAACCCTAACTTGACTAACCCTCAACCCCTTCACCATAATTCTGAACTCATCCCTCAACTGGATCCCAAATGCTACTGTGCTTACCTTCAACCCTAACTTGACTAACCCTCTACCCCTTCACCATAATTCTGGAATCATCCCTCAACTGGATCCCAAATGCTACCCGTACTTACCTTCAACCCTAACTTGACTAACCCTCAACCCCTTCACCATAATTCTGGACTCATCCCTCAACTGGATCCCAAATGCTACCGTGCTTACCTTCAACCCTAACTTGACTAACCCTCTACCCCTTCACCATAATTCTGGAATCATCCCTCAACTGGATCCCAAATGCTACCCGTACTTACCTTCAACCCTAACTTGACTAACCCTCTATCCCTTCACCATAATTCTGGACTCATCCCTCAACTGTATCCCAAATGCTACCCGTACTTACCTTCAACCCTAACTTGACTAACCCTCTACCCCTTCACCATAATTCTGGACTCATCCCTCAACTGGATCCTAAATGCTACCCGTACTTACCTTCAACCCTAACTTGACTAACCCTCTACCCCTTCACCATAATTCTGGGCTCATCCCTCAACTGGATCCCAAATGCTACCCGTACTTACCTTGAACCCTAACTTGACTAACCATCTACCCTTTCACCATAATTCTGAACCCATCCCTCAACTGGATCCCAAATGCTACCCGTACTTACCTTCAACCCTAACTCCTCCTGTAACCACATCACATCCTTTTGCTCCTCCGTTGCCATAGCCACCAGACCCTATCTTCACCCTAGCCTCTCCTCTAACTGCAAACATTGCCCTACATCTTATTGAAGACCAATCCTTGACCCCCTCACTAGCTTACCATAACCTTTATTTCTTCATGGTACAATAGGTGGTCAAAGAAATAGAAGTCTGTGCTCAGACTGATGTGTTCAGACTGATTTTTATTTTATAGATTACGTCAGTTGATTCGTTTTTTTCTAAAGCAGTTCCATTAAATTGTGATAACTCTTGAATGGCAAACAGACCCTGTACGGATTTGGGAGTATTCTATGATATGGGTTTGAGGCCAGTCAGGCTCATTTGTAAACCTTAAGCTTACCCGTCGGGTAGCTGTGGCTTCGAGCAGCAAGGCCTCGACAAAGGAACTTAGGGGCATATTATCAAGAACTGCGATAAAATTATCGCCGCTTTAGCGGCAGGAAACTGCCGCTAAAACGGCGAAAATGGGCTTGATAATATGCCCCTGTGAATTCCCATAGCAGCACAGTTTAACACCAGAACCTGGGCTGCTATGGGAATTCACAAGGACATATTATCAAGCCCATTATTGCCATTTTAGAGGCAGTTTCCTGCCGCTATAGCGGTGATAATTTTATCGCCATTCTTGATAATATGTCCCTTGGTGTAAAGCATTTAACAGCACCAAACAACGAAACAAGAAAGTCACGCAACAAGAAAGAGACACAACACAAATGTATAAAAATAGAGCATATTTTTATGAATTTATTTAGAATCCTTGATCATGAAAACCTACGTGAGGGTTCCTTAAATATTAATATTTAAACCATTAAATATTGTTTTATTTAACCGCAAAGAAGCACTGGTCAACAAAATCTTTGCAAAAGCTTAGAAAAGTTTCAAACAGTTAGTTTGGTTACTCTGGTCCGATTTGGATGACCAAATCTGACAGGAGAGAAGTCCAGGAGTACAGTAGGGTTACTTTAGACAGTTATTTGGTCACCAGAGCCTTTTCTAGTTCAGTTCCAGCTTTTAGAAGACAACCGCCATAGACAACAATGGAGTGGTCCTGATGCTGGGGATGCAGGATGAAAAGATGCTCAACGATGGTCCTGGAGCTGTTCGATCGACGAGGGTGAGTTGCGGGACGTTTCTCTGTAAACAGTTGAGATGGGGCAACTATGACCACTGCACACGGGGTCCCATGACGTCCTCTTTGTGACAGTAGAAGGTCAGGTGCGGCTGGGCTACTGATCTAGAGACATAGCGGCCACAGCGAATATCCTTGAAGGAAGCTAGTGTCCCTCATGGGTGACAAATCAAGACTGGGATAGCACCCCCGAGCCCAGCAGACTCGGGTGCAACTTTTGGCTATCTCGGATTAATCTCTAGGTGCGCCCTGCGGCAGTCAGCAGTGATTCCTCAAATGTGGCTACTTCTTTGCCGGTTTGGGCATTCTCAGCTTTGATGTCCCTGGTGCTGTCTCAGGGGACACTACTTTAATCTTGGGCCTGGGGATCAACTTTTCCCCAAGCCAGGAGCTACAGGCACGTCCAAACTTCACTCACCCAAAGTGCAGCAGCTGCAGTCCTTCCAGCGATGCAGCCTCTCTTCGTGCAGTTTCAAGGGCAGCAGGGCCGTCCTTCTTCAGTCTCCAAATCCAATGTGTATTGAGGTTCTGGGTGTCAGGGGGTGCCCATTTTATCCCAGGAAAGTGCACCAAGTGGACAATATGGCCACTAGCCAAAGGGCTAGTAGGTTCCTTCCTCTTTGGTGACAAAGTTCCGGTAAAGTGTGGCATTTGGCAATCCCAGAGTGCAATATTCTTGCCACTCTCAAGATGTCTGAGCCTTCCCTCGACTGTATGCAGCCTGGCATCCCACCCCAGGGGAGTGGCTACCTAAGGGCTACACACCATCGCAGAAGCCGGTTTGAGGATTGGGTTTCTGTTATAACTTGTGTTCCCTGCTGCTCAGCTGGTATGTATGTCATATGGATTGTTAGATGATTGGAATGTTACTGTGCTGTGAATGTCAGTTGAGTGAGGGCTGAGCAGCAGGACAGCTGCTCCTGATGGGGTTATCTTTATAACTTAACTAACTAACTTAAATAAAGTAACTTGACCTACTTTACATGAAGTATCCATCTTCCTTTTGAGTACAACATTTTGGCGACATTTGGGAACTTTACTGAAAAGAATCAACGCGTGCAAAGGAAAAAGACTATTTGAAAACTTCATTCTGACCAAGGAAAGAACGGAAAAGGTACTAGTAAAGAAGAAAAAAGAAGACTAAAGGTAAAAAAAAAAGAATATAAGTTTGGATGAAAAATGCGTGTGTAATCCTGGCTGGCAAACAAACCCCATCAGTGACCAAGACATCGGTCGCCCTGTAATCAAGGTTTGCCAGATTGAATTTGTTTGATTTACCAGCGACAGTGCGGAGTTTGCCTGAAGATCTGTATTTGGCATCTTGATAAGACATTACCTCTCTGTCTGTTGAAAATGAAAATGAAATTTTAACAGAGCACAAGAGATTAGCGCTACAACTGTGGAAGAAGATAATATCAGCGCTGTGTGATTAACACTATCACTATGCAGGAGAGAATAAAACTGTCGCAAGTCTGAAGAGGTTAATGTAAGAAACAATGTCTGTTAAAAACGAAATTAAAACTTTGATAAGCCACTAGAAAATAACGATGTGACCGTTGATAAGGAAAGTAGAGCCTTGGCAAAGCAGTTCGCAAAGCAGAAGTGACTGGCGCTGTGTTTGTTGAAGAGGGAAATAAAACTTTGAAGAGCCACTTTGAAAAGCCAGTACAGATTAGCGCTGTGACTGCTGGAAAGGAAAGTGAAGCTTTAGCAAAGGAGATTTGCGCTGGAACTGTACAAAAGAGAGAAGAGGAAAAGCTTTCACAAGGCGGAATGAATTAGCGCTTATGGTCCAATATTTTTGATTGACGTTTTGGCAGTGTATGATTGTTACTATGGAAGAAGAAATCGGCACTTTGCTAGCAGCGGGACTTCGAGCATTATTTGAAATAGCTCGAGCGGAGAAGAGCGAGCCGACGTCTCACTTACTGTTCGAATTTTCAGCTCGGCAGCATCTTTCAAATCGAGCCAGCACTTGTGGAGAAGCTTGAGGCTCCCGTGGAATCCGGTCGGCAGTAGAAGGAGAATGCAAAGGTAAACGTCACAAGGAGAAGCGGAAGTGATGTAATCACGCTACGTGGTTGCCACCTTGAATCTGTGATACTAGGCAACCCGTTTTCAGCGGAGCGACGTGACATGTCGGAGCGATGTGACATGTAGAAACTCTACTTTAATTGGAACCTGGCGCGTGGTAATGAGCGCTGAAGTGAGCAATGCGTTTTTGGTGGTACAACGATCTCAAATCCCAACTCGGTGAGGCTGTAATTTTTTTTTTAGACTCTGCCTGAGACGTATCGTTTTTTTGATCAGAGGAAACACCTTAAAGAGAACTAACGCGATATTTAACCAAAACTGCTCGTTTTGCAAAGTGTGTAATTTTTAGACTCTACCAGGAAATAAGTAATCTGCGACGGAGAACCAGTGATGATGAGGATCCACGCTGGGGACACTTTGATGAGCCTAATGATGATGTTTTTGACCAACTACAGTGTATTTTGCTTGCAGTGTTTAGGATGTTTGTATGAGAATTTGTTTAGTGTAATGCTAATCAAGCACGAGGATGGGTTTCTCATTACTGCTGTGTGAGGTGTTGTCAAAGTGTTAAACTATTCATTTGTTCTCTGGTGCGCGTATTATTTAGTGTTTGTAGTGGCTACGTAGTTTGTGGTCACTTTGTCATTAGAGAGATATGCCGTACTTAGTTACTCATTGGTTATAATGTTTGGTATCAGTGAGTGAATCACCATGAGTTGTTACACAATTAATGTTGTGTGTGAGTGTCTCTAGTTTTTCGGCAACTCATTACCCATGTGTGTGGGGGCTGTGTGGTATGATATGATATGGTCACCCCTTGATTGTGTGGTTTTGGTGTTCAAGTTGTTTAGCAAGAGTTGTTACACGGCTTATGTTGTGTGTGAGTGTGTCTTGACTCATTAACTCATGTTTGTTGTGGCTATGTTGTATATGGTCACTTGGTTATTTGAGGGCTATGCTGTATATAGTCACTCATTGGTTATTTGAGGGCTATGCTGTATATGGTCACTCATTGGTTATTTGAGGACTATGCTGTATGTGGTCACTCATTGGTTATTTGGGGACTACGCTGTATGTGGTCACTCATTGGTTATTTGAGGGCTATGCAGTATATGGTCACTCATTGGTTATTTGTGGGCCATGCTGTATATGGTCACTCTTTGTTTTTTTTTGAGGGCTGTGCTGTATATGGTCACTCATTGGTAATTTGAGGGCTATGCTGTATATGGTCACTCATTGGTCATTGTGTTTTGATAAAAGAGTTGTTACACAAAGTTGGTGTTGTGTGTGATTGTAGGTTCGTTATGTGCACCTGGTTTCCCGGCTACCTATGTGTTTGCTGTATGCACGTGTTGTGCGGAGGTGTGCTTGTTGCGAGTGTATGTTTTCCCGCGGTATGGTTGGGTCACACGAGTTCTGTCACTTATAGTGTGCGCGTTGTTTCCTGGTATTTTTACATTAAGTTTGTTCCTGTGTGTCTCGCTTCTTATACTGGTCTGGCCAACTTGTATAATTAGTGGCATAAGGATGTAGGATGAAGATAGTTGTTAATGTCAGGAAGTAATGCGGTGCGGGATGTGTTAAATTTATCGTATGCGTTGTTAATTTGTACTTTAATGCATTGTGTTTACATTACTGACTATCTGCACTAGAGTGCATCTCATTGACAACCATTTTATTGCTTATTTGCAATTGTACCCATAACGAAGGGAGATATGTTATAACTTGTGTTCCCTGCTGCTCAGCTGGTATGTATGTCATATGGATTGTTAGATGATTGGAATGTTACTGTGCTGTGAATGTCAGTTGAGTGAGGGCTGAGCAGCAGGACAGCTGCTCCTGATGGGGTTATCTTTATAACTTAACTAACTAACTTAAATAAAGTAACTTGACCTACTTTACATGAAGTATCCATCTTCCTTTTGAGTACAACAGTTTCCCTCTCCGGACCTGTTTCCAACTCATCTACATGAACAAAAGGCAGCCTGCTCGGAGGTGTTATCCCTGGCGGCCCTTTAAGGAATTGATTAGGAGTACCACAGACCGGTGTATTTAGCAAGAGCATTTGCAGGGAGGCAGTTGAAGATCCAGTCTTCCAGATCCAGTAATACCCAACCTTAAATGCTCAGGTCACAAGGACAGTCTGTGATAGCTTGCAGTTTTTTTAAGATCATACAACTGCTGTAAAGTGCAAATGCCTGGCAATGATTCAGATTACAGTTCACACTGCAGGGAATATGTATTACTTACTGGCTCTCACCAGTAGGTAGTCTTAATTTGAACAATGTTTTCATAGGAAACGCATTTTTATATTTGCCTATATCTTTAGCGCCGTTTGACAAATCTTCACGAAATTATCCCTAAAAAAGTGCCTCAGTGATTCTTGTTGCCCATACGAACCGATAGATGAAATTACATGATAATTTGGCAGAAAGGTAGCTCTTGGTCCAGAAAGAACCCTTTTTTTATTTGGTGTAAATATGTTAATTCGTTTTTGTGAAATAAAAAAACCAATTAAGGATATATAAGGACCCAGATCCTCCAAGGATCCCACTGTCCCCATGCTGAAATGTGATTGGCTGCCAACACTTCAGCCAGGCAGTGTTGGCAGCCATTGTTAGACGGGGACCTGGAGGGTCGGCCGAGCACAAGGGGAGAGGCCTCCGGTGAGGGCCGTCTCCAGCGACCGTACAGACAAGTAACTTCCCCCCCCACAGATGGACACCACACGAAGACCAGATTAACACCTTTTATAGGCCGTTCTTGAAGTAAGGTAGTACGATACAAGGAGATCAGGACACGATGATCCTCTCAATTCTAGTCTCTAGTAGGGAAAGGGGGTAGCGGGACAGTCTTGGTACCTACTGGTACTGAGGTGAAACGGCGGTAGCTCACAATCCTCGAGCTCGGTGTTCGGACGGGTCGGACCGCGGCAGCGCCAGCAGGTCCCGAAGAGGTCGTAGATGGCAACTGGCCGCGGCAGCGCCAGCAGGTCCCAACGAGGATGACGGTTACAACGGGCCGCGGCAGCGCCAGCAGGTCCCACGAGGATGAAGGTTGCAGAAGGCCGCGGCAGCACCAGCAGGCAGGACGATAGTTCACAGGGCAGGGCTGCGGCAGCGCCAGCAGTCCGTCAAGGATGAGTTCTTCTCGGTGTCTCTCGACTTCAGGATACAACTGCCTTCCTGCTCTGGGGCTGCCTCAGTTATAGGTCTGGCGCCCTTTGATGTCCGGACCCTCGCACTGGGAGGTCGGGAGGTCCGGGATGAGGGAGTCCAGACACCCAGCAGGGGGGTGGAGCCAGCACCCGGGGAGGCTGGGGGCGATCGGCACCTGGTGGGGGAGAGCCATCGACACTGCTTTCTCCCATTAGCCTGCCAAGTGGTCCGTTCACCTCCTGGGTGGATGGTGGTGCCGGGATGGCGGGGCCTGGCCAGGTCCAGGGTTGGGGTCGAGCTGAGGCCACGCGGCCGCGTGGTGCAGTGTCCAAGATGGCGGCTGGGCCGGGCAATGGGGCTGACGGGGGCCCGGGCCCGTGACACAGAGACATCCGGGAGCAGGCGTCCCGGAGGGGACGGGTTGCGGGTTGCTTCTGCAGGTAGCCCCCGGAGAGCCGGTGTCTGGGCCCTGTCGTGCGGGGAGGGAGCGAGCACTTCGTGGGGCCTGTCCAACATGCGTCCCCCCCAGCTGAAGGCGGGGAGAGTCACCCATCCTCTTGGGGACTCTCCACGTCGAGGCGGAAAAAGCGGGACAGGCCATCCGCGTTGGCGTGGTCTTGGCCAGGGCGATGCTCCACAGTGAAGTCCATCCCCTGCAGGGAGATGGACCATCGCAATAGTTTGGGGTTCTCCCCCCGCATTTGCATTAGCCATTGCAGGGGCCGATGATCTGTTTGTACCCGGAAGTGGGTTCCGAAGAGGTAAGGCCGGAGCTTCTTGAGGGCCCATACTACTGCGAAGGCCTCTCGCTCAATGGTGCTCCAGCGCTGTTCTCGGGGCAGTAGGCGTCTGCTGATGAAGGCCACTGGTTGGTCGACTCCCTCGGGGTTCAGTTGGGAGAGGACGGCCCCGATGCCATGGTCTGATGCATCAGTCTGGACGATGAACTCACGGCTGTAGTCGGGGACCTGGAGCACCGGAGCGGTGCACATGGCGGCCTTCAGCCTCTCGAAGGCCGCTTGACAGTCGGGAGTCCAGTTGACTGTTCTTGGGTTGGTCTTGGATGTGAGTCCCGTGAGGGGCCTCACAATGCTGCCATAGTCCTTTACGAACCGCCGATAGTACCCGGTGAGCCCCAGGAAGGCTCGGACCTCGGTTTGGGTTACGGAGGGGCGCCAGGACTGGATGGCAGCGATCTTGAGCTGGAGGGGGGCCACCAGACCGCTCCCCACTTGGTGTCCGAGGTAGGTCACGGACCCCTGGCCGATTTGGCACTTGCTGGCCTTGATGGTGAGGCCGGCCCGTTGGAGGGCCTGCAGGACCCCTCGGAGGTGGCGGAGGTGGTCTGACCAGTGGCGGCTATACACCGCGATGTCGTCCAGGTATGCGGCGCTGAACTCTTCGAGGCCCGCCAATACCTGGTTCACAAGTCGTTGGAACGTGGCTGGAGCGTTTTTCATGCCGAATGGCATCACTCTGAAGTGGTAGTGTCCATCCGGGGTGGAGAAAGCGGATCGTTCTTGTGCCCTGGGGGTGAGGCCGATCTGCCAGTAGCCCGCCGTCAGGTCGAAGATGCTTAGGTAGCGGGCCGCCCCCATGCGGTCAACTAGTTCGTCGGCTCGGGGGATGGGGTGAGCGTCGGTTCGGGTGACAGCATTCAGACCCCGATAGTCGACGCAGAACCGGAGCTCGGGTGTGGTGCCCGGGGCCGCAGCTTTGGGGACCAGTACCACCGGGCTGGCCCAGGGGCTGTCCGAGGGTTCGATGACTCCGAGTGCGAGCATCTTGGAGACTTCTTCTTGGATGCAGGTGCGTACCCGATCTGGTACTCGGTACGGCCGGTGTCGGATAGGAGTACTGTCGCCAGTGTCCACGTCGTGCAGGCACCAGGGGGTGACCCCGGGTGTGAGGGAGAATAGGTTTGCAAATGGCAGCAGGAGGGCCCGACAGTCTTGGCGCTGCTCCGGGGTCAGAGCCTCGGAGAGTTGGACCCCGTCCACTGAACCATCTTTTTCCCCGGTCCCCAGTAGGTCAGGGAGGGGCTCGGAGTCTTCCTCCGCCCCACTGTCTGTAGCCATCAGCAGGCTGAGCTCCGAGCGCCCGAAGTGGGGTTTGAGTCTGTTGGCGTGGAGGACCCGGAGGGGGTTCCGGGGGGATTCCATGTCGATGAGGTAGGTGACGGGGCTCTTACGCTCGATCACCTTGAAGGGCCCCGTCCACTTGTCCTGTAAGGCGCAAGGTTCGATGGGGGACATCACCCATACCTGCTGGCCAGGCTCGAATTCGATGGAGGAGGCATGTTGATCGTACCACTTCTTCATGTCCTCCTGACTGGCTTCAAGATTGGCTTTGGCGATCTCTCTGAATCGCCGGGTCTGATTACGGAGGGCCAGGAGGTACTTGTAGACGTCTGGAGGGGTCTTCAGGGGGGCCATCTCCCACTCTTCTTTAACTAGGCTGAGAGGCCCGCGGACAGGGTGTCCGTACAGGAGTTCGAAGGGGCTGAAGCCGAGGGACTTCTGGGGTACTTCTCGGTAGGCGAAGAGGAGGCACGGTAGTAGCACGTCCCACTGGCGGCGTAGGGGTTCTTCCAGCCCCATGATCATCCCCTTGAGAGTGCGGTTGAATCGCTCGACCAGTCCGTTTCCTTGCGGGTGATAGGGGGTTGTGAATCGGTAGGTGACTCCGCACTGTTGCCATAAGGATTTCATATATTTTGAAATAAAGTTCGTGCCCCTGTCGCTGACGACTTCCCTGGGGAAGCCCACCCGAGAGAAGATTCCCATTAAGGCTCGACCTACCACTGGTGCGGTTACAGTTCGAAGGGGAACCGCCTCAGGATAGCGGGTGGCGTGGTCCACCAGGACCAGGATGAATCGATGCCCTTGTGCTGTTCGGGGGTCCAGGGGCCCCACAATGTCTATTCCCACCCTTTCGAACGGGGTGGTCACAACGGGGAATGGTTGCAGGGGTGCCTTGAGTTTGCGGCCGCTCTTCCCGCTGGCCTGGCAGGTCGGGCAGGACCGGCAGTGGTTGGAGACGTCATTTTTCATTTTCGGCCAGTAAAAGTGAGTCACCAGGCGGTTGTATGTTTTGTCTTGCCCCAAGTGTCCAGCCAGGGGGACATCATGGGCCAAGTTCAAAAGGAAGTCTCTGAAGCGGAGGAGCACCACCAGCACTCGACTGGCCCCCAGCTCCGCTATTCTTTGTTCGCTGTACAGTAAGTCATTGTCCCAATAGATCCAGTGGGCTCCTGCGGTGTCTCCCGCGCTCTGGGCGAGCGCTTGCTGTCGCAGTCCCTCGAGGGAGGAACATGTCTTTTGCTCTTGCCGGAATTGTTCTTGGGTGGGCCCCCCTTCCTGACGCCACTGAGCCAGGTCGGGAAGGTCTTGGGGCTGAGCGGCCTCTTCTTGGGTTTGTTCCGGGGGGTCAGTAGGGATGGAGCTTCCCTCTGGAGCGATCGGGGGAGGCGGTGCTGGCCATTCGGGTTCTTCAGATCCAGGGATGGTGTCGGCGGCCATGAACCGGGTTGTTACACACGCCCAGCCCGGGAGGCCCAACATCCCCAGGTGCTCTCTTCTTTCAACGGCTGCCCACGGGGAACTCTCGAGATCGTTCCCCAGGAGGCAGTCCACGGGGGCATCGTCGCGGACGGTCACTCCTAGCATACCGGACACGCCTCCCCATTCGAAGGGGACGCAGGCCATCCGACACAGGCTCTCCGAGTTGTCGGCCGATCGGACGGGGCAAAGAACGTTTGGCAGGATTTGTTCTGGGGTCACCAGGTGACAACGGACGGCCGTCACACTGGCCCCTGTGTCACGCAGGGCTTCGGCCTTACGCCCATTTATGTTCACCCACTGACTGTATTTCCTGGTGTTGGCGGGTAGGGGAGCCCGCGGGATCAGGTCTCTTCCCCCTAGGCAGGCCAGGGTCATGGCGGCGGGTTCCCACTCGGGCTGCTCCTGCTCGTACTCGTCAGGCTCTTCGGAGACTTGCTCTTCCCCTAGGGCGGCGGCAGCCATCTGGTGGGGCCCGGGGGTCTGGTTCTTTGGGCAGGTCGGGTCACTGGCATAGTGGCCGACTCGTTGGCATCGGTGACACGTAACGTTGGCTCGGAACCCCGGGCGCATCGGGGGGTTGCCCTGGCCGGCCGGGGGCGGGGCGTTGTTTGCGGGACGGCGTCTCTGCCCCGGCCCTGTCCTCCTCCTCCTCCTCGGGGACGATGATGACCTTGGTTGGTTCTGTTCTGCTCGTTTGGCCCACTCCGGGTCACTCGGGTGCTCTCCCATCGGTCAGCCTCGGCGGCGAGCTGCCGTGGGTCAGTCAATTTGCTGTCGAGGAGGTGCTGCCTGAGCTCGACGAAGCAGTTGTTGGAGAGGTGCTCCCACACAATGAGGTTGAAGAGCTGCTCGTAGGTTGTTACATTGCTACCCTTGATCCATCCCTCGAAGGCTCGGCTGAAATAGTTCACATATTCTATCCAGGTTGTACCCGGGATCCGGGTGCAGTTGCGGAACCTCTGGCGGTACATCTCGGGCGTTAGCCCATATCGACGGAGGAGGGCGGCCTTCATGTGGTCATAGGACGTCATTTGATGGTCCGGAAGCTGCAGCAGGGCATCCCGGCCTTCATTGACGAATCTCCCCCATAGGCCGGCTCCCCAGTCACTTCGAGCGATCCGGTGGGCAGTCATGGCGATCTCGTAGGCCTTGAACCACTGCTGTATGTCGTCGTTCCGATAATATTCACGGACCACATCTTTGGGGATGTGGACCTTCTGTTCGGTAGTCCCTGGGGGGCGCGGTTGCTCGGGCACCCCTAGGTCTTTGTTCTGTTTGCGCATTTCTATCTCCGCCAGCTTGCACTCGTGTTCGTATGCCAGTCTTTTTTTCTTCGAGTTCTCTCTGTCTCTGCTTTTCCTCTCGCTCTTCTTGGAGCCGTAAGTGTTCTAAGTTCATCTTTTGTTCTGCCAGTTTCAATTCTCCGTCTAATTTGAGCCGTGCCAACTCGTGTAGTCTATTTTTCTCTCGTTCTCGGATCTCTTCCCGGGAGAGATCCGTTCTCCTTTCTTCCGTCAAAGTGGTGTTTGTCTCCGGGGCTTCGGGATCCCGGGGTCCGGCGATATTTGTCTCTGCCCAGGATTCTAGGGCGTGCTTGAAGTCCTCTTTCGTGCTCAGACCGGTGGTGGCAATGCCTAGTTCTATGCAAAATTGTTTTAGCTCTCGGTGGTTGTACTCTTCCAGTTTTTCCCTCTGGAATTTCTCTGCAGATCCGCTCTCTCTGGTCGTCATTGTGGATTAGTCGTAGGGTGAGTTACTCTCTGTACGGTTACGCGTTGGTTCGGATCGCGCCGCTGGCCACCAATGTTAGACGGGGACCTGGAGGGTCGGCCGAGCACAAGGGGAGAGGCCTCCCGTGAGGGCCGTCTCCAGCGACCGTACAGACAAGTAACTTCCCCCCCCACAGATGGACACCACACGAAGACCAGATTAACACCTTTTATAGGCCGTTCTTGAAGTAAGGTAGTACGATACAAGGAGATCAGGACACGATGATCCTCTCAATTCTAGTCTCTAGTAGGGAAAGGGGGTAGCGGGACAGTCTTGGTACCTACTGGTACTGAGGTGAAACGGCGGTAGCTCACAATCCTCGAGCTCGGTGTTCGGACGGGTCGGACCGCGGCAGCGCCAGCAGGTCCCGAAGAGGTCGTAGATGGCAACGGGCCGCGGCAGCGCCAGCAGGTCCCAACGAGGATGACGGTTACAACGGGCCGCGGCAGCGCCAGCAGGTCCCACGAGGATGAAGGTTGCAGAAGGCCGCGGCAGCGCCAGCAGGCAGGACGATAGTTCACAGGGCAGGGCTGCGGCAGCGCCAGCAGTCCGTCAAGGGTGAGTTCTTCTCGGTGTCTCTCGACTCCAGGATACAACTGCCTTCCTGCTCTGGGGCTGCCTCAGTTATAGGTCTGGCGCCCTTTGATGTCCGGACCCTCGCACTGGGAGGTCGGGAGGTCCGGGATGAGGGAGTCCAGACACCCAGCAGGGGGGTGGAGCCAGCACCCGGGGAGGCTGGGGGCGATCGGCACCTGGTGGGGGAGAGCCATCGACACTGCTTTCTCCCATTAGCCTGCCAAGTGGTCCGTTCACCTACTGGGTGGATGGTGGTGCCGGGATGGCGGGGCCTGGCCAGGTCCAGGGTTGGGGTCGAGCTGAGGCCACGCGGCCGCGTGGTGCAGTGTCCAAGATGGCGGCTGGGCCGGGCAATGGGGCTGACGGGGGCCCGGGCCCGTGACACAGAGACATCCGGGAGCAGGCGTCCCGGAGGGGACGGGTTGCGGGTTGCTTCTGCAGGTAGCCCCCGGAGAGCCGGTGTCTGGGCCCTGTCGTGCGGGGAGGGAGCGAGCCCTTCGTGGGGCCTGTCCAACAGCCATCTTGACAGACAGATTCAGCGGACATTTTTAAAAAAGAGAAGGGGCAGATCAAGAATACCCGGACCCTTTTGGCCTCATGGGGGGTGGGGCGAATCTTCCACAGGAATGCCTCAGGGCAAAAAAAAGCATTTAAAAAAAATATTTCAGTGGGAGCTGCGCTGGTTCCACGGCTCCCGCCAAAAAAGAAAAGAAACCTGTGCTTCTGTAATGTCCCAGGGGCATGAGGAATCATATAAAGGAGGGGCGCATGAGGCCCCCTTCTAGGGCTCATGAGAGCCCTAGGGACTGCCACCTCCCCAGGGGACTGCTTTTACAGTGTGCAGGGGTGTATGTGTGGCACCCCCACACCCTTTGGTCTGCCACCTCCCCAGGGCAAATCCCTATAAATAAATGCGGGGACCCTGTGACCCCCACAGTCCCGGGGACTGCCACCTTCCTGGGGCATTTCTCACTAAACTAATGCGGGGGCCCCACGCGGCACCCCACAGTCCCAGGGATCGCCACCTTCCCATGGCAAACCATTTACTATTAATGTGGCGGGGGCCAACTCCCCGGGGCTAATCATAAAATTCATGTATGAGGCCCGCGGCCCCCCTGCAGCACCTTCGACTGCCACCTCCCCTGGACAATTCATTCAAATTAAGAGGGCCACCGGCAGCCCCAGGGGCCACTACCTCCCGGGCCTAAGCACTAAAATGAACGGTGGCCTTGCCGCCCCCTCATGAAACCAAGGATGGCCCTGGAAGCCACCACCGCCCAGGGCCGGCGCCTGCTCCCTCCCGAGGTGCCCACCCTTAGGAGGTAGCTGTTTCCTGTTGCTTGGTGGGAGCTCATCAGCTACTCAGCTAAATTGCGCACGCGGAAAGCAGAAAAGACGCATTTCTTCATGAACCCCAAGGCCACCCTGACATCTGCTAAGAAGCTGCAGAGAGGTACAAAAGGGGGTGGTGGTGGACGGAGCATCTGAACCAATCAAACACTCACACCCAGTCAACAGATCTGGGTTTAATCCATCACCGTTCTTTAGCCCACTCTGCCACCCTAGGTCAGACATGGCCATATTCAAATCAGTCTGACCCTGTGCCTCATGGGAACAGTCCAGCCCGAACTGCCAAGCAATTCCTTCCCTGGACCGGAAACAAGCTTCCTAGGACCGGTTTCTGGCATTTCAGCCGTCTTCAGCCAGGCTTGCTTGAATCCAGTGGCAAAGTGAGCAAGGGACTCACGTCTGAGCATACCCTACCAACTTATGGCGAACAAAGCGGTACAAAAGGGGGTGGTGATGGATGGAGCATCTCAACCAATCAAACACTCACACCCAGTCAACAGATCTGGGTTTAATCCATCACCGTTCTTTAGCCCACTCTGCCACCCCATTTCAGACATGGCCATATGCAAATCAGTCTGACCCTGTGCCTCATGGGAACAGTCCAGCCCGAACTGCCAAGCCATGCCTTCCCTGGACCGGAAACAAGCTTCCTCGGACCGGTTTCTGGCATTTTTAGCTGTCTTCAGCCAGGCTTGCTTGAATCCAGTGGCAAAGTGAGCTGGAGAGGGCTCAGCGGTTGCCCTCTAAGGCCCTAGACCGGGACCAAGGGGGCACCACAAGTGATAATGATTAAAAGACCTCACTAGCTACCACACAGGCTGCACTAAGTTGAGCTCCTATGAAACTGCATTATGCTACTGGAAAGATGTGTCACTGGAAGTCCGGCCACCTATGGTGCCAATTAACAAACATAGATGATAAGTCCATCTACTTAAAAATGGCTTGGCCACCCTTGTCCTTGTCAAGAGGGGAGACCGCTGGAGAGGTCGCACCCCCACGGGATTAATCCCTAAACATCTTAACAGGACCTCCACATTGGGTAGGGGAGAAGGGAGGGTAATGTCACAACCTAATTGGGGGGGTGATGGGGGAGGGGGGGCTGTAAAAGTTGACGAGTTTGGGGTGTTTGCTTCATGGCACATTGTTTGGGCACGTTGAGGGTGGGTGGGAATTGCCTACAAGTTGAGGGCAACAAATGCAGGTTACTTTGGCCGCAAATGGGCATGAAAATTGCACCGCACAGCATGTGGAAAGTGCACACGCACATGCGCCCACCCTTCCCTCTGCATACAGACAGAGGCTCCCTCTCATTGCCACATGCTCATAATGTACACCAGTCAGCATGGCTAAAATCACCTTATGACATGGAACGTCTGTGGTCTTAACGAATACTGGAAATCCAGATTAGTGCACGCCTACTTTGTTAGGCAAGGTGTGGATGTGTGCTTCCTGCAGGAAACCCACTTGACAGAGGCCACGGGGGCTAGACTCCGTGCCCGTTTGTGGGGCGAAATATATTCCTCCTTCGACTCCAACTACGGGAGGTGGGTGGCGATCTTGTTGAGGAAGGGGATTCCATGGTCCACCACACTCACTCATTGATAAGGAGGACAGATATGTCATTGTTGCAGGGAAGCTTTTTCAGCAGCCCATTACTCTGGCAGCAGTGTATGGACCAAACCAGGATGACCCTGGCTTCCTACCAGAGGTCTGGAGATTATTTGCTGGCCTAGGCAGGGAAGCTTTTTCAGCAGCCCATTACTCTGACAGCAGTGCATGGACCAAACCAGGATGACCCTGGCTTCCTACCGGAGGTCTGGAGATTAATTGCTGGTTTAGGCCCAGGGACGGTGGTGTGGGGGGGGGGGGGGAGATTGTAATATTGCACCAGATTGTTAATTCGACCATTCGGGGGCACAACAGCATCACCCGCAAGCAGCGGCACCTTGAGAACAATAGCAGAGGGCAATTCGTTAGTAGGCCAATGGCGTCACACACATGGGGAACAGAAAAATGGCACTTGCTACTCCACAATCCATAGCTCTTGGCCCCCCATTGATTTTTGGCTAGTGACTAAAGACATGATCAACTGGAAGGTGGCGGTTGAACACCTACTGCGAACACTCTCGGACCCCGTCCCAGTACGTCTGCTGCCGACCATACCACAGACCATCCCACGAGCATTCTCCTGGTGGCTACCCCTGCATGCCTTTTATTACGATTAATTCAGGGAAGAAATACGCGCTGCCCTTATTGCCTAATTTTCACGTAATGGGGGCACAGTAGAATCGCCATACACACTATGGGAGGCCTTCAAGGTAGGGATGACACTATGGGAGGCCTTCAAGGTAGGGATGAAAGGGGAATGTATTGGGAGACAGGCGGCTGTCCTGAGGGAGTAAGAGGCACACTGGGTAGATCGGAGGCCGAGATCAGCAAATAGTACCTTGAGCAGGCCACAAACCCAAGCAATACTATGTTGGCAGAAATCAGAGACAAGATATCAGAGTACAATGCGGCGGTGGAGAGGGAGGTGAAATACCACAGGAAAGAAGCAGCGGTGTGATGATATGGGGAGGGGGGCAGGCCAGGCAAAACTCTGGCAGGACTGTTACATGCATCAGCATACGTGGCCGAACTCAAAGACAGTAACAACAAGTTAATCACTGCCCCGTCTGAGCTTCCTACGGTTATGTCCTTCTTCTACGCCAAACTGTACACGGCGGGGTCGACTGTTAGACCATCGGCTCTGCAAGAATCCTTTGACACAATAGAATTGCTGGGGCTGGGCACAAGCCATAGGTAGTACCTGGATGATCTGATTACCCCGGAAGAGATCGCCAGGGTTATAGCTGCCCTGCCTGCTGGCAAAGCTCCCAAGTCGGATGGGCTTACGCCTGCATTTTATTTTATGAGGAATATGCGGAGGTATTAACCCCACATCTCATTGAAATCTATCATGAGTCATTGACGATAGGAAGGCTCCCTCCATCTCTGCATGAGGCCCTTATTGTCATGATACTGAAGTCGGATAAGCCCCTTGAGCAATGTGATTCATATAGCCCAGTCTCTTTGATAAACATAGAAGAAAAATCTACGCAAAGCTGCTGGCCAATCGCCTGCTGTCACTTATGTCCCTAATCGCTCGCCCGGACAAATCCGGCTTCATACCTGGGCGTGGGACCTCACATAACTTGAGCACTCTTTTTTCGAACATGCACCACTTAAACCACTCGTTGCCGGCTGTGACAGCTCTTCTGGATGCCACAAAGGTGTTTGATACGCTGGAGTGGTTGTTTCTCTTCCCGCTATTAGCCAGACTTTGGTTCATCCAAAAGGTCCGGCTCTTATACACCCAACCTGCAGCATGAGTGCATCTAAATGGGCACCTGTCTGACCAGTTCAATATAACCAGCGAAACTAGGCAGGGGTCCCTCCTGCCTCCCCTTCTGTTTGCCGCCACCATGGAGCCACTGGCTTCCAAAGTAAGATAACACCACGCGGAGTGTGGACTCCGACTCACCACCTGTGGCTTGGTGGTGTCAATGTACGTAAACAATGTCACCTTGTATGTACGGGACCCCAGCGTTCATCTTGCTCCCTTGAAGAAAGAGGCAATTTGTTTTGGTGGGCACTCAGGCATCCACATTAACTGGAGAAAGTCGGTGCTTTTCCCACTCACTGACTCAACCGTTCCTTGCCTCTAAGACTACCCGTTCAAATGGGCCATGGAGCCAGTGAAATACCTTGGTGTCGGTACATTGACATGCTGTGGAGGGCAAACTATGGGTGTGCTGAGGAGTGGCTGGAGACACAAGTGCCACTCTGGACTAGGCCGCTGATGTCCCTGGCCGGATGCATAGTGATAGCAAAGATTGTGGTCCTCCCTTCATTTTTGTACCTTTTTGCAAATATCCCAATGCTGCTTATGGCGCAATTCTTCAAAAGACCAAGTTCCAACCTGATCCCTTTGGCTTGGGCGGGTCAGCAGCCTAGGTACGGTATGAGGTACTAACATTGCCCTTGTCGAATGGCGGACTGGGGATGCCAGACATGAAGTTATATGCCCTGAGTGCGCAGGCGGGTTTCCTGCACCACTGGTTGTACCCCACTCCTTTTCAACGACTCATAGCAGTCGAGAGAGACCGGGCAACACCCTGGTCACTAACTACGAACATATTTGGCAAATATAAAGTGCCCCACAGTGAAATAGACACAATAGAATTAATGAGATGGGCGTGAGATGGTCTCCGGCACTTGGCGAGCCTTTGGATATTGCACGCCCGTCAGTGCCGCTGTCAGAAAATCTGCTGTTCCCTTTGTTACGTGACAGAGGGGCTGCAGACAGAGCTGTTGAGCTGGGGTTCAAACTATTGTGGACCTGTTACCTGGTGGGCAGTTCCTTCAAGCGCTGCCTCAACCTACAACACGGTCGGGAGGCCATGACACCTTTCTGCACTTGGCCTGGGACTGCCCAGAGGTGGCAGAGTTTTGGACGAGATTCTGTGACACAATCAGCACTATTGCAGGCACCTACTTAGCACCACACCCTGTGACTTGGCTACTGGGGCATGTCGAAAAGACACCGATCATGCACCGTAGTGTTCATAACTGTTGGGGGGGCAAGCAAAGGCTGTTTGCTGTATATGATCCTTCATGCTGTTTTATCTGCACTGTGGCCCAACAACCCACTTTGACAATATCTCCATATAATATGTTCTTGGCTTGTATGTAACAAGTTGTTCCAATAAAATCAAATAAACAAAAATAAAAATACTTGTGCATGAAAAAAAAAACTTTCTCTGCGTTATCATGAACTTCTCCTTCAATCTCTTTTGCTTCACATCTTGTGTATCACTACTGTATTTTGCATACGGAAGGATCTCGTCAAGAGACTTTGTTTGCAACAAATCACATTTTGCTGTAACTGAGCTATAATCTTCGGGCACAAACCAAGAAAAAAAGTTGAAACAAAGCAGCTCAAATTAACCTCTGTTCGGTCCTCAATGTAACTATGGGGCATATTAGCAAGGGCGATATCGCCGCTTTAGCGGGACTTTTTCCCACGAAAGCGGCAATATTTTTATCGCCCTATTAGCAAGCTGTCGCTAACAGCAGTTAGCAACAGTTTGTAGGCGATAGCTACAGGTTTGGGTCCCGCTTTGCATGTCAGTGATATTTATCGCTAGTGACATGCAAAGTGGGCGTACCCAACCTGTTTGCGACTGAAAGCAGTCGCTAACACAGCTATCGCCTACTAGCAAGGCAGGCGAAGCGATAAAAAAACGTGCGCTAAGCGAGATAATCGCCAAAACCTAACGCCTGCTCAGACCACTTCTTAGCCTGTATATCCAATGGGAGGTGGATATTCAGGTTAAGTCCCCATTAGCGATGATGCCCGAATATCGCTGGAGTTCCAGTGATATTCACGCATTGAGCCGCTTGTATCAAGAAGTGCTAGATTAACAACATGATCAGGTGAAGGATGGTCCTATCCTGTGCCAAAATGTTTCATCCTACCGTAATGATGCTTCAGGACACTCATCCATTAGGCATACAGTGTTATTTCTGGGTATACCATGCAGGACATATCAGTGGATCTAGGGGGTGGCTATCTTACTTTCGGTCATCCATATGGTTTCATCTGACCCACTGAACCGCTTCGTAATAATCACAGGAACACTGGAGGGTCAAGCGTAGTTGCTCTTTTGTGTGCACGTTCCCCATCATCTGCTGGACTCTAAACTGGAGGTGGTCTCCAGCTGCTCGCTGCAACCCCTCCAGATCTCACCATAGTGGGCGGCGACTTCAACACCATAATGGACTGCCAATATTGTACAATCTTCAGCTTGGTGGTTCCCTGGTCCCCGTGCCTAAAGCTGTGGGCTGGGGCCCTAGGACTAGTCAACATCTGGCAGCTCCACCTCCACGCAGACAGACAGTACACTTACTACTCAGCCCTGCAGCCTCTACAGATGTTGGTAGCATTACACATACGTGCATTCTCCTGAGGGGCCTCTCTGACCACTCACCGGTGATGCTGACAAAAGGCCGCAGGGCAACAGGGGAAGAGGACCAGCACACATAAACACATGGTGGTTTCTAGATGACGAGTTCACTGAGCATATCTGAGACACCATCACTGACTATTTTGAGCTGAAAAAGAGTCCAGGCCCCTTACTATCTCTGCAATGCAAGACCTTCAAAATGGTCCTATGGGTAGGGGGCTTTTCACACATATGTGGCACAACTAGAGAACAGAAGGGCGAGTTCTTGAAGAGGAGGTTATCCGTCTTGACAGGGTAGTGTTGACCTCTCCTACACCATCGGCGTGGCAGCAGTTTGAGCTGGCCTGACTGGCTCTTGAATAGAAACTCCTTGACACTGCACACCCGGTTCACTTCCATTCACAGGGGAGGTCATACAAACTTGGGGCCAAAGTGGATATGTTGATTTATTGGCTCACGACTGCAGACCGACCATCTAGTGTGGTGGCCCAGCAGTGAACCTCGACAGAGGGGACAATTCAGGTGGATATCATAGCCGCAGAGTTTTCTTTCTACTACTGTGCACTATATGCCCGTCAGCTCTCCCCTCTCCTCAAGAGGTGAAAACCCATCACCCAAGATTTGCCAATGAGAACCCTCCTGTAGGTGGAGCAGGATGAACTAGACCTCCCCCTTACCGCCGTAGAGAGTCAACAGATTTTTACATCAATGCCCTCTGGGATAATCCTGGCATCCAATGGATTCCTTTTAGAGTCTTTCACCTATTGGCCCTGTAAGAGGATGCCTTTGACAAGGAACAGCTGCCCCGCAACGTATGCAGTGCAACTATAACTGTTATCCTCAAAAAAGACAAGACCCCTAAGGAGTGTGCCTTTTCTCGTCCCATTTCCCTAATCAACCTAGAAGTTAAAGTTCTTGCCAAAGTCCTGGACACTCTTCTAGTCAAGGTGGTGTGCTCCATAGTATGCGCAGAGCAAAATGGATTCATGCTCAGGAGGGACGCTAGGCATTGCCTTCGTCAGTGAAACTTAGTGTTAGCTTGGGCGTATGAGCTTTCAGATGACAACGCGCTTCTCATGGATATGGAGCATGCGTTTGACACGGTACTCTGATTTTCCTGCTAAGAGTCCTATGTGAAATGTCTTTTGGGACCTGATTCCTGCATTGGGTTTTTACCCTTTACACAGATCTGTGGGATCTGGGTTGTGTGGTGGGAACCACCTGGACCTAGACCCCAAGATGGTCATACTGGGAATCAAGGACACTTTGACGGAGACACTCCCGTCTTGCGCACTCATAGCTATGGGCTGCTTGGTCATGAAGAGAGATCTGGTGAGGCACTGTCTGGAGAATGGATCATTGCTCAGCAATGGAGAAGCTGGGCTACAAAGCTTGTGGGTTATGAAAGAAATATGGCAAAATCTGGTCTCCCTGGAGCCGGGTGATGGGCCTTGGACTATTAGTGGGAGGTACTCTACGATATATGGTACCTGTAGGAGATAGAAGTGCATACAATGCGAGGTGTTTAAGGTTGCATTACAGGTGCAAGCAATGATCAGTCGCCTTACAATACACATAGGAGCGAACCATATCCTACATTTTATTTATGTGCTGAGCTTACACTGGCATGTGTTGTACTTTATTTTTAGTTTGCGAAAATGAATAAAAAGAGTTATAAAAAAATTATTCTACAACATGCAGCTTCTCATGGATACTACCTGTACTAGAACAAATATTGTTACAATATGTGTGATTCTAATAATACAGCTAGGTGCAACTGTGAACAGGGGCAGTTGTACCAAAGCAACAGTTTAATATGATATCTTACCTGTCTAAAGTACATTCGAACATGATTCTGCTGAGACATGAAAATACAAGTTTATCCGCATGATGCAGGTCACTTGGCATTAAATATCACATACAAGACAGAGTATGAAACCTAAAACCCATATGTTAGCCAGAGTTCGTGTTTCATTAGTACCATGTATTAAAGTTCAGAAAAACAACTCCATCAGGTCAAACAGAATCAAAAACCACTTACCTTGCTCTTGCAGCATCCCCAACTAGGCAATGTGGCGAGCGTAAGGAAAGTGGTTTTATTTATTTAATTTTGTCCATCCTGTCGTATGTTGACTTATCCCCACCCCGCCCCTCCCTTGCCCCGCCTACCCGCCTCACCACTCTTACCTGTGCCAGCCGCACCTGCATCAAGTAGATCTTAGAGCATTTGTTGGTTGATAGTATGTCAAAGGCTGCAAACAGATCAAAATAATTCAGGGACCATGAACGCCACTGTCCACTATCATGCACAATTATCCATTATGGAAGTACCTATTAATTCTGGCTCTGGTTGAAAGCCTTCCTCACAAGGATCCAAGAGAACCAGAAAATAAACACAATCTGCAGTTGTTTCCCTGCTCAAATAATGTAGAGGTCTTTTGTAGTAGTGAAATCAGGCAAATGTCAGCCATGTCTGCTGGGTCTATTCATGGTTTCTTTAAAGCGGGGTGAACTGTACCTGTTTTGAGATGGAAAAGCTCTCTTGCTTCAGAGTAGAGCACAATGGTCAAAAAAGCAAGACATGCAATGAGTGAAATTTACTTTATGGCATGAGACTCATGCTAAATAGGTGAATCTTTACTAAACTACACACCAACCTGTCCCTTCCGACCCTCTTAGACCACTTTTCTCTGTGTTTTCAATTGCCATCCAGTTCTTCTCTCTGATCTTCTGACCAGCTACTGCAGCTTCCTCATCCGGCAGACTACTGCTTCTGGACGCAGGACTTTAGAGCACCAGAAACTGATGCAGTGGCAGAATCTTAACCTAAATATGAATGATAATAATTATTTTGATTGGAAAATTAACATGTATGCTTTTAATCTACAGATAACAGGCAAAGGTGGGATTGTTCAGAATGGCCAACAAACTATAGATATCACCAGAAATAGTGGTGAGTGTGTAAATTATTTTTCTTTTTTCAGTTTTCTTTGGGGGTGGGTTACAGGAAGCAAAGTAATCCCCAAAGGGCAGGGGAGAATTGTACATGCAGTAGGATATGTAGCCAACATACAAGGCTATTGAGGTATGTGGATACGTGTAGACCGTGAACTGAGGACAACAAGGCCCATATTTTCTAAAGTTATGCAGTATTGGATTTTTCATATATTCACGTGCTTGACTCGTTCCCCGTTGTCAGGTTGGAAACCGTGGCTCATGTTGATCCCAAGCTTACAAGGGGCCTTTCAGTCAGTATGAGGGTCAAGGCCGACCATATTACTCCCCACGAAAAACCGGGTTTGACCAGAAATACACATCCCGGTGGAACCTAAAGCAAGGTTAGGGTAGATTGTCCAGATGAAAGAGGAGCGCTTCTCAATTGCACTCCTGCGACAAAAAAGGACTTCCAGCAGGTGCCCCCCTGCCCACTGTCCCAATCTGAGCAAGTGTGGAGGAGAATTTCCCTTAGAAGTCCATAACAGTGACCAGAACCATTGGGTGGTGCAGATTGTGCACTTAGGGCATACTTTGGAGCTTCTATAGAAATCACAGGCTAAAAAACCCCTCATTTTCACTTTCATAGATTGAGGAAAGCTGAATTGACATTAAGGAAAGATAAATGTAGGTTTTGGTGTATGTGGAGTAGATTATTTAGGTCACCACATTTCAGGGAAGGGAGTATCTCCCAAGAAATAGTTTGTTGATACAATTCAAAAACTAAAGAAGGTAGACAAAAAGGAATTATTAGGATCATTTCTGGGAAGGGTTGAGTACTATTGCAAGTCTATTTCAAAATAGTGTGACAAAATAGAACGTCTGTGGAGGCTATTAGGAAAAAAAGTTGGGTTTGTCTGGGACGAGAATTGTCAGAAGCTGTTTAAATCTGTAAAAACTGGTCCTAGAGATGAAACATGTGTGGTAACAAATGCTAGCGCTAAAATGCTTGGTGAAGTGCTGAATCAGAAGAGGGGAGAAGAGGAACATTTGTTTGCCGGTGCCTCAAGGGTGCAGATGTAAACTATTCAGTTATTGCAAAACATGCATTGGCCATATTTTGAGCCCTAAGCAAATTCAGAAATAATATTTGGGGTATGAAATTCAAAGAGTTGCCCAACCATAAACCTTTGAGAGAAGTGTTTCGGAAAAAGGGATTGGATGTGGTTTTCTTTCGTATAAGGAGGTGGGGGCATTACACTACAGGAATATGATTTCCCTGTGGAATATATTCCTGGAGTGAACAACTTGTCAGCAGATTATTTATCAAGACTTGTAGAAGTAGATGACAGTGAGGCGAGGTCAGAAACATTTGTGGACGAAGAGGTGAGTGTATGTGAAGTCACTATGGGAAACATTAAAGATGAGGAATGGAGAACTGAGGTAGATCAACCAATTGCCAAAATAATTGAGGAAGTGGTAGCTAGTCACGGTAAATCATTAGGTAAGCCATGGTCCATGATCCCGGATGAGTTTTCAGTTAAAAATGTCATACTTATTTGTGGAACAAAGTGAGTACCACCATTGAGTTCAGGTGCCAGATGTCTGGAATTTGCACATGAAGGTCACAAGGGGATTGTGAAAACAAAAGAGAGATTAAGATTGCACTTCTGATGGCCAGGGATGGACGTGGAAGTAGAGCGGATGGTAGAGTCTTTATGCAGTGCAAAGTAAGTGGCAAAGCATTGGTTTGTAGACAATTGCCCATGGTATGTAGGAAGCTTCCAAAATTTCCTTAAGATGGAATAGCAATAGACATTATGGGACCTTACCATAGGGGAACATCACATTCCTTATCTTATAGTTGTCATAGATCTAAATTCTAGGTAGATAGAGTTTACCTGTGTAAGAGTTGTAACATCTGCTAATGTGATGACATTTTGAGATGAGATTTTTAAAAGAGAATGTTATCTCAATTCTATGTTGTCAGATAAAAGGGGCACATGCATCAATATTGCATTTTGTGATTCCTTAATTGCGAAAAATAAGGAATCGCAATTAAGGAATTGCAAACTGCAATGCATCAAGAAATCGCTAAAAAAATAGTGATTTCTTAAAATTCCTTAATTGCGATTCTCTAATTGAGAATCGCAATTAAGGAATACCTCCCCATTCATTCCTATGGGCCTAGAGGCCCATAGGACTGAACGGAAAGACATTCTCAATTTGCAATTCACCATTAGAAATTCGCAAATTGAGAATGCAATTTCAAGGGTGCAGGGGTGTCCAAAGGACACCCTGTTGCACCCCTGAAATCTGCCTATAAGTACATTTTGCACACACACATGCCCCAAGGGCATGTGTGTGTGTGTAAAATGGAACTTTGAAAAATGCACTTTAGTGTATTTTTCAAAGTTTTCGCAAATTACCATGAAGGTCAACTTCATGGTAATTTACTCCCCTTATTTGCGAATTCGCAAATTTTTAAAGTTTGATGCATTGCATTTAAGGAATCTCAATTTGAGATTCCTTAAATGCAATCGCAATTTAAGAAATCGCAATTTTGCAATTTCTTAAATTGCGAAAATTACAAAAATGTTAATGCATCCCAAAAATTGGAATTGCATTCGCAAACGGCCGAATTTTGCAATTCGCACCATTTGCGAATGCAATTTCCATTGATGCATGTGCCCCATAGTCCTTAATTCTGCTCTAAAGAAATGGAGAAGTATGTAATGAACCGTGCTATGACTTACAAATGATGTTCTGTGTACCACTCAGAGACAAATGGTGCAATTGAGAGGGCAAATACGACATTAAAATAGAGCACACAGTTAGCAAGAGCTAATTGTTTGAATTGGAAACACGTACTGCAAGACAGGATACCAGCTTATCAAATGTCTCAACATGCAACTTCTGGTAAAACATCTTTTGAGTTGTTTAAAAGGAGGGCAGTGAATACTAAGTTAAGTCCAAGATGGATGGTTTGGGGCAAAGGATTGAAGAACAGCAGAATTGAAGAATGGAGAAATACAGAGTTGCAGCAGTAAGAGCAAAGCAAGAAATACTTTCACCAGAGAAAATGCGTAACAAGTTAAGAATTTGCTTAAGCAGGTATAGTGAATATAAAAGCACCTGTAGGTTGTCAACAAAGGATCAAAATTCACAAGAGAGAAAAAGGTTCAGAAGTTCTTAAAGACAGATGATGGAAGAATTTTGAACAAAATTCATGTTGCAACTCTTTGGTCTCAGAATAATACTTGAGAAAAGTACAACTATGTGTGGAAGCGGACTAACTTCTCTCATAAGTGCTTGCATACTACCATCTCTCATTAAGAGGTGCATCCATGAAGACGTGCATCCTGATGTTTCTAGAGAAAATACAAATTATTTTGGCCAGCGATCCATACAGTGAACAAATTTAAGATGTTGTCAGTGATACCTATGTATTATTGGAAAGTTCCACATAAGTTCTGGTGATCACTAGCATAGATCTTTGTCAAGTAGGTCACCATATTGGTTCACCAAAATCAGTGGTTGGTAGATCATCATTTCCTAAATGGAAAGTTACATTCTCTGAGCTACAGTTTGGGTGAAACCCTTATTGGTAGAGTTGAACAAGTCTTAGAGATCAAGATGCTTTCAAAGTTAGTTATCTTTTGCTCTCTCAAAAGCTTTCCCTTGGAAGAAAGTGTGCGTGAAGGGACAGTAAATTGGCAGCTCCCCAGGGTCAATGTTAGATTTTTGAGAAGGCCTTTCATTTGACACATTTTATGGGATGAGAGGAAGATGCCCATGAGGAGAGAGGAGTTGATACAGGTAGGTTTAAGGGCCTCCAGATGCCACAGTTTAATGATAGATGATGGAAGGAGACCACAACCATAGTAGGGTGGCATTATAATAGAGTGTTGGATGGTGTTCAAGGATTGCTGTGACAAGTGATTGATGGGATACTAGGTCATGCAGTGTGCTGGGATGGAATGTACATTTCTTTTACATTGGTGGTGGAATTGTCAATGTGACAATGATTGTATTGGTTTGATTAATAAAACGTTCATTAACGTTCGTTGATTCCTGTAGGGAATGACAAGGACCGGTGTCTGAACAATTTGAATAATATTTTCATTGTTAGACTTGTGGATGTTGTCCATGAAGTAGTTAGCGTTGGTGGTAGCAATGCATTGTTCACTCTGAATTATGTTTATTTGAGCTTCAAACAATAGTTTTTGGAGCACACATGCACAATTTAAAGTCCCAGTTTTGAAAGTATCACAAAAGGTCCACAAAGATTAACAGTGGGGCTCTTGAAGTTCTTTTCTTTATTTCCATAAGCACTCCAATCCCTTAGTGCCAACGCGTTTCGCCTTGGTTGGGTTAACCTAAGGCTTCGTCAGGGCTGGAAATAATACAGAAAGAACTTCAAGAGCCCCACTGTAAATCTTTGTGGACGTTTTGTGATACTTTCAAAACTGGGACTTTAAATTGTGCATGTGTGCACCAAAAACTATTGTTTGAAGCTTTTCAATCTCTGATTCAGTTTAGGGAAGTAGGGTGTTCTCTTCCCAACCTTTGGAAGCACCAGTTAAAATTGCCCTAATCAAGAGATATTAGTGATTACTATATGAGCATTCACCAATTCCATACACCCAACAGCTTTTGTATATGTTATTTTGAGGATTGTAATATTTACAGTGGATTTGGAGTCATGCCATGTCTTTTCAAGTTTGCCAATGTTTCTTTAGTCACAATTATGTCCCTTAATATACAATGCGACAAACAGGTTTGCTTTCAGTTCTTTAGGCACCTCCTTTCTGCAGAGCACTAGTGGGTAATACTCAGCATGGAGAGAATCATGCCACCATCAGAGGTGGTGGCAGGACTGAGTAGATCTGTATTTAGCCAACAGTGTCTAATGGGATCATTCTTAATCAAATATGTGGTTGTAACAGATGGTTTGGTTGCCATTTTAAAGGGGCCTAAAGTAGGCAATATAAATAAGAATTGATCAGGCTAAAAGGTTGGGATATTTGCACGTTTGGGTGGGTAGGACAGAGAATACAAGATCAAGGGTGCTCCTTTGGAATGTGTTGAAGCTGTAATATGGGTTGTCAGTTAAATGAGGCAATGATGTTGCATTTTCGCATCATTCATTCTGATCCCCTGGAAGATTAAACTCCCCTGGTTACATGTTTTTTCATTAAAAAACTCAGTTTCAAGAGATGAAATCAAAGAAATCATAAATGAAGTCTTTGCTGTACACAGATGGGTGTTTGATGAGATGATAAATGGCGGAGATGTTTGGTGTGAGAGTTCGTCTGTCAGGAGGATGTCGAAAAGAACCACAGGGTGGAAAACCTGTTCAAGATGGTGATGCCTCCTCCAGGTTTGTTTGTGTGTGTGGTTAGTGGATGATTGTACATCTCTCAGCAATTAGGTCCTTCACGATGACATCTGTTGTGAAAGTGCGCCAGGTCAGTGTAATAAAGAGAATGTCTAAGTTCTTATGGATGATCCACTCAGTTGCATAACCACATACTAAGCCAATGTTTAAGAGAATAAGGTTTTAAAGGCCAAATGTACAACCATTTTTTCGGTCGCAAATGGGATATTGGCCCGTTTGCGACTGCAAAATAGATCTGCCCTATTTACAAACTCTATTTTGCAAGTCGGTAACCTATTACCGACTCGCAAAATGGGGTTTTCAACTCTGTATTAGGAAGGGTCGTGCCAAGGGCGTCCCTTCCTAATAGCGACTCGCACTTCAGTATAAGATTGTTTTGCGATCTCAATTGCGGCCGCAAAACACTTGCAGTTTACCACCCATTTGAAATGGGTGGTAAGCTACACGCAAACAGGATGGGGTGAAAATATCTTTTAAGAGCAGGCAGTGGTCCCACGGACCACTGCCTACGCTTAAAAAATTAAACATTAATGTTTCATTTTTCTTATTTAAATGCATCCCATTTTCCTTTAAAGAAAATGGGCTGCATTTAAAAAAAAACTGCTTTATTTAAAAAGCAGTCACAGACATGGTGGTCTGCTGACCCCAGCAGGCCACCTTCCCTGGGAGTCCTAGCCAATACCAATGGAGTCGCAAATTGCACCTGCCTAATGAATATTAATGAGGCCGGCAATTTGTGAATTCATTAGGAATTGCAAACAGTGTCTGAGACCCTGTTGTAAGTTCCAATTTGCAAGTCGGCTATTGCGAGTTGCAAAACTACGCAATTTGCGACTCGCAAATAGGAAGAGTCATACCCTAAGAGCGTAAGAGCAAGCCAAGGTGAGTGTGGTGGGTTAATAAGAGGGTTATCTGTGTTTTGTATGTATGATACAAACTGCTAGGCTGGTGTTGGGTTAAGGGCAACATTGGTTTGCATGATGAGGAGAGGATGCATATAGACATTTTGAGGATAGAGAGACATGATGGCTATCTACTTTGTCAAGCAGGGAAAACAGGAGCAAGAACCCACACCCAACTAGTCCCAAAATGAAACAAACAGGGGAGTTGCTACTCATGCTTCCCTATGGAGCTTTGGACTTTCTCTTGGATGTCAAGGGATTATCACTGAAAAAAGAGATGAGAAAAGAGATAGGTTATCCAATGAATCATTTTATATGTCCCAGGGGCTGGAAATAAGATGACCACCTACTAGTCACTACAATTATCCCATAATGAGGACTCTGACAGTGTTGAAAACATATCTTCTGGGTAGAGATGCTTGATGAAACATAGGAATGCTGTTTGTTTTGTCTTGGCAGGCTTGTGGAGTGTGTTCCCTCTCCGCGTAACCCTCAGCTCTGACTTTGCACCCTACGCCCGGGTTTTGGGGTACATCGTGCTCAACAATGGGCAGATGGTGGCTGATTTGACTGGGTTTGAAGTGGCTAAATGCTTCAAAAATAAGGTGAGTTGGTTAGGTGTGGGGACTGTTGTGTTGAAGAAAGAAGCAATAGTCAAGTGGTGCAGAAGGGCAATGGAGTTGTCTTCTTTAATGATACTAGAGGATTGAAAACAGTTATAGTTCATGTATCTGAACATCAGACTGAGGCTTCACCACTCACCTCACCAATGGCAGAAACACATTTTGGAGAGTGAGGCAGTTTGGGAGACTTTTGACCCCTTTCAATGCCTCAACTGGTGGCAAGCTATGTTTCACATCTATGTGCCACTTCTCATTTGCTGTTTGTCTTCTTATACCAGGACATCTGTTAATAGCATACTTGCCACAAGAAGTCACAGATGTATCATAGTCTGTCAGATATCTTCCATAGAGACAAAGGACATAATGGCTACACTCAGGTTGCAGAAACAGCCCAGAAATTCAATTGTGAGGGAGATTAAACCCCCATTCCCACTCCTTAGAGGTGTCTTTTTTATAAAGCACATGAAGGCTGGGATCACTTGTCTTCACCCATAGGCTATCATTCCAGGAAAAGATGGAGGCAACAGATGTAGCCACTTGATTACTCCCTTTTTATGTTTCCTAGAAGTAACCCCAAAGGTCAACGTTTAGGAACAACTAATACAGACACAAAGTAATGGATAAAAGCATCAACTATGCATGTGACTCCATTTACCCTTTTAAGCACTTAATTAACAAAATGCAGTCATTGTGGCAAAGATCTGCTCATGGCCTACAATCCTATGTATTTATTTATATATTTTATTTTTAGGTTACTTGTAAAGCACAATCGATTACCCCCGAAGTGGTTCTGTGGCACTGGACTGGAAGCTAACCAATTACACAAAAAGTTGTTTTTAGTTTCTTATGAAAATTTGCCTGGTTGGCCTTAGATAGGAGGAAGTAGGGGAGCAGGTTCCACAACTTAGGGGCCAGATAAGAAAAGGCTCTACTCTACACTCAGGTATCCCATGGCACCAACACTGAAGTCTGTTTTCTACAATGTGGCTGGAAGTGTCTCTCTGAATATCAAGCTTTTCTTGTTGTTGATTCAATTCTCTTGTTTCTCAACAGGTCACTCTTGGGTTCTCAAAGCAGCAGGATCTCCCAGGTGCCAAGATTCAACTCCAGCTTAGTGCAGCTCCTCTCTCCCTTTGCTCTGTGAGAGCAGTTGACCTCAGTGTCCTTCTACTGAAGCCTGAACAGGAGATGAGCGCAGATAATGTAAGTAGTAAGCCTGAAAAGTCTGTCACTAGAAACAAAACCTGGTAGTCTCCATGGGGCAGATTTACAACTTCTGGCGCATCTCTGCTAATCAGCAGGGATGAGCCAGAACAGTTGCGACACGCCAAACCACGCGTGCACCACCGCGGATGCGCCGCATTTACAATGCTGCACACCGTGGCGCATGGATGGGCAGATGCGTGTCGCATCCCCCGGTGGAAAGGTGGCGCATTGCTGGAGTCGTGTCGCAAGCGCGACGCAGCTCCAGCAAAGCTCGGGGTGCGTCTATGCCTAACATGCTGCGTCAATCCTTACACCTGCTTCAAGCAGGCGCAGGGTTTTGACGCAGCATGGCCGTAAAAGTGACTGAGTGAAATCTTGTAGATTTCACTCAGCCACTTTTCTGAGGCATTCCTGCTCCGGAACGCCCCCCCCCCTGTGTCAGGACGCCCACATCTGGCGCAGGGCTTTACAATGTGACGCATCTCCCAGATGCGTCACGTTGTAAATACCCTGAAGCATGTCCCTGGCTTTGCGCCGCTGCTCCGTCACAAAAGTGACGCAAAGGCTGCGCAAATGTGGCGTACGGGGCTTGTAACTCTGCCCCAATGTCTGAACCATTCCATACTGATGATAACGCATTCAGAGAGCTTTAATACAGACTCATACTCACGCTGAGGACGCTAAATGGGTTTTATGACAATTTTTCATGGAGGTGTATTGAAGCCTCGCCTATATGTTGTACTTCAATTAGGTAAAGATTGCAGCAGTCCAAAATGGACATAGTGTTTTGGTGGGTTTCCATATAGATGTATGGATTACTAGCCTCTATGCTGTAGAAGGTGTTGATGTAATGACATAGTTTCCATGGATGTACAAAGATTGTACTGCTCCAGATGGAATTGGTAATGTGGTGTTAGGTGGGTTTCCATGGAGATGTATTGATTCCTACCTTCTATATATGGTTTCAATGAAGTATAAGATTGCTTCAGTCAGAACGGTTATACGGCCTGAATATAAGACAGACATTTTTTCTAACCCCTGTGCAAAGCCCTGCTTGCGCACAGGTCGAATTACGAGTTGAGTTATATTTAACACATCGGATGCATAAAGTACTTACCAATCCAATCCAATCCAAAAATTCTTTATTTCGGCCATTTGAGACCATAAAAGATGCAGTAAAAACATATAAAAACATGTGAACATACAATATAAAAACAGTGCAAGGAAGCAAAGGTACTAATTAATTCAGTGCATGTAAGAGTCTGGAAAGCTAAAGGCCCATTTAACTACAGTTCATTACAGTTCATTGCACATTTGGAAGTTTAAAGTTACCCTTTCAGTATTTTTCCCCTTCTCTGCCACATAGCCATTAGATACTTAGCTACAGCAAAAACAATATAGTGCAGGGTACTTGTCTTCAGAATTCTGTATGATTCTAGATGGTTCCTGAAGCCCAGATTCCTACACAGTGGAACTAGCCAATACTTTCTAAAAAAAACAGCACGTGTAGTTCGTCCTCCACGTTCGTGCTGCACCCAGGACAGATTTTATCGTCCAACGTTGTCCATTTACTTGTAAAGGCTTTAAGGGGCAATGTGCCAAACCTCCACTGGATAAAAAGTTTCCTTGCAGTAATTGGGAAGATGATATCCATATAACCTTTGAAGTAAAAAGAACTTTTGGTGGCCAGAAATTGTTCAGTAAGGGTGCCGTTTTTCGAAGCACACACGAGCAGAGTTAGGCTCTTGTCCTTGAAAGTCTTGGTGAGCATTTTGCGGGACACCCCTAGACAACCTCTTTACACCCCTAGACAACCTCTTTACACCCCTAGACAACCTCTTTAAAGTACTTACACCTTGGTAACATTTTTGCAGGTCAAACCTGCCGAAAATATAACAGGGGAAAACCATTCAGTAAATACCGTGTCATGTAGGTTTTGGTGTGTCAAACTCTGCATGTTATTCCCCACAAGCCCACACTAAATGCTATTTATCACATCTGATAAATAACAAACCCTGTGGTATCATTATTTCCCAGTTGTGATAAATAGCACCTATACTTGTAATGAGGCCATTAGTGTTTTGGTGTCTTTCCATAAAGATATATGAATGACTAACTTCTATGCTGTAGAAGGTGCTTGAGTAATTACATGGTTTCCATTGAAGTAAAAAGATTGTAACACTCCAAAATGGTAGTGGTACTAGGGTGTTAGGATGAATTGTGCTGATGATATACAACCTGTCCATGAGAGGCAGGGTGCGGGTGTTGTACTGGAGCATCTGTGGATATGTGGTATTGATTATTGTGTGTTCCGAAGAAGATCTAGATGTTAATATCTATATTAATTACTAGTCTCCAACTCAAGACTGTACTGTAGAAGTAGTGTGGGTCTCAATGGCACTGTAAGAAGGATTTACATCCATTTTGGGGAAGGTGCTAAATAGCTGAGATGAAGAAGACATACAATTGTATTAGGTACACCGTTGCACAGGTGAGTGGTGGGTACTTCACAATGTATTTGTGTAATCTACGCTAAAGAAAAGGATTTAATCCATGCCATGAATAAAAGTTGCCAATGTAATGGGAGATCTTGAAATGGTAAGAGAGGATTCAGGAAAACGTATAGAATTCTAATCATAGAGTTTTATTGATAGGTGTCAAGTTGTAGTGTAGTCCTAAAAAGTACCCTGTCATGCATGACCTATGACAATTACGGATAACATATACTGTGGGTCTGATGGCAGACTGACTCAGTACACCCCTGCCGCATATATCAACCTATGGTTCACATTAGCTAGCTCGCAGTGCCACTAGAATCTCCTGTTATCAGAGAGATTCGTTTTTGCAACCTTAGAACACAATAATCTCAAACTCGTGGAAACAATATATTACTTTTCACCCAGTCACTCGTGCTTGCTTGTTCTTGCTCTCGGAGAGATATAGAGAAGAAACAGTTGAACATGTTTGCAATAAGAATTTATTGTACAGTAGTTCTTCTCATGTAGAATAAGTGCACGGTTACGACTGTAACACAGTAACAGAGATATAGAACCAGCAGTACAGTGAATAAGAAGGAATAGTATTGTTCTACCATTTTACAACAGTCATGAACCTATACATGAATATAGAATGTATTTATAAAATAAAGTGTGTACTCCTAAGATGCCTGACTGGATGTACCTAAGTGTACCTAGCATGTGAGTAGGTGCTAACGAGCCTAAGCCTAAGAGCCAAAGAGCCAAGCATCCGGCTAGGCTTTAGTCAAACCCCAATACCTGAATAGTAAGAATGTGGGATTTCGTCCTGGACTTGAGCTGGGCACCCCACAACTGATCGTCAGGCCACTGTCAGCTGGAGCGATGTCATGTCGGAGCTGTAGCGTCTCTGGTCAGTGTGTTGGCCTTGAAGTCTCGGTTCCCTCCTGCTTACTGATAGCAAGAGGTGCTGTATGTATACAGTCTATGTGCGTGTGTCACCCATTGTTCAGTATGAGGATGACGTTGGGGATTAAACCTTGTGCGTCGATGGGAGAGGTGAAGTGTACCTCCTGGAGAGTGTGCTCATAAATTATTTATATGTGCTAAGGATGACATCTTAGCATTATTGATCGGGCAGAACCCACTCTCGTAATGAACTAGGTGAAAGGTTTAGTCCATAAAAGGCTGCAGATCTTATACGGCGTGATGTCCTTGTAATCATTCTGTCCTTATTTGGAGTTATGTCCTTATAAGGCTCGTTCATATGAATTAACGGGAGCTGATGTAAGGAAACTGTACTATGTTCCCTGGACCTATATTAGGGTACCGATATGAAATATAACAAAGTTAGTGGGCAAACAATCTAATACTTTCTCAAATCTCAAAATAGCAAGCATCAGCCATCACACTCTACATGGCAACACTGAACAAGGTGTTACATTATCTGCTACTTTCTTAATAAACAATTTGAAACCTACTCTTACTTCTAAACGCAACACCCTAGTTTGTTCCAATAGGAAACAATGAGCCAATCTCAAATCACTCTTTTCTTTTGAATATTCTTTAATTTTCTATAGTAGATCAGTTCTAACAAGTGCTACTGCATTGAAACTACCACTGTGAAGGATGTCATTAATTTTTAATTCCTCACATATGAGGGCACCTTTCATATTGTGGCACTTGTTGACCTGCTGCATGGTAGACCACATCAAATTAAGGCCATGTCATGTCGTGCTCTGTAGCTGTTAAATTATGATATTGTAGCATTGCAAAGAAATACTACAATTAGCTTTCTAGTCACCCATCTCATATGGCATTTATTTCATCGCCACAGTAACAAATCTATAAGCTTGTGATGCTTGGTGAGGATAGCATCCAAATGCATCAGTGAGTAATGAGCAAAAGGGACTCCGATCTCAAATGAATCACTCAGACACTAATGCGAGAGTTGAAAAATGTTTCCTTACGTTAAAAAAGGCCAGATCCGACCTGTTGTACCAAGTGCTTGTTTTGCAATCCAAAGAAACAGTCCCTGCTACATTAGGCGTAGACTTTTCTAGAAGTGCTGTTACCATTGTTTTATCAATGACAATGGTTTGGTAGATTAACCTAATTTGTACATGAAAACTACATTTTTGGAACCTAGCCTGTAGTCAGTGTTACAGGACCCACCATAGCTGCTCCAAGACTTCCTCCAATCACCCCTGACCTAGCTCTTGCTCTGCATAGATCTACATGGACTACTCCACCCCTTCCATTTATTGCTTAAATAAAAATGCATATGCGCTGATTCTCCCTTGCCCTCACTTCCTGCTCTATAGCTACCTCTGTTTTGAAGTGCACTGTTCATAGCCCGCTTTGTGCTATATAAGTTTGCACACAAAGATCTAGAACGTCTTCAACATGTTGTTAATGTTCCTCCCCCTTTTTAAACTCTGATAAATGTATCTTCTGTTGAATTGTGAGGGTTGCAAGGCTAACCAAGAGAAGATAAAATGATCTCAAAGCTTATGATATTGATTAAATTAATCTGAATTACTCTTAATATGAACATCGATTTCCATTTCCTATATACTTGTGTGGTGAGTTATTAAACCCTATGTTAGTTGAGTACTGTCAGCTGGTCTCACTCACTACTTCAGCATGTCTTGCCTATTCATCAATTATTTTACTGTTACAGCTACAGATCCTTAATGACCCAGAGCCAATACTTTCCAAACTGGAGTTAATTCACTCAGTTGACCTTCAATGTAAATGTTCACCTGAATTAAAGAACATTGAAGGGCACTCTGAGTCTACAAATTACCACACACATGTTATTGTTGATTGTGATAATGTCGCTTGTGGATTATGCATCCGATAATGGTTTCATCTGTATTAACAGGTCGGTCAATAATGTGAATGAAATCAAGGACGTGGAGATTAGCCCCACTTTACCGACTCGTAGGGCATATTGAGTAGGACCACACCATAATATAACTTCATTTGGAGGATCTTGAAATACTTTTTTACCAATTAGTAGCAATCCTGGAAAAGTTCATAAAGCAATAGTGGAAACTGGAAGCACGTTTCATCCATGCAGATAAAAGATCCATTAAGAAAGTATGACGTTATGGACTTTAATGTGTAGTATGATTGAGCACATTAAGGACACATAAGTAGGCATTAAGTGATGGGATAAGCTGTATAATACACAACCAACAGCCTTACAACTAAAAAGTGGTGGTTGACATCTAATGCTTCCTCAGTGCATTAGATCTTCTGTGAATATCCTCACCTGTTGGAGTACTTTTCTAAAGTAACACCAGATACATTTTTAGCTTTCTCCAACGCCTTTAGAAGTGAAAGGGTACTGATCTACTGTAACTGTGAATCAACCTAATGGATCACTTTTGTGAAAACTGTTTTACTGTAACTAAGATATTTGTATCCTTATCACTTAAAATATCATGAAAAAATGAAACTTAAGAGTCTTCTCACCAGTGCACCTTTGTTATTAATTTCTTAATTATTGCCACTTAAACAATCACATATCATATTCCCTATTTCATTGTAATTGAACGCCATCTGATAGGAATACACATTCCTGTATTGATATTGTACTGGTCTTCTTCTTGAAGCTCTTGCCATATTGGGCCCTCATTCTGAATAATGAGTGTGAATCAGACTATTATTGGCACCTACACAAAAAATATTCTCTCTAAGAGGATAACCACTGATATTTACAAGCACTGAATAGCCCTACCCATGCGAGAGTTCTTTCAAAGTCATAGCCACTTTTCCTTACTCAGAAAGCCCAGTAGACATATGCGACAGACATGTTACACCTTGCAGCCTTAAAACAGGTTATATCACCAATCTTAAATAATTAATTTAAAAGTTAGAAGGAAAAAAGAGTAATACCATCAAAAGTCAGTTAAGAAAAATGAAAAGTGACCTTTTAAAAATGGAGATTACAAACACTTTTTACTTCTTTTTAAAGTAAGAGATGGTGTAATACATAGCAATGTAGCTGTAAAGGCGGTAGCATTGTGAACAATGAGAATCAGTACCCCATCATGCCCAACAGAAAGCAGTTTGCTCAATTATTTTTCTGGCTCCTGCTGACAGGATCCTGGAGCAGAGCTCTACCTTTTCTTTAAGGTTGTTCACCAATGTTTTTCCTCTATAGCTTGTCTTAAACTGACTCACTGGATGTCCTTTACAGCATGAAGTATGTTTAGATAATTTCCTAGAAATATATCTAATCTTTTCATAAAATACCATCTCTTTTTGTGAACAGCTGAGAATGTGTCAGAAAAATGTCAAAAACAGACCTGCACAGGAACTGTATCCTTTGTTTACCAGATTCTCATGACCCAACATTGTATCACCACTACAAAACCCTCTCCTGATGGCCTTTGAGTGACAGAGAGAAAATCTGCCTCCATGGTCAAATGGAGCACAACAGAAAACAAGATTCCCTGGCTGGAAAAACTTCTAAGAGGTGTGGTGGGACCGCTTCCTCTACCAGTACCCATTAAGTCACACTCTGAAGACTTACGAAGAGAGAGATCCAAAAAGAGACAACCTGCAGAAAAATGATGCTCCTATTTGATGTAGAGGATATCGAAGTCAGAAATAGATACAGCACCAACTTGCTCACCTCCAAGGCCTGAGTCATTAATGAGTTTTTTTTAAGACACAAGGGGGACCCAACGGATAGCTAAGTACCATGGGTATAACAGCGTTATAATGAACAAAGGTCCTTAGCTTATTTGAGAATCAAGAAAACAATACTGTATAGAAACACAATGGAAAGCTATACGTTATAAAGTTTCCAAACCCAGCCGGGAAAGGAGTTTATTTATCAAGAAACAATGTTCAATCCTACAATACAAACGTAATAACAAGACACAAGCCTGTGCCGTACAAAAAAGAGGGAAAGGAAAAATAGGATAAAGGTGAAAGCGGTGTCTATCAGGCAAAGGAAGAGAGCAAGGACAGGGCACTGTAAATAGGTAAAAGATCAATAACAGTGTCGCCTGGAGTGGAGTATACACAATCTTATTTGACAATATTGTAAATGTAAACCCACTCATGGGTGTCGACGTTTCGATCCCTATTGCTCAACTAGATACATGGGATCATCATCAGGACTTTTGTAATGAACAAAACATGCCTGATTGTGAGAAAGCCTGTTAGGAGAAACGAAGAGAAAAAGGATTTTTCAAACACTTAAGAGTAGTTTGCAGATGTATGCCAACTATGTAACGAATTCGCAGTGTGTGACCAAGTGCACGGTGTTTGTGACCTAATCAAACACATAATAACAACATTTACATACTCCTCGGAATCGCAGTGACGTGCGTGAAGAGCTGCGACGACCAGTTGTGCCGTGATAGTGATCAATTCAGTTTGTAGTATACTGGGGAACCGGGATTTCCATCGTGAAGTGACGGTGCAGGTTCAGTAGTTGCGTGGCTAAGGATGAATGTGTGATTGGGGATAGCCCTGTGGATTCTAAGTAACAATAAGTGTAATCATACCTCAGTAAATCTATGCATGAAGCCTCACATGGGAGGTGTACTTCACTTCAAGGTTTATGGCCGAAGAGATCGTGCTAAAATAGGGGTAGATTTAAACACAAGGTTACGAATTCAATGGTTCACAACCTCAGTGAACCGTGATGTAAATTTAAACACATACCACGTAGTAAAATGTCGTGGAGGTCTTTTCTGGGGGTCCAGACGAATTGTTCGTTAAAGAATTACTGGTACAATTCGTAGTTCGTTTCCAACTGCATACGAGGGCAGCGCTGAAAACAAAGCGGGAATTCTGTGTCAAGGTGCAAGGGGGCTACGAACTAAGGTGGTAAATTATAGAAGGACCTTCCTTACCTTACTTAGCTCATCAGGGGAGCGGGGTAAAGATTTTACGTGTAGGCAGCAGTGGCCATACACGGGGGTTGCCAACAATGTGGCGTTCAGACGCTGTAATAAAAAAGGAGGGTGCATGTCAGCACATAGCCTAAGAACGGGCCATAACCGGACAGGATTGATATTTGAGAGTTACTTACAAAGTCAAGGTGAAGACTCGTCTCTCCCGTGGCTTCTCGGTCAATGCCGGTTGCAAGTCAGCGGACTGAGAGTACGCGCGGAGTTGTCTACAGCCACGCTGGTCACGTGACCGTCATTGCGGGTGCCATTGTAGAACGGCGAATTGTCTTGGTAGGGGCCATCTTGGAGTGGATGGCTGTGCGGGCTAATGCTACCAGTGTGGGGTAGTGCACGGACAAATAGGCAGTGATGGTGACAATGTGACATTAAAAACGATGGCAAGTATAAAAATTAATAAATAAAACACATAACGTTTTGCTCCCAAGCGACCAGATTTCATGTCTTCCAGCCAGTTATGCATTCCATCATAGAGTATTTATCTGGGACCACAACCCTTTTGAACAAAGCGCTCATTCCGTTACTGTTTCATGATATAGTCTCATTGGTCATAGGTTCAATCACAGTAGCGTAGTCCAGTCCTCACTGCGATTGAGCCCTGTGTGAATGGTATTGAATTGAATGATGGATTTCAATTCCTCACGGTTTAGTAACTGCTGTAAGTTGCCACCTCTCTGTGGTAATTTGATGGATTTCAGGACGGTCCATTGGAGGTCATCAGCTGTATGGTTCATGCTGGCATAATGTTCAACCAAAGGGGCGTTGGGAGTACCGCACCTTATGCGACTCCGATGTTGACTTATTCTGGTCCTTATTTTTTGTGTAGTTTGTCCCACATACATCAGAGGGCAAGGACATAGAATTGCATAAATCACATTGTGACTGTTACAGTTTGTGAAATCTCTCATATCAATTGTGATGTTATTGTGACTAAACGTGCGCCCCTCAAGTGTCAGATCACAAACAATACAATGTCCACATTTAACGTGACCTCTCAGCGGGGGCAAGCCCCAGTTTGACTCAATCGTATTTGTGGGAGGTGGTGGGGGTAGGGCAGCTCGAACCAGATGGTCTTTTATATTTCTACTTTTTTTGAAAGCAAACAAGGGTTTGTCAAAAGTTAGTTGGCCTGAATTTAGGGTTGGCCAGTGCTGTAAAATTGTTTTGCGGATTTTATCAGAGATTGGGGAAAAGGTTGTGACACAGGCAATTCTCTCTGAGCTGGGCCTTGTCTTGGGTTGGAGCAGGACCTCCCTAGGACAATACCATGCCCGTTTCGAGGCATTCCTCACTATTCTGCTTGGATAACCTCTTGATTTCAGTTTTGAGCACAAAATGCCTGCCTCTTTGAAATAATCAGTTTTCGAGGAGCAATTCCGTCTAATCCGCAGGAACTGCGAATAGGGAAGTGAATCTTTTAGAGCTTTGGGGTGGTTACTGTTGTATCTGAGTAAAGTATTACGCTCAGTCGGTTTCCTATAGAGGCGAGTAAGTAACTATCATGAGGCAGGGGAGTTACTTACTCGCCTCTATAGGAAACCGACTGAGCGTAATACTTTACTCAGATACAACAGTAACCACCCCAAAGCTCTAAAAGATTCACTTCCCTATTCGCAGTTCCTGCGGATTAGACGGAATTGCTCCTCGAAAACTGATTATTTCAAAGAGGCAGGCATTTTGTGCTCAAAACTGAAATCAAGAGGTTATCCAAGCAGAATAGTGAGGAATGCCTCGAAACGGGCATGGTATTGTCCTAGGGAGGTCCTGCTCCAACCCAAGACAAGGCCCAGCTCAGAGAGAATTGCCTGTGTCACAACCTTTTCCCCAATCTCTGATAAAATCCGCAAAACAATTTTACGGCACTGGCCAACCCTAAATTCAGGCCAACTAACTTTTGACAAACCCTTGTTTGCTTTAAAAAAAAGTAGAAATATAAAAGACCATCTGGTTCGAGCTGCCCTACCCCCACCACCTCCCACAAATACGATTGAGTCAAACTGGGGCTTGCCCCCGCTGAGAGGTCACGTTAAATGTGGACATTGTATTGTTTGTGATCTGACACTTGAGGCGCGCACGTTTAGTCACAATAACATCACAATTGATATGAGAGATTTCACAAACTGTAACAGTCACAATGTGATTTATGCAATTCTATGTCCTTGCCCTCTGATGTATGTGGGACAAACTACACAAAAAATAAGGACCAGAATAAGTCAACATCGGAGTCGCATAAGGTGCGGTACTCCCAACGCCCCTTTGGTTGAACATTATGCCAGCATGAACCATACAGCTGATGACCTCCAATGGACCGTCCTGAAATCCATCAAATTACCACAGAGAGGTGGCAACTTACAGCAGTTACTAAACCGTGAGGAATTGAAATCCATCATTCAATTCAATACCATTCACACAGGGCTCAATCGCAGTGAGGACTGGACTACGCTACTGTGATTGAACCTATGACCAATGAGACTATATCATGAAACAGTAACGGAATGAGCGCTTTGTTCAAAAGGGTTGTGGTCCCAGATAAATACTCTATGATGGAATGCATAACTGGCTGGAAGACATGAAATCTGGTCGCTTGGGAGCAAAACGTTATGTGTTTTATTTATTAATTTTTATACTTGCCATCGTTTTTAATGTCACATTGTCACCATCACTGCCTATTTGTCCGTGCACTCCCCCACACTGGTAGCATTAGCCCGCACAGCCATCCACTCCAAGATGGCCCCTACCAAGACAATTCGCCGTTCTACAATGGCACCCGCAATGACGGTCACGTGACCAGCGTGGCTGTAGACAACTCCGCGCGTACTCTCAGTCCGCTGACTTGCAACCGGCATTGACCGAGAAGCCACGGGAGAGACGAGTCTTCACCTTGACTTTGTAAGTAACTCTCAAATATCAATCCTGTCCGGTTATGGCCCGTTCTTAGGCTATGTGCTGACATGCACCCTCCTTTTTTATTACAGCGTCTGAACGCCACATTGTTGGCAACCCCCGTGTATGGCCACTGCTGCCTACACGTAAAATCTTTACCCCGCTCCCCTGATGAGCTAAGTAAGGTAAGGAAGGTCCTTCTATAATTTACCACCTTAGTTCGTAGCCCCCTTGCACCTTGACACAGAATTCCCGCTTTGTTTTCAGCGCTGCCCTCGTATGCAGTTGGAAACGAACTACGAATTGTACCAGTAATTCTTTAACGAACAATTCGTCTGGACCCCCAGAAAAGACCTCCACGACATTTTACTACGTGGTATGTGTTTAAATTTACATCACGGTTCACTGAGGTTGTGAACCATTGAATTCGTAACCTTGTGTTTAAATCTACCCCTATTTTAGCACGATCTCTTCGGCCATAAACCTTGAAGTGAAGTACACCTCCCATGTGAGGCTTCATGCATAGATTTACTGAGGTATGATTACACTTATTGTTACTTAGAATCCACAGGGCTATCCCCAATCACACATTCACCCTTAGCCACGCAACTACTGAACCTGCACCGTCACTTCACGATGGAAATCCCGGTTCCCCAGTATACTACAAACTGAATTGATCACTATCACGGCACAACTGGTCGTCGCAGCTCTTCACGCACGTCACTGCGATTCCGAGGAGTATGTAAATGTTGTTATTATGTGTTTGATTAGGTCACAAACACCGTGCACTTGGTCACACACTGCGAATTCGTTACATAGTTGGCATACATCTGCAAACTACTCTTAAGTGTTTGAAAAATCCTTTTTCTCTTCGTTTCTCCTAACAGGCTTTCTCACAATCAGGCATGTTTTGTTCATTACAAAAGTCCTGATGATGATCCCATGTATCTAGTTGAGCAATAGGGATCGAAACGTCGACACCCATGAGTGGGTTTACATTTACAATATTGTCAAATAAGATTGTGTATACTCCACTCCAGGCGACACTGTTATTGATCTTTTACCTATTTACAGTGCCCTGTCCTTGCTCTCTTCCTTTGCCTGATAGACACCGCTTTCACCTTTATCCTATTTTTCCTTTCCCTCTTTTTTGTACGGCACAGGCTTGTGTCTTGTTATTACGTTTGTATTGTAGGATTGAACATTGTTTCTTGATAAATAAACTCCTTTCCCGGCTGGGTTTGGAAACTTTATAACGTATAGCTTTCCATTGTGTTTCTATACAGTATTGTTTTCTTGATTCTCAAGTGAGTCATTAATGAGAACACTTAGGACATCGAAGAGAAGAGCACCGTCAATGTCGAGAGGTAGCTCAACGTCAAGACATCGTACAAGTTCAAGAACTTTGATGTTGAGACATGGTTCGATGTTGAAACATCAGTTAACCTCCTTACCTAAGACTGTGGAGTGGCTTTCAAGCATGAAAGCACGCAGACTTTCATCAGAGTCTGACTCGGAGTATTCGAGAGCCACCCAGACCAACGCCTCCAGTCACCATACCGGATTTGCCAACACCTCCTCCAATAGGATTCCCTTCTCTAACTCCTCCGCCTCTAATGCCTCCTCCCCAACCAGCCCTTCTAGCAGTGCTTTCACCCTCAAATCAACCAACCACTCCTGCTCAGCAACCACAAACTCCTATGTCAGTGAAATCTCCAAAGAGGCACCCTAGATCACCCTCACATTACACCAAAACTTGCAGCTGTATGTCTAGATCATGCTCACGATCTAGCCATCGCCTTTGTTGTTCCAAACAATCACACTCATGGCAAAGTAGATATTTTTCCTCAATATCGAGATCCTCACTGTCTCATCATACTACTTCATCTTTGGGTCTGTACTCACCTACCCTGTCAGATTCTCCTCCACAGAGAATATCTTAATGATATTAATACCTTCCAGGAGGTTCTCATCAGTGGAGCCAAGAACGTACATATTGACTTGCCAACTACCACCACCTCTACATCAATAATCTCCAAAACACTGCATGAATGGTCTGCTTCTAGTCCACTGCTTCTATTGGTACCCAGTTTGTTGGAGCCTGCAATGGATGCTGACACCAGCCTCTGTTAAGGATGCCCATACCGCCTCCAGAAGAAATACAATCTTCTGGCTCAGGATCCCTCTCTTCTTCTGGCGGACTCTGTTCCACACTCAGTTATATTCTCTGCAGCCGGTTAATTACAGGCTACAGCCCCTTAATCCACTGTTCCTCCTGATAAGGAGAGTAAAAAGGTGGAGTCTGTGGGACGAAAGGTATATGGAATTTCTGCTGTCACAATGAAAGCTCCAAGAGCGTCTGCTTATATGTGGTGATATAACTTATCTTTTTGGGATTCCATCCAACAATTCTTAGAGGATCTACCAAGAGACAGACGTCAAGACTTCCAGGAGAGCGTCAACAAGAGCAACATGGTGTCAAATGAAATCATCATGGCTATAGCTGATTCTGCAACACTTGTAGGTTATGGATATTGCCATGGCCTAGCTCTCCGTCCCTCAGTGTGGCTCAGACTAACAGTGCTAAAAGTAGAAGCACTGCACCGTATCTTAAATCTCCCTTTTCAGAAAATTCATTGTTTGGATCTCATTCTGATGGACCTGGTCACGCTTAGAGCTGTTGGACTGGAGGAAAAAAATGAATTATAGAAGACACTCTTGTAGACCATATGAGTGCCACCAAAGGGTTCCAACCCCTCATTGGCTTCAGGGGCATCATCAACAACAACAGCAACAACAGCCCCACAGACAGGTAGAGGAGGTCAGAAACCATCTGCTCAAACCAGCAAACCAACTCCAGGAGGAACATTGAGTCAAATATTCTCCCTCTTCCGATACCCTCTTTGGTAGGAGGAAGCATTACATCTTTCCTGCAAGAATGGCAAAGAATAACCACCAACAAATAGATTCTGAATATTGTAGACTGCGGATACTGTCTCAGATTCAAGTGTCCACCACCATTTCCATTGGGAAAAACTGCAACAAGAAGCTTTGATCCTCTTAAAGAAACACCTGGTAGAAACAGTGCCTTCTCAATTGTAAAGAATATGAATTTATACTTGTTACTTTCTGGTGAAAAAAGGGCCCAAAAATGAGTACAGACCCATTTTAGACCTCATGAAGTGAACTACTGGGTATGCAAAGAAAATCCAGGACAATGGTTCTTCATCAGATCTATGCTCAACTCCATCAAGGTACTGGTTATGCTCAATAGATCTACAAGATGCCTATTTTCACATACCTAGAGCCAAAAAACATCAATAATTCCTGAGTTTAATTGTAGGAGAAACCAATAGCAATACAAGGTCCTTCCTTTTGGCATCAAGTCTGCACCGCAATCTTTCTCCAGATGTAAGGCAGTTGTAGCAGCCCACCTCAGGAAACTATAAATCATTGTCAATCAATAGCTGGACAATTGGCTCATCAAGGTATCTTCCTATCTGCAAGGAAGTAAACATTATCATCTAACCATAATGACTTTCAATCGACTGGGTCTGCACATAAATCATGATAAATTTATCTTGACTCCTGTTTAATTCCTGCACTACCTGGGTGCAATTCTAGACACAGTACACATAAAAGTGTTTCCTTTGGAGGGGGGGAGTATCCTTCAGGAAATGTTGCAATCTGAAGAAAACAACCCATCCAACAGTAAGGCACGTCTCTTCGCTCCTTGGTTCAATGAGGTATTCCATTGTTCTGCTCCCAAATTCACGCCTCTACATGTGGCCTTCCAACATCTGGAAGACCAATGGGATCAGCTCTCAGGAAGATGGGAAGACAGGGTGATACTAACCACTCATGCAAAACAATCCATCAAATGATGGTGCCGCTCAGAGAATCTACTCGGATTAATGAATTTTCACCCAAACATTCTGACCCAAACCATAGTGACGGATACCTGCCTAACATGTTGGTTGCTCACATGGACCAACTTCAAATACAAGGCATATGGTCCCAGAAGGAAAAGTTTTTTCACACCAACCTGCTAGATCTGAGGGCAGTTCTTCTAGCCTTGAAGGCTTTTCTCCTGTCATTCAGGACCAACTCTCTGCTTTTTCAGATGAACAATACAACCATGCATTATCTGAGCAAGCATGAAAGGAATGAGATCCAGACCTCTGTCACTGGAATCATAAACAATCTGGAAGTGGCTCATACCCAGGAATCTCCAAATTACAGCAGTCCATCTACCGGAAACAAAGAATACTTGAGTATACACTCTCAGCAGAATCATTCAAGAAAATCAGGAATGGGTACTAAATGTCTCTGTTGTTCACAACATCTTTTCCAATTGGGAATTTCCCAAAATAGATATTTTCACAGATGAGGAAAAAAGAAATGCCCAAGCTGTGCCTCGAGGTTCTACCAACAAGGCACACTGGGGGATGCCCTATGGATGGCGAGCAAAAGAATGATGGATTTAACTCAGATCTCTTGACTTGGGGTGAATGTTTTGATTTGTTCTACATTCCGTCCATCAATTGTGTGTCTTTTGCTTTCCCGCCCTCAGTGCGCCTGGTATACCTAGACATGGGTCCTGGGCTCACTGTGCCACTGAATTCAAGCTATCCTGACTGATAAGGGGTAAACCCCCGAAACCACTCCTAGGATGCTTGTTTTCGGTCCAGCAAGTACCTGGCTTGGCAGTTCGGGCTGGACTGTTCCCATGAGGCACAGGGTCAAGACTGATTTGCATATGGCCAGGTCTAAACTGGGGTGGCATGTTGAGTAAAGAATGATGGGTTTAACCCAGATCTCTTGACTGGGGGTGAATGTTTTGATTTATTTTACAGGTTTTATATAGCACAAACTAGACCTGAAGATATAAGGTATTGTGGCGCTTTACATGAGCACCAGTTTTGTTACAGATGGACACATTCATTTTTGGTATGCACGGGGAAATTAAGTGATTTGCCAAGAATCACAGGATGTTGAGCGTTGTTGCCGATACTTGAACCCGGTTCCCCAGTTTCGAGGTTGAAGGCTCTAGCCATAAGGTTACTTCCTCTCCCTCCTCAACTTCTCTGGGGGTGAATGTTTTGATTTAATCGCATTCCGTCCATCAATTGTGTGTCTTTTGCTATGGATGTACTGGTCAGGCAAATTTCTTTATGCCTTCCTCCGATCTCCCTTCTGCCAACATTGGTCATCAAGTTGTCACACTTGAAGGCCAGAATGATTCTTATAGCTCCGGTGTTGCCCCAACAGTGGTGTTTCATGGTTCTCCTTCATACCTCAGAGTCCCTACGCAGGAAGGTGCTGTGCAGACCAGATCTTCTTCAAAAGTACGGAGGCCGTATTGAACATCCCACCTTCACTCGCTGAACTTGGCTGCATGGCTCCTACACTCTTACAATACTGTTAACTGAACTTTCCTCAGCAATGCATGGATATCCTGAGAGAAGCCAAAAGACCATCCACTAGAACTTCTTATTCTTTCAATTGGAAGAGATTATGCATCTAGTGTTTTTTGAACAATTTCAATCCTCTTACTCGTCAGGAAGAGGCTGTTCTTCCATACCTCCTCCATGTGGCTAACGCTAAAGTGCGATTCTCTTCTATTAGGTTTCATCTATCAGCAATCACAGCTTACTGAAAATGTCCTTCACAAATGTTCTCTTTCAGACCCTATAGTCAAGGATTTCTTGGAAGGCATTAAAAAGATATATCCTCCTCTCAGGAGACCGTCTCCTCTATGGGAATTAAATATTGTCCTTTCTTGCCTAATGGGTCCCCCTTATAACCCATTCATAGGGCTTCTCTACCAACAGCTATTGTGGAAAGTTTCCTTCTTGGTAGCTATCACCTTCGCTCGTAGGGTTAGTGAGATCCCGACCCTATGTTCACATGAACCATACACAGTTTTCCATAGCAGCATGGTAGATCCAAAATTAATTCTCAAAGAAATCTCAGATTTTCATGTCAATCAAAGTATTACAGTACGCACATTTTTTCACAATCCTTCTTCTCCAATAGAGAGATCTCTCCATACATTTGATGTTAGAAGGGTTATAAAGTTCTATAGTGATAGAACAAAATCTTTAGGAAGTCAAAACAACTTTTTTTGTAAAGTATGGTCTTTTACGGACTGGATTTGCTACTTCTAAACAATCCTTGTCTTGATGGATTGTCTCCCTCATAATCCTTTTTTATCAGCAGGGTAAAATAACCTTTCCTAGTAAACCTACAGCCCATTCCACCGGGCACAAGACAGCTACTTCTGCATTACTTAGAAACATCCCACTGACCAAGATTTGGAAAGCTGCTACTTGGAGATCAGAGCGGTACAAAAGGGGGTGGTGATGGACGGAGCATCTGAACCAATCAAACACTCACACCCAGTCAACAGATCTGGGTTTAATCCATCACCGTTCTTTACCCTACTCTGCCACCCCAATTCAGACATTGCCATATGCAAATCAGTCTGACCCTGTGCCTCATGGGAACAGTCCAGCCCGAACTGCCAAGCCATGCCTTCCCTGGACCGGAAACAAGCTTCCTAGGACCGGTTTCTATCATTTCAGCCGTCTTCAGCCAGGCTTGCTTGAATCCAGTGGCAAAGTGAGCAAGGGACTCACGTCTGAGCATACCCTGACAACTTATGGCGAACAAAGCGGTACAAAAGGGGGTGGTGATGGACGGAGCATCTGAACCAATCAAACACTCACACCCAGTCAACAGATCTGGGTTTAATCCATCACCGTTCTTTAGCCAACTCTGCCACCCCAGTCCAGACATGGCCATATGCAAATCAGTCTGACCCTGTGCCTCATGGGAACAGTCCAGCCCGAACTGCCAAGACATGCCTTCCCTGGACCGGAAACAAGCTTCCTAGGACCGGTTTCTGGCAATTCAGCCGTCTTCAGCCAGGCTTGCTTGAATCCAGTGGCAAAGTGAGCAAGGGACTCACGTCTGAGCATACCCAGCCAACTTATGGCGAACAAAGCGGTACAAAAGGGGGTGGTGATGGACGGAGCATCTGAACCAATCAAACACTCACACCCAGTCAACAAGCCTGGGTTTAATCCATCACAGTTCTTTAGCCCACTCTGCCACCCCAGTCCAGACATGGCCATATGCAAATCAGTCTGACCCTGTGCCTCATGGGAACAGTCCAGCCCGAACTGCCAATTCATGCCTTCCCTGGACCGGAAACAAGCTTCCTAGGACCGGTTTCTGGCATTTCAGCCGTCTTCAGCCAGGCTTGCTTGAATCCAGTGGTAAAGTGAGCAAGGGACTCACGTCTGAGCATACCCTGCCAACTTATGGAGAGGAGAAGTGTGGCTCACTGGTTAGAGCGGCAGACTCTGAAACAGAGATCAGGCCCGGGACCAGGGTTCAAGTCCCGACGCGGCAGGGTCTTGGGCTCAATGTCCGCGGACTTGATAATTCTCGCCTCGGCGCCTACTCAAATCATGGGTCCCAGGCTGCAACTCTGGGCAATAGCTTGCTTAATCTCCACAACGGCCCCTACAACACTGGGATGCCTGGCTTCACCTTGGGGGTGCCCAGGAGGGGCATCTCACATGGAGAGCCAGGAAGGGTTCCACAGCGTTATACAGCGCCGGGACGCCCCGTTGGGGCAGCTGTGCGCTTTACAAAATACACTACACTTATGGTGAATACAGCGGTACAAAAGGGGGTGGTGATGGACGGAGCATCTGAACCAATCAAACACTCACACCCAGTCAACAGATCTGGGTTTAATCCATCACCGTTCTTTAGCCCACTCTGCCAACCCAGTTCAGACATGGCCATATGCAAATCAGTCTGACCCTGTGCCTCATGGGAACAGTCCAGCCCGAACTGCCAAGCCATGCCTTCCCTGGACCGGAAACAAGCTTCCTAGGACCGGTTTCTGGCATTTCAGCCGTCTTCAGTCAGGCTTGCTTGAATCCAGTGGCAAAGTGAGCAAGGGACTCACGTCTGAGCATACCCTGCCAACTTATGGCAAACAAAACGGTACAAAAGGGGCTGGTGATGGACGGAGCATCTGAACCAATCAAACACTCACACCCAGTCAACAGATCTGGGTTTAATCCATCACCGTTCTTTAGCCCACTCTGCCACCCCAGTTCAGATCGACAACTAAAAAAAGCGAACCACTGAAATGCACCCTATCATTATATAGGGTTTATGTATTTGAAAAATATGGAGTGGTCGCTTTTGGAAACAAAAGTTGTTTGAAACCTTGTAAATATTGTTTCACAAACGTCACTAATATGCTTTGGTTCATGTTTTCACTTGGGACACTTTACACAACTGTAAATACTATTTTTTCTATGTGTATGAATTTTGAAGATTCATTTACCAAATTATTTCTCAATATAATTATTGAACCACAGAGTCAGTGTACCTGTGTTTCTTTCTCATTGACATCGCCCATAACCCCTGACTGAATGCGATTTTCGCTCTGTTTTTTCAAATCATTATTAAGTATATATTCCACAGGAACTGCTGTTTTTCTTAAAATACTTCTCTACAACCTGGCTGTGCAGACAGTAGAAGTTTGTGAAAGTGTGGAGTGACGCCCATAAAGCCACCTGGCCGATGCTCAAGACAAGAACCCTGCATGCCTGTGCAATTGTAGCTGCTTTGGCCCTGGTGGAATGTGCTCAAAGCCTACTAGAAGCCGGCTTTTGGGCAGTGCAAAAGAGATCTTAATTCAAAGCAGGATCCAGCAGAAGATGGCATGTTTCTGCAACACATTCCCTTTAGTCACCCCGGTGAACCGCTCAAAGTGCTGATCATCCACCTGATGTTCTATGGTATGATTGATGTAAAAACTCAGTGCTCTTTTGGGGTCTCCTCTTGCTTATAGGGGTTCGGCACAGCATAAAATGCTGGCATGATGATGGTTTGACTGACGTTGAATGGTGTCAGCTTTCTGCAAGAATGACGCTCTTGTCCGCAGAGCCAGTTTGTCTGGGAAGAAGTTAGTGTACTGTGGGTTAACACAGAGAGCCTGAAGCAGCCTCACTCACTGCACTGAAGTTATTGAAGGAACCAGAATATTACACTAGTGGACCATACTCACCAATAGCCCACAAAGTCGCCTTACTAACAAAGATACAACTTGTCAGTGAGCCAGCAGGAATACCCATATAAGGCACAATTGATTGCTAGTAGCCTAGGCCTAAGCTATTCCGGGGGCAGGTCAGTAAGGTGCCTCCCTTTCTATCTGTAGCTCGGGGAGTGCAAGAACGGGATCTGCTAGAATGTGCGCATCCCACAAGGAGGGCAGGTGTGACCTTGGGTTTCCCTGAGCTACAAACTAGCAAGAGGCGCAGACAGCTAAATCGGCCATCGTGGTTTCGTGCAGAAAGCTTAATCACGTGATTTCAGGGAAACAGTACTTACACACAGAGAAACGAAACACAATGGCACCGGTCATATCAATAGGCTTAAGCGGTACAAGAGTAAATTATTCCTTATTACAATAATACAGTGAAATGATATAATGCTAACGTGCGATTATACGGTTATATTGTATATATTAGGCCAATAACATGTATTTGTCGAATTTATATCCAATCATTATGGTGACAAGAAACACCATCTTGAGGGTGAGAAGCCACTAGGAATAGTTGTGAAGTTGTTCAAAGGGAGAGCACATCAAGTAACTAAGGACCAAGTTAAGGTCCCACTATGGCATGACAAAGGGAGATGGAGCAAACATATTTTGTAAGCCGTTAAAAGAATGTATAACAACGGGTGATTTAAATAATGAGAGATGATCAGGCAACAGCAAAAAGCAGAAAGAGACGAATGGTACCCTGTATCTGTGCCTGGAGCAAAGCCTTCATGGGCAAGTTACAAAACAGCCAACAAAGCATCATTTAACTTTCCCTGTAGGGGGTACTATCTGCTGTGTGCAACACCAAGTTACAAACTTGTCCCAACAACAAGTGTATTCAGATTTTATTGAAGGACTCCTGGTTGATAATATGACATTAAGCACCTGTGGAGGGAGATTGAAGGTGTTGAGTTGTCTCCGCTCAGTTTCCAAGCATGAAGGACACTGCACCATTGCTGTGACATCAGATCCTCCTAGAGGGTCAACCTGATCAGAGAACAGATGCTCATGCCCAGGAGTTCTGCCTATCACTCTCTCTGTACCCAGTCCATGGATACTAGAAGGACGTGGATCTGTCCTGCTCTTCATCAGAACTCAGGGCAGAAGAGGTATTGGTGAAAAGGAATACAGGAGCCCAGAGTTCCACCCTAGTGGAACATGTCTCCTCGCAAGAGCCGCCTTGGAAACTCCAGTGCACAGAAGTGCTGACACTGCATGTTCTCAGCAGCGGGAATAGATAGAGACAAAGTTCTCCCCAGATGTTGTGCCACTTGCAAATGGAATTGTCATTTGTGATCTGCTATGCACCCCTGGCTGTGCTTGTGTACCCTGCCTTTCAAGGACCTTACCTGGAGGCTCACCACTAGCAAACTTCTGTGATGGTCCAGTCATTTCCAGAGGTCCATGACCCCACCCTGCCCTGTTTATCTCAATACCACATGACGGTGGTGTTGTTTGTAAGCAAACAATGACGTTGTAATCACATGCGTTGTAACATATGCGATGTAATGGCTGTTTTCCCTGGACGGCTTGAAGATGGACTCTGGTTGATCGAGGAAGTAGCGTTCTTTTGGAGTGTTCAGCGGGGACGTTCGAGTGGTGTTCTTTAAGAGTGGGGTCCTTCACTGGGCATGCCTTCTGCTCTGCGAAAGACGTTAGTGGTGTACCATGTTGCTAGGGAGGAATTTTGATTCTCTTCCTTTGCGTTTTTTCCTTCGTCTCTTCCCCCATATTCGCCATTTCCGGCCAGCTTAAAGGTCTGCTTGAAGGTGCATTATGGGTGGCTACCGTTTATAACTTTATACAGAAACAGGGTTTGCTGAACCTATAACCTAAGCTGGGACGTTTATGAGATAGCACGGGGGCTTGTTCAAGCTGATAAACTACTCTCCTTTTTTGTTGGCATCAACCTTAACCAGAAGTAAACCTAAACTGCCAGGTCTTTCTCACATCTTAACATACATAGAACTGTAGGAAGAAATACTTAAAGTTCTCTTCTAACCTTAAAAGAAGCTGAGGGCTCACTAAATAAAAGAAACTGAAGACAGACCAGCCCTGGCATTGAAGTACTCACTTTTTAGGGCGACTGTGCACATATGATCAGGCAAAATGCTGTCACTTGCAATACCAGACTGACAAGACTGACAGTTGCTGAATTGCCTGACTAATTGCCGAATACTATGTGCAGTGTTGGTGGAACCAAATGTCAATGACACTTGAAGAGAACTATGGAAAAAGAAGGGTGACCAAAAAACCCTCTATATATCTATATATGTATTTGTGTTTTATGAATTGTTTCAAAGACATGAGGCTGGAGAGGTAGTGAAAGCTGTCTCTAGACCAGACCTTAAAAAAACTTAGTATGGTGCACTAGTGACAAGAGCAAACTCCAATTTCCATTTTAACAAGTGGAATAAGTGCACTGATGAAATGCATACTGTTGATTTATACTCTGGCATTGACAAGGAACATTTCCTTTGACATGTTTTCTACTGAGAGATATTTGAAAATATTTCAGCAAGACAGAAAGGGCTTAATGAACCATATTCATAAACAATATGAACATCTAATAAATATAGCAGTACATTGATTGAATGCTGGATTGAAAGTTGGAAGCAAAAGATAGATTGAATAACTTTACTTACTATTGTGGCTTGTCACTAACATCCACGGAAATTGCGATATCAGACTAATTAAGTTCTAGGAAATTTCACGTGGGAAAGTCACCACCCTATGGAATAGACAAGTAACCTTCCTGCAATTTGTTCCCCACCCACCCCTGTGCCTCCTTATTTTATGACCTTCATACCTAATTCTAACTGTGTTTTTAGGTCTTGCCTGCCAACATCACATGGGCTGTAGCTGCCAGGGTTATTGTAAACTATAAATGGGTTGGACCCTGCCCCTCCCTGACCCGCTCAGGTGATTAGTGTGTTATGCAAATCAACATACCATAACATAACACTACACTCCAATCCACACCACTCAATGCCAATCCACCGACTTCGACATCCCACAATTCTACTCCACACCACACAATGCCTCTCCACTCCATTCCACACCGTGCAATGCCACTCCCTTCCACATAATGCCAGTCCACTCAGTGTAATTCCTGTCCACTCCATTCAGTGCCACTCCACACCACAGAGCGATTCCACTCCATGCCACTTAACCACACTCCATACCACACAATGCCACTACACTCCACTACAGATAATACCACTCCACTCTACACAATGCCACCCCGTACCACAAAATACCAATCCACTCCACAAATGCCACTCCACTCCACTCCCTGCCACACAATGTCACTCTACTCCACACCACTCTAGCAAAGCCAATAGTTCTCACATAGGCAAAACCTAGTGGCTTTGCCAATCCTTGTTTTGTTATGGAAAAGCACATTTCTATACCCTCTCCCTAGGGAAAGTGTAGGCAGGACGTGGCCCCGAGTTGTAAAGAGGCTCTTCAACTTCTTACCATGTTGATGTGTGCCTAGCTGTATGGTCCCTATATCTGTGTGCTTTTCGCTGAATGACACTCCTATTGTTGTTCCCCACCATCACCTGCAGGTGCAACAATGACTAAGTCAGTGGTTTAGTGTTAACAAACCCGCTCATTCAAATGCAGTGAATTGTTGGCACTCTTGTTTTCTTAAAGCAAGTCTGTAAACTGAATCTCATCTGATCAGCAGAGGAACTTGTGAGAGGGATTCTCAGGGTGGCAAACAGTAAGACAGGATGGAAGCAGAAGTGAGTAAAGAATGGTGCAAGGATTAAGTATGGAATGATGTCAGGTAAACGAGGATACTGCATAATGGTTGATATTTCTAATGTCACCTGCATATAAAGTCATTTGGATTATGGGTGTGGGGTAGGCTGGCACAGAGAAAGACAACATTATCTTTATTTCCAGAATCTTGGACTTGGGAGTGGAGGTTGCACTTTGATAAAGGTGATACTAACAACATTAAAGTGGTATAGATAAAGATGCCATATAGTGATTGTGTTTCAGAGCTGCACTCTCTTTGTGGCTTTAGGTTGTAATGCAGCGGCAAGGATGGTTTGCCAGGGGCTGGAGGTATGCAGCGGATTGATCGATGCCAAGTCAATTTCAACATCAGAAAATGGTAGTCTAGTGGGTCAAACTCTAAAAAGGCCTGAAGTGTGTTTACTATTAGATGGAATTTGTGCAAAAAGGCCTATAACTGTGCAGACCATTCCCAGAGTCTTTAAGAGCTGAGCATGGCCTACATAAATGTATCTATTTGTCTCTTTCTTCAACCCATGCCTATTATTCCCAAAGACAAAAATGTTGTTTGCTTCCTGGATGCATTCTAGGTGTACTCCATGTTCCCATTCACAGACCGGACAGGCTACCCCAGTGAAGTGGATGAGTATGTGGTGCAAGATCCCTGCTGGGGTCCTATTGTTAGGCCCCTGCCTGAAGCAGCCTCTCGGAACTGGATGCCTTACCGTCCCCCGGATATTGATGTCTTCTTTCTCTTCAAGGTTTCTTCATATCTCCTTTTATTCTTGATTTACATTCCTCATTGTACATGTTTTTCAGATTGGTCATTTGATTGCAGAGCAGGATAGTGGAAGCAGGGCAGTTAGGGGGTGGAGAGCTTCAGTGGATCATAGTTATGCATGTTTGCATCACCTCTATGGGTGCATTGTTCAATCCTGAGTCTCAATTTGTGGGACATCAGTTTTACCTCTAGGAAGTAAATAAATACAGGTGATAATAACCACATGAAAGGTCTAAACACGAAACACAGTAAACCTAGAGGGGTGTATTAATTGGAGCAAGGGAAAAACAGCTGTTAATGCCCAAAAGTATGTGTGTAGTAATCCTAGTTTTTGCAGCTGTTCTACAATCTTGTTCAACAAATATAGGCACATAACACCTAACACCTTGGCCTTAGGTCAAAGGTTGAAGACCTGATTCAACCTTTCATTGTACCTAGAGTACAAGTTAGAAACAATGGTAAATGCTAGCACCCACAGCATTCCTATTGGCTGAGCCTGTTTATCAGCATGCCATATTATGCTGATAAACAGTAATGCACCATAAACAGCAAATTTAAACACTTTGATTAATGCTCTTGGGGTTTGCCAAAATAAGTACATCTAAAAGTAAGTTGACATTGTGGGGCTTCCATAAAACAAAAGGATTCTTTTAAGGGAAGGGCGAAATGGGGTTCCCACCAAAAAGTCAGATATTCTTGCCTCCCTTCCATTGCCACTCCTCTTAAATGGCCACTGGAGTTGGTATTCTGAATGGCAGAGCTTCCTTCACCACTGGAAACACTCATTTGGCAGACCTGCTGTTGTTGTCAGTGGCATCTGACAAAGCTACCAATGGAAAGTGGTCCATCAAACGAGATTCGCCAGTGACTCTTCTGTCCAAGATTGGCATTGAAACCATAGTGGTAACATAGACAACTTCCAGAGTGTGAGTGACACTAAATATGTGTGTCCTGGAAATGGACCCTTGCTTTTATCACAAAGACTCACATATATGATAGCAGATCCACCATGACACCATGGCTGGAAGGATCTGCAGCCAAGGTCTTTTCTCCTTTTAGGAGACACCTGCCCTAACAACAGGAGCAGTTTCACAGAATGTATTTCCTCCACAATAGGTGGTTTCCATTCACCCAACCCTGGGAATTAGCAGGCAAATTCAGTGCCCTGCAAGATGGTTCAGCAATGGATTAATATGTCTGCAATTAGTCATGAGATACAGTGACTGCAGTAAGTGAAGGGGTGAGTTTTTTTTAGCTGAACTTGAGGTGATAGGGGAAGATGGAGAGGGAAGTGAGGTTTGAAAGGACTGAGGGTAGGAAAGCAGTTATTTGTGGAATCGAACAGACAAGCAATTCTGTGCTGTTCATCATCAAAGTGAAGAGGAGTGGACTGGTTGTTAAAACTTCTTTTGTGGTAATTCTACTCCCTGCCTATCAACTAACCTGCTTATTCTTTCTGAAACAGCAAAGCGGTCTAAAGATCTTGACAAACTGTGAAATTAAGAAGGCTGTTGAGGAAACAATTCGCAGGCCATTTCCTTGTCCACTTTTTGCTGAAAGAGGTAAGAAATGCACCTTCTTTATTGCTTTTCTTCCCCCCAAAAGTCTCCTTCGCTGCTCTTCTCCTCCAAGCAAGCTCTCCCTATCCATTCTTTCTTTATGTTGAGATTATGTGATGGTAACTTGTTACAATTTAGTGTACATTGTGATTAGACAAAACTTTGGTACACACAGGTTAGGCTGACTAAGGTACCTCCTTTTACCTACACCAAGGCAAAAACAGTGCCCACATCAATGCTTATAATGAAAGGAGACCTGGGTGAAAACACGCTGTAACAAACCCTTTGATACTTATTTGTGTTCCTCTGTATTTGAGGCGGCATTGTCTCCTCCTGGAGGACTCTATACTCTAGCCTGTGCCTATGGAATGATTCAAGAGCCGAATATATATCCCTCAACCTCTTCCTCTTGTTACTCCCTCTTGAACAGTATTCACACTCAGGCACCTGAACAGTCTTTTAGAAAAAAAAATTCTCTTCCAGGGAATCCTCATCAATAGTCATAATCACTGAATCCATACGTGGGATTTCAGAGCAGTTTAAAAAAAATATATATCATCTGATCTCCTCACCGAGGCAAACCTTTTATACAGAAAAGGTGACATTTAATAGTAATATAAAGTACAAACAAACTAATAATGCATTTTTTGCCTGAAAGATCAGTGTTCAGTTCATTATTCATTTGACCTCAACTCATATAATGTAGCCTAATGCTGAATATCTCTTACCACCGAAGTGGGCTGATAATTCACATGTGTTCGGGACAGAGTATTGCCCCTGTGGGTTTAGTCTCATAGGGTCAACTTGTAGTGTATTACCGTTTAACAAAATTACCTACATTTTGGTCCAGTAGCTTCTCTTCAGTGAACGCTGCTTATCCTTGTCGAGGTTAGGCGTCTCTCAGCTATAGTTTGAACCCCTATCTATTACTATCTTCCTGCTTGTCTACGTGGAAGTCCTCCTGTAAATAAACAGAGAATAATTATCTGGTTAAAAACATATAATGGTCAACTACAATCAGCTTTGTTTGAAGAGATTTCTTAGTGTTTCCTGAACCATTTATGCATCAGCTTGTGTATCAGAGTTTACACAATAATATTTGGTGAATGTATTAAGTAAATTCCAAGTCACCGCGTTACAGATGTCTGCTATGGGTACATATATGAGCCAAGCTGTATGAGCTGCTTTTCCACTGGTATAATGCGCTCTAGGTTTACCTGGTAAAGATTTGCTTGATAATTGGTTGCATAGTGTGATACAAGAACCTGGTATTATGTGAAATAACAGCAGTCAGATAAGCAAATGCCACTCCAAAAGGAATTTCGAAGAGCAGAAACTGATAAAGCTGGAACACGATCAGTGCTCATATCAAAAGGCGTGCTCTCTAAAAGGGCGGTACCTATGGTACCCCCCTGAATTATCATGGACTTGGTGGCAGGCACCTCGCGGTGCCTGTCACCTTGTGCATGATAATGCATGCAGTGCATTCCCAGCATTGTGGTGGGCGATGCTGTGAGCACCGCCCGCCACAATGCTGGGAATGGTGGTGGTGGCATCCTAATCGCCGGTGCGGGACCACCGCACCACTGGCGGCCGGTCCCAGTCCGCCCACCATCCTAACGGGCCTCTTAAGTGGTAATAAATTAATAAGCAAAAGACTGGGACTGAAAAGAACTATCTTATTTGTACATGTGCTCCTTGTGATAGAACAAAATGTCGACAATCAAAGTGAAGGTTCACTGACAGAATATCCATGTAAAAAATATATAGATGTAAAACATATTGATGAATAAATATTGACTCCCTATACTTAAACAGGTAAGTACAAAAATATTGAGAACAAAACTATCGATGTAAAAAATATAGTTGTATCAAATCTCGATGTATATATATATATATATATATATATATATATATATATATATATATATATATATATATATATATATATATATATATATATATATATATATATATATGTTACCTACTGGCGATAGCCAGTAGGTATATATAGTTAGGATTGTTTTCCATAGGGAAATCGCAACATTCTATTGGGAATAACTTTGGCGCCGGTTGAGGAATCTTCCTGAAATTTTCCTTAACTTTGCCTCGCGGCGCTCCGCTCCTTCCCTGAATTTGGGGGGGATTCGTCAAGCGGGGGCCGAGATAAAAGGGGGGTCCCAAAACGTGTTTTCCTCATGTTAATTTCCATAGGGCGGTTGGACTCACTTTTAGCCTGAACGGCTGAATGGTTTTCCACCAAACTTGGCAAAATTGTAGGGACTGGTAGCCCGATGTGCCTTTGCTATGTCTCAAGATATGTGCTCCAGTGGTTTTTACGAAAATTAACTTTGAAAAAATATATATTGGGCTACATTGGGCTATATATATGTTAGAGCCCAAATGTAGCCCAATGTAGCCCAATGTAGCCCAAAGATGGCCACCAGGGACAAAAAAAAACAAATGTAGCCCAAATATCAGCCAGATGTAGCCCAACTATAGCCCAATGACAGAATGTCCCAGAGTGTTCTAAAGAATAACTAGAGCGCTAACAGTCTTACTTATGACAAAAGTATGGCACACCTGAAGTCATCTTGATTGGAATAAAGTGTTAACACTTAAAACATTTAATTTGCAAAGGAACAAAATGAGGGGGTTCATTTTGCCATAGAAATTATGATTAGTGCTGAAGAAAGAAAAATTAGGGCACATTTTGAGTGACTTCTCAAATCCTCTTATATTTCATTAAAAAAATTATGATATGCAGTCTCCCAAGATGGCCACCAGAGACAAAAGAGCCCAAATGTAGCCCAAATATCAGCCAGATGTAGCCCAACTATAGCCCAATGACAGAATGTCCCGGAGTGTTCTAAAGAACAACTAGAACGCTAACAGTCTTACTTACGACAAAAGTATGGCACACATGAAGTCATCTTGATTGGAATAAAGTGGTAACACTTAATACATTTAATTTGAAAAGGAACAAAATGAGGGGTTTCATTTTGCCATAGAAATTTTATATATATATATATATATATATATATATTCACTGAAAAAACCATAGGTTACACACCAATTATAGTTAGGAATTAGCATTTATTATTACAGAGTTTTGTATAGCGCGATCAGCTACCTCACGAGGAGGTGTCCCGGCGCATTTGAGATGTCATCAGTGATGTCACTGACCATGTCATGAATGATCTAATATGTGACATCATCAGCAGTGGATTGCGGGTGCGCGAAATATAGTTAGTACAACTAACTATATAGGAGCAATTTCATTGGTTTTGTGTGAGTAAAATGTCCAGCTAACTATAACACCACTAAAACTTATAGGGGTATATTATCAACAACTAGCGATAATTTTTGTCTCTAACTTGTTTAGAGACAAAAATTATCGCCGCACATCGGCGATTTTTATCGCAGATAAACCTTGCTATTAGCAAGGTTTATCGCAAATGCGATAAAAAACGCCCGCAATGCATGAATATCGCTGAAAAGTCAGCGATATTCATGCATTATCGAGCAAATGCTCTTAGCCATGTTATCCACCTCCCATTGGATAACATGGCTAAGAACTGCTCCGGGCAGGTGTTAGCTTTTGGAGATATTCGCCCTTAGCGCAAATATCTCCAAAAGTTGGTAATAGGAGATAGCGATGTTAGCGACTGTTTCCAGTCGCTAACATCTTGGCACGCCCACTTTGCATATCATTAGTGATAAATATCACTGACATCCAAAGTGGGGCCCATGATGGTCGCTATCTCCTATTAGCTGTCGCTAACTGGTGTTAGCGACAGCTTGGTAATAGGGAGATAATTTTATCTCTGCTTTCTTGGCTTTTAAAGCCAAAAAAGCGGAGATAAAACCCCTTGATAATATACCCCATAGTTTTTTCAGTGAATTTCAAAGGTTTTTTAAAAACTAATTCCTAACTATATAACTCCTGAAACCTATGGTTTTTTCAGTGAATTTCAAAGGTTTTTTTAAATGTTAGTTCCTAACTATATAAGGCCTGAAACCTATGGTTTTTTCAGTGAATATATATATATATATATATATATATCTAATAGGATAATAAATATTAAATATATTAAATAATAAAATTAATTTGAAAAAAATAAAGTAGATTTAATATACCTGTTAACAAATATAACAAAAAAACTTAATTAAAAAATTGTTCAACACACATACATAATAATTATTATATGTAGATATATGGCAAATAATAAACTATTCATTTCAATGTATTTTATCATTTTTAAATGATATAAAAATTTAAGTATATATACATATATATATATATATATATATATATATATATATATATATATATATATATATATATATATATATATATATATATATATATATATATATCAATAACATAAAATCCATAAAAAAATATTCTATTATAAATTAAAACATTTACCTATTTCAAAATCTTTAAAGTTAAATTTACCACTCCAGTGAGTGCGAATGTAGGGAAAATGTTGGATAGCTGAGGGGTAAATCTACTATTCCCACTCCAGTCAGTGCAACAGTAGGGAAAGTGTTAGATAGGGAGCGGTAAAAATTACTATTCCCACTCCAGCGATTTCAACAATTGGGAAAGTGTTGGATAGAGGAGGGGTTAAAATTACTATTCTTACTCCTGTCAGTGCAACAGTAGTGAAAGTGTTGGATAGCGGAGAGATAAAATGTACTTTTCTCACTCCGGCCAGGGCAATAGTAGGGAAAGTGTTGGATAGTGGAGGGGTAAAAATTACCATTCCCACTCCAATGACTGGAACAGTAGGGAAAGTGTTGGACAACGGAGGGGTAAAAATGACTATTCCTACTCCACTGAGTGGAACAGTAGGGAAAGTGTTGGATAGTGGCAGGATAAGGTTTACTATACCCTCTCTAATCAGTGCAACAGAGGGAAAGTGTTGGATTGTGGAGGGTTGACAATTAATATTCTTACTCCAGTCATTTCAAAATTAAAAACAAACAAAATAATAACAACAAAAATATTTAAAAAACACAACGTTATATAAATATGATAAACATTTAAATACAAATATTTAACATTAAAATGTAAAAAGAAAACCAAAATATAATGCCAAATGCATATGACAAATACCTATAAATATTATATTAAATAAAATAAAAAAATGTTTTCAAACAAATAAATATTTTTAAGTAGAAATTATTAGGAAAGAAAAACATTATTACATAATTTACTTTTTTTCATTTCTTACCCTATAACACAACACAATTCAAAACCCATATCTACATTTTGATAGACAAATGACTTACACATTTTTTTTTTGCTTAGTTTTATATAGCGCGAACTTGACCCGAACCGAATCGGGTATCAGAGCACTTTACATAGCACCAGTTACGTTACATGAGGACACACATTCTTTTTTTTGTTAGGCATGGGGAGATTAAGCGATTTGCCCAGGATCACAGGATGTTTGGTGGTGTTACCGAGACTCGAACCCAGATCCCCAGGTCCGAGGTCGAGCGCCCTAGCCGTTAGGCCAAGTCCTCTCCCCATTTAACATAATTAATTACAATTAAAGAAATATTATTAATTAAAAACAAATTAAAACACATAACAATTAATACATTTCCCACCCCTATAATTCCCACAACCCACAGCTAAAAGTACACTGTCAAACAATTAATTACACAATTAAAACTAATAGTATTTAACAACTAATTATAAAGTAAGAAAAAATTATTTAGTATCCACCCTTTCCCCTATAAAAGTAAAACCCACACACAAAAAATATAAACAATTACCATAATTAAATATAAATTAATACATTATTAATAATGATCAACAAATTATTAATTAATTACACATAAATTACTTCCCACCCTTTACCCTTATAAACCCCACAACCCACACGTAAAATTAATTACACAATTTCCATAATTATTTTCAATCGAATAATAGATATAAATTAACAACTAATTATTAATTAACCCCTTCAGCGCTGCGCGAATTCCGCTGCAGTGCTGAAGGTTCTAAAGAACCTATGGGTTCATGACGGAACGGTTCCGTCATGAGCACAGGACCACCGACGCTCATGACGGAACTGTTCCGTCATGAGCATGGAAGGGGTTAATCAGAAATAAATTACTCCCCACTGTTTACCTCTATAAACCCCACAACCCGCACCTAAAACAAATTAATCAATTACCATAATTAAATATCAAATCAATTAATTAATATTAATTAAAAACCAATTAATAATTAATTACAAATAAATTACTTCCCACAATTGCATGTGCATCACTGCACATGAGGCTGGACCTGGACCTGGGATATCTACATCAAGAGTTAGAATAATTCTGAAGGGTTGCACCACTCACATGGAGGTGGACCTAACCGGGGCATCTGGTCCCTCTGTAATTCTCAGCTGTGGCTGATTTCATATCTGACAGGAGTATTTGAGGACTGACAAGGGTATCTACGGTATAAAAAAAATCCCTGCTGAATCATTCCACTTCTGGGTGGACCTGACAGGGGTGCCCATAATATACCAAGCATATATGTGGTAGTTGCTGCATTATTTCACACACAGGTGAACCTCACACGAGTATATCTGCTGGCAATTGGTGACTAGGATTATCTGCATTCCTGTCACTAGTGTGTCTTGAATTAAGCTCTTCATATGAAGCCCTCATTCCTGCCCTCAAACAAGGGATTTCCTGGGAAAATTCGTGGAAATTTGGATTTTCCCAATCAGATTGGCCTCATTGCATCAGTGAAAACTGAATATGGTTTCAAGATTTGGTTTTAAGACAATTTAACAGGGATTAACATTTGTTTTCTAAAAAAAATAGCATTAGGATGGCGCATCTTAAAACACATTGGATCAGTACTATGGATAGGAGCAGAAGACAAGCTTGCATACGCTTATATGGGTTTACACTCTAAAAAGGTTTTCGGTGAAGCAAACACAATGGGTCTGTAACACTGACCAAATCTTGAACGATTTAAAGATACCCCCACCGAGGGATCTAGAGTTTCACAGCCAGTAGCAAACCATGGCATATGATGTTAAAGCACATGAGGTCTGGAACACATGTCACAACTGGATACATTTCAAATAACTCCTCACAAGACAATTGCGAACGTGGAAATTAGGGGCAGACACGGAGAATTTCATTATGACTAGGCTCAGGAGCTGCATCGTTCCGATCAAAAGTGGAGTGAAGTAGGTGGGAACATTTTAGAGACTGGGTTAGTGCCAAACGCATTTCTTGGTCTACTTTTAGGCCAAGCACACATCTATTCTTGAGTCACATCACATTGCCTAATGTGCTGGGAAGAATGTTTATCTTGAAGCAGCATCTGAAGCTGAAAAGAAGAGCTCTGTGCAGAGTTTTATTAATTAACCACATTTGAACTTAAACATGAAGCGTGGTCACTATGAAATGTAAGCTAGTTCCCCTTTAAAATCCCAAGCTTTTTCTACCTACCAGTGGAACAGTGAAAGGCTTCTGGGGTGCCCAGGATTTTTTTGAGATTGAGGGAACAGTTTGCAGACAATGTCCATGGGGCATTTTAGATCTGATTCTGCTCATGCTCTTCTGCATTCTCCACTTTCTTTTTATCTCTTACAATGTCTCTCTCAAATCCATATGAAAGCCTTACATTCTTGTCCCAAATCCTCCTCTCTCTCTCTCTCTGTCAGCCCACATGCATTATTTGTTCTTCACTGCCACACTAGAACTTCCCACTTTTCAAACAGCCCACCACAATAATGTCCTATACCTTCTCTCAACGCTCTCCATCTTCCCTCCTCCCTTTCCCCTTCTACAGCATATCCCTCTTCACCTACAACACACTCCTTTGCAACACAGTACATTACTCATCCTTTGTATGTCTCTTGCACATACCCTGAAGAGACCCCAGGACATGATCCTCTCCTTTCTGCTATTTTTCCTTCTATCATGCCCAATCCATTCAGATCCTTTCTGCCATCCCAAGGACCAGTCTGTTCTCCACCCATCTCAGATCCCTTTGTTTCAACACACCATGTAGTGGTCACTTTAAGTGGCGCGTGTCATCCGCATTGTGTGCCACGCGAATGACACGCGCATTATATTATGTTTTGAATGTGTTGACTTTTAATGTAGCATCCTCGCGCGATGTCGACGCTCAATCAGCCTAACTAACGGAAGACTGACTCTCCGTTGGGATCTGACCGTGAGCGGAGGCATCGCGCATCGGGTGGAGTTTTTTCCGTACAACTGGAATAAATATACTTCTAATTCAACAACATTTCTATGGACTTATTGAACCATAACATTTGGCGACGATTTGGGATTTACTCCACCCAACAACCCACGCAAAAAAAAAAAAAAAAAAACAAATTTTGGTTTGAACGATCAGAAGGAAATATTCGTACAAACGTACCTGGCCACCGAGAAATTTCCTCAAAATACTCTGATCTTATTCATGCGCATCTATAAGAAATCAACACATGGTGTAAACCCTTTCATGATTGGCCGTGACCTTTGAGCCTTTCTTAAAAACAAAAACCAGGATTGGTTTATTTCAACCACGTGTCAAAGTCTGCCTCCTATTTGCCACCGCGTCTAACAAATCACTGAGACGCTTCACTTCGACGAATTTCCGCCTTGGCAACGGTGAATCAAAGTCAGTCACCGCATCGGAAACGATCGAAGAAAGACTGGTCGGTAAGAAGTATCGGAGAGAAGCGGGTTGGTAAGACACTGCATTTCTTTCAACGATGTTTTCTACAGCGATGCGCTCGCTTTAAAATACATTAATACAACGATGCGCACGTTTTAAAATATTCTTCCTCATATTTAATTACTTCTGTACTAAACAGCGCATCACTTCAGCGATGCGCACGCTTGTTATTTGACTCTTTAAAAACATTTTGGTTAATGGAGCGTTAAACAACACACGGTTTACTCAGCACACGGTTCCAGCGATGTGCACGCTTAAAGATTGACTTGACTTCATCTCGAACACTCGCGGATTAACCGCCTGCATTTAACAGCGCGTTGCTTCAGCGACGCGCACGCTTAAGTATTCACATTTACCAGCGCGTTGCTTCAGCGACACGCACGCTTAAGTATTCACAAGGATGGGTTTTATATGACTTTGTGTCTAGTTGGTCTACGTGTCATTCGGACACATTCACTTCTAAGTATATAAAAAAAAAAAAAAAAAGTGAGAGAGAATTGACATACAAGTTAAGACCATTTTAAATTTATAGTAAATCTGTTTGAGAATTGTTTTTCTAATTAATTATAAGAATGGCTAATTTACAATTACAACACATTACACAACCACCTCATTTTTTGAGCAAACCTGGCACTCCAGAAATAATTTGGAAAGAATGGTTTTCCCTATTTGAGAATCACCTCGTCGCTATAGATGCTGTGGGATTCTCCGCCGAACTTTCAAGAAGGAATTCACTAAATTAACACCACATTTGGATGAATCATCCAAATGTGGTGTTAATTTAGTGAATCCTTCTGAATCTAATTCTGATAATGCTGTTTGTGTTGTAAATTTTAAAAACAAAAATACAAGATTTGTACAAAGGAGACAATCTTCTTCCTGCTATAGATGTGGATCCAAGAAACATTTAGGCAACTTCCAAGGATGTCCAGCTATGGGTAAACGTTGCGTCATTTGCAAGAAAATAGGTCACTTTCAGGGTGTTTGTAGGAATGCTAAGAAATCAATTTCCGTCAACTATGTTGAATCTGAAATGTTAGACGAATGTACAAATTCATTTAGTAATATAGTTGTGACTCTGGATGATGAGGGAAAAGTAAACGATATCAAAGGTCCCCTATGCTCTGCCATAATTGATAACATACCCCTACAAGTCATGGCAGACTCCGGGTCTCCATATACCATCCTCAGGGATTCTACTTTCTATGATTTATGGAAAAGGAAAGTTGAATTGCTGGAGTCGGATGTAAGCCCGAAAGCATTTGGGGAAAAGAATATTAATATGATTGGATATTTTGAAGGATTAGTACAATGCTTAGGGAGAGAGACAATTACCAAAATTTATGTAGCCGAGAAAGGCAAAAATATTGTAGGCTGGATGGACCTAGCTCGCATGGGATTATATTTGGTTCCAGGAGATGAAAATCCAGTTAAAGTGGGTGATTTACCAAAGAAAAAGAAAGCTGAATGTATGTCGATAGAACAGCCTTTAGACACAAAACAATTGATGGAAGAGTTTAAGCCTGTGTTTAATAATACAGTGGGAAGTGTAGAGGGATTTGAACATAAAATAAGGTTGATCCCAGGAGCACAACCAGTAGCTCATAGAGTCAGGTCAGTTCCTCTTAGTGTTCGCACTGAATTAGAGAAATCTTTGAAAAGTCTATGTGAGGAAGGGATAATCCAACCTGTAGATTCCTCCCAATGGGTCGCCCCTATTGTCGTAGCTCGTAAAAAGACTGGCGTGATTAGGCTCTGTGCGGATTTACGCGGATTAAATAAAAATATAATTGTGGATTGCCACCCTCTGCCAAAGATCCACGAGCTTCTGGCCAACCTGGGTGGTGCAAAGTGGTTTTCTTTGATAGATCTGAAATCGGCCTATCACCAAGTTGCTCTGTCAAAGGAATCACAAGAATTAACCACTTTCATCACACCTTTCGGCGCGTTTAAGTTTCTGCGCCTCCCCTTTGGCCTAGCTTCTGCCGGAAGCGTGTTCCAGAAGCTTATGGACACACTCTTTCGGGGAATAACAGGGGTACAAGCCTATCTTGACGACATTTTGATATATGCCAAATCATTAGAAGAACATAATGTCATTTTAAAACGTGTTCTCACTATTTTAATGGCTAAAAAAATGACTGTCCGTGGAGACAAATGTAAATTCGCAGTCAATGAGCTGGATTATTTGGGACATACAATTTCCAAAGAGGGAATCAAACCAAAGTTTTCCGCGATAAGGGCTATTGAAGACGCTAAACCTCCGTCTGACAAGGATTCACTCAGATCTTTTCTCGGCCTGGCCGAATATTACGCCAGATTTGTCCCTGCTTATTCAAATTTAGTAGAACCTTTACGTAAATTACTGAAAAAGGGGAGTAGTTTAGTTTGGAACACTGAGTTGGACAAAGTTTTCACGGATGTAAAAAAGTTAATCGTGTCTGCCAAAGCCCTCCATGCATTTAGAGATGATTGTTTTTCATCTATAACGGTAGATGCGAGTATGACTGGATTAGGCGCAGTGTTAACACAGAGAGTAGGCACAAGTGAACAAACAGTGGCTTTTGCATCACGAGCATTAAAACCATTCGAGACAAGATACAGCACAATTGAGAGAGAGACGTTAGCTTGTGTATGGGCCGTACATAAGTTTAGAACGTACATCTGGGGCAGGAAATTCGCGCTTATCACAGATCACAAACCCCTGGTTTTCATATTTGAGAAAGTTAATTCTTCCAGTATGTCAGCTAGACTCTTGAGACTGGTCAGTAAGTTACAAGAATTTAATTTCGAGGTCAAGCACATTAGTGGGGGGAGAAATTTTAGGGCAGACTGCCTTTCCAGATTGTCTATGGTTAAGGATGATGAGGAGGATACTTATCAGGATGATATTGAGTGTGTTACTCTAGTGGACGCCGTGGAGAGTTTGTCCCCTATATTGTCTGAGGATGGCTGGAAAGAGGCAAGTGACAATGATCCCGTGCTTTTAAAAGTTATACATTATGCATCACACAACTGGCCTGAATCTAGGAATCTGGAAGGGGAATTGAGGAAGTTTTCACAGATGGCCGATGAAATTTCGGTAGAGAATAACATTGCTAGGCGAGGAGATAAATTTATACCTCCCTTTAAACTTAGACCTTTGATCATTAATGAAGCACACAGAGGCCATTTAGGATCCACTAAGACAATCATGAGGATAAAAGAACATTATTGGTGGCCCTCTTTAGACTCGCAAGTTAAGAGTTTAATTGATTCATGCCCTGAATGTTTAGTGTCTGATAAGCATTGGCATACGACAAAGGTTCCATTGTCCCCTACAGAGTTCCCACATACCGCTTGGGAGAAAGTTGGTATTGATTTTTCAGGTCCTTATTCACTTCTTGAACAAGATTGTAAATATGTCATCCTTTTGGTGGATTATTATTCCAAGTGGATGTACCATGATTTCGTTGAGGCCCCTGATTCTGATTCGACCATCTCATTTTTGAAGAGAATTTTTGATATTGAAGGGGCACCTAAAGTCCTGGTCAGTGATAATGGGACACATTTTGTATCAGAAAAGATGAAGAATTTCCTCAGCGACTTAGATATTAAACAACTTAAAGTCGCATTGTATTCCCCATCTTCTAATGGGTTAGTAGAAAGGGGAAATAAAGTGATCAAAGAAGGAATTCAAACTGCGCTGGCTTGTGGAACAAATACTATTCAGTTTGTCAAAAACAAAGTTTGGCATTACAATACTTCACCTCATTGCACCACAAGAGTATCTCCTTTTGTTTTATTAAGAAATAGGGGGACACACTCCAAATTGTTTCCTTCATGGCTTGAAAAATTATCTGGGAGGAAAAGTGTTGATGTGGATGCTGTTCGTAAAAAGGTTGTTGAGAAACAAAAGATGATGAAAAAAAAATTTGGACATAATCTTTCCAATCCGTCTGTGGATATTTATACTGGAGACTGGGTTTTAATTAAAAATGCAATAAAAGGGAAGAAAGGAGAGTCGAAGTTCCTCCGACCTTTAAGGGTAATCAGGGTCAGCAGAGGCGCAGCCTTTGTAGACAATAAGGGTTGGTGGAACAAACGTCATTTGGTGAAGGTTTCACCTCAACAAGCTGACATAATAAAAAATTTCAAGAAGGAGGCTGTTGATTGTTCTGAGTGGTGCCATTGGTTGGATGACCCAGCCAACACTAGTAATCGTGTCAATGATCAAAGACAACCAGATCTGTTACAATCAGACCGGGTACAGCCGAACACCAGCATTGTTTTACCTCCTATTTCACGCTCAAGGGATGTTTTTTCTCCGCAGGCAACATCTTCACGCGGGAGAGTTATCAAAGAGCCTAAGAGATTCAATGATTTTGTAAGATACTGATTTAATGTTAACCTATTCTTACTTCCTCCATTTACTTGTTTTCATTATTATAAGGGGGAAGGTGATGTAGTGGTCACTTTAAGTGGCGCGTGTCATCCGCATTGTGTGCCACGCGAATGACACGCGCATTATATTATGTTTTGAATGTGTTGACTTTTAATGTAGCATCCTCGCGCGATGTCGACGCTCAATCAGCCTAACTAACGGAAGACTGACTCTCCGTTGGGATCTGACCGTGAGCGGAGGCATCGCGCATCGGGTGGAGTTTTTTCTGTACAACTGGAATAAATATACTTCTAATTCAACAACATTTCTATGGACTTATTGAACCTAACACACCATGATGCTTCACTACAGTTTCTCCAATCTTCTCTCCCCCTGTTGACCATTCCTTACACTATATAATCTGTGGTCACCCTCGCACCTCATTCAATACTAGGGCCCTACCTGCTGTATTTATGCAGAAAGCATACAGAGACTTCTTAAACCACAGATCCTAACTATGACCTTGCCTTGTCAAAAATGATGGCTGGATAAAAAAGCTCTCTGTTGGTCAATAGCATAAAAAACAGGTAGACTACCTCTTGCAGGTTTTGTGACTTACATCTTCTGCATAGGAGAACATAGCCTGTCAACCAGAATGATGAAATGAGGTGGAGGATGTCAAATAGCAATAGCGTGGGGGTATTTCAATCTAAATATACAACAGGTAGTCTTCACATATGTTCAAGAATCCCTGGAAATCAAGGAAGATATTTTACCAAAATATGCATTATATTACTTCTCAAAAATATAATAAACTTTAAAATCAAAAGGGCTGGTTTTCGGTCATGATCACTGACGAAGTTGAAGCTGCCTGGAGGAAGATAATGTGCACCCCATGTATGGGAGAACAAAAGGGTAACACTTTATCAAGGAAATTGCATATCAAAGGCCAGTGTTGAAAGTAAAATCAGCAGGAAAACAGTTGAATGATTTGACATAATGCTATTTTATCCCAGATCGACAAAGTTCTTTCAGAAAAATATGGTAGCATCTCGGCTCACGGTCCTAAGGTATCAGGTGTAGACACGTACATATGAAAAACAGGGGTCAGCAAAATCGCAGTTAGGAGTAAAACTAATGAGGATTTCAAAATGTTTACCACCTGTAGCACCTGAAAGAAATTTTGGCATACAGGATCGAGACAAGAGAGAATGAACTGTCTCTCTAAAGACTATCTAAGGAACAAGGCTTGGGCTCAGGATAACAAGGGGTCAAAAAATATAAATAGCTTTTTTAATGACCTTTTTAAAAGGATATAGGAGCTTATTACGATGGTAGTCGGATGACCGTCCAACCGCCATCGAAGCGGGATGGAGACCGGCCGACAAAGAGTTGGCGGTCCCAACAGTTGGCTTGTGCTGCAGCCTGGAAAAGGGCTGCAGCACAAGCTGCAGCAGAACAAGGCATTTTTCATTCATTACAGGAACCATGTTTTGCCTGGAACAAGGTGCAGGGATATTTGGGGGGGCACCACATGAGCCCCCTTGGCCACTTAGCAGTAGCCCACGGGTGACGTCTGGGGCCCTCAAAGTCCCTTTCTGACATTCTTTTCATGGCGGTGAGACTGCCATGAAAAGGCAGTGGGAAATGGACATCGTGATCCTGACATCGGTGCCTGAGCAGGCACCAGCTTGTCAGTGGCGGTCCCACTAGCATCGTGATGATGCCCATATTTTAATTCAGACGTCCCTGATACAGAAAGCTATACATCCCAGTTAAGACTATTTAAGAGGAAACAAGTCCCCTGCAGAAAAGCTATAGTGGAATGTAAAGAATCTGGAACAAGCAGCAAATTTGCGGTCGCTGAATGTTTACACTGTGCCATGGTACCAACACCTTAAGTGGAGGTGCCTACTGACACATGAAACCTTTGAGTCTTTTGACATGACTAATCCTGGGCGTAGTTCGCATAGTCGCGCTACGCGTAGCTGCGTGAAGTGCACTTTGCACTACGCATTCTACGCGTAGCACTATGTGAACTGCTTAATTTGCTGTTTGCAGTGATTGCACAGTGCCATATGCTTGTCCGCACTGTGCAATCATTGCAAACGGCATCTTGCACAGTGCAAGCGGTCGTTTTCTGCCACTCAAGTAGATTCTTTCTTGAGCAGCAGCTTTCTCAACGCGGACTGGTAGAGCATACGCGACCACTCGCAATGCGAAACCTGACCTCCCCACGTTGAGAATCTCGCCGGGAGGTTTATTTTCCAAGCTCGCGATCGGCAACTTGATGTTGCTGATCGCGAACAAGGAAAAAGTCTCACCGGGATGTCGATTTGCTCACGCGCAGTTGCCAACATGACATTGAGGACCGCGAACAAGCAGAAAATGCCCGCTACGCGTTTTTGCACTGTGTAACGTGCAATTCGCGTTGCGCGTAGTTATGCAAACTACGCGAGCGTAACGTAGTTTTCCGCCCAGCCCTAGACATAACAAGATGCAATGTGTAAGCCCTGGGGAATAATTTGGCAAGGTGAAGCAGGGCTGAAAATGGGATTCACAAATGCCACCAAAAGCACCCAGAAAGTGAGCAACACTTTCTCTGCATCTGCTCACAAAATAAAGCACTTCAAGCTAATTAAATTGTCTCCTGACTATAGAAAGCTGGAAGAAGAAATACAGTGGCACATTTTCAGTTGTGTGACCAGGACATCTCTGTCCTCTGTCACAAACTGTGTACATCTGGGAACAGATCGCTTTGGTTTTCTGGAAGACCTCATCTCATCAGCAAAGTACAATATGAATTGTAGAGAGACAATGGGCTGTGGGTCACTCCTCTTCAGCCATTGACTTTCATGTGTTTTTTCGTGGTTTGCTGTTGTTTGGATGGACTGTCCTTTAAGGTCATGGTATTTTGTGTATAGCTGCATTGTCCCTTTTGTGTTCCCATTAGGGTTTGATTAAGGGACATCAAGTGGTTCTGTTAGAGTGCAGATGCAACATGAGATGTGGCTGGTGCTAATGTGTGTCTTTTGATGTATTTAGTTTGCTGACACAATTACATTTTAATCAGTGCGTAATTTCTAAAAAGAATGAGTGGCAGGGCACTAGTCAAGAGGCCACTTTAGCTTGCCACACCCATTGCGCCTTCCAGCACTACCAATGACTGTACCAACACAACCACTAACCATCACTGTCCTTCAAGCAGGACCATTCGGTCTATTTCAGGTCCCCAAAGCTATAACAATGGCTTTGGTAGCAGGTATTAATCATTTTTATGAATATTAAGTTAATACACAACTTATGTTGTGCTAATTTGTAAATGAGACAAACAGTGCCACCTTGTGGCAGACTGTCATAAGTGCCGGTGTCGACAATTAAGTGAGAGTGCTCAGCAGCGGAAACCACCGGCTCAAATTAAGCACTGATTTTAATTGCCGATTATGGGCTTTTTTTTAATTAAGAAAGTGCAAACTGTTTGGGTGCCTTTATTTGTCATAAAGATACTGTTTTATGCACTAATCACTTCTGCACATTCATTTCTTTTATTTTGTTTTAATGATAGTATGTTCTATTTATGATTTTTTTATGAACAAAGTAAAGTGTGCAAGGACATATACCGTCTTTCAAAATACAGACCCTTTGTCAGAAGTATATACTATAGAATTCTTTTACTGTATGTACTCTTCTTTGAGGGTACAGATGAACTCTGCCAATGCAGTTTGTTCAAGAAAGAGGCTCCATGCCCAGGATGTTTTTTCATTATTGGATTTTTTTGTGGAAGACATAGGTGTAACACATGCAAAGTTGGGAAACTATTGTAAAACACTTCCGACCTATTGTCTTTGCCATTGCCTGCTCTTGAATGGCATGGATGACACGGCCGACAACTTGCATAAGCATGCTTGGTACTGAGGCGTAGGCAGTGGCTGGCAAGAGAGTCAGGGATGGACAGTATAATATATCCTGTATTCGAAAGAAAATAATTTAAAATGACCAGGGCTTAGGTGTCTATACTCTTTATGCCCCACTGCAAATCAAGATACCAAGTAGTAGGCAAATACTTTTTTTTACTGTTAGTGTATAGTGTGGTATCTCTCATGTTTCTGAGATGTATTTTTTTTCTAGCTTCAAGTTGTGTGCCATGATTTTACTGTACATATTTACAATGTTTGTTCCCTACATTCTATTTTACTGATGTTTGTCAGAAATTAAATAAATAAGTTAAACCCTCAGAACAGTATAAAACTGCCAAAAATATGCTTGGGATTGCCCCATGTCACTGTCAGGCTGGTTTTGTGCCTGTACCAAACATAAGAATAACAGGTGAAGTCTGACCTCTTCCCCTTCCCAGCCTTTGAAAATTCTTAATGCTATAAAATGAGTACCCTTACACTGGGTAATACTACCTTATATTAATCATCTGTTGCCCATTTTGTCAATGTTATGCACTTGTGGTCTTTTAACGGTTTATTAATGTTATTATTACCTTATATAAAGATCCTTGACAAGTGGATCTATTTTCTATATCTCCCTTTAAGTCCCGGCTTTAAATGCCCTAGGTGGGCCCGTGGAAAGCGTGATGGATGTTGGCGCAGCTCCGCAGAGCGTCCGCTCGTTCTTCCCAGAGACATGGCTCTGGAGTTTGGTGCCAGTGGGGTAAGACTTCGCTTTCTGATCTTTTGATGTTTAATTTCTCACTGGCATGAACACAGTGGTGTTGGAAAAAATGTCAGAGTCGGGGTGCTGCAATCAATGCTACATTTACAGAGAGCACATTTTTCATTGAAATCACCACTATAAATGCACAGATGTACAATGTTACTGATAAAACTATATAGGGAGTCCAAACAATAATGAGAGGAAATTAGGTTTCAGGAATATTTGTCATTTGTACATCATCAAGGAAAATGTCTTGATTTTATTTGATCCTACTAAAATGTTTGTTTCCATCATCACACTTCAGAATTACAAAAAAGCACTTCATTTGGGCTTTCCTGAATTGTTGCGTGTTAGAAAAAGCAACATCCTACAGCCTTTCCTTTCACACCAGCAAGATTGTCTTAGAGATCAGTTTAAAAAATCTTCTCAGTTTGTAGTCAGAGAAAGAAAGGTAAGCACCAATCCATTTAAAAAAAAAAATAAGTAGCAATTTGTCAGAAGACTACCCTAACATTGGAAACCCGTGTGACATCTGAGCCGATAAAAACAATATTTTGAACCATCTTTAATGCTCATTCACCTTATGAGCTGCAGCATGGTTATTTTGAGGCTGCTGCAGCACCCCATGCAGCCCCACATCCAGCAGATATGCATGAACAGTTATGTCAGGACATCTCTAACTTTCCACTTATATGGCCTAATTTTCCTTTCGAAAATACTGTAGGGCAGCCTTGGGTCCCAGTTTCCTCCACTCTCCTAAAATTAATACATTGGGCATGACTTATATTGGATGATCTCAGTGCAGCAGGGGATATCCTTCTACCAACATTACTGGACCTCAAAATATACACTCATAGGGCCCCAATCCTTACCCTGACCGGCCCTGTCTGTGACCATAGGTCACAGACAGGGCCGGACTGGGCACGCAAACTGGCCCTGGTAATTGAGTTGGACCTGCCGCGGGGTGGGAAGGGGCATGGGAAACACTGCAGCTGCTCTTGGTACAGGGGGCCGGAATTGCAGCACTGCTGCAAAACAGGCCCCAGTACCAAAAATGGCTCCCACTGGTTCCAAACCGGCCTTCACCCTCCCGGCCTACCGGGAAAATGCCCGGTGTCTGCTGCGGCCTGTCCGGCACTGGTCACAGAATATTATTCAGAATTTGTGGACCACTTTAATTTAAGGAGCGTATGCAAGTAATGCAGACACATTACAGTGTGATTGTCTGTTTGGGACATCAAACATGCTATTGTGAGAACCATGGCACTGAAGCCATAGGACTCAGGAGGCAAGTCCTAAATATTAATTGAATCAAGTGGGGATGATGCTTTATTGATGCAGATGTTGATGGAGTGGTAGCATTTCATCTAGAATACTCACAGATGCAAAAATAAATTATTTACTGAATGAGAAGGAGGCATGCTGCAGGACTTGAGAGGCACTTTTGTAGCACTTAAGAGCCTACCAGCTGCAGGTGATTGACGTTGCAGGGCTCCTCCTCCAGCCCTGGTGCTGCCGGGGACAGGACTCCCCAGGAATGTGTGGATGAAGCAATCACTTGTGGTGATACAGAGTCACCAGCTTGAGTGATGCAACAGAAGATGTCAAAGCCCCCTCTTCATCTTTCAAACTACTCTTTCTGAAATGTTACTTCTGACTGTGCCATGTATTGAAGTGCTTCATTATGCCAGAAGTGCCAAGAGATTACATCTTCCCAGTACTCCTGCTGAATTCTCTGTGCACATAGTACATGGCACCTCTTTAGCAGGTACTTTTCTTTCTCGATCCAAACCCCTCCCAGGCATACAAGTTCACCCCTTAATCACTGGCCTTGCTATACACCCCCTCCCCCCTTCAATCATTCAGAGGACAACAGTTTATGGTGCATAAAGGCCACAGTTTATTTAAAAACATGGACTATACATTTTGCAACTTAGTGGTTGGTCATTCGAGACCCATGTTTGTGTGTTACATCTCTCACTTATCCGTCCAAACGGCATTATCTCCAATTCTGGTGGACAGCGCTGACCCTGTGCTATGGCCCCTTTTGCAGGTGTCTCGGGATTCTGCGGGTTATAGGCTTCCCTTGCTTCCGACCTTGTTTTGGCGGCGGTCAGATCCGGCCTGGGCTGCCGTTCAGTTTCCCTGGACCTTTGTTGACAACTCGCCTTCTCCCCATGTCCCTGCCGTGTGCCACCCCAAGGGCAATGTCTGAGCACCTCATCTATTCTGGCTGTCATTGTGTGCTATCCCCTGGTCCCCTGTGTCCCTGCCATAAGGCATCCCAGGGACACTGTTTGAGCAGCTGTTGCACCCAGGTCACTCTTTCCTCTGGGTCTCTTTCCATGGTGCCTCGGCCTTGCCCTTCCCCACTGTCCTTACGGCTGCGACAACTGTGCTCCTTTGGCGTGGGTGGGTGGGTTTCAAGGCAATGAGGTGATGGTCGGCTGTGGCCAAGAGGGGGCCCTTGCCCTCCTTTGACCTCCTTGGCCTACACAGCCTCCTTCCTCTGTTGGGCGGTTCATGATTTCAAATGGTGCTCCCAATCATCGCGCATCTTTTTTAGCGGGCTTTTACCCGCAGTGCTTCCGGTGTCTCCACTGCCGGTAGGGGTTTGTTGCGGGCCCCTGTTAGGTCTGGCTTTGCCTCCCAGGCCCGCGTCGTGAATAGAAGGTGATGGATTCTGGTGTAGTCCTCAGCTGTTCCTCCTGCTCCAGAGGCTCACCAGCTGCCCTCTCATTCCCAGGGAATGAGTGGGATGTGGAACCATCTGACAGCTGTGCATCCAAACAACCTACACTTTCCAATCATAATGCATTGTACTCTTGATAATGAAGGGCTGATATGTCTTCCCAGTACTTTGAAGGTGTTGTGTCAGCAGTGGCATCATGAAACTCCCTTGCAGTTTAAGTGGGGGTAACCACTAAAATGTCTAATTAAAAGTTGTTCACCCATGCATTTGCTTCTCCAGTCTGCAAGGCTGTTGACAGAAACAATCCCATGGAATAGTAAGGCAGGATTGATAGTTCTGAGTCAAGAGCTGGAATGTGGGCTAAGTTAATTAAAGCAGAAAAAGAAAGAAATGATGCAAACAAGGACAAACCAGATAGAGGGAGCAGCAAATAGTGGGAGAAAGGCAAGCAAGAAATACGATCAAATGCCAGAAAATATATAATTGTGGTAGAAACGAGATAGGAGAAGAAGTTTGAAGAGGAAAATGTGAAAGGAAGGAAAGATGAGAGGAAGGCAAAATGAAAAGAAGGAAGGAAAGGAGAAGGGTGAAATGGAAAGAAGGGTGGATGAAAAGAAAAAAGGAGTGATGAATGCAAGGACAGATGGTTGAAAGGATTGATAGATGGAAGGGTGAAAGGATCAATTGGTTAAAGGAAAGGGTAAATAATTGATGGAGGGATATATAGACAGATGGAAGGATGGACAGTAGAGTGAAAGGATTAGTGGCTAGAAGAGTGAAAATATGAATCCATCTATGTGTGAAGAACATTGTTAGTGGATGGTTGGATGGAGGATAGACAGATGGAAACATGGAAAGGTGAAAGGATGGAATAATGTGTGAACAGATGGACCAATGGGATCCCAATGGATAGTTATGATAACAAAAGGATGGAAAGACGAAAAAGGATGATGAAAGGGTAGCAGGATGAATTGATGGATGCGTGGATTTAAGGGTGATGAGAAGAATTCTAGAAAGGGCCGAGCTCACTTGCTTCGCATCATTTGCATGTTTGGTTCAAAGTGGGGGTATTTTAGTTTTATGGCTATTCCCTTGTGTGTCTCCACAGAACTAATGTTGATTCTGAAACATAGCGGTTCAGAATAAATGTCTATATCACCCAGCGTTTGCTGTTCTTCTCTTTACGGTTGCAGCATACTTGTTCCTGTCTATTTGAGGCCACCAAGTGTGTATTAGAGCAGTTCATTGACCCTAGGGAGTTAGGAAATTCTGCTGTGTAGCATAGATGTTTGCTTGGCTAGCACTGGCAATGTGGGTGTCCAAGGGAAACCATGTGGTAAACAGCGTTTACAACTAATTTTTTACCCCGCAGGGAATCACAACGCGGTCGTTACAACGACCGCGTTGTGATTCCGCATACCATTACTCCGCAAGTCGGAACAACGACTTGCGGAGGGGCGGGGGGGAGGTGTTGGATTTAAAATCCAACACCTTCCCTAGTGTCCGCACAGACTGGAGTTGGAATAGTAAATTATACTGTTCCAACTCCCAGCGCCCCCCTCCTTGTTGTTCCGACTTGCGGAGTAATGGTATGCGGAATCACAACGTGGCCGTTGGAATGACTGCGTTGTGATTCCATGCGGGGTAAAAGAATGCAGGATTTAAAGGTGTATTCGTATCATGCTGCCCACTCGTTCTCTGCATAGCATACAATACTTAGCAGAGCATTTGCTGAAGGTTGACTCAGAAATGCCTTGCACCAATCCTACTGTCTGCTATGTGGTACTTGTTGCCAATAATTCTAGTGCTGATAACATTTTCAGGATGGGGGTGTGTGGCAGTGCATCCCTACTTTGGGCATCAGGGTATCCATAATGATGAAAATATGCTTTGTATATTGCCCAAATAAAGCCTGTATGTCCTCTGGATCTCGAGCTGACTCATGTTTTTAGCTTCCAGCCGTATTCTGGCAATCCTGGTGGCCTAGATCAGATCCTTGTGCTGTATGATTCATTGTAGCAGCATTGAGCTGGCATAGCGTGATAGAGTGACCTAGCAGTGCTGCTTCCATGGTGGTGGTCTGAGGAGTGGAGGTGTGAGTTGCTGCTGTTACCTCTGTGAGCTTCAAATATCAACAGCTGTTTATGTAGGCTTGGGCGTGTGCTGGGTATGTGTACGGTGTTTTTGATTTGCATTATTGCGTAGGTTATATTTTTTTACCACCTCCTTTTGTCTAGTGATATTTTAAGGTGGTATTTCCACTGGTTTTCAATGGCTTCTCATACTTGTAATTGGGTGTTCTTACAACACGCATTATTTTTCTCATGTGGTAAATAGCACGTGCGTTAAATAGCCTATGTGGACCACATACCTGTGGTATTTAGCACGTGATAAATATCGCATGCCGTCTTTAACTCATGATCAGACAAGTCGGTAAATTCATGCACTAATCACCCGACATGCAGTATTACAACTATACCAGATGGATGATGAAGGCCATAGTGAGTTATTTTATATTGTGTCAGAGAGGATGATGCCTTGTTTTAGGTTTTAATCTGAGTTTTGTTCACCACTGTAGCTTTGCCGTGGTTACAGTTTCATTACATTTCTACATTGTAACATTCTCACTGATAGTCATGAACATAGAATTAGTTCAGTCACCTCAATGTTGATCAGTCCATATGTCTGCGACAGGTCAGCTATAAATACATTAATTTCTGTTGATAAAAATACAGATGCATAATTATAAAATATTACCACATATATAGTATAAATGTGGTATTTAATAAAATAGCCTAGGTTATACCCCCACTATAGCTGTGGTAAAAAAAATGAAGCAATGCGACCTATAAGGTCAAAAGTGAAACAGCTGGAAATAGCATACACTGTGGGCCCGATTCACAGAACTAACTTAAGACAAAATCCTAAACTTACTACTTTTGATATTCACAGAAGGCATTTAGTAGTAGTAAAGTTAGGATTTTGATTTTTGTCTGTCTTTAGTCTGTCTTAAGTCTGTCTTAAGTCTGTCCTAAGTTTGTCTTAAGTCTGTCCTAAGTTTGTCCTAAGTTTGTCTTAAGACTGTCTTAAGTCTGTCTTAAGTCTGTCTTAAGTCTGTCTTAAGTCAAATTTAAGTCTGTCTTAAATCAAACTTAAGACAAAATCCTGACTTTACTACTACTAAATGCCTTCTGTGAATACCAAAAGTAGTAAGTTTAGGATTTTGTCTTAAGTTAGTTCTGTGAATCGGGCTCTGTAACTTTAAGAGAGCCAGCAGCTTCCATTACCCAGCATGCACGGTACTGGCAATTTGCCTCGCAGGCTCATTTCATTTTGAAATGGAGATTATGGCATCCCAAAGGGCATATTTGTACACAATTGAATTATATTCACAGCCGGACAGGAGGCTGGGCTGTTCATGATTTCAGTAAGAAGGATTAGAAGTAAGTAATATTGCCTTTTGCATCATAGGATTCTCCCTGATAGTCATGAACGTAAACTAGAATAGCAAGTATATCCCCACTTTGTAGCAGTTAATGGAAAAAATTTAATTATATACAGGTAAGACTTGCAAAAAGTCAAGAATATTGAGTGTTTAATTGAATACATTTCGCAGCATTGCCTGGCCCACCAGAGCATCATCTTGAGACTCTTCTTCTAGACAATAATGTCTAGAGAAAGTGTGAAATCCATTTGAAGTAGCTGCTTTACATTTTTCTGCAACAGGGGCATTCTTGATTCATGTGGCTGATGTAACTTTTACTGTAATGGCTTGTGCTCCTGGTTTACAAGTAAATATGTATTTGCCAACTGGTAGCAACAGGTAAGGAAGATTACTATCCAATGAACAATAGTCTGTTTGGAGGATGCTTATCCTGTTCAGAGAGTGCCAAATAACAAAGAGATGTGTTGTCTTTTTAATGGATTGAGTTTTGTCTAAATAAAACAAATATCCCTGCTGCAGAAGGGTGATTAGGAAAGACTACAAGGAGAAAAATAGCTTAATTTATGTGAAAGTCTCACACAACTTTAGGCAGAAAAAAGGCTGCATCCCACCCCATTTAAAGTATTTACCACTGTATGCACCCCCCCATAAAGTTTCTGTCTCTCTTGGGGCTTCCTTCTCTACTAATGTACGGTCTCTGTAACCTGGGCCTTCTTTCCCTCTAGTGGAATATCCATTCTCTAAGGCCATCCCTATTTCCTATGTATTACCTCTTCTATCCTGGGTTGCTCTCCTGTCTCTCCCTTCTGTACTGTTTAATAGTCTATTGCTTTCTGTTTTTAGCACAGTTTTTCACTCTGGTGGACAATCCCTCGTCCCTGTTTCCTGATGAGTATCCTAGGACCTTCCTTCACTTTCCTCGCCAGTTTTCCTAACCTGAGCCATACTTTTCTCTTCCCTCTTACATATGACTATCCTCTTACCTGTATAACTGTACTGATAGGATAGCATGTGAAAATCCTGCAGAAATATGACATTTGCTAAAAACAAATATTTTTTGCACAAAAGCCCAAACTGATAAAAGATTGGAAGTAGATAAGACTAAATATAGATCAGATTTCAAGGGACCGTCTAATTTGAATGAATAGAACAGCACAATGGTCTCCCCGGGATGGATGCTTAAAAGATATAGAATAAGGCTCTCTCCAGAACAAATTATGCTTACTAAAACATAACAGGAACAAAGCTGGAAAGGAACAGAGGAAACCAGCTGTTCATGGTCACAGAACGGGGGTGTCCCAGGGCAAGTAACTCAAACAAATGTGGGCAATTTAGTAAAGACAATATTGCTGGGGTGAATTACACCATGACATTCTCATGCAGAATAAACTTAGAACATTTCGAAAAATGTCAGGGACCAATCAACAATTCTTTTTTAATAGTTCTGTCTTAACTCTACCAGTTTTAACTCTTACCATATGCAACAAACCACTGTCTAATTTGACTCTCTAGTGCTTATCCTTCTCCTTTGCTTCATGGCCTTTTTTTCTAATTGTGTGCCTTTGCTTATTTCATCCAGCCAAACAGGAAAGGCGAACGTGGCAGTCACTCTGCCTGACACCATTACCAGGTGGGACTCCATGACATTCTGCACTGCCAGCATAGGTTTTGGCCTCTCCACTACAGTCTCAGTCACTGCCTTTAAGCCTTTCTTTGTGGACCTCACGCTACCCTACTCTGTGGTACGAGGGGAGAGCTTTACCCTCAAGGCCACAGTTTTCAACTACCTGAAGCAATGCATTACGGTATGGGAATTTTGTTCTATTTTCACACACTATGTTAAAGAATAACACTATATAAGATTTAAAAAAAAACTTTTTTTAAAAAGGATTGCAAAAACAATTCATTGTTTTCTTCTTTCTACATTATTTAAATTATTCATTGATTTTCAGCTGTTAACTATTCTCAATGTTTTCATATACTACTATGGCATATCAATTGGTTTGTAAACTTTCTGTGAATAATATTTCTTAAAGTTTGTTTTACTCATTTATGTATTTTGATTGATTTATTGCATTTCTGTAAATCATGCTTATATTGCCTTTGATATGGTTTGTATATACCTTTTTTCAGTTAGTTTGATAACTTTATGTGCAAGTTTTGTAATTTGTGTCCTTTTTATTTTTTATAGTTGTTGATCATTGTTTCCAAATCTTTATTGTTTTAGTATATTTGCTTTGATCATAGATGCGTATATCTTTTTTTAGTCTCAAGTCTGCATTGTGTACAATGTTTTATGACTTCAATATTTTGTAATAATTAATTGTCTGCATATCTTTATTATTTAATTACTATCTTGCAATATTTGCTTTACTAATGTATATTTCTATTTATTTTCCACGTTCAAAATTGCACTTTTTATTGTTGAGATAATCTTATATTTGTAATGGTTTCCCTATGTTTTTTATTTCACTATGTAAATTGCATATTGTTAACCGCATTTAGCTATTTTTGTATTCCTATGCTTGGCTCACGGTTGTGTAAATTGCCTCATCTTTTTTATCGTCCTAAAATATTTATAATATTCAATTATTCTTGGATATGTGTTATTTGAAGACGTTTTGTCACTTTCAGAATACTTTTAACTGTTGTCAAACAATTTGCTTTTTAAACTAGTTGTGGTCTTGTACTGTAACATTCCATTGCTATCCATCAAGCAATATTCTGAGGCCTAAATTTGCTTGGTCAATGATTGACAATAACTATGAATAAATAAACCATTTGCTCTCCAACGACATCCATCTATGTTGAGGCAAGAGTTGTGAGGCACACGTCAGAGGCAGAATCACGAAATGTGAATGTTCTTGCAACAATACGTTAGGGTAAATTGGAGACAATGCAGCACCAGTTGTAAAAGTAGACTGAATTACACTTCCAACTACAAGAACATGTTGAGTCAAACACTACTGTGTGTGATTGAGGTTTGGGTCTATGTCACCTCAGAGTAATGGAAAACAAACTAACTAATACTCAAAATACCATTTTGAATACTGTTGACACCAGCTTTTTTGATACTTTGTGACCTTCCAACAGCTTTCAACACCTTTGACCATCCTACGGTATTGGATCATTTGGGGGGGGGAGGGTGAACAAGTAAAGTGAAGATATTTGCCACTTACTTTGATTACAGATTTGAGATAGGGCCTCATGTGGATCAATGGCGCACTGGCTTTTTGCAAATGGAAATACATTTTGCAAATCATCCTAAGTACTAATGGTTGATTCAGAAAATTCTAAATTGTATTGGGACATAATCCAAGATTCATGCGGTAGTTCACAGATTGTGACACACTCAGCTTACATTTCATCGCGGGGATGGTGGCCTACTGGGGTCATATCCGTGATTGTGTTTTAAATAAAGTCAACTTTTGTCAAATATAGCCTGTTTTCCATTAAGAAAACGGGGCTGCATTTAAACAGGACCACTGCATACTTCCCAACAAACTTTTATTAACCTTTGTCAAGGCAGAGATGTCCCAAGGGGACCCCTTCCTCTTTGTCAATGGGTTACTACCTTCTTTGAGCTAATGGTAAAATGTCAGTGTTTTACAATTTCAATTTCGGAAGGTCGTACATTGATACATATATTAATGAATCCATGTTTAGAGGAACACACTAAACATGCCCCTTCCAAATAGCGATTCACTAATAGTGGATGCATCTATCACTATAGCAACTTTAAGAGCTTTTTGAATAAATGTAATGTTATCTCTTCTTCACTTGCAAATTGAAGTGCAGTAGGTTTTGCCTCCTCTTCTATGATAACATAGACTATGTAGCATTATTGTATTATGCAGGAATAAGATCCCTTTTCATTATTCCTTCAAATCTGATATCCTATTTACTTTTTATTCACCCCTAGGTCCAAATCGTACTGGCGCCATCCTCTGATTTTAAGATAAGCCAATGCAGCAACTGTAAGTACAGCAGCTGTATTTGCACCAACATGGCCTACACCTTCACCTGGAGTATCACCGCTACAACACTGGGTAAGGGTATGATGGCTGAACAGGCAGGGGTTGGTAATGTTCAAAAGTTTTTAGAGACACAGAAATACTGGGTCTTAATGTTATACTCCGCTGTGCTTTTTCATCAGGTTTGGTGAATTTTCTAGTGACTACCACTGCTAATAAGATATGTGGTGGCGCAAACACTCCTCTACCCACGACAGGAATGACCGACTCCCTAAAAAAGCCCCTTCTTGTCCAGGTTAGTACACTGGTCTCTGCTCTTAGGCATTTCTTTCTTGGGCATGCTTTGCTGGTTCCATGCCTGAAAACCCTGAAGGTCTTATTTATCTATTTTGTGAGATTCAATTACTGTGATATCTCCTGCAATCTAAGTTGAAATTTCAATTTGAAAAGTTTGAAATGTCGAAAAAGCAAGTGGAAACACATAGTTTGAAAGTGAATGCAGTTTGTGAGATAGTTTTATGTCCTAAATATTTTTTTAATATTTTTCTAATAATACATTATTTTGTGTTGGTACTTATCAGTGCTGTACAGTGATCCTAACCTCAACTCTAACAATAATGCTAACCCTATCACTGTAAAATACTCTTCCCTTTGCAAACATCTGTAGATGTAACAGTAGCCCAATCACCTATCACCAAATCTCACTATCGCCCTTAGTGACACACTAATCCATGTCCTAAATCTAACTCTGATTTTTACACTTACCCTTACGCATTGGTTATCCCTTTTTATATTTTCAAACTTTTGTGAAAACATTTTTCAGAACATTTACTTTCATACTATTGTTTTTTGAAAATGTTACATTTCAATCCTTTGCGTTTTAAAGTATAATTTTAAAGTTTACCTGATTTCATATTTCTTTATCAGCAGCTCTCTAAACTCCTCTCTCCAGAGTTACTGTGTTGTCTCCAAAGTTCTGAGTTCTCAGAATATGAACCTTAGGCCCTCATTACAAGTTGGGGACTAGGGTGGAATATACCTCCCATTCTGAATTTTTAACAGGAGGCAAATGAGGCATAACATGCAGAACAGTTTTTTGACACAACGAATTCTGCATGTTTTGACCTTTTTCTGGACTTTTCACGCCAATTAATGTGATTAGGTTTGATCAAGGTTTTAATAGTTGTCATACCTCTTGTAATTCTGATCCTTGTGCAAATAAGAGTTTGCGCAAGGATTGGAATTCAGCTCTTTACTTGTTATGAGGACCATAGCCTCAGGATATACTGTGTTGATCCCACATAAATGAACTATCAGGGCCTGACCCATTGTTTCAGAAGTTAATGTGCTTTCTCCAAGTCAATGTTGTTTGTTCCCTGTCTCTGGATTTGTTATGTTAGCTTGAAACATGAAGGTCTGGGATTTAGTCTCGTGATTTTCTCAGCTACACTGATACCCTTAAATGCTCACTGTTTGACAAGTCTCAATATTTTTACTATGCTATTTTCACTCTGATGGTAGGCTGAGGATTTGACTATACATTGCTGCATTGTTGCTATATTTAGCAGGATTTACCTCTATTCTTAGATGTTTCTATATTATCAGACTATAAGCCAAAACCGTTAAGATTGTTAATATTGTTCTGATAGTGACCAATTACAGAAAAACAGATTAATGTAGGCTAGGAGATTGTCAATTACTCACTCACATTGCTGTGCACAATCATATCACTGTTGTGCATAAAAAAGTATTACATTGTTTTCTCCAGGAAAATCTCATAGCATGTATTTGTCAGAGTTCAGGAACTATGTAAACCATTTAGGAAGAGTAGTTAAATGTTCTGAATCACACTTTTCTAATTAAGATCCAGATGTGCAACCATTTCCTTTTGCGACTCGCAATTTGTGAATTTCAGCGAATTGCAATTTGCAAGTCGCAAAAGGGAATGCACTAATGTGTCTCAGACACATTAGCGATTCCCAATTGGGTCGCAACTGATCTGCCCCATCAATGTTCATGAGGCAGATTGCAATTTGCGACTCATTGGGAATGGGCAATAACACAGGGATGGTGGCCTGATGGGGACCGCAGACCCCCATGTCTGTGTTTGCTTTTTCAATAAAGCAACTTTTATTTTTTTTAATGCAGCCTTACAAGAAAACTGGATGCATTTAAAAAATAAAAATGAAAAGTTTCAGTTTCATTTTTTAAGAGAGGCAGTGACTACTGCCTGCTTTTCAAAAACAATTTGGTTCCAATCACAAAGAGGAAGGGGTCCCATGGAGACCCCTTTCCGTTTGTGGCTGGCTTACCACCAGTTTGAAATTGGTGGTAACTGCGATTGTTTTGCGACTGCATTTGTGGTTGCAAATCAATCTTACCATCCCTCTGCGACTCGCTATTTAGGAAGGGACGTCCTTGGCATTCCTCTTCCTAAAGCAACTCGTAAAACCTATTTTATGAGTTGGTAATAGGATACAGACTCGCAAAATAGGTTTCGTTAATGTTACTATCCTTTTTAGTGGTTGCAAACTACCCAATTTCCCGTTTGCGATCACAAAAATGGTCGAACATGTGGCCCAAAATCTGTATTTGTAACATTTCTTTACAAACTTAATTTTCTGCATAAAAGATTACAAAAGCAATTACTTACATTACAAATAAGTGCTTCTTATCGCAGGCTATTAAAACAGGGTGATTGCTTGATGGTAGAGGAGAAGTCGGGCAGGAAAATTTGAAATCATGCCTATTTCTTATTTTACTGAATCTTCCAGCTTCTAAGTGTCATACTTTTCCTGGTATTGTGAAGAGGACATTCACTGAGTTATACCTGCAGATGCACATTCCAATGGTAATTAAAAGCAAAAAATTGGATTTCACCTTAGACAATGAAATCTTAAGCTCAGCAGAAATGAATGATTGGTGTTACATTTTCTGTAGTATGCATTTGCCTTGCCTATAATTTGACTAACTCTCTCCTTCTCCACAGCCTGAGGGCATCCCTGTGGAAAAGACACAGAGCACTCTTCTCTGCCCAAAAGGTAAGCCTTGCAAATGTCACTGAGAATCAGTCATGGACTTCTTAATGGAATTGTAAGGCTACATCTGATGGAGACTTCTAGCCGCAGATTCCTTACCTTAGAATATATCCCCAGCGTCAGACTGAATAGAGAAACTTTTGAGCAATCCCCTTGTGTGCTGGTAGGTGGCATCTTTCGGCGGTGTGTGGCATCATTACCATCCTCAGTGCCGGGTGACATGTAGCACCACTCCAGCGCACTCAGTTCCTTTTTATCCGTGCCATCAGCATCGATCCGAAACGAGCTACCCTCAGTCACTTTTGGACTGGATTCTTTCGACTAGTGTGCCTTTTTCTACTTTTTAAAGGCAAGGATGTCCCAGAAAAAAATCTTCTGGGTTCAATCCTTCTGCAGCCTTTCATCTACAGATGTCGTTGACGGATCCCCATTTGGTCTGTATGTGGTGCTGGTGAGGGGCCACAAATCCATATCATCTGTGGACTGAGGACCATGAACCATGAGGCCATCCATGAGCAGCTAATTAAGTTCTTGGCCACTCACCATGTGATTCTGCACCACTCCCGGTCCCGTCCATGTGGATGGTCTTGGGTGTGCTAACAGAGTCGCTCAAATCAGTGGTGCCCATGACACTCTCAGACCTCTTCAGGTAAGTTCCATTAGATGACGTCCAAGAATTCAAAGTACTCTTGGACTTCTTTGCCTCTCATACATTCCTGGACAACACGAGATAACGATGCCACAAATCTGGGCCCCACTCTCAGGTTGGTACGGTGCAGCTGGCTTAAACAACTGGGTCAGCTCTATGCTTCCCCTAGTTTACAGGAACTTGAGCGGCTGCCGCCCAATTCCAAGAATTTATGGGGCCATGAGCCCCATCTTTGGATGGCTGAACCCCCCAGGAGTGTCCTCAGACCACATGGGTTTGTGAGGGTCTTGAACTGGAGCCCTGATGCCTGGTCAACGCTCAGCATCCCTCAGGATACATTTGTGGATCCGGATCGGTCTCGGCAGGCAACCTCCAGCAGGAACCGTTCCAGTGACCCTGGCCTTGGCACCGCAGAACCCATTGTGATTCCTGACTCCGATACTGAGTCGGACTGGTGTTGCATGATGTCTGTTCCAGCACCGGCCAGGCCCACAAAGCCTAAATTGGAGACAGACCTATTACCCTGTAGGGCTCACTGAGGAACATGAATGTATATGAGGATCCCTATACCTACATTTAACCCGTAGCAGAGTCCATGGTCGATGACAAGTGGTACGAGAGCCTCTCCTCCTACAGTGGCTATGGGGGAAAGGGCTTATTTTGCAATAGTAGACTTGAGGGTGGCTGAGGTCCTGGACCTAACGCTGCCAATGGTTGAGGTCATGACCAGTGTCTTGCCAGAGGTGCTTCAACCCAAATTATCTCCTACAGAACCCTATTACACTTTAAGGAAGCCTTCACTGATAACCCGCTTGGGCCTGGGCCAAGCCCTACGCAGGCACTCTTAAGCACAGGACTGTTGCTCGCTGCCATTGCCCCACTCTTGGGGAGCCAGCCTTCCTCGCCCAACACCCCACCCCTGTAGGCCTGCTAGTCCAGATCTCAACCAACTCAGTTCAATTCCGGGGTATTTTCTACCACATCAATGGATAGGGAACCCAAAAGGCTGGATACCTTCGGTAAGAGGATTTTCTCTTCAACCAGCCTGGCACTGCGGTCCATGAACACTATGGGCCCGATTCACAGAACTAACTTAAGACAAAATCCTAAACTTACTACGTTTGGTATTCACAGAAGTTAGGATTTTGTCTTAAGTTTGTCTTAAGACAGACTTAAGACAGACTTAAGACAGACTTAAGTTAGGATTTTGTCTTAAGTCTGTCTTAAGTTTGTCTTAAGACAAACTTAAGACAAAATCCTAACTTCTGTGAATACCAAAAGTAGTAATTTTAGGATTTTGTCTTAAGTTAGTTCTGTGAATCGGGCCCAATGTGCTTATTGGGCCATTATTACCTTACTGTGGGGACGACAGTTGCACAAGTGGTGGCTATGGCCCGGACCATACTCCCCCAAGCTACTGCTAGTGGACAGGATGCAGCAAAATTCACAATCAGATGCAGGTTGAGCACAAACAACTCCCTTGGTAGAACTAGTGCTTCTTTGGTGGCACTCCAACATCACACCTGGTTGAGAATTACTGGCTTTCAGGGAATGTCCAGGCATCCCTTATGGACATGCCCTTGGCTTTGACGGGATACACCTGTGACTAGACAGATTCTGCCTTGGAGAGATTCAAGGACAGCACACCACCACTAGGTAGCATGTGGCTCTACAACAGATGCATGTTGTCCCTCCCGTGGTTATGGTAGGGGCTATCAACTGCATCTATTTCCCCTTAGCCAGCTCGGCCAGCAGTCGCAGTCCTTTCATTGCTGGGGTCACGGCTACCACAAGCCTCATGGGGCCCAAAGTCAGAGGTCCACCCAATGTGCCCCCCCCTCCTTACCCGGCAGCCACACAGTCAAAGTCTCTTTAGCATGCCCTTGATCCAGACCAGAATAGGCATCCACTTGTTGGCAGGGTCTGACACCATCTCCCCAATAGTGGAAGATCACTACAGACAAATGGTTGACCCAGATTGTGCAACATGGTTTTGCCCTCCCCTTCAAACAGACCCTAATGCCACTGCCCTATCTCCCGATTTGCTGATAGAGAATCGCCTTGAGCTCTTAATGCAGGAATAATTGGCCCTTTTTGCCTAAGGAGCCATCCAGAGGCTGCCAGCATTAGGTTCTGGTTGCTATTCCTGCTACTTATTGGTGGCAAAGGAGAATTGAGGACTCCGCTCTCTCCTAAACCTGCCCCTTCCTATTACTTTAAAATAAAAAATACAAATTCAAGATACTCATTCTGGCTCAGGTTTTCTCTGCCCTCGGCCTAGAGGCTGGGTGGTATTATTGGACTTGCAAGACATCTATTTTCACATTCCCATTCTGCCTGTCCACAGGCATTATCTGTGGTTCAGTGTGGGCCACTAGCATTAGCAGTATGCTGTGCTCCCTATTAAACTTACCAGTGCCCCAAGGGGGTTCACTTCCTTGTGGCAATAACATCTGTTTGGACTGTTAGTAAATGACAAGCACTTTCAGTCAACCGTTCCTACACTTCATTCTTCCCAGGCAAGTTAGTTTTTAGAGTAGAGCATCCTTTTATCCAAAGATAGTCACACTTTTCCACATCTGGCAGAGCATCACCCTGCTTACCTTTCTCCCCTCACCAATTTAACTAAAGAAAAGGAGAGACTCCATTGCCTGGCTCCAAAAAGAGCATTATTGTTCTATATTGATCGTACCAAAAATTTACCGGTGGACAATCAACTCTTTGTTGGCTTTGCAGGGGCAAAGAAAAGGAACGCTAATCAGAAGAAAATCATCTCTTGATGGATCATCCTTTGTGTTAAAATCTGCTATGCAGTGGCCAAGAAACAGCCCCCTGAGGGCATTAGAGGTCATTCCAACTGAGCTGAAGCTGCGACCACTGCATTAGCTAGAAGGGTCCTAGTTCTGGACATCTGCCAGGATGGTACGTGGGCATAACTGCACACATTCACGAAACCCTACAGCCTACATTCTCAGATCCAGTGAGATGGGCATTTTGCCAGTTTGGTTCTCTAGGATTTCTTAGTTTAAAACAGTTCTCAGACCCACCTCCAGAGACAGATTGATTTGCAATTTGGTCTCTAGAAGATTAATAAGTAACTTACCTTCAGTAATGCCTTATCTGATAGAGATTTTAACTAACCATAGCTTCCTTACCAACCCTCCCATTCTCCCCATTCTGCCCCCTATCTTAACACATGAAAGAGATTATTCAGACCCTACTTTGGCACACTAGTCGTTACTTCTCAGCTTGGCTCAGTGGTTCTGATGTGGAAAAACAGTTAAGAACTGAGTTGACACCAATATTTGATGCCACTCATGTCACTTCTGGCATGGACAACGCCAATGAGGCCATGAGGAGCTGACCACGCCAGTTATCGGCTTGCAAGGGGATTGTTAAAAAATCTCCAGATCCAGTGTGATGCCTGGGGAATATTCTAAGGTAAGGAATTTGTGGTGAGATAGTTACCTTTGGTAATGCCTTATTGGTTGAGACTATCTTGCTCAACAGTAAAATACTTTATGCCATGCTGTTTTTATTCAGAAAGGAGGGCTGGAGAGTATGCAATCATAAATATACTGCATGTCCTTAATATTGTTGTGATGCTTTGAGTTTAGGATTTGCACCTGTTGTGAGCATAATACATATTATATATGCCTACTTTTAATTCTCGATTCACCACAAGCAATAAACTGGTAATCTTGCACAGAGACAAATGGGTGCTGAAATGGGCACAGGAATCGATTATAGTTATTTCCTCATAAACATTTAAAAAAATGCAAGCTGGAGGACTCATTTCATATCATCTATCTGCACAAGAAATTACATAATTGTATTTCCTACCTTTTATTTGCACAGTAAGTCACATCAGTGGATTTCCCAATAACCATCTGCACAGGAAGTGACATGACTGAATTCCAACCCAAACTGTCTTTAAAAGAGGAAGCCTTTATCCATCTGTACAGGTCGTGACAGCAGGCTTTTCCATCATCCATCAGCATAGAAAGCTACTCAGCACACACCTGACCACCACTACACAACCACGCTGCTTGTCCTGCATACTCCTCTACACTAGCTCCCTCGGTAAACATGCCACTGATATTTGAGATTTGCTACAAGACCGTTCGTCGGACCAGCTCTTCCACACTGAAAGCTGGCTGACTCCTTCGTCCACCCTAGTCATCACAACAGCCACTCGTCCCATATAGACGATCACAAGCCAGGACAGGACAAACCGACTCTACCTGTGGAATCACTATGATCCATCCGGTGCTCCACACCTAGGAAAGCACCACCGACACCATGAAACATGACCTATAAGCTCATCATCTCAGACTTTGTCATCACTCCTAATCCTCAACTCCAGCACATTTATGCTCCTTGCTGATCTTAACTACAATCTGAGGACCTCACTGACTAGCCTGATGAATCTACTCAAGGACCTTTCCAACCTCGGACTGAGCTGGCAAGTGGAAGGCCCCTCACACGCCACAGGACAACTACTGAAACCCATCTTCACCGGCTCCAGCAACATCATAGTAAATCATACCCAAACCAATCACTTAGTCCGACCACATCCACATCAATTTCGGCATGTCCATTTCACATCACTGCTTAAACACCCTACAAAAATCTTCACCACAGGACAAGAACAAGAAATCAGAATCATACTTGTCCTCCCAACTCCTCTACAACCAGCCTCAAGAAAACAACAGCCTCCACAAATCCATCCCCACCTTCAGCACCTGGATCCCTATTTCAAGCAATCCGGTACACAAATTAGCTCAGTCTCATCAAATGTCATTACAAGTACTTGAAAGCAGATGGAGACAAAGTCAGGATGACACCAACAAGAACACCTACAAATCCGCTCTCAGACTCCACCACTAGCACATTAGAGGCACCAAATGCTCTACACTCACTGACCGCATCGAAAGCACTACATCGAAAGAAGCACCAAAAACACCAAGGAACTCTTCTCCATAGTGAAAGACTTCACCTCTCCGGCAGACAGCTCCACCAGCGTAACCTCTTCTTGGTACCTCTGCAACAAGCTATCCCTATTCTTCGGCAACATGATCAACAAACTCTATTTCAACTTCTAGCTCAACCAGAACCTTCTACCCTTGCAGCTCTCCTGCTTATCTCAACCAACAACCAAGGACCACCCTGATGACCTGTCCCACCTTCATCTCAAGAGACTGCAACAACCATGAAGTCCATACACTCTGGAGCACCCTTGGACCCCTGGCGTCACTACATCTTCTTTAAAGGACTGGAAATCATCAGCACAGCCCTCACCTCAATCTTGAATGATTCAATCATTACAGTGACCTATCCATATGCCTGTTATGTTATGTTATGTTATTCGGATTTGTATAGCGCACAGCTGCCCCAGCAAAGGGGCATCCCGGTGCTGCCAGCATCAAAACAACAAGCCAGACACCAAAGGCAGAAAACGCTGAAAAGAGGGGAAGAAATCAGAGCCTAGCAAGAGGGGAAGAGGAAGGCTTTAATGGCTTTCCTGAATTCCAGAAAGCTTTCCATATTGCAAATTCGAACAGGTAGGGAGTTCCACAGTCTAGCCGCCAGATAGCGAAAGGACCGCCCGCCGGCACGGAGACATTTCACTCGAGGGACAGTGAGTGACCAAGTGCTGCCCCCGAGAGCGCAACTGGCGGGAGGGAGCATAGGGAGTGAGAAGATTAGCCAATAAGCTAGGCGTGGCCAGCTTCAGAATCTTAAAAGACAGACACAATGCCTTAAATTGAATACGTGCAGCCATGGGGAGCCAGTGAAGTTTCCTGATAGCACCCACTGTGGGGCAGGTCCGCGGAAGCCCCAACAAGGCCCTGGCAGTCGCGTTTTGAACATGTTGCCTCCGAGTAATTTCAGCCTGGTTAGCCCCTAGAAGAATAGAGCTGGCATAGTCCAGTCGAGATAAAATAGCAGACTGGACAATCAGTTGACGTATCGGAGGATCAAAGAATTCAGAAGGGGTTTAAGGCCACGCAGGAGGCCAAAGCAGATTACCCCGTTCCACTGCCCTTGCCCATAAGCGACCCACAGATAGATAATACAATGGGTCAACAGAGGGACAACGGACAGGGGGCGGGAAAAGGGGGTTGACAGATAAGGGATCCCAGAGTTTCAGTCAGTCTAGGGACTCGCTGCAAAGACCAGTGTACTCCACTTACTGCACCTATAGGGACAAAATTAAATCACTGTCCACCACACATGGTAAAATATAAACAATGTAGCACCTCTTTCTCTTACCATGCCCCGCAAAAACCCCTTCACACCTCCTTACCCACAAGCGCTGTGGTCGTTGACTGGTGGAGATCTCCGTCGGCAGGAGGGATTCAGGAAGGTCCAAGCAGGGAGAGAGGGGGCAGGGGAAAGGGACACTTGGCGCTGGGGAAAACACTCCAATAATAACGGAGCCAAAGGTATAGGGAGGAAAAAGTCGTGATAACGACTGAAAAAACCTCCGTCTCTGGGGCAAGGAAATGCACAAAGCATACAAGGGTGGGGGCAAAGGCAAGGGACAGAACGCTGTGTATCACCGGCTTAGCAGTGAAAACTCGCTAAACCCGGATGCGCCCAAAACAGCACTCCGCCTCCACACAACGATGTGGACCGAATGGAAAACAAGGCGGAAGTGCTTGTACTGCGCGTTCAACAACACAACAGGGAATCGTGACGGTAATCCAGCCGGACCACCGGTCACCTCAAGGAGCGCTGGAGCCCCAGCAACTCGCTATACCCAGCCGGGTTAAAAGGCTCAAAACTAGATAAACACACGACAAGACACAAAAGGACAACACAAGACACAACAGGTAAAAGGGTCAAATGTAATCCAAAGATCGCCAGAAACAAGAAAAATAAAGAGAAGGGAAGGGCAGGGAAACCTAAGAGCCAGGAAAAATGCAATTGCCAATTCACGAGCCCATGAACAACAGCACAAGTCCCAATGTACAAAGCAGCCCCTAGCCCAGGACCAGGAACCACACGACTAGATATCAAGCACTGAGGACAGGGAGAAGGTGACTTATATCTCCACCCCAGCAGGTCACATGGGCTCCCAGACATGGTAAGAGAAAGAGGACCACGCGGGAATCCTAACACAGGCAACTTTCTTTGTGTGGTCTTGGAAGCTGAGGGAGGAGTCCATCCATACCCCCAGGTTTTTTACCACTGCCTTGGGTTTAGGGGCAATACCCAGGACACTTGGCCACCAGAGCTCCATCCAGGCACCCGAGTTCTTCCCTACTAACAAAACCTCAGTTTTGCTGGCGTTCAACTGCAGGCAGTTGGTGGTCATCCACCCTGCAATGGCAGCCAGACCATCTCTAAACCTGGAGAGATTCAGAGAGGAGCCTTCCATTAGGACCACCACCAACTGCGTGCCATCCACATAGGAGACCATAGTCAGGTCCCAATGCCTGGCAACTGCAGTCAGAGGCTGAACGTAAAGATTGAAAAGAGAAGGACTCAGCACAGAGCCTTGGGGCACTTCCTGGTTGATGGAATAAGACTGGGAGAGAACGGGAAGGGCAGCCAGATGAAAAGATCTGTCGGTCAAGAACATTCTGAACCAAACCAGGGCCTGGCCGTCCACACCAACTTCCTCCAGACGCTGTAGCAGGATACCATGCGAGACCGTGTCAAAGGGGGCACTGAGATCAAGCAAGATCAGTGCCGCCATCTGACCGGCATCAAGAATGGTCCGCAGATGTTCAGTCACAGCCAGGAGAGCCATCTCTGTGCTGTGGCCCAGGCGGAAACCATTTTGAGATGGATCCAGGATGTTGTTATCGCTCAGGAAATTCGTGAGTGTGGTATTCACATGTGCCTCTGTGATCTTAGCCAGCCACGGGAGAAGGGATATAGGCCGGAAATTTTTTAGCTTAGTTGGGTCAAGCGAAGGTTTCTTAAGAATGGGGGATACCCGTGCCTGTTTCCAAGGCACCGGGACCACTGCTGTGGAGAGAGAAGAATTAACCAGTTGACACATCGGGGCTAGAAAAAGAGAGACTGATTCCCGGAACTAAGCAGGTCTTAAAGGATCGGCAGGAGAGCCAGATTTGACTTTCCTACTCAGCCGAATAAACTCATCCTGGGTAATACTTGGCATAACTAGAAGGGAGGGCAGAGACAGAGATCTATGAGGAGCTATATGAGGGAGGGAAGGCCCTTGTGGAAAGGCCCGATAGATGGAGAGAACTTTCTTGACAAAAAAAGTGGCTAAATCCTCACACTGCTGTGCGGATGAAATGGCAGATACCAGATTTTTCCTAACCCTAAGGTATTAAGAATCTTAAAAATGCACTTAGCTGGGTTAGGGCTCAGCTTAATTTCGTTGACATAATAAGCTGCGCAAACAGTACAGATGGTTTTATGATAGCGCTTGATCTCCCTCAGATAGCAAACTTTTTTCATAGGATCATAGTTCTTCCTTCACTCACGCTCCAGTCTCTTACAGGCCTTCCGTAGAGTGGACAATGAGTCATTGTACCAGGGGCTGGAATCGACCGTGCGACCCTTTCACCACAGTACTCTCCCTCCTCAAGAAATCCTCAGCAGATCGAATGATATTAGCTAACTAATGACCTATTTCCCTGCCACCCTATTGTGGAAAACATATTAAACAAATACATAGCCACCCACCTCGATGAAAACCACCACCTCGACACCACTCAACGCTGATTCAGGCCCAAGACTTTGGCCGGCCTTCTCAGGAAACCCTGGGTGAGTTATTACATTGCGGAACTGTGACGGTTTCAGGTCAGGAAGCAGTACAGCCGGAAGTGATCTCATACCTCTCTATATGAGGCGAAACACCTGCGGGCCCCTTCCTATCCTGATACGTTTTTTGATTCAATATAGCTGCTCTGTCTTGGTGATGGACACCGATGTTATCTAGATGAGCCGTTTATGGAGGAGGAGGTGATCCAGGCAATCAGAGCTCTTCCGGGATATAAAGCTCCCCGCCTAGATGGCCTTTTAGCTGCATTCTTATAAGAATTTGCGGCACTACTAAGCCTGCATCTCATAAATATGTATAGGGAGTCACTGGAAAGGGGGGAGCTGCCCCCATCATTTAGAGAAGTGCTCATCATCACGATCCTAAAACCTGACAAGGATCCACAGAGCTGTGAATCCAACAGACCGCTGTCCATGATCAAACTGGACAAGAAAATTCTGGCCAAACTTATTGTCTTGCGACTCCACCCTTTGCTGCATCTCATAATGTGGCCGATTGGTCAGGCTTTGTTCCGGGTAGGGCTACAATGTAAAACGTACGCACCTTCTTTGACACAAAGCAAGAGATTGATCCAATGCTGCAATCAGCCGCTATCTTCTTAGATGCCACCAAGGCGTTTGATTCCTTTGAATGGCCATATCTTTTTGTGCTCTTGGCCTGCCTGGGGTTCAGTCCTAAATTCATTCACCTGGTTGCCTTCCTATATTCAAGACTGTAAGAACTGGGACCACCAGTTGTCCGGGGGGGTAGCTTGGCTCGAGCAGGAAGGCAGCCAGGGGCTTACGTGTAAAGCAGCTACTCAACACACTCATCCACTGAGACAAGAAGTGGGCGCAATAATGGAGACCACACCAGTATTTGTGATTGAAAATCAAGATCTTTTATATAGGCTTTAGATCAAAGCAATTCAGGTGTTAGCATTTCATTAGCATCTCATTAAAGTACTTCATTAAAGCATTTCATTATGCATTTCCTTTAAAGTGGTAAAGTATTTCATTAGGGCAGTAAAACCTTGTCAGTAAAGCGTTTCATTAAAGCAGTAAATCATCAAAGAACACAGCCTGTTGCATTATATTCTTCCGCAGGCTAAAGGGGGTACTTTCATAAACCATGGACTAACATTTCAAGAGCAGTTATGAACATTTCCTCTTGTCAATATCAACAGTTCAATACAGGAAACCATGTTATTGCAATAGTCATGGACTAAATCAAGCACTTTCATAGCACAACCTCATCAGGATTCATTGAAGCCCGCCTCTGCAAGAAATTCAGTGCAGGGAAATATTATACCCCTTCATCAGCAGGCTTAAAAACCTGTAAGCAGGCGTGAGCAGTAAATGTAACATAAGGTGGTGCTAAGGCCTGCACAGTCACTTAAGGATGAGCCTGAATTGAATAACCTCTGGGCTTAATTATGGCCTCCTAGACATTTAGAGGCGCACAGGGGCCAACGGGGCCCAGTCTCAGTTCTCCCCAGGGGAGGGGCGCTCTCGGGGCCTTACCCGGCCTTCTGCCCTCCTCCCCAGGGGTTACCTGCTTTCTTCGGCCCTCCGGGGCCCTTGCGGTGGTCTTGTGCGAGGGAGAGGGGTTTCAACCCTCCCGGAGCCTTACTCGACCCGGCGCAGTGCAGGCACGACTTCAGAGCACCAGCGCCGGGGGCAAAGCAGGGCCAGCCTTCGGGGCAAATCGGAGGGGGGCCTCCTGGCTCCACGGCCCCCTCCGCGATGAGTCAGGCCGGTCTCCGGGTGCCGGGCCTTCTCAGGACGGCTCGGCGAAGGCAGCCAATGGCTGCGCGGCTTGAGCGGGGAAGCGGCCGAAGACGGGGCGGCGCTCCCGCTCACATGATGTGGGCCGGGGACGGCTTCAGGCCTACCGCGGCCTGCTGTACTGAGAGCAGCGGCCCTCTCCTGGCACACGGGGGCTGCCGGAGAGGGGCAGGTCGCCGGCGCTGACGTCGCTGGGGCGCCGGGGAAGGCAGGCCACTTGAGGCCCAGCGGGGCCTGTGAAGAGCACCGGCGGCCCTCTCCTGGCACACCGGGGCCGCCGGAGGGGGCACAACGCTGGCGCCAAAGATGCGCTCACCGGGGGGGAGTCTCCTCAGGCGCCTCAGAAGGCACGAACAGCTCCGGGCTGCGGCGGTGAGTGGGGAACCAATAGCGCCTTGTGAAGGTGGCGTTCAGGCGCAGCAGCGCTACTCATGGGGGCCAGTTCAGATAGCTCAGGGGAGCGCTTGGTATTTTAGGCAGTTTATGAACCAGCGCTTGACAGAGAGGGGGTCAGGCTACAGCGTTGGTGAAGAATTCCAGTCAGGAATGCAATTAGCTCAGTCAGAACAGCGCTGGGGCACCGAGGGGCGACAGCACAAGTACCTGGCTGATCCCCCAGCAGTCTTTGGTTGCAGGACAAGTAGTCTTCTTGGCGCTTGGATGGTTCTGCACCCTTAGGTGATGGTTTCTTGAGGGGGGGGGGATTGAGTTGGAGTCTGGATGAGTTTTCCTCAGTCACTGCAGATGGACCCTGGGGTTCCCTACCGCTGGGCCAGATCAGGGGGCTAGTCTAGGACACCTCACTCAGCTTAAGAGGCAGCACCTAAATCCTGTCACTCCCAGTGGCATAAGTTCCTAACTAGGCCCTCCCGCCTAAATCTCCTGCGTGGGTTCCCCAGGCCAGTGATGGCCCAAATGACTAGAAAAAGTTCCCACCCTTGCTTAAGTATGCCCAGGTCAGGTGACCACTCTCTAAGGCGGCAAAAATCAACTCCGCCTTTCTTCTGGAAGGTTCCAGGAGCTTCCCCACTCTACCTATGGACAGGGCATGGGAGGCTGGCATTGCAACATTGTATGGGGATCCAGCCAGCTCCTGGCAGCTAGGGTGCTGCACTAAAAGACCACGCTGCAGTAGCAGGGGCCAGTGGCAGCCATGTTTAGAGTAGAGAGCACCTGCACCCTAACATGGATTAGCCATGAAAAGGTGCCCGAAGACCTAAGGGCCAGCAAAAAGAATATGGGAAAAATGAGGCAAGGGCGAAAAAAATAGGGCAAGACCACCCTAGGGCTGACAGGTCTAACAAAGACCCACCGCAAGACTCTGGATTAATGGGGTGACCCACCTCAGGTGGCACCATGCACACCAAGATCTAGCTATCACGCCCCGGGTGATACTTGTCTCCTTTTGTGCGTATGATGTTACTCTATATGTGAAATGTCCGGCTGAGAACCTAGATCCTTTGATTAGAGAATTCATTAGATTTAGAGGGTTATCAGGCATATTCATTAACTGGGCAAAGTTGGTTATTTTCCAGTTAACGGAGACCACAATGCAGTTTCGATCCAAGTTCCCTCTTTGCTGGGGGGAGGATCCAGTGAAATACCTGGGAATATGGCTCAGCCGTGATGTTGCGTTACTATGGTAATCCAACTATGGCAGGCTGATGGACTGGCTGGAGAGTCAAATAAAACAGTGGACAGGAATACCACTGTTCTTGGTAGGCTGTATGGCCATTGCTAAAATGTTCACAGTTCACAATTTTTCTTTATCCATTCATTAATCTCCCACTCCCTCTTAACAGCAATTTCAGGCGTAGACTACGCTCGGACATGATCACATTGACATGGGGCGGGGAAACAACCCAGGACCTCTTGGGAGACATTGAAGCTTCCCTTTAAGCAGGGTGGACTCGGCGTGCTAGATATGGATATTTATTATAGATGTCCACAGGCCCAATTTAGATTCCACTGGGTGTACCCCACGCAATTCATGGAGCATACTGCACCAGAACATGACTAAGCGGCACCATATCAGTTACATACGCTCCTTTACAGGGCCCAATCTAGGCCGCGGGCCAGAGTGGACATGGTCGGCTGCACTGTATGCGCCTGGCATGTACTGCTCTGGAGAGCCCAGTTGGAGGTGTTAATCGCCCCCTCCGTACCTCTAATTAGACATTCTTTTTCTCGGGACGCAGGAGCCTGTGATAGATTGAGGAGACCTCAACTTACCACAATGGGAGATGAGTTTCCAGAGGGAATATTTGTTGCACCGCAACAGGCTCTGGAGAGAACAGAACTCAGGGGCATATTATCAAGGACCAGTGTTAAAATGATCGCCGTTTTATCGGCAGGAAACTGCCGATAAAACGGCGATAATGGGCTTGATAATACGCCCTTGTTAATTCCCATAGAAGCCCATGTTCTGATGTTAACATGGGCTTCTATGGGAATTAACAAGGGCGTATTATCAAGCCCATTATCGCCGTTTTATCGGCAGTTTCCTGCCGATAAAACTGCGATAATTTTAACACCGGTCCTTGATGATATGCCCTGTAGTGTGTTGGACAGATTTATCTATTATCAGCTCTAGGCTGCCCTGAGTGCCGGCTTTGCTTCATATCCAATAGCGCCACCCACACTTCGGGTACTGTGAACAGTCTTGAAGAATCCCTCTCATCGCAAATTGATAATTACTACTACTATATACTGAAATGCAACGTACAGTGCCGGTGCGTGTTACTATGGCATGACAGGAATGGGAGATCCAGCTGGGTTCAACTGTATCGGAGGAACAGTGGTCATTCTGTTTTGATCAGGCTAAAGAACTGTTCCCTAACTACAGGCTGCGCTTGATTCATTTAACATTTTTGCATAGATTATATAGGATGCCGGAATGGCTGCACAGGGTAGGTCTGATTGAGGATGCGCGATGCATTAGGTACATGTCTCCCTGCGTGACCTTCCTGCAACTTTCTTGGAACTCTCTCAACATTAGCTGTTACTGGGGGACTATCATTGATACAATAGAAGAAATGGTAGATTTGCGTTTGGAGTACCCCCCCTTGACTGCGCTGCTGGCATACGTTGGAGCGTCCCTATAGATAAAAGGAAATTAATTTAACTGCTCCTGCTGCTTGTTAAACAATGCATAGTGATGTGCTGGGGTTGCCCCTAAGCTCCTTGGTTAGAGGTTTGGCTTTGGGATGCAGTGTTCTGCCAGGGCCAACAGACAGCTTACTGGGACCTTATGCCTGCCCAGGCATGAACCTGAGATATTTGAGGCCCTTAGCAGACCTACCTGCATCTGCAAAGGTAGGATGCGAGCTGGTCTCCCCTCCAGTTCACCCGCTGGTGAGCAGACCTGATGACAATGGAGGAGACCGATGGAAGTTGACAATGCATTGATTGCACAGCATATAGGGCCATATGTATCATACTTCCGTTTTGCGAATTCCAAATAGCGAATTTTAAGGAATCGCTATTTGGAATTCGCAAAACGGTATGTATGTACAAAATCGCTTTTCAATAGCGATTCCTTACCATTCCTAATTTGCGATTAGCAAATTGCTAATCGCAAATTACCCATTCATTTCTATGGGCCAGGAGGCCCATAGGAATGAAGGGGCAATTTGCGATTAGCAATTTGCTAATCGCAAATTAGGAATGTTTCCAAGGGTGCAGGGGTGTCTCAAGAACACCCTGCTGCACCCCTGAAAAAGACATTTGGGGGCATATGGCGCACATACATGCCCTAAGGGTATGTATGGGCGTCATATGGCACCTTTTGTTTTTTGGAAAAAAGCTTTTTGAAAAGAATTCGCAAATTACCACCAACTAGAAGTTGGTGGTAATTTGCGAATCCTTAATGGCATTTTTTGAATATTTTTTGTTTGATACATTGCATTTAAGGAATCGCAAAATTTGCGATTCCTTAAGTGCAATCGCAAAATAAGGAATAGCAAATTTAGCGATTCCTTATTTTGCATCAAACATGTTTGATACATACCATTTGTCAAATTAGCATTCGCAAAGACCGATATTCGCAGAATTTCGGCCTTTGCGAATGCTAATTAGCTTAATACATATGGCCCATACTGAGGAGCTCAGTCTCCTCCCCCTCCTCCCCTTTTTGGCTGTTTTCTTTGTTAGGAACCCTAAGTTTGACTTATACACGTGTGACATGATGACATTGTGTTCTTTTACTAGAAGGTGCTGTTTAAAGGCTGTATGGCTGTTGGAGGCTCTTCTCATAATGCTAAAATGATGATGCTTTGCTGTATTCTCCTGATTGTACTGACCGATATCTTCAATAAACATAAATAAAAAAAAAAAAAAAAAAAGGCACTCACAACACTCACCTGACATGAAGATAAAGAAGGGAGAAAAACCTCCTCAATTAAAGCCCCAATTTCAGAAAACGAAGGTTGCAGCTTTAACCGCAAAATATACCACAAACACTGAGAACACTCCTGCTGAACAGGAGGTGGACGGTGACTCTCCGCGACAGCATGGCAGAGGTCACTATAGTGCGTCGGAATCTCCAGGAGTTTCTGGAAGCTATAGCAACTGATAACTTTGTTACAGTAGAAGTCCCAGACAGGTCTGTTTCCTCTCCACACAGATTATATAATTTGGATATATAAATTCCTGTTTGAGCTATAGGCGACAACAAGCTTCCAGAGGCCTTTTTATGGGTTTCAGCTAAATAGTCCCTACTAGACCTGACCTGGTTCCATCTGCTGGCCTCTATTGGAGTGAGTCCTGACCCCCAAGTACTGTTGCCAAGGTCCTGGGCCCTTTGCTGCAGTCAGAGTGTACTTCTCCCTGCCTAATTGAAAGCATGACAGGACTCAAAGCTGAGCATCAATTCCAACAACTGTTTTGACAGCTTCACCAGATGTGACACTGGGCACCACCTGATAGACAGCTTCAATGGTCTGAGTGTCATGCAGCCTCCAAACAACTTGAAACTTTGCTTAGTGTTGTGTAATTTCCACCCTATGGTTGAAATGGCATGTTTGTGGACGGCATACCCGTTGTGATGGTACCATACAGATTCTATGCACCCCCTCAGGATATGTTGTCCTATAGCCCATTAGCTCACAGCGCCACCACGAGTACTCCTAAACCTAGGTGGGTAGCAAATGTTTCTGCCGGCCACTAAATTGGACAACCACTGAATATGGCAAGTCTGATCCCCCAGGGATCGTGGTAACAGGTATAGAACCCCTTTTCCCAGTCACTCGTGCCCTCTTCTTTTTCTCTCAGAGAAATACACAAGGAATACATAGTGGGACATTTTCAATGTTTATTGAACCAAAGTGATTCGTGCATAAAATATATGTGCTGCAATGATCAATAGACAGAAGCAAGTGATCAGAAGTACCAGGACAGTGAACAGAATAAAAAGTTCCACCATCGTGCTAAGAAGATGTATATATGCAGGCATTTTAACACAATATAGAAATCTGGCATTCTTCTACTATGCAGTCTCTAACCTAGGTGTCTAGGGCATGTATATGTGTTCTGCCAAGAATCCCGATAATGGATGATCCAACCCTGGTTACCTGAAAGAAAGAACGTAAGTCCTCGTCTTGGTCACAAGCTGGACACCCTTCAAAGAGATATCAGCAAGCTGCTGGGCCGAAGCTTCAGCGTGTAGAGACCTCGCCAATGTCAGAAGAGCAGTCCTCTGACCAACCCTGGAAATGCTTGTTTATGTATAAGGAATAGCATCCTTGCGAATCCTGGTCAAGTCAGCATTGTTATGGCCTATAGATAGCCATGTTGCCTCGTGGATGAAGAATAGAACGACATTTGCACAATACATGTTGAGGCCTTGAACATAGTGTCCAAGCAAAAAAGGCAATGTAAGAAATGTGCACATGGTGGAAAATGGCAGCGATCCTTCATGGGTCTAACTAATATACAAGACAGGAGCAGCTTCCCGTCATCGTCGTGCCCTTCCTCAGATCCAGTCTGCTTCATGGCCCCGCTGAAGACTTTCTAATGCCATAAAAGTTTCAAGGTTAAAAGGTAACTTTGTGACTAGGATGAATCTTGTCTTTCTATCTGACCAACGCTCCCTCTCAGTCTGCCTTAAACCTTACCCTTGTCCCCATCCTGCACGACCAGATGTCTGCGGTTGACGCTTTGTGCTTTTTGGAGCTACTTTTAAGTACACACTTCTGATTTTACCATTAGGATGTTTGTTCTTCTGCTGTCATTTTATTTATTAAAATATTCAATGTTTATCAAAATTGGTTTGTTTTACTTCATTACTATTTGAGTACTGCATAAATACTTTACATATTGCTTCTAACTTAAACCTGGCCTCTCTGTACTCTCGCTACCAGGGGGTCGAGCACAGGTTTATTTAGTAACTTTTGTTTTTCACCCTGACAACGATAGTGATTATTAATTGAGATGAGTTCTCACACCCCGCCCCATATCCTCTAATTTCTTATAGATTCTCTGTAGGTAGGTTTTGACTAGACAAAGCATGCACTCAGGAACTGAATGGATTTTTCCCCTTCTTGGTGTTGGTTATACCTCAATTGCACCCACGTATATCCACAAACGCTTAATGTTTTGCCATTACAATGTGATTACGTCCGATGATTTCTTCTTTTCTCCTTCTTCTGTTTTTCAGGTTCTTCTGTTTCTTCTGTTTTTCCTCTCTCGCTCCCTTCAAACGTGATCGCGGGTTCTGCCCGAGCTGAGGTGGCAGTGCTGGGTAAGCACTTCTATGATAATTTTGGAAATCCTACACCAACAATTTGCCATTTAGAGTCAGTGGCAGCTTCACTTTCACAATGTCATTTATTTATGTATCTTCCATGTTTATTTTTCACTGCTGAATGAAAATTGTCGCAATAGCATTCTTCCTGGAGGGTTCAGTTGTAGGGCAGAAAGTGTAGTGTTCCTATATGTCTATTGAGTCCTTGACATAGGTATGATATGACCACCGACCATATTTGAAAAGCACACATTGCCATCTTGAGACTTTTGTCACTCTGGTGTGGCTTTCCCTACAGAGGACCTCATTCTAAATCCTGTTTTAATCCTAACTGGGGTCAAAGTGGGGTTTTCAACAAAATTGTACTTACTAGTTCTGCTTCAGGGGATCCTCATTGATAACCATACGGGAATAGTAACACTCATGTGCAGGAATCCCAGAGCACTTTTTTACAAAGTCACAATTTGTGTAGTATCTTTGCCTTACTTTGGAAAGATCAGGATGTACATGTGATACAAAATTATAACTTTGGAAACTAAATACAGGCTATATTGCAAATTATATTAATTTGCTATAAGAGATGTCAAAAAAACATAAAAAGGTCACTGAAAGAAAAGTGAGATTTAAAAAAATTCTTCACAAAGCATTTTAGTTTTCTTGTAAAGTGAATGATATGGCAATGTGACTGTATAGGCTGCGGCAATGTAAAAAAGACAATAGAACATTGTGCTTAGAGGGCAGTTGGCTCTGTTCTTTTTTAGGTCTTGCCTACGCAGCGCGCATGCGCTGCATAGGAAAAGGACCTTTAGTAATCGGCACAGCTTTGCGGGCAAAAACGTGCACGCTTTGCATTGCTTCCAATGGCAAAGCGTGCACGTCTGGCGATTCACTTGCAGGAGCGAGCTTTTCACCCATGTGTTATTAATTATCTCTCCTGGCGCTGCTTGCTCCTGCAAGGGAAACGTTTCCACTTTTGCTGCCACTTTACTTTGAGCGCGAGGCGGGCACGCTTGTTGTAATTAGTTATGGATTCTTCCCTTGTGATTCAGCGCCAGGTTACCATTCGGGCCAGGATACCCTCCCGGGTGAAAGCATGCTCTACAACTTTGCATGACATAACAAATTAAAAACAAGTAATAGTGATAGTTCCGTCCATGGCATTGGCAAGAAGTAAATACGTGATTCCCAATATATATTAATCATGTGTTATGATGAGTATCACCTAATTTATCGCGTAGAACCTTTTTAGCCTTCTACTTGGTTTCACATATATGACAAGACATAGATTACGCAGTCTATTCATTGCTTTTTGGCCAAGTCCTTGTATTTTGTGAAAGATTCTAGATGTCGTTAGATTTATTTCGGTACAATCGAGTCAGTATCAGCACCAGGAAGACACCTTACTCGTCGGGAAGATTCCCTGAGCGTCTGAGGGACTCTTGCAGCACAAACAGTGGAAGCCTGTGACTGATAGCAGTCAGTCAGTCTTAGGGCTGGTGAGTGGCGCTTCGTCGTGTCTAAGCCGCACTCACAGACATGCATGGCTTGGCGCAGCCCCAGAGCCAGGGAGTGCGTGCATAGAAGGGGATCATCTTCACACCGCTGTGGTCATGCAGGTGGAGTACATCTCACTCATTGGTCTGCTGTTTATTTACTTCCTGTAGTCGCCTGTATCAAGGGGGTATTGTCGTGCGGTGGTTGATTGACGTGGAGCTGGGCTCAGTCTAACTGACCATGTGCTTTGACTACGGAAGTTTTGTGTGTGTTTGATTGCCAGATCCATGCCATGGGGTGTGGGTTATTTCTATGGTGCCCGTCTGTTATGTTTATACTTTTTGTGCGGTGGGATCGATGTTGCAAGGTGCTTGTGATGTGCTCAAGTTGATGGCCAAGTTTGAGTCTGTCAGCTGCCCGTGTTGCTTCTGTGTGGAAGGCAAGTTGAGAGAAATAGCCTGTGCTGTGGCGAATGTAAGAGAAAGTGCAACGATTGTGTAGTTATTTTGACTGTGTTCATGATTTCATGAGGTGATTGATTGCCATCACCGATTTCAGATCCCGCAGGCAAGTAGTTGTGTGTCTGCTACCATACGGTGTGCGCGCACATATCTGTGTGTCCGGTCATCTCGCCGTAAACACATGCCGTTTCTTCTTCCCTGTTGATAGTGACACACAAGTACTCCGCTGCTCAGTTCTAAACAAATATTTGGTGAAAAGTAGTTCCCACTCTCGCACATCGGATGTTCTTTGTCATTTCTACTGCTGCCATCAGCCCAGCGCCACACCCCTTTCTAGTAGAGCCATCTCTGCCGTGCAGGGGCATTCGTGGGACACACAACAGCCCTGGGACCCCTCTGCCTGTGAACGCGATGCTATTTTTCAATGGTTCGCCTCTAAAGCTGATTACAGTGACCGATCACAGCATATCAGCTGACATGGCCAATGAGAAATGAGTAAAAGTCATAAATGCCTGGCTGGAGAGACATCCGAAGTGCAAGGAGAGGCTAGTCCCTCTCTCAGTGCCCCTACCTTACCTCTGGGAACTGCCTTACTGCAAGATCTGAAACAACCAGGCAAAATGAGAAATTACATCCCAGTTCAACACACTGAAAATTGATGTTGAGAATAGTTACAGCAGCACAAATTTCTTTGCCATCGAGAGCAGAGTTGATGTCGAGGACTCATACGGCATCGTGGAGAAAGAGACCATCAATGTCAAGGGGTTCGTCAACTTCAAGACAGGGGGCAAATTTACAAGCCCCTTACGTCAGAATTTCGCCGTCGTTGTGTCACTTTTGTGACGCAGCGACGACGGAAAGCCAGCGCCATGCTGTGGGCTATTTACAACGTGAGGCATCTAGGGAGATGCGTCACGTTGTAAAGCCCTGCGGCACATGTGGGCGTTCCTGCAAAGGGGGGCGTTCCAGCGGAGGAACGCCTCCAAAAAGTGGCTGAGTGAAATCTACAAGATTTCACTCAGTCATTTTTCCGGCCATGTTAGGGATAGGGCACCCCGACCCTTGCTGGAGCTGTGTCGCTCTTGCAACGCAACTCCAGGAATGTGCCCTTTCCGCAGGAGGATAACGAACTCCTCCACCTCGTCAGCCACCTGCATAGTTGCCTTCTCTGCCTCCACTGGTAATTCCTGTGAAAATTCCTGCAGCCATGCCTACTGGACCTGTGCTCCAATGACTCCAGTGACACATCTACTAAGATGTGAGAAATCAGGGCTTTTTGCAGTGTCTCCCCCGATCACGGAGTGTGTCACTTGTTGAATATTAGGCTGCTGACTATCGCCGGTTATGTGGGCCCCCATTTTGACTACTAAAAGCTGGTTTTCTGACTCTGATTGTACTCCGCGCTATGTTAACAAGACCGGGGCCAGTGCCATGTGTAAAATGAATATGATAATTAGTTGTAATTACAATTGGTATGGCAACCTATCAATATGCCCCTAGTATATAATAGGGCATGTAGGTTTAGGGAACTAGCAGACTTAATGCATTTAAGTATGCACTACTGTGCTACCTGCTGTCCTTTTCAAGGCAGTCCTGCTTTGCAGACTAGCTTTTCAAATTACATTATATGCAAATTTGACTCTGGAATTAAAGGGGCTTTTAAAGTCTTAAACTACCTTACTTGTACATATATGTCACCCCTAAGGATTCCCATAGGTGCCCTAGGGATAGGGCTCCTTGTACCTCTAAGCAAGGACATTATAAAAGATATTTTATATGCCAAAGTGAGAGAAAAACTGCCTATTTTGCTTTTTCCCATTGCAGCACAGTGGCTCTATAGGCTAACATGGGAATACTTTTATAAAGTATAACTATTGATAGGAGTGAGCTAACAGTATACATCAAAATATGAAAAAGATAGAATAAATCCCAAAACTTGCCAAGGGTAGATATATTATAACTATCACAGAAAAGAAGGTATAGAACTTGCTTTTCCGATGAACCCAAACCCAGTCTTCCAGCTTCCTCTTCTGATTGGCCAGCCTTTGACAGGCTGAGTCAAACTGCTTTGAAGAGGTGTGAAGTGACCTGCATAGAGACAAAGGACATCTGGTGAGAGGAGATCTGCAGCTGCAGAGCAAAAGACATGAGGGGGTGTGGTAGCCACACTAGTCTTGAAAGAGTGAATAACAGTTAGGGCAGGACACAGGCTCACCCCTACTTCCTGCACCCCCAGCCAGGCAGGAGCCCCAGTAATTGACAGAGGGGCTGGAAGGAGAATGCCAGGGTAACTTAGCCATGCCTGTGGGTTGGCTTTGCCAGATCTGAACCTCCTGGAGAGAGTTTCTCCATGTTGGCATTTAAAAGAACAGTAATCTCTGGGACACGAATATGCCACACTTAGGGAGCAAGATGGCATACTTCAAGGTGGCATCATGTACCCTATTTGTCAGGGGTGCCCTGTGCTTGTCACCCAAGAACACTGGAAACAAATGGGAGAGCTGTCCAGCAGCTCAGATCACTGCCTGAAACAACAAGAAGAAGGACTGTCCTGCTGTAACCTTCAACTGCGCCAAGAGGATTGCACTCTGAATGACTGCACCTGCTGCACACATTGGAACTACAGCCCTAAGGACGTTGCCTGGCTTTGAAAAGTGAAGGAGTGGACTCCCTAAAAGTAACAGGTTAAAAGAACTCCACCTGCATTATCTCCAGCAGGAAGAAACCAAATAACCACCTTCGATTAGACTTTAAAGGATTTGGGGCCTGATGTAGGTGGCCCATTACCGGTCGGTAAACCCGAAATTCGGTAAGTTTCAGGCTTACCGACCATGATTGAGCAATTCCTGATGTAGGGGATGATTCGGTAAATACCGGTATTTACCAAATCATTATTTACCGATTCAGTATTTACAGACTCGGTAAATGGCATGTAGGAAGCACTTTTAAGAGTGTTTATGTGCTGTAAGGATTCGTTATTTACCACCAACTATTAGTTGGTGGAAAATACCGAATACCTTTGAAAATGCAAATCTGTGCATTTTCAACAGTGCCATGTGGCAGACATACATATCCTTAGGGCATGTATGTGTGCCGCATGTGCACACAAGCACTATTCAGGGGTGCAACAGGGTGTCAATGTGACACCCTGCCACCCTTGAATGTTTCCCTATTTTACCGAATCAGTATTTACCGATTCGGTAATTCACATTAATTCCTATGGGCCTCCAGGCCCATAGGAATGAATGGGAATTACTTTACCGATTCGGTAAATACCAAATCGTACCGATTCGGTAATACTTACCGAATTTTTATCTACATAGCATTTACCGATTCTAAAATTATTGAATTGGTAAAATTCGTTATTTTAGAATCGGTAAATTTGGATTACCTACATCTAGCCCTTGGTCAGATGCCTTGTGGATGACGTTGTCCCAGAATCCCAAGGAGGACACTCTGAAACCCCAAAAGGACCTTCTGGAAAAAGATCCAGAATTTTGAGAAGATCTGGAGAATTTTTGACAAAAAACACTATATGTTGACTAGAGGTGGGCGGTGAACTCTGCTCCACCGGTGTAGTTTGCAGAGTTTTGCTACTCTGCGCTCTGTTTGGAGTGCAGCAAAAAGTCCGCCCTCCACAGCGTGGTGGGGTTTACTGTCGCCAACGCCTGGAATGGGTTGTGAAAGAGTAACACAAGCATATGTTCCAAGCCTTGTTTCACACCCTGAGGAAATGTCCCGCCTCTTAAGTCTCCTATTGAAATCAGCCAATGAGAATGGTCACAGCCTGGAAGTGAAGTTATAGAGGCTGGGTTAAAGAGTGTTTTGGAAGAAGTGAGTTAAAGGGCCCTGTCTGTGTCATTGTTGGGCTTGTGATGTCCCAGCTCCCGGGGAATGCTGGGTCTCTTTAAAGGAAAGTGCAGGGGGACATCTTCTGTGTGCGGTACCGTGAAGGGTAGTGTGCCCTTGGACTACCCTACTGGTGTGTCATGCAAAAAATACTCCTGCTCACCCAAGACATCATCTGTGCAGCAAGATATAGACAACCCCTCATTCAATGAATATCTCAGTACTGTACCTGGGAGCGAGTTGAAACTCTGACCCAGTGCAGCACTTTGGAGAATTTGCATGCCTGCACTTCTGTGTTCCTGCTTGCATTACTGGCAGGAGAAGGAAGCAAGCTTTCAGTCTCCTCTCAGGGGGCGCAGCACCTGTGGAGGATGCTGAGGAGGAAAACATCTCCGGCTTTCCACAATGCTTCGCGCTTTTCCGTTTTTACCTGCGGGTGCAGTGGAGCAGGAGGAAAGCAGCTGGTGTCCCCTATGACTGCTGAGCACCTGTAGGGGATGCAAAAGCAAGTTCCAAGTACAGGTATGAATGTATTTTTTAATGTATGAGAAAAAAAGTTTGCAGCCGGGAACTATATCTCACTCGTGCGGTTGCTTGCCGCAAAGGCGCATTCAGGGCAAGGGTTCAAGTCCTGACAAAGGGAGATCAATGATAAAATTGGGGGGGGGGGGGGTGAGGGGGGGTGTTCTTTATTCTTTTAGCTGTGACATGCCCCTTGTCACTGACATAGCTCCCAGATGGAGCAACAAGGAAATGTGTGTACGCAGGCACACATAGCTAAAATAGAAACAGTGATTTGAGTTGACATGTGCCTGACATTTAGCAGCCGGGCCTGCATCCACTGCTAAAGTACACCCCGTTAGGCTGTCATGTTGAGCAGGTCTTAGAACTGCAGATGTTTTTAAGCACCATAGTACGTGAAACAATTCTTAGTCATAGCAGGGAGGGATAAGAGCAAAGCATTCCAATTTCTTTAAACAGTAAAGCTTTTCTGCGTTTCCACGATACAATTGAAAATGTAATGGCTATTTTAAATGTACTGCACTTCAATCATCTGTGATGTCACTGGTGGCAAGAGAATGTCCAGTTGGCGATACATTCTTAAGTCATTTGTCATTTCTGGCAGAGCAGTTACTCCCTCTGCAATGGGCTGAACGCTGTCGAATCTTGCAGAGTTTTTACGGAACTCTGTGGGATTTCACAGAGGAAAACTCCGCAAATTCTTGCACTCCTAAAGGTGTCCAACCTGTCGCCGAGAGTCAAACCGGTGGCATCAAACCGCAACTCGGCCTGAGATTCAGCTTTTATCCCGCTGAAGCTCCGGAGCTTTTCTTCGTCACTGAGACTTCAAGGAGTTGAGCGAGGCATCGTGCTGACCCAAGTTGCCGTGTTATATCCTGCTCTTCCTCTCTCTTTGTCCCTCCTTAGTGTTAGTGTCTGCTTGTCTATGTCATGTCTCTGTGATGTCATCCAGGATTCTACCTGTTGCTATTCAAGGGATTTATCAGTTACCTGGAGTCTGAGCAGGAAGTTATCTGCTCCCGGTGGGGTTTCTTACCATATTACATTCCTACTTGAATGCTGTACCTGACTATCTAATCCCAAGAATAAATATACTACATGAACATTACAACAAGGACCCATCATCTTTATTTTATTGAATTTAACATGCCGCTGAACCCAAAACTGGCCTGACGAGGAGCCTTGCTCGACCTCAAGAGAAATATCTCCAAGAAAGTGGCTAAGTCAGAAGGTAAAAACTTGACCATGGGTTTAGGTTAAATTCGAGGCATCATTGTCACCAATACCATTCTGGTCTCCCATGTGGTCTTATCACAATACCACATGCACTGGCCATTACTCACCTACACCTGCAGATTCTTCTCTAGTGAGGATATCTGCTCTGGATGACATCAATACCATCCAAGAGGTCTTTATAAGAGATGCCAAGAAGTTGTCTTCGTCTGTAATGTTTGAGACATTAAGGGCCATATGTATCATGCAAATTCGCAATCGCAAAGGCCGAAATTCGCAGAATTTCGGCCTTTCCGAATGTGAATTTGCTAAATGGAATGTATGATGCAAAACTGGTGCAAAATAAGGAATTGCAAAATTTGCGATTCCTTATTTTGCAATTGCATTTAAGGAATCGCAAATTTTGCGATTCCTTAAATGCAATGTATGTAGCCAAAAAAATTAGCAAATGCCCTTAAGGAATCACAAATGACCACCAACTTCTAGTTGGTGGTAAGTTGCGAATTCCTTGAAAAATGCACATATTTGCATTTTTCAAAGTGCCATGTGACACACATACATGCCCTTAGGGCATGTATGTGCGCCACATGTGCACCCATGCATATTATAGGGGTGCAACAGGCACCCTTGAAATTATTCTCAATTTGCGATTAGCAAATTGCGAATCGCAAATTGAGAATAACTTCCCATTCATTCCTATGGGCCTCCTGGCCCATTGAAATGAATGGGAAAGTATGCCTTAATTGCGATTCGCAATTTGCTAATCGCAATTAAGGAATTCTAAGGAATCGCAAAAAAATTACAATTTTGTACATACATACCCATTTGCGATTCTCAAATAGCGATTTCCTGAAAATCGCTATTTGAGATTTGCAAATGGGTGTCTTGATACATATGGCCCTAAATTAACATCCTGTCTCAAGGCAATGACTTCCTCTGGTCCCAGGCCTTATTGAATTGGCCATTGATCTTTTCTTGACACTGGCCTCTGTCAAGGTGGTGTCTACAGAAGTAACACAGACCACCTGAGCAGTGTCCTTTGTTGGATCCTTCACCTGACTCTGTGATAGTCTCAGTTGCTCTCAAGAATCACCCCACAGCACCATTCTGACAATGAGAGTAAAAAACTGGTTCAGTAGGAAGGGAAGGAAGTGGTACATCCACCGCTACTATGAAAGCAGTGAGCACTTCTGCACTCCTAAGGAAATGTGATAAGTCACTCTGGACTTACTGTGATTCTTCATAGACCTTCCAAGAGACAGACATGAAAACTTTGAATAGATATCCTCACCGAATCGGTAATACAGAATGTCTTCACATTCATTCCTATGGGCCTCCAAGCCTATAGGAATTATTGGGTAGGTATTGGTTATTACCGAATCTCAATTACCCAGTCGGTAATAACGAATATTAAGAATTCAGTATTTTTTACCGTATTCTTACCTACATCTGAAATACCGATTCCTAAATACTGAATTGGTAAAATTCGGTATTTAGGAATCTGTATTTCCCAGTTACCTACATTCAGCCCTAAATGCTTAGAAAAAAGAGGTATGGAAAACAGTGATGGGTGATGCAGCACTATGTTGTGCTGGGCCACCCAGAGCCGCTGAGCATTGGCCTAAAATCCAGCACTCATTTCAGTGTTTGACAGTCAGAGGTGGGCACCGAGGAGCCTCTGTGCAACTTGTTTCCAGCACTTGACTTACAGCTCTCTCATAAGCTGCAATGGTGGAAAACTGACTCCTTTGCAAATCACCACTGCAAAATGGAAACATCCACAAAATGCCTTGGGCCTTGGGCTTTTTTTTCAAGAAATCGCTGAATTGGGCCAGACTCAAAGACCCTCTTTCTGTATTTTTTGTTGTATGGCTGATAGTTGTTTCACAATTTTGTCTCCCCTTTTGAAGTGAAGAGGCATAGAAAGTGATATGCAAAAGTAGTTTTTTTTCTTTTCTTTTTTTTACAAAAGTAGGGGTCATGCTCTAAACTCTTGGTATCTCAGTGGTAGCAGTGTGAGGAACACCTGCTAGGTGAAATGTATATAACTAACAGTAAACTATTTCGACTGGCCCTCCTTAACACTGCTATGCTGGCCGTGTAGACTAGGCAAATAATTGATATTCTACCCAGTGTGTAATTGGCAGCAGTTCAGGAGACTTCAAGACTGGTGTGATGTAGAAAATTTTGCATCTGTAGTTTAGGATGGCAATGCAGAGTTCTATCAGACTCAGCTTCCTGAGCTGAGCTTCCTGAGCTGACCCTGTTGTAAAATCTCCTGGCACATGCCTCATTGTATTTGCATCCTCTTGCGAGCACTGTAATCGGTGTAATCACCGCTTTTTTCCGGTCCCTCGCCTTCGTTTGTTGGTTGTTGGCGGACATCTTTGGTTGGGGAAGGGGAAGAGGGTGCACGCGCTAGTCCTCTCTCTAGGAGGCGACTAGGGCTTAAAAGCTGACAAAGCAGGCAGATCGTCTTGACCACCAGCGCATTACATACAGCGCTTTCACTCCTTGCTCCATGCTGACTTGTTAGCTGCTCCCTTGAGCTTTTAAAATCACTCGTTTTCGTAATTTTTGTATTTTAAAATAAAATTGTTGACCCTGTTGTAAAATCTCCTGGCACATGCCTCATTGTATTTGCATCCTCTTACGAGCACTGTAATCGGTGTAATCACCGCTTTTTGCCGGTCCCTCGCCTTCGTTTGTTGGTTGTTGGCGGACATCTTTGGTTGGGGAAGGGGAAGAGGGTGCACGCGCTAGTCCTCTCTCTAGGAGGCGACTAGGGCTTAAAAGCTGCCATGCCCACGCGCAGCGGAGACGCGCAGCGGGGATGCCGGAATACCGCCGGAGTTTCGCCAGAGTCAAGCCCGTCTGTGCCCGTCCGGGCCCAGACGGGCTCAGGGCATACCACTCTGCTCATCCCATCTAGACATCTGGCCCCCCCCCTCAGGTATTCACGAGACTCTCTGCTCTCGCTTCGCGCGACTAAACTGCCTAGTTGCCATTACAATTGGGTTGAGGGCACTGCCTTTAAACACTGTATTGGGTGTCCTGTGTCTAATAACTGTGTGGCTTTAAACTCACTCACTATGGCTCTGCTTAATTGCAGATCACTGCCTTGTCACGCGATAGAAATACACTCCCTCCTTCTGGACCACTGTCTGGATGTGTTATTCCTGACGGAAACGTGGTTGACCGCGTGTTCAGGTCCCGATATTGTCAATGCTCTCCCACCGGGCTACCTCATTTTCCATCTTGATAGGCCGGATGGGAGAGGGGGTGGAGTGGCCATCGTGTATAGAGATACTTTCGTGTGCAAAGCTGTGGACTGCGGTATTACCAACACTGAAGGCTGTCATTTCTCCCTTGGCATATCTTCTTCCGTTTCCATCTCCGGCCTCCTTTTGTATCGCCCTCCTGCTGCGCTGGGGAATTTTGTGGACTCTATTATTGAGGCCATTATTCCATTAGCCGCTGCCTCATGCAACTTTGTACTTCTTGGGGATTTTAATCTTCACTTTGATGACCCCAATGACATGGTGGCAAGAGATTTATTGAGCTCATTAGATGCTCTCGATCTTCACCTCGCTCATTTGGGAGCCACTCATAACAGAGGTCATCAGCTTGACGCTGTTTTTGCTAATACTGCAAACCTGCAAGCCCTCCAGATGCTGGCCCTTCCCTGGACGGATCACCATCTTATTCCTTTCAGCTGGTTGTTGAAGAACCGAGGAGATCCCGTGCCTAGACAATACACTGTGGAACGACTCTGGTCGAAGCTGCCGGTTGACAGTTGGGTTAAAGAGCTAGCAATAACTCGTCCTGACCCTGTAGATGACCCCAATATTGCTGATCAACACCTGGCTAATTGGCTTACTAACTCCCTTGACCTACTGATTCCTAAAAAAAGGAGACTTATCAGGGAGAGAAGAACTGCTTCTGCCCCCTGGTATACTCCGGACCTTAGGAGTTGCAGAACTTCTTGCAAAAGGCTTGAACGTGCCTGGAGGAGAGAGCAGACGGAAGAAAGCCGGGCTAATTATAAAAGAGAGATGAGAAAATACAAAAGTGCATTGAAGGATGTCAAAAAGATTTTCTTTAGTGATAAGATTGAGAGGGCAAGTAACTCTCCAAGAGAATCGTTTAAAATTTTTAAAGAACTCTTGAAAGCCCCGGTCCCCCCAGTCGTACACGTTAATCCTAAAGACAAATGTGAAGAACTGGCTAGTTTCTTCCATTCTAAAATAGATACAATCCTATCCTCTCTGCCCGCTATGCCTCACATCTCTGAGCCGGCTACTGGTCCAATAAGCTGCCCGACCAAACTTGTCTCTTTTGGCCCCTTCTCGGAGGAGGAGGTTACAAAGGTCTTGGTGGAGATGAAGAGTGGATCTCCGAGTGATCCAGTGCCTATGAAACATCTTAAACTTGTGGCTAATACTCTGTCAGCTCCGCTCACTGACCTTATCAACCTCTCTCTCTCTCGTGGCATAGTCCCTCAGAGATGGAAAAGGGCTGTAGTAAAAGCCTTACTGAAAAAACCAGGCTTGGATCCCGCCAATCTGACCAACTTCAGGCCTATCTCGCTTCTGCCGGGGTTCTCTAAAATCGCCGAGAAGCTGGTTAACCGTCAGCTCTCTTACTATCTTGAGTCCAACCACCTGTTGGGAGACTCCCAGACTGGTTTCCGTCCCGGCCAAGGAACGGACACGGCCCTGCTGGCGGTAGTGGAGGAAGCAAGGAGCACTCTTGACACCGGAGGATCAGTGGCAGTGATCCTCCTGGACTTGAGTGCTGCCTTTGACACCGTGAGTCATCAGGTGCTCCTCCAACGCCTGTCAGAGGTAGGTGTCTCAGGGACGGCTTTGAAATGGTTGGGATCCTTTCTCTCCAACCGTTTCTACCAAGTCTGGGAAGGGGCAGAGCAGTCTTCCCTATTCCCTCTTCAATGTGGAGTCCCTCAGGGCTCATCGTTGAGCCCTACTTTGTTCAATGCATATATGACTCCACTTGAAAGAGTGGTAGCCCCTTCGGGGTTGAAGATCATCAGCTATGCTGATGATACTCAGCTGGTGGTGGGCCTCACTCAGCTGGCGGAACAACCCAACTTGTTGCATGACTGCCTGGCTAATGTCTACCAATGGATGTCCAACTCGGCTCTTAAGCTCAATGGAAGTAAAACTGAGTTGATGTTTTTGGGCAACTCCAGTCCCTCCATCATTGCCAGCTGCTGGCCCCGGTCTCTTGGCGACCCTCCATCTCCCAAGAAGGAGATCAAGTCCTTGGGAGTATGGTTGGAGGAAGATCTGTCCTCCAGGACTCACGCCAGAAAGACCGCGGGGGTTTGCTTCGGTTTACTGAAGTCAGCCCGAAAGGTACTCCCACTGCTTCCGGATCCAGCTAAGAAGCTTTTGATGCGGGGTTTAATCCTTTCTAGGCTTGACTTTGGTAATGCCCTGTTTCTTGGTGCCCCTGAAGCTACCTTTAAAACCCTCCAACAGGTGCAAAATGCAGCTGCCAGAGTCTTGATGGAGATCCCTAGAAGGCAGTCCGCTGCCCCGGCCCTAAAAGCACTTCACTGGCTCCCCGTTAAGGAGCGGGTGAAATTTAAGGCGTTGTGTACGGCCCATAAAATTTTACATGGCAAAGGCCCCCCCATCCTTGTTAATATGGCCCGTCCCTATAAACCTCCACGCCTTTTGCGCTCAGACCAGCAACATCTCTTGCAATCTGCGAGAGTCAGAAGAGCTCGGACGGGGGGCAGGCGTTTCTCGGTTCAGGTGGCATCTCTGTGGAACTCTCTGCCCCTTAAGATTCGCTCAGAGCACAAGATCCTAATATTTAGGAAACTTCTTAAAACCTACCTGTTTCCACAGTAGTGAGTTTTCGAGTTCCTCCTTCTTTGGTCTGTTGCGCCGGGATGCCCCCGGGTAAGCTGAGCGCATTACAAATTTCATATAATAATAATAATAATAACTTGTGGGAGTGAAGGGTACACCCATGGCTTGATGCCTCCCCAGTGGAAGCACCCTGGACATCTGAGTCCGAGATGCAAGATTTATTTTTTATGTCCATTAGTGCAGAGGTCATTTTGGACCATACACTGATGTACTTGGGCAAGTCAGTCACTGATCCAGCAGTGTCAGTTTGTTGGATGAGAAACTGAACTTAGGGGCTGATTACGATGGAGGATTTTCCGCATCCTCCGGGCCGGCGGAAGCCACCGCCGGCCCGGAGGATGCGGAAAATCCTCTGCGGACCCACCAAAGACCCACCGCCACATTAGGATGGCTGGTGGGTCCTGGTTTCAGTCCGCCGCTTTTCCGCCGCGGTTGGCTTACAACCGCGGCGGAAAAGGCCTAATATGGTGGCGGTGTCTCTCAGACACCGCCAGACATATTAGGATGGCTGAGAAAACATGCTTTTCCGCAGCGGCTTCTCCGCCGAGGAAAAGCATGCGGATCTTCACCTCGGGGGCCCGTAGCGGGCCCCCTGAGTTAAGTGGGGGTGGGGGGTGCACATGGGGGGTACCTATGGTACCCCCCTGCATTTGTATGCAGAAATCGGCAGGCACCGCGCGGTGCCTGCCGCTTTCTGCATACAAATGCAATATATGCATTTGTAACATTGCGGCGGGTGCAGCTTGAAGCCGCACCCGCCGCAATGTTACAAATAGAGGATGTGACCGCCAGGGTGGCGGTCACATTCTAATTGGACAAGAGGGAACTCCGCATGCCCATGCGGAGGTTCCCTCCTCCTCGGTGATCGCGGACGGACTCAAGTCCGTCCGCGATCATAATGGGCCCCTTAGCTCGACAAAAGTGAGAGCTGAACAGCTGGAAGACAAAATGTAATCACCTAAAGCATTTTTGGCCAAGATGTCAAAATATTGTATCCTGTATTTGAGTTCTTGCCCTTAAACCTACATGTTGACAAATATATAGAACCATGACCCTGACCGCGTCTTATGAGGGCCTCTACTTATCCAGTTCTGGTATTCTGCTCAAAAAGAAAATTATACCCTACAACTTGTGGGTCTCTGTTTACAAAGGGGAACTCAACACCACTATTCTGAGACCTGAAGTGGCAGGAGACAACCAAAGAAGTAGACACTGAATTTAGGGTTAGTATAATTAAAAGAGATGCTGCCTACAGTTCACATCCAAGACTACAAAATCATGTCATTAAAGTAGCACCTGGATGAGTAGTCTGTGTGTGCTTGACCAGATTAAAATAGAAAATGTAGGCCATTTAAATAAAGTAGCTTTAAGCAGTGAACCATTTCAGAGTTGACACCTCAGCATCAACAGTCATGGATTAGGAGTATTGCTTTTATCAATTCTCTGTGCCTTTGCCCGCTAGTTGTTGCTGAAGTCTCAGGGTGGCTTTTGATTGCTTGGCGGCTCTTCAAGAGGCTTTGTGTTTGTCCTCTTAAAAAAGGCTGTCAGTGAAGTGTGGCTTTTCCAGTGTAATGTGAAACAAAGCTAAGATGAACATCTGAGGAGATGAGGCTAAGGGCCACCAGTAGTTGGAACTGGCATCTGAGGTGTGACGACTCTCTACAGCATCACCACCTACATTGATTTGTGTAACTGTCAGAAGGACAAAGAGAAGGCTGGAGGTTCCACTGCATCTGTCCCACTGACGCTGCTGAAAAGAGGCACCAACTGTGTCCTTCCTGGACTCTCTTGGTGACTTCCCATGCTGAGTCATGTCTGCCTTGACCCCTGTGTATATGGAGCCTTTGGATTGCCCAAAGTGTAGGAAAATCCAGGGTGCAGTGTGTTGGTCTCTCTGAAGTCTACAAGTATATTTGTAAGAGGAACTGGTCCTATTGGCTCTCACATGGAGATCCCAGAGAATAGGTATGCGTAGCAGGTTCATAAGAGCAGAGTCACCGATTTGTACCCCTTTCAATCTGAAGTAAGAGTCACTTCGCTATCATTGCACCCCCTCTTAAAAGTGAAAGACAAAAGATTTTGATTAATAACTTTTTGATGTTGTTGATGAACCAATGACAGGTCTTTTGGGTGATGCCACCTGACTCAGGATTTTTTTTCTCTAAAGGTGATATCATGGGGTCGACGTTGCAGAACCTTGGCAATCTGATTCAGATGCCGTACGGCTGCGGGGAGCAGAACATGCTGACGTTTGCCCCCATTATCTACGTCTTGCAGTATCTGGAGAAAACGGGACAGCTGACAGCAGAGATCAAGACAAAGGCTGTGGGATACATGACCAGCGGTAGGTGGATCACATGGAGCAAGGTGCTTCAGAAGAAGGTTGGATCCAGGGAATGTTTAAGCAGTGACCATGAGGGATAGATAGATCTACTGTGGGAAAGAGGTCACCAAGATCCAATGACATTCCAAGGAAATCAGGTGAATGTTTTGTAAGTTGAAGGGCTCACCAGACCTACAGCCAGATTCATGAAGGAAAAATCGGCTCGCAAAGGGCCAGATTCTGCGAATCTGGCCCTTTGCGAGCGCTTTTTTTGCATTTGGGATTCATCATCCCAAATGCAAAATTCGCAGATTCTGAAATCGCTAAATTGCGAGGAATTGCATGTAAGGAATCTCTATTTGAGATTCCTTAAATGCAATTCATGAACCATTTTAGAATTGCGAATTCGCAATTTTTGGTCGCTATTTACCGCGAAGTCTGACTTCGTGGTAAATAGCGAAAACTTAGAAAAATGCACTTTAGTGCATTTTTCTAAGTTGGATGTTACACACACACATGTCCATTGGACATGTGTGTGCGCAACACCAGTGTAAATCACCATTTCAGGGGTGCCAAGGACACCCTGGCACCCTTGAAATCGCTTCCTTATTTGCGATTCGCTAATTGCTAATCGCAAATAAGGATTGACTCCCCATTCATTCCTATGGGCCAAAGGCCCATAGGAATGAATGGGGAGTCATTCCTTATTTGCGATTAGCAATTAGCGAATCGCAAATAAGGAAGATGTAGAAATCACTATAAATTATGCGATTTCTACATGCATCCCGTTTTGCGAAAAGCCGCGGTTCATGACGAGCTCAGCTCGTCATGAGCGTACGACAGGCGTAACTCATGACGAGCTGAGCTCGTCATGAGCGTGGAAGGGGTTAAGAGCGATTCCTTAATATTCGCTATTAAGGACTCGCAAAAGAGGAGCATGATGAATCTGGGGGCTATGATACAGCCATGAAACCTGCTCAGGGTGAGCTGTGGGTGCTGCTTGGAAGACTTTAACTATGGCCAAACTGTTCATTTGTGGCTGATTTACTGGGTCTGTTGGTGGCAGATCATCCATAATGAGTGAAATTTGAAGACAGAGTTCTGGGGAATGTTAACATCATTGACTATAAAAGGTTGTCAGCATAGATTCAAATATACTTGAGGAATATGGTATTTTCTGTCCGAAGAGTACCTTAGGATTATAAGCCAATGTACATGTTGGCTATTGTCAATGTATATTTTTTATAGCAACATAGATCTATTGGCTACCTATTCCCCCTGTTAGGATAGGGATATTTGCTATGAAGAGATTGAGGTGCTCGGTCAGCTCTGGGGGTGAACAGCCAATATCTTTTTTTTGCAGGTGGTAACCAAGTATGTTTCGAAGCAGTGTAGGAAATGAGCTGCACACCTGGTTTGAGTTGAAGAGCTGACCTCTCTGCAGTTAGTTAGAAACTAGCTTCTGACAAAATGATGGCCTTCTCTTCTGGCGGAGAAGCGCCTTGATGTGATAGTTCACAGCACTGATCTTGCATCCATCAACTACATTTCGGTGTTGTTGTTTTATTTCTTCAGGGTATCAAAGAGAACTCAACTACAAACACAACGATGGTTCCTACAGTGCCTTTGGGGAGAGTGACGGAGATGGGAACACATGGTGAGTCTCAAGCAATAACAAACCCTGTGGAGTCACTGGCTACCTACACTGGCAACCTACACGGTTTTTAAAATCAGTGAACCCCAAATTTATTGACAATGTCTGATCAAAGAGGTAGGATTCAAGATGAAGACATAAGTAAAAATGACATCTAATGACCCTGGGCCCGATTCACAGAACTAACTTAAGACAAAATCCTAAATTTACTACTTTTGGTATTCACAGAAGTTAGGATTTTGTCTTAAGACAGACTTAAGACAGACTTAAGTTAGGATTCTGTCTTAAGTCTGTCTTAAGACAAAATCCTAACTTCTGTGAATACCAAAAGTAGTAAGTTTAGGATTTTGTCTTAAGTTAGTTCTGTGAATCAGCCCCCCTGGTCCCAATGATGGAATCACAAGTAATCAAGGTACAAGACATTGGATGCTGCTCATGTGAATATCATAGATAGGCTTAAAACACAAGTGACATCATGAGAAATACATTATATGGCATGAATGAATAACTTTGGAGCACTATAACTAGGGGAGTAACTTGGCCATTAAGATTGGGAAAGGTGAACATCAGATTTTCTGACAATCATGCTGGCAAATAATGTTAAAATACATACTTGTCATATGTAGGGTGCATGAGAGGGACTTAAGGGGCAGTGGAAAGGAAAAGGAATGCAGCTTGGTAGATGTACTAAGTAAAAAAAATGCAATATTTTGTAAAATATCCAACATTTTGAGGACTTTCAAAACAGAGATGAGAGAGAATGTTTGGTTGATTTCGTTAGTGTGCGCATGCAAAAATCCCAGCTGAAATCTGACAGACACCTCACCAAACCAGACTGAAAGCAACTGTACCCAACTATTCATGAGAAAATACAATTATTAGGGGGGCGTAACACCCCAAACACGCCCCTGAAGCTACGCCCCTGACTATTTCCAACCTTAAATTCACCACTTCATATTTGGGCAGCACACGTCAGTTCATTGCAGAGTTATCAGTCAGTTAATCTAACAGGTGATGCAGGCATGTATTTTCAAGGTGCTGTCAGGGCTGGACAGGCCTTTTATTCCACCGGGCATTTCCCCTGTGGGCTGGGGTCCTTGGAAGCTGGCTTTGAAAGTCCATGTCGGCTACAGGAGCCTCTCACACTTTACCTAGGACCCCCGAGGATAACTGCAGCAGGCCCGGGGCTTCAGCAGAGAGATAGAAAGAGATGGAGGGAAGAGGAAGTGAGAGACAGGAATCATCCAGAGAGGTAGAAGAAAGAGAGTAGAGTGAGATACTGGATAGATGGACAGAAAGAGGTTGACTTAAAAGGCTCAATACAGAGTTTCCGTTAACACACTAGGATGACTTAGATACAGCTACAGGCTTCAATTTTACATGGAAACCACTAGGCTTCCACCTAAGCCAGTAGGGTTGGCTAATTTGAGCAACCTACCCACCTCAAAGGAAACTGTCACTGTGTTTCAATAAATACCTGCAACAAAGCACCCGAGAGGGATTGGTAAACATTAAAGTAGAGAGCAAAAGATTTAACTCATGGGCTGTCACAAACAATCGTACGATTACAATACATGTTAGTTCACAATTGAGCACAGGTATATCTGCGGTGCACTTCTACAGCAATATTAATTATAATATATCCTGTGAGTGTACTCCCCTATAGGTATATCCAGGGAAACTATTTCTGAAAGGAATGCAACTATTTAACAAGTGAAAGAAAATTGCTAAGACATACTAAGCAACTACAGGCAAATGAAATAGGGCTAGTTTTAATGTGTTAAATCAGGAACACATGCCTGTGGTTATATATATTAGCATGTTAAATCGAGTTGTTTTGCCAATACTTGTTGAATATGTAAAGAATAAGTATGTCACCACAATGATTTTAAATGCAACAGCCATCTTTGAATTGGAAAACAGTACAATACTGTTCCAAGATGGCCATCAAGTTTATTCTAAACATTGTTTCTTGACGAAGGGGGCTACATAACTACCACATTGAATTGGTTCCTGGATAGTAGGTGTGGAATATAAAACATGTATGAGATAGAGATACTTCAAGTCAAGAATCCAGAAGTTCTCACTCACCAGTCTAAGTGACACCCCACATGCTGCCGGGAAAATATTCTGAGATGCAGAGCTTGTGGCCTTGACAGCCAACTTCCCAGAAGGGTAGGGACATTACCTGAAGTATTCTGCAACAATCTGCTAAAGGAGCTGTAGATCTTCTTGAAGAAATGTCTTGCCTGGCCTGCTGAGAGAAGGGTGCTGGAGGTTTACCTGCATGGAGAGTCTGCCTTAAAGAGATGGCTGGCCATAACTGCCCAGAGTGGCGCAGCCCAAAGGAGCTTGACTGGGTGAATCAGCTTGGTGACATCACATTATTATCACAGTATTGCTGCCTGGAGTTTGTGGGGGCTCAACTGATTGGCAATGGTTCAGTGACACAATAGCAAAAATGAAAATCCAAAAAGGATCCCACTGGCCTCAGTACTCAGACTCACACAGAATCCTACTACCATACATTTGCTACGCACACTCAAAATACACACGTAATATTTTGGGTTTCACATAACAGCTTAACTTTACGCAAGTGAGTCCAGTAGACCATGGTCCTCCTGACACAGAGAAAATGGGAAGGTCACACTATGGAGCCACAAAGCAAAGTATGTTGCCACCATTGCTTTACATTATGTAGCCAGGGCCTGGGCAGTAATTCTCTGCCTAAAAAAAGGGGCATGCTTGGTGTACCACTCCAGTCACAGTACAAGTCCGGGACCTCACTTTAAAAGAGACAGACCTAGACCACTGTACTAATGCTAGGTTACCATGATGTGGTGGACAACGTAAAAGTCAGTATACCAGTTTCACATACAGTCGGGCATTCAGGGCGGAGGAGCACAACGGTTTAGCAAGCAGGGACATTCATCCACAGTATAGATCTCTTAACTGTGATCTCACCTTTTATCACACTCGATAACTATTTCTCTTTATCTCTTTCAACTATTTGTATCCCCTGATAGGTGTTTTGTTCTCCAGCCTATTCTTAGTGACCTTATAATTCTTAATCCTCTCTCTGCATTCTAGGCTAACATCTTTTGTGGCTAAGTGCTTCAGCCAGGTCAAGGCGTACATCTTTGTCGATGACACAGTGATTGACGCTGCTGTGAACTGGCTGCGCCTCCACCAGAACATGACAACAGGCTGCTTCCAGAGTGTGGGGAAGCTCTTCCATTCATCTATGAAGGTATGGCCCCATTACATTCAACCCAATCATAGCAGGAGCGGCTCTTCTGTTATGGCGGAGGAGAGATGCCCCACTGAAATATAAAACTAGTTTTTATCATTTTATTTTTCTTACTGAACCAATTGCCAGTCTTACAGTGGGGGCAAGATCATCCAGACTGAGTGTTACTCAGCTGCAGTGAGGAGGAGTGTTGGGGGCACTGTAAGTGCCCATGTTGGTTTGGCCGGCCATCTTAGGACGGCCAAACTGACATGCGCACTAACGTTTCTCCAACCCAGCTGTAGTGTACAGCAGGGTGGAGAAATGGCACAGGCTTCCTGTGCCTGAGCGAGTGTCAAGTCAGCCCGCTCAGGCCAATCATGGCGCTGCTCTCCTGCTGGAATTTCCAGCAGGAGAGCAGCGCCATGATTTGCCCCTGGAAGACTGTGCATTGTGCCCAGCAACACTGAGAGGAGCAAGACTGAGTGTGCCCAGCGTCACTGAGAGGAGCACTGAGGCGACGGCCGGAGCGGTATGTAAGTTCTTTAATTTATTATTTCCCCCTTACACCCGCCCCCGGCATTCATGTTGCCTCACCACGTTAACATTAAAACAGCCGCCACGAATTCGTAGTCCAATATCTCTTTATGATGAAGAATGATTTGGGTAGGCTTCTCTAATGTCAGATTTTGGGAGTATTTTGCATTTTCAACCTTGATGTCGAATGGCCTTGCAAGCTGAAGTGGAGAAAAGGGCCTAGGTGCTCCATTAGAGTGGTGCGGTAACAGAAAAATTGGAGGATTTCCTGGTTGGCTCATGCTCATTTACCCTTCCTCATTAAGAGTTTGGGAACTCTGGGGCATATTATCAAGGGATTTATCTCTGCTTTTTTGGCTTTAAAAGCCAAGCAAGCAGAGATAAAATGATCTCCCTATCAGCAACAGGGTGCTAACACGCAAATTCGCATGTTAGCACCCTTTTTCTCTACGCTTCCCCTTGCATCTCTAATGAGATGCAAAGGGGGCGTTCCAGAGAAAAATAATAGGAGAAATATTGTTAAGCGACATTTCCCCTATTATCAAGGATTTCGCTAACCCTGTTAGTGATAAAAAAAAAGCAGCACTAACCGCGGTTAGCACTGCTTTGTTTACACCTGGTATTTTCCTGATTTAGCCATGATATCCTATGGAAGGTGGATATCATGACTACATTTGTGAGCCCCTATCATCAAGCTAACCCCAAAGTTCGAGAGATTATCGTTGGTTTTCCAGCGATAATCTCTCATTTGGCAGTTAGCGCAAGGATTTTTATCACTTCTGAGATAAACCTTCCTAATAGCAAGTTATCTCTGCAATAATTGCCGGCGATGCTTAGCGTTAAAAAATTTGTTGCTAAGCCTCGTTAGCGAAAAATATCGGTAATCGTTGGTGATATGCCCCTCTGTTTCCAGCGTTGAAATCTCAGCTAGATACCCAAGCAAGCTCAGCAGTAGCAATACGATACCCCCATTTGAATGCCTGTTTAGGTTGAGTCTTCGAGACAGCATGCGCTCTTGCAGTAAATTAAGTAACCCAACCCCTCACCTCACTCTAAAGAAGCATATCGGCAGGGCGCGTCGGTGGCATTGTGGAACACATGGTATTTCCCTTGGGATGACAAATCCATTTTTTTCTCATCTTTACTCATCACAGTGAGCCATATTTGAGTTTGTGCTCCCTGGACAGGGTGTGCCAAGAACTCAAAACCTGTTTGCTTTTCATTGAGTTTATTATAGTTTCAAAGCTTGCCATGTACCTAGTGACAGTCCAACAAGTGGTATTTTTGTGTGCTTGGGCAGTAGTCATCTTCGATAACTACTCCTAATGTAACCTGTATTTACGTCAAACATGCATGTTTGGCATTAACAAAATTATCTTTGGGGATGTTCTTTCTTATACGCGGTGTTTCAAAGGAGATTTGTGTCAGGATGGCTACAAAGATGTCTTTTAAGTGCTTTCTGCATAGGTATGCGTGAGGAAGGGAAAAGCGTTATATTGTTATATTTGTAGCTTGCATTGTACAACTCCACGCTTCATGGTGGTAGGTTTCTGTTGGGAGAAATGTGATGGCACATTGTTTGGCTAATTTGTTTCTTGTGGGGGAAGAGAGAGACACACTACCAGCAGGAGGGAGGGGTGCCAGAAGGGGGCTGAACATTTTATAGCTGTCTTGTGAAAGGAGTACCATAGCTGTAAAGATTGCTATCGCTCTCCTGAACAGCATATGGTTCTTGTTTGGGAACATTCAGTGAATTTGAGCAGTAGAAACAAGCATTTGCAATGCATTAGGTCTCACATTTGTGAAACTTGGAGTCATTGGTGGTGTAAAATACAAAGTCTTTTATCCATGTATTTTGGAGCGGATGTATGTTGTGGTTTGGATTGGAATGGTTAGTTGTGTAATTGTGTGTGGTGTGGATTTGTGTAGTGGAATTATGTGGCATGGTGTGCAGTGGAATTATGTGGATGGTAATTATGGGGTATTAACTGTACTGAAATTATGTGGAGTGGGACTGTGTGTTATGGAGTGTAATTATGTGGCATGATATTTTGTGTTGTGGAGTGGTATGTAGTAGAGTTTATGTGTTGTGCTGTTGAATTTTCTGGCATGATGAAATCTGTGGTGTGCATTGGATATATGTGGTGTCTTGTGTAATTGTGGTGATGAATTGAATTGTGTGGTTTGCTATCAAATTATGTGGTGTGGAATGTAAATGTGTAGGTTGAATTGTGTGGTATGTAAGTGCCTGCACGCGGACAAAATATGAACAAAAATGCACACCTCTGCCAGGACACCTTGTACGATGTGGGAATGCAATAACAGAGTTAGCGACATCGGACAAAAGCAATAGAGCACCAAACAGAGGAGGATGCCAACAGGCCAAAGCAACTGATCACCTATCTGTCAATGCAGGTGACAGCGGTGGCCTTAGGCATGTGCAAGCTGTGCATCTGCACAGGGCCGCCAAACCCCAGGGGCCGCCACACCAATATATATCCTTAATATAATAATCCTCTGAGGATCGATACATATTTGCGTGGCAACCCCTGGGAGGGATTTGGCCGCCTCTGGCTCAGTTCCACTTCCAAACACCCTGACTCCCACGCTCTGCCCCACCCGGACCCCCTCTTACGGAGCCCTCTACCTACGCACCCTGCCCAGGGCTGCCATGAGCCTAGAGCCGCCCCTGCAGGTGAACACCAAATGGAGATTAGGAGAAAGAGGACCCAGGATGGGCATGAATAGTATGATGTTTGCCAAATGTTCAAATGTCCCACAAATTGCGGAAGCCTAGCTGATGCAGATAGAAGTGGATGTGTTTTTGTTTTGTGTGAAGGAGGCAGCAGACTGCACATGTGGTTAATAGGGGGAAGGTGGGATGGCATGAGGCCAGTGTGGTGAGTAAACGGGAGCCAAATAAGGCTGTGAAAGCTGCCACCACTGTGCTCAAGGAACCGAGAGAGCACAGCACAGCCAGCACTAAATTCGGAGTGCTCAAGAACTGAGGGTCCGGAGTGAGGGATGGATACAACTATGTATATCAAAACAATAAGCATGGAATGGGGGATGAGCCACGAAGGGCAAAGTGAAGTATAGAGAGGAGTGAGTAGTAGAAAGAAGGTAAGAGAAAAGTGTGGATTTGAAATGCAGAGGGATTGTGTGTGAAAGAATTTGGAAAGGTGTAATAGAGGGAATGCGTGAGGAATAGAGGAAGGAGTAAGAAAGGATATAAGAGGGAGGTGTTGGGGTTGAAGGAAGAGATGAGGAGAGAATTGGAGTGGGAGTAATGGATAGAGGGAAGCAGTACGAACTGAAGGAAGGGTATAAGAGACGGAGGGAAGGAGTGAAATATGAAGGAGACAAATGATGGATAGGAGGATGGTGCAAGAGAGGGAGACTAGGGTTGTGATGGAGGAAGGGAGGAAGAGATAGAGGAAACAAAATGAGGAATAAGACAAAGGAAAAGAGAAGTGAGGGCTAGCAGGAAGGAGTAAGCACAGTTGGGAATGTTGAATGTGGAAAGGGGGGTGAGGGAAGGAGTAAGAGTTGCCTCTCGGGTCCTACCTGCGCTGAAGCCCATGGTGAGGCACTCAGGCTTAAGGAGCGGTGTCGTCAGTGCCAGATGGGGTCGGGCTGGGGTGGGGTCCTGTGAGGCTGGTGCAGGGGGTTTCAGGCTGCTGCAGGGTGTAGAGCCAGTTCCATCCGAGGCAGTCCTGCTGCGAGGTTCTCCTGACGGGACACCGAAGTTCATCTCCGTTCCCAGTGTTAGAAATGGGGATCTCTGGCTTGCTAAGGCATGCGCCAAAGCCAGGCAGAGACCACAAATCTAGTCAGGGAAAGGGAGTTACACGCCAAAGATAACCCCGGCTCACCCCCTTGGTAGCTTGGCACGAGCAGTCAGGCTTATCCCGGTGGCGATGTGTAAAGCATTTGCGCAACACACACAGTGACACCATACTAGGCACACCACAAAAGGAACTCCACACAAGGGTATATATAAAAATAGCCTTTGTATTATCATAAAACACATTAGATGGTAATAATCACACAATATACACGGTGCCCACTGGCACGGGCAATATTTACAGGGGATTATTTACACACGACAGGGCTGCCTGGGCCACTGTCAGAATTAGCACTTGGTTAAGAATAATAAAAAACAGAATATATCACACTCTCAGAACACACCCCGTAATCACTGGCAGACTCAATACTCAGCGCCAACCTGTAACATAGATCATAACAGGCACAGTATAAAATAAGGCAAGAACTCTATAAAAACCAACCTCATAAGTTAAAGTCTGGTAGACCATCATCCTCTAAACATAACTCACATTAGGAAAGAAACTTAATAACATAACCTGAGATAGGGAATAAATCACACCTAGACCACAGTAGAGAATCGCAATAAAACCTAAGACCGTAGGTAAAACCTAACAAGGATTAAAAGCACATCTATAAGCATAAATCAAGGTGCATGAATCACACTACATACATTACATTTCCCAGCACCTACAAACATTACCATAGGGCCTTGCGCCATATAAACCCAACAGTCCCCTGGGCCACCTGGCCATCTCTAAAGGGGCTCAAATGCCCTCTGTCCAAAGTCAGGGAGTGCTGCCAATGCAGCGACAGTCAAGGGGGGCGCACTTGGCACAAACCTAAATGTGGCTGCTGCCCACTACTTGCTGGGCAGCTGGGAGTCTGAAATTAAAGGCCTAAACGTTGCAGCTGGCACTAAGTGCTGCGCAGCTGTACATGCTGAGATGGGGCAAAGGAGTGCGTCTCACTCCTGGATTCGCAAGAACATTTCCCCTAAAAATGAAATACCTAAATGGGGCAGCTGCCCGCTACTTGCTGGGCAGCTGTGGAAGTTAGAAAATGCGGCATGGGCTCTCAGTAGCCCGTTTAAAGCAATTGCGTCAAATGTTGGAGCCCTCTGGCTCTAAAAATGAACATGTCTCATGGGGGCAAGCTGGCCCCTTAAATAATCGGACCAACATCAAGAAAACAGGACTTGCCCCAGAGCGTGGAGCGCCCTATGGGGCGTGCTGGCACTGTAAATAAATATGTACCCGGGGGAGCCGTCACAGGCCCTAAATGAAGTAAGTCCCAAGGGTGGAGCCACTCGGGACTCTTGAAATCCTCATACCCCTGGTGGAGCCACTCGGGCTCTTGGAACAAAGCTGCCCCCTTTTGGGGCCCACTACGGGACGGGCCGCTTGGGGCCCAGCCGAACGCGGGGCCTCCATCCGGCACCAGGACACATGCTTGGAGCCCCCCCCAGCCCGTCCACACTCACCGGGCCGTTCTCCTCAGGCAGGGGCTCCTCCGGGCGGTGGCAGGCGGGGCTCTCTTCACAAACACGCGAGTCCCGCTTCCCACTGGCAGCCTTCCGGGGTCTCTTCTCCTTCAAGCTGCACTTGCTGGCGCCCGCGGGGCTCTCCCTCAGCCATGGGAGCCCCGCACAGGCAGGCGCCAGCTTTCTCCCCCGAGGCGGCTTCCTCTTGGTGGGCGGGCCTCCCAGGCACCCTTCTCTTCCAGCTTCCGGCCGCCGGCCCTGCCCACAACCAGGCGGGCCACAGTTCGCGGCGGCAGGGATCTGATCGATGAGGGGTGGGCTCCCTCTAAATTAAGAATAGAAATGCGGGGTTGGCAACCGCCATTAGAAAATAATCAAGGCCATAATGCAGGGTGGCACCTGTAGGTAAATATGACAATAAGCAGGGTGGACACCCGCGAGGCAGGTAAGATTGGAGGAATCCTTATGTCGGGGTTCCCTCGAGGATGATCGCAGCCCAGCGCTGCGAGGAAAAAATAGCTGGGCATTGTTCAGAAATAGCGCTCCCAGGCGCTAGATGTAACCAGAGGACCCGGGATAAAGAGAAAAGCACTCCCAGGCGCAGGAGGGCTGCATAAAGTCTTTCCAAGGTCCTTGGAATGGCAAGTAAGGCAAAGGGGGTCCCAGAAAAAGAAGTCCTTCCCCTGAGCCTCAGCAGCAGCACGCCCCTGGTAGATTCAAGCCCACAAACAAGATCATTTTACATGGGGTCACAGCCCCTTTTTATACACAAATTTCCTTTGTCTCCAAATGTGAAGTCAAGGGGAGAACCAGATGCAACTGGTTCTGGAGTACTTTGTTTTGCTCAGCTCCCCTCTCTATTCACAAGACAGACCAGGGACATCAGACACACCACAGGGGGTGGAGCCAGCATTGTAGAGGGAAGGCCCAGCCCTATTCAGGTCTCAGGTGCACTCCTCCCTGCCATCAACATGTAGATCTCCTCATTCACCACCGGGCAGACCCATCCTGACTCCTGGAGCTAGGCACACCAGCCAGCGCCAGCCAATCACAAGCCAGACAGTCAATTCACATTCACTGCACAGACATGCAAACTTCTAAAAGTGGCACTTCTCCACTAGACACAATAAATCTGCGCACATCATCGCGCAGCATTTAATCTCACGAGTTCGCACATACCAAACTCGCCCCTGCACTCCCCACACATCAGGAACTACCATGGACACACATATCCCTCATGCATTCCTATGGAAGGGCAGGTCAATCTCACCACATGCACTTAGAGAGCGCACGCACTTTACACTGGGCCACAGTGTTAAAGTGCGCAGAGGCCTAAAATCACTACCACCATGCCAGAGGCTAAAGGTAAACAGTCTAGGGGTGAACCTGACAAAAAGGCCCAAGTCCAACACCCAGCCTGTCTAAATGTTTATTTATTTTGGGGTTGGGGCGGGGATCTGTACTGTAAATAGTCTGCGGCCCCTGTGCTCTAAGAGTGACTAACCACAAATGCCGAGGAGTGCCATCCCTCCGGAGGACAAGCTGTTGAGGAGAGCTGGGAGGCTGAACTTTCGGATCACTCCTTAAACTTCACAAAGCGCTGAGCTCACACGTCCCAGGCACAGGGGCGGCTTGCACACAAGCAGTGTAGGTCTTAACTTGGCTTTTCCGTTCCCTTGCAGCCAAAAACAACAGTAGACAGAGGCGGGAAAGGGGCGGCCATTTCATAATGCTCACCTTAATAATACTACAAGTGCGAGAGTTTCAAATGTTTCTACAAGTCACGTCCCGGCCTCTGGTTGCAAGACAGCGCATTCCACAGCTCTGTTGTTCCACCGCCGAGCAGCGCTGTGGAACCTGCAGGTGGAGCAACAGCCGCCAAGAAGACCTTTGTTTTTATTGCGGCGATCGGAAATGTCACAGCTGGCGGGAGGCTGCGTTTGCCTGGACCCTTGTACCGCCATTGTGTTAAAAAAATACCCATGAAAAGAATGGCATGGGGCAGCATTCCGTAAATATTAAAACATTATTATTCTTGCCCAGGCGTGCATGCGCGATGCCTACATAAAACAAGTAGTCCCTCAATTAAACGATAACAGCCAGCAGCCGAACTACATTATAGTTGGTCGGTGCTGCTTCCTGCAAAATGGAAGCAAAACGGAAATGAGGTATCGGACCACCAGCCAATCAATGAGCGAGATAAAAACAGCAATGCAACATTTAACCAATGGCAAGTGACAAAACAAAGAGAAACACAATTGGTGGAGTTTCACCAGTAATACAGATTAGTTGATGTCTTGTAGAGGTAGCGCATGCGCTCCCTACGCGAGACCTAAAAATGAAAACATAATGCATGTTTATTGTATAGAGTAAGAGTATCTGATTGTATTTTAAAACCTAATTTCGCAGTGCATTTGTGCATATTGAATATGTAAGTAGGGAAGGGGATGTCAAGGCACTCTGGTTTCTACCTCTACTGTATACACCAAGCAAGAATGGCATGGAGACGTACATCATGAGTGCTACTTGAACAAGCAAAGGAATGGGAGGCCCGGCAGGGGGAGTCAGTAGTAACACAACTGTGGCATTAAGAGGAGGTGGGAGGAAGAATGCTATATTTAAATATAAGCAGCTAGGGCGCTGAAGCTGAACACAGACAAACAGTACCAGAGCAAGAAACCAAGAAAGAAAGAGTCCCCCAGAGAACAGATAAAGAACCATAGCGGAATGAAACTGTACTAAGCCGCTGCTCTGTGGGAGGAAGAAGAGAGAAAGGAGGGACGAAGAGGCAGGACTGACCACTAGCAAGTAGTGATTTTTAAAGGACACTGACATAGACAAATAGCAAAAAGGGGAAGAACTTGATCCACACATACTGATTACAGCAGGTCTGGAAGAGACAGTGCATTCACTAGCTCGACCTACAAATGGGACTTCCACGGATGTGGTCTACAAGAAGAAGAGAATCTATAGTGATCTTTCAGTAGGAACAATTACCCAGCCAAGCATTGGTGGCATTATCGTACTTTCATCTGCCTAACGTTTTACAAGATTGTCACTGTCTGCTGTTTCCTCCTTCACCCCATATCTAGTGCTGAGTAGAGAAGAAATGGGCAGTGTTGGGGAAGGTACTGCTATACCTGCTCCTGGTGGGCATATGGTGGTAGTGGGCATAAAACATTAGCCCTTACTAGTACCACTTTCAGAGCACACTCGCTAGGAAGTAGAGCATCATAATCTTTTTGATCGGGGAACATCCTTTACAACGCAACTTTTACAATGAAGTGCCTTTACGACGCAACCATTACAACGCACCTTTTACAACGACTTGCGCTGGGGGGCGCTCTAGGATAGGGAATAGTTTCCAACACCTTCCCTACTATCCACAGGGACTGGAGTTGGAATAGTAAATTATACTATTCACTATCCAGCGCCCCCCAACGCAAGTCGTTGTAATGACTTGCGTTGTAAAACTTGCGTCGTAAAGGCATGCGTTGTAATAGCATGCGTTGTAACGTCATACATCCTTTTTGATCATGTGCACAGAAGGGTTTCCTTAGTATCTCATCAAGAAGAGAAGGGGGTATTGTCAAATATGTTGTGCCAGTACAAGTAACACTTGGGATCTGTTGTGTGAGTGGTTTCAAGTCGTTGAAGGGTTTCCCAAGCATCACATTAAACAAAAAAAGAGTCTGGAGTATTGTCCACGTATTTCAAAGTGCATTCCAGATGCACTACTTCAGCGCACTGTGGCAAATTACTGAGAGGCATACCAGGCTGATCTGAGGTGGGGAAGTGGCAATGCTAGTGATGTCCTCACCTGGCCAGCTCTCGTTGTGAGGTGAGACTACGTTCAAAGTAGCTCAAAATTAGACAAGGATTTCTTACCTGAGCATTGGCAAGCAACTGCTTTTCTTGCCTATTTGAGCAGTGTGTGGAGATCTTGAGTAGCTTTTCGACTTCCGTGCAGCCTCCTAAGAAAGGTTCCTGCTGCGAGGACAAAGTAATGAGCCTGACACAATTTCCAAGATATTGTCCCGGCAATAATAGAGCACATTGCCTTTAGTACAGTGCCACCTACTAAACCTCTTCATGTTTACTATTTTTTTATTGCTTTTGCAAACTGTACGAACCTACTTTCCATTGCAGGTTGCGGACAGTAATTGTACTTCATTCAAATAAGTGTATCCTCTTAAGTTTAAGGGTATTGAAGCCATTAGAAGTTACATAAAGTAGAACTTGCATTGAAAAAAACAGATTTACACTCACTATGCAGAATACACCCCCGCCCTTCTCTATGATATCTCCCAGTGAACCACTATTGAAATGAAACAAGTGAAAGAAAGTGTTCCAAATCTATGCAGTAGTATGTGGTTCCAATTTAGGGTTAGAAAGTAAGGTAGCTTTCCTGCACCACTATCTAGGAGTACAGAGACAAGAGATATTGGAAACTTACCTGACCTGGTGGTTAACGGAACAAGACTTCTCAAATATTTTTTACCCCAAATCAGCACCATAATGGAACGTTATCACTTCGGGAAGAGGAGCCAGAAAAAAGTGAAAACAGGGGAAGAATTTGTATCAGATCTTAGAAAGTTAGCTGCTACATTTGAGTTTGGGGCGACATGTGAAGAGCGCATTAGAGATAAATTGTTACTCACATGCAAAATTGATAAAATAAGAGAAGAATTGTGGTTAAAAGTTGGTCCACCACTAGGGTAGGCTTTTAATAGTAGCCAAACAGGTTGAGCATATGATACATTGTGTGAAATAAATAAAATAGTGAGGAAAAGACGAAAGTGAGTGAAATCACAGACAATTTGAGTGAGGTACTTGCTACAGGTGTGGAAAGGTAGGGCACATGGCCAACAACAAGGATTCTCCAGCTTTAAAAGTAATGTGCAATAAGTGTTTGAAAAAAGGTCATTTCAGGATTTGCTGCAGAAGTGATCAAAATAGAAGAAAATGTCCCCAAGATGGTGGGGAGAGGAGTTAGCTTAACGGCTAGGGCGGTCGACCTCAAATCTAGGGAGCTGGGTTCGAGTCTCGGCAATGCCGCTGAACATCCTGTGATTCTGGGCAAATGACTTAATCGCACCGTGCCTAACAATAAAGGTATCCTCATGTAATGCTACTGATGCTATGTAAAGCACTCTGATACCCAATTTGGGTCAAGTCTGCTCTATATAAAACTCTGTAAAAAAAAAGTTGTAACACAAGTGTGTGATGAGATCATTCTACAGATTAAGGAAGGGGTTCCAAGTAATCCTAAAGATATGATAAACATTGAGGGGCAAAACGTTTAAGCTATGTTTGATTCATGTTCAAAGTTGACAATAATTAACGAGAGTTTGTTTGTAAAAATGTTTAAAGGACAGAAAAAGATGTATAAAATAGACATTTAACCAGGAGGGTATGGGGGGCATCCCATACAGATGTGGGGGTACTTTTGGGGAAGCATAGTTTACAAGGGCAGATACACAGTCACCAAAGTGTAAATTTTACATAAAGGGGACAATATCCTGGGATGGCCGACACAAAAGGAGTATGGGATATACCTTGACTCCAACAAAGATCCCCAAATACTAATCCAAAGTAGAGACAAAACACTTTTGAGTGCAGAAAAGGAATTCCCTGAGGTATTTACGGAACAACTAGGATGTTTAAGACACTATGTTCATGAGATTAGACTGAAGGAAAATGCTCAACCTGTATCAGCCAAGGTGAGGAGTTTACCTTTACCCTTATCCATGTATGAAGGAGTTAGAAAAGAATTGGATAGACTGTAAAGCCTAGGAGTGACAGAACCAGGAGAAGCCACAGAGTGGTTAGCACCAATTGTGGTGGCAAAGAAAAGTGATGGGGCAGTTTGCCTATGCATAGAACTTAAAGCATTGAACAAGGAGGTGGTGGTGGAGAAGTTCCCATTACCCAACATCACAGTGATGTTGACCAAAGTAGCAGGAACAAAGGTATTTTCAACGTTGGACCTAACATTGGCATACTACCAGGTCAGACTACATACAGAGTCCCAAGAACGTACAGCATTTGTAACTCCCATGGGGGCCCACAAGTTCAAGTGAATGCCATTTGGACTTGTGTCGGCGGCCGCTGTGTTCCAAAGAATAATGAGCAGGATGCTCCAAGGGATCACAGGGGTAAGCACAATGTGTTATTATTTGGGGACAACAAAGAACAACATGACAACAGAATCAAACAAGTTTTGACGAGGTTCAGAAAACAGGACCTTACCGTAAGAAGTGAGAAATGCAAAATTGGTTGCCAGGAAATAGATTACTTGGGACACAAGATAACAGCAGGCGGTATACTGCCCAAGGCTGAACTTAGAGACTTCATCGTGAAGCTTGCAAACCCTAAGACTGAAGAAAAAGTTAAGGGGCAGATGTATCAAGATACCATTTTGCGATTCTCAAATAGCGATTTTTAAGGAATCGCTATTTGAGAAGTGCAAAATGGTATGTATGTAGAAATTCGCAATTTTTTTAGCGATTTCTTAACATTCCTTAATTGCGATTAGCAAATTGATAATCGCAATTAAGGAATAATTTCCCATTCATTTCTATGGGCCAGGAGGCCCATAGGAATGAATGTGAAATGATTCTCAATTTGCGATTAGCAATTTGCTATTCGCAAATTGAGAATAATTTCAAGGGTGCAAGGGTGACTTAAGGACACCCTGCTGCACCCCTGAATTTGACATGTGTGCGCATATGGCGCTAAGGGCATGTATGAGCGTCATATGGCACCTTTAGAATTTTTAAAAAGTGCATTTTGAAAAGAATTCGCCAATTACCACCAACTACAAGTTGGTGGTAATTTGCGAATTCTTAGTCAAAAATCGCAACACTGAAATGCTTAATACATTTCAAATAAGAAATCGCAATTTGCCATTTCTTAAAAGCCTCGCAATATTAAGGAATCGCTAAATTTGCGATTCCTTAATATTGCGAGGCTTTTTGCCGGATACATTCCAAATCCCGTTTTTTTTGTCGCAAACGCTGCTATTTTGCGATTCGCAGCGTTTGCGACAAAAAAAAGGATGATACATCTGCCCCTAAGTCCTTTCTAGGAATGCTAGAATTCCACAGCAAACTTGTTCACAATTTTGCAAGACGGATGTACCACATCTGAGCCTTATTAAAAAATGGGGTATAATTTGATTGGTGTGAGAAGTCTCAGGCAGAATTTAAGGACACCAAGGCCGCGTTTGCTTCAGCATCCAATCTTAATGCGTTTGTATCAGGCAGACAAACTATAACGACAACAGATGCCAGTTTAAAGGGCCTTGGGGCGGTAATAGTACAAATAGGTCAGAAAGGTGAGGAGACCATTGCTTTTGCATCTTGATCACTGAAACAAGCTGAAAAGAACTATTCAGTGATCAAGAAGGAGGCACTTTCTGTATAGTGGGTAATAAATTCAGAAATGTCATTTGGGGGACAAGATTCTCCATGAGGACTGACCACAAGCCTCTCACATAAATATTTACTAATAAAGGGTTAGATTCCATCTCAAGTAGAATCATGAGGTGGGCAAAAATATACGTTTGGGGTGGAATATATCCCAAGAGTGAGAAACTGTGTGGCAGATTGCCTCTCTTACCTAGTTGAGAACCAGGAAGAAGCGGAAATGAATGTTACTTCAAAGGAAGAAGATCTTGACTCTCAATTGGAAGGAGTATGTGTAGTCACTCAAGAGGCAGTAGAGAAGACACAGTGAAAGGAAGAATTAGTGTTAGACCTATGTTACAGAGAGTATGCAGTAACACAAAAGAGGGGTGGACAGGCCAAGACAGACATGATGAGCAACTCAAACCATATTGGATGGTAAGAGAGTACCTGTGCATAGCGGATGGGTGTCTCTTCGGGGGCACCAAGTTAATCCCTCTTAAATCTTTAAAAGCAAACTGGCCGATCTGGCCCATGAATGACATTTGGGGATCACCAAGACAAAGCAGAGACTACGTTTAGACTTTTGGTGGCCTAACATGGATTTAGACATAGAAAGGAAGATACAGGAGTGCTTACCGTGCACTACCAGCGACAGAGTACTCAAACTTCACACGCCTCCCCTGCATTGTGGACTCCGCCTGATGGCCTCTGGATAGATATAGCCTTAGACACAAAAGGTCCATTATCAGGAGAAAAAGAATCACCTTACATCCTGGTACTAGTAGACCTGTTCTCCCGTTGGCCTGAACTGAAGTTCGTCTTGGAGAGAAACACCAAAACGGTGATAAAAGTTCAGGTAGAGGCGTTCCTGAGGGACTGTTTACCCGGCCCCATACAAATGGATAATGCAGTCCAATTCTGCTCACAAGAAATAAAATAATTTCTACATTGCAATAGGATATGACACAAGCTAAATGCACTCTATTACCTTGAAGCCAATGGGATGATAGAGAGGTTAAACAGACCCATCAAGGAGGGCATACAACTAGCCAAAGCCAGTGGGCCCAGTTGGAGAGAAGAGGTCATCAAACAGCTATAGCCTGACACCACACCAAATGACCAATGAAACACCTTTTGAGCTGATGAAAGTGAGGACGCCCAAATGCAGATTGGTACCAGAGTGGCTGAAGTGGCAAAAGGGGTGGATAGACTTTAGAAGAAATACTAAACAGAGAGAAAGAGAACCTAAGTTACAAGCTGAAAGTAAAGCGTGATATGACAGATTACATCGAGCTGAAGAGGAGAACTTCAAAGTAGGTGATCTGGTCAAGGTCAAAGTCTCCACAGGGAAGGCGAAATGGTCATTGTTCACTGAACCAATGAGAATAGTGAAAGTCCTAAAAAATGCAGTGAGAACTGATGATGGGAGAATTTGGAACACAGGGAGAGTTGCAAGATGCATCACTGCAGAGAGAGCACGACCACAGAGGAGGTTGACTGAAAAGCGTACGCCGAAAGAATCAGTACACCTTCAGAGAAGGGATCCAATATCCAGTTAGCAGGAGGAGAACGTGCCGCCTGAACTTTCTTAATGACTTTGTAGTTACTACTACATGAAAGTTATGGTTTACAGTATTCCCATAAGGGCCAGATCGCATATTGTAGTTTTCTCCCTGCCTATTCACTTCTACTTCGTTTCCCCTTTTCAATTCTCTTATACAAGGGGAACCTGAAGTTATAAAGAAGGGGGATGTGTGATATCTTCCTATCTACGTGTTTTCTATCTCTTCCCTCTTCCCCCCTCTTCCCTACCTGCTAATGGTTTTGCCAGAGCACCTAATGTCATATGGCTCTGATTTATGTATTTGGAATGTTGATCTTCTTCAGAGGTACTTCCTCTTTGGTTATGAACGAATTAAATGAAAAGACCATTTGTAGAGCGTGATAGCTACCCTGAGGCGTCCTAGCGCTACGGATAATACTTGCAAGTGAAACAGCTGAAGATTATTCGGTTTTATTGAAGAGGAAGGTTTTTAAATGTTTGTGGAACAGAAGTAGGTTGGGCTCTGATCGCAGATGGAAGGGGAGGGAGTTCCAGAGTTTGGCCGAGTTATAAGAGAATGATCGGCCTCCACATCTGGATCTCTTGATCCTAGGAACTGTGGCGAGGAGAGAGGATGCTGATCGGAGCCGTTTGTTCAGGTGGTAGGGGTTGATCAGATTGTGATTGATGACATGGTTATGGTCAAAGATGGCACATTCTGACTAGGGACATGCCTGCGTTATGTGTTACCCTAGGGGTTAGTTTGAAGGTGTTACCTTTTCTTTCTTTTCCTCCTCCATGTTGCAGGGCGGAGTGAATGACGAGATCTCGCTGTCGGCTTACATCACAGCGGCCCTGCTGCAGATGGGAAAGACAACCAGCGTGAGTACGAGTGGCCTAGCGCTGATGCCATGGTAGGCCTAGTGGAAGCTACCACAATAGGGACTGCAGTTGCACACTTACTGAAGTCCATAGCCTTAATGCACACTTTCTTCACTGTCTCTGAAATCCATGTCCCTAATGGACAAATTCTGCACTGTCCCTATAATCCATGTTCTCACTGCATACATCCTGCACTGCCCCTGAAATCCTTGTCCCAACTGCACACCCTACGCAGTTCATATCCTGTCTGCACCCTCCCTCAGATCCATTGCCACATTGAACACTCCCTGCACTGTCTCTGAAATCCCTGTCTCCAGTGCACACTCCCTGCAATGTCCCTGAAATGCATGTCTCCACTACACACTCCTGGCACAGTCTCTGAAATCCATGTTACCACTGCACACTCCATGCACTGTCCCTGAAATTCATGTCTTTACTGTAGACATCCTGCGGTTTATATATATTCTTTGCGCAGTCCCAGAAATGCATGTTTACACTGCACACGCCCAACACTGTCCCTGAAATCCATGTTCCCATTAACACTCCCTTCTGTGACCTTGAAATCCATGCCCACTCAACATTCCCTACATTGTCCCTAAAATCTTTCTCTCCACTACACACACCCTGTGGTCTATATACTCTTTTTACTGTCCCTTAAATGCATGTCTCCACTGCACAATCCGGGCACCCTCCCTGAAATAATCATGTTCCCACTGCACACTTAATGCACTATCCCTGAAATCCTTGTGTCCACTGCGCACATCCTGCGCTGCCCATGAAATCAATATAACAAAAGCGCACACCCTCCTCAATTCATATCCTTTATGAACTCTCCCTGAAATCCATGTCCCCACTGCACACTCCTGCACTGTCCCTATAACCCATGCACCCACTGCACACATCCTGTCCTGTCCCTGAAATCCAGACTCTACATTACACACAGTCTGTCCTCGCTTGGGCTGAACCACCGCTGTGCTCCTAATTAAAGGGGGTGTTGGTTCAATAGCAGTCAGCCCACTCCTTTTACAAAGCGAATCCTCCCTTCACCTCCAGAAAAGGCACTGACGTGTTTCAACTGTATCCAAAACCTAGTTTATACAACACAGCACCATCTTCAACTGGATATTTGAAGTGCACATGTGCATATCAATTCATAAACATACAAAACAGACTTACAGCTATATTAAAGCACTGTTTTACTTCCCCCAATGTGTAAAAATGTGCAAATAAATTCAATATTTAAAAAAACAAAAACAGTTTCATGCTGCTGTAAGTCTAGTCAATATTAACATACTTTACGTAATCACACATAACTAAATAAACTTATTATCAGCATTTTTTATCTTATTTGAGTGCCAACCCTATTTAGTTTGTAGGTTTTTTCAATGTTAAGCCTATCACTCATATTAGGACAAATGTACCACCTCTTATTATTCAAATCTGTGGGTTTCCGGCACAATAGAACGGCAATTAATTGTTAAACATTTTCTATGCATTTGCAGCTCCCTTTTTATATGGATATATTACATAAGCAAGTGTTGGATAAAGTGTCCTTACCTATTGTCTGTTGCACATAATATCGGCTAGTATGTTATTATGTGTACCTAACAGTAAACTATGCCTTACTGGTTACACATATAACTATTATTGTACTTAGGGGGTCATTAGGATCGCGGTTTTCCCGCATCCTCCTGGCCGGCGGAAGCCACCGCCGGCCCGGAGGATGCGGGAAAACCGCCGCGGATGCTTGAAAGACCCACCGCCAAATTAGGATGGCTGGTGGGTCTTGGAATCTGTCCGCCGTTTTTCCGCCGCGGTTGCCTTCCGACGGAAAAGCATTAATATGGCTGGGGGTGTCTATCAGACACCGCCAGCCATATTATGATGGAGTAGAAAGTATGCTTTTCCACGGCGGCTTTTCCGCCGTGGAAAAGCATACGGACCTTCACTTCTGGGGCCCCCTGGGTGAAGGGGGGATGGGGGGGTGCACATGGGGGATACCTATGGTACCCCCCGGCATATGCGTGAACAAAGTGGCAGGCACCGCACGGTGCCTGCCGCTTTGTGCACGCAAATGCCGTGCATGCATTTTTAACATTGCGGTGGGTGCAGCTTCAAGCTGCACCCGCCGCAATGTTAAAAATAGAGGATGTGACCGCCACCCTGGCGGTCACATCCTAATCTGCATGGAGGGACCGCCGCTGCCCCTGCGGACGGTCCCTCCTACTCTATGGTGGCGGACGGACTCAGGTCCGTCCGCCATCATAATCGGCCCCTCAATGTTGTGTGTGTATAAAATAGTCATGTTATCACTAACAAAAGCTCCTAATAATAAGGGAAAGCTGCTAGATGTGCTACAGGTGAGTATGTAGCTCTTCCTCCGCGTTGAAACCTCATGACATTTTTGTGTTAAGTTAAAAAAAATTGCGATCTCCTCCTCGGATGTTCTGGCGATCGAATCAAACACATATATTGTCACTGCTGTTATTTATTTCCTCAAAGTGGCTGGCTATGGGATACTTTTTCTGCTTGCTTTTTATGGCTCTTGTGAGTTGTAATACCCGCTTATGTACTTGCAGGATAGTACTAAGCACTAACTCACAAGGGCATGTTAAAAAAACATAAATGGGAAATCCACTATTGTAATGGAAAGGATCTCTAATCTTTCTCTGCCTCTTTTCAGTGAGCGAGAGGAAATTTTTCTTAATAGTTCCGTATTTGCAGGATTTCTCGATGCTACACTTTTCATTTACATGACATATCTAGGCTACTTTTTAACCAGCATCTCGACAATTGATTTTACTTTCCTGAAAGTAATGCCCAGTTTCTAAGTGATGTGTTTGCCTAAACCTTGATCATTCTTGACCAAATGCCAGTGTTTCTGAAGTATTTTCCCGATAACGCCTTCCTGCTTTTTGAAGGTAGTAATCAGCATACATTGGGACATCTTCCAAATGTTGTCATTTCTTTTATTATTAAAGAGCATGCTCTCCCACTTCCTCTGATTTGCCCTAAACTTTGGCTGGGTAATTATTTGGACTGGGTACCCTCTTTCCCTGAAGCGTTTTGCCAAGCTGTCTTGGACACTATTAACTTGTTCTACCTCGCTGCACTTCCTCACCACCCTCAAGTTCTCCCCTTTACAACTTGTAAGAGCCATAAAAACAAGGACAACCCTTATCCTGTGGCCTTCCACTAGAGGAAGTAAATATCAATGACACAAAGTTATGACACTATGTGATCGATTGGGTCCCCAAGAACATCAGAGGGGTACATAGGGAAAAGATTGAGTAAATGTACTCCAGCTAAGAGCTACAGAAAGTCCAGCACCATACATAGGCAAACATTGGCACTTCCACACCCTCCCATAATAGGTAATGGAGGTAGGGACTCAAAACAAAATCCCATAGTAAATAATGTTAAATTAAATTACTCAAACTAGTTCAAACTATTAATACATTTAATGTAATTATAAAACATGATCTACAAATAAAACACATTTATTAATTTATTTAAAAATATTTGAATTACCTATTCTAATTTAAAAAGTAATGTAATATTAATTTATTATAAAATATAATTTAAATTACTTCCAATTAATTATTTAGTCACATTCAGTACGTTTTATTACATATTATAAAGTAAATGTATTACATTAGGTGGGAACAACAGAAAAATAAATACATTTTATGTATTTTAAATGACTACATTTATTTCCTTCTACCGTTAAAATAAATCAAAAGCTCTTTTTTGCAAGAGAAACAAAATATGCCCTTCATCTTCCTGGGTTCATCCATTTATTTGCTGCACAATATGTGGCACTGCACACAACACGTTTCGGCCTTGGATCATCTTTGTGGAGTAGCGTGTTGGTAGTTCTCCCACCTATATACAATTTAAAATGAAGTGTAAAGACATAGAAGACAGACAATTAAGTAAGAATTACAAGTATGCGCTACCGAACTTGCCTTGAGACCAGAAATAATAATAATCATTTGTGGAGATTATAAGTGTATACACTCACCCAAAATATATACTACCAAAGAATGTCCTGTGAATGGGAGGCTCAAATTATGCAGTACTATAATTAGACTTATGCATGTGCTCCATTTAATTAATACATGACAAAATAAACAAAATGATAAACCTGGCTTCACCTACTACTTTTAGCCACATAAACAAAATACAATAGATGTATTTTAAGTTGTGACATAGATGACATCCAAAATAGTAATGTATATAATTATGTAACTGTTTTCAGATTATACGCCCTATTTTTAAATGTTGAACTGGCATTAGTACAAAATCAAATACTTAGATGGGCATTTGAAAGGGGACTATGAAAGGACAGAATCATGTAAAGATATATGAGCAGAAGTAATAGATTTGTTTGAGAAAGGGTCAACAAATATTTGTATTGTATGGGATACCTGCAAAGCATTTTTCAAAGGCGAAATAATTAGATATATATCATTTAAATCAAAACAAAAAACTCAATAAATGAAAACCTGTTCTTGACTTAGAGAATAATCATGATGTTGCTGTGTGAAAATTGTGTTAAGAAGGGAAATGGGATATGTATATGACTTACGAAAGCTAAAATATGTATATGCCAAAACAACAGCCACATATGAAGCAAAGAGTCAAGAGGCATATGAATAGTGAATCTTTTGATTAAATTTTAGCACGTAAAAAAATATACAAATAGGATATTGATCATGTTTGACGAGCAGAACTAAGTAATCAGACCACAGAATGCATTAAGTTGTTCCAGACAAATTATGCCCAATTATGTTAAGAATTGTGAAGTGTCTGTTGAGGAAATTATCTCATATTGTAACATTGCATAATTATAACAAAACTGAATGAGTTTAGAATGCCCATTGTCTTAAATGAAATAATTGAAGATAGAGAATATATTAGCTAATGGGAAAGCCACTGGAGAAGGCTTTTTACCAGCTGAATTTTATAAAACATTTAATTTATTAGCAGCAAATTTGTAGAAATTATGCAGAAAGTTGGAGAGGTAGTTCCCATTTTATGGGAATACATAAATGTAATAGAATTCTTTAAAAAGAAAAATCCAAACTAGAGAAAGAATCATAGCAACCCATGTAGTCTCTGCACATTCTTTGCAGCCGATACTTTCTGCCTTTAATGCAACCCATATACTCTCTATTCACTCCTTGCAACCCCTATTTTCTTTGGTCTCTTCCTCCACACCCCATTTTTTCTGCCCTCAGACTGTCATCAATATTCTCCATAAGCAATTCTTGCTAATTGCATATTGTTGACGCACCGAAAGCAATTCTTTACTTCTCTATCAGGGGATCTGCACTGAAATCATAAGCACTGAACAGTCCCGTCCACGTGCGGAGATCCCGGAACACTTCTTTAAAATATATATTTTTAAGTGTAAGTGTTTACCTTACTTCAGGAAGGCCAGGATTAACACTTAATTTATTAAATCGTTTTGCAACCTATAAATGAGGCTATATTGGCTAGTAGCTTTAATTTACATAAAAAATGGTTAATATATAATTTTAAGAAACAGGAATATTACCAAGAGTTGAGTAATGAATCTCATTCACAAACCTTTTCTCAAAGGTAAATGGTGAAGAAGGAAGAAGACAATGTAGAGTTATTGGCTACAGTTCTGCACATATGAAAAGTGCAACTTTGCATTAAGGAATCGCAAATTACCATCAACTTCAAGTTGATGATATTTTGCAATTCCTATGAAAAGTGCACAAAATTGAATTTTTTTTAAGTGGCATGTGGTGTACATACAGGCCCTTGGGGCATGTGTGTGAGCCAGATGTGCACACATGCCAACTTTGGGGGTGCATCAGAGTGGCCTTTTGGCCCCCTAGCACCCTAGAAATTGAATGTCCTATTACTTACCGGTAATCTTCATTACTCCGGGTCCCGTTGTCCTCGTCCCCTTCATTATAAAAAGTGAGATTAACCATCTCCTAGACAGAAAAAAGAAAAGCAGGAATGCTGGTACGCCCCTCCCTCTCCCTATAGGGAGTACATAAGGGTACAGTACCCAGCATGCCTCCTGAACCACCAAGCCCAAGATGAGGGCCGGACAGCCCGGGAGGGAGGGAGGGAAGTAATGAAGGGGACGAGGACAACGGGACCCGGAGTAATGAAGATTACCGGTAAGTACTAGGACATTACCCCCAGGTCCCTCCTGTCTTCGTCCCCTTCATTATAAAAAGTGAGAATACCCAAGCAGCAACCGGCCATCATCAAACAACAAACCACCAGGACACAGCAGTACAGCAAAACCCAGCAATCTATTGAAAACAACAGCACAGCAAAAAGAAAAACAAGGGGAATCAGGAACACACAGCCCGAAGAACCCCCAAACCAAAGTTAGTGTCATCCCCCAGAACATTCTGGATACGGTAATGCCTAACAAAGGTATTAGCAGAAGCCCAAGTGGCGGCCCTACAAATTTCAGAAAGGGACACCCCACGAACTTCTGCCCAGGAAGCAGCCATCCCCCTAGTAGAACGCCCCTGAACCCCAGCCGGGGGAGGGGAACCAGAAAGGGAATAGGCCAGAACAATAACCTGCTTCAACCAACGGCCAATGGAAGAAGACGAAGCACGGTTACCCCAGGAGCCAGCACCAAAAGATACAGACAGGGAGTCCGAAAGCCGAAAAGCACGGGTCCGATCAACATAGACCCTCAAAGCCCGGCAAACATCAAGCAGAGCCCAGGGAAGATCATCCACGTCCACCTGATCAGAAACCAAAGCCGGAAGCACCAGCTCCTGAGAACGATGGAACTGGGAGGAGACCTTGGGCACGAAAGAGGGATCCAACTGAAGAACCACCCCATCGGCAGAAAAGGACAGAAAAGGCTCCCGAGCCATCAGGGCACCCAGTTCCCCCAGGCGACGAGCCGAGGTGATAGCCACCAGAAAAACCACCTTCAAGGTGACAAACTTCATATCCACCTCCTCCAACGGCTCAAAGGGAGCAGCCACCAAAACCCTCAAAACCAAGGGAAGATCCCAGAGAGGAAAGGAAGGACGCACCACAGGGCGGGAGATCGCAAAACTGCGCAACAACCGAGAAACCAACCCATCAACATCAGGAAGGTTACCCCAAGGCGCCCGAAAAGCCCTAATAGCAGCCCATTGATCCCGGAGAGTAGAGACAGACAAACGCTTCTCGAACCCATCCCAAAGGAACTGGAGAACATCCGGCAAAGGACACACCAAAGGGGAGAAGGCCAGGCCAAGACACCAACGCTCAAAGTTACCCCAATGCCTCCCATGAGATTGAAGGGTAGAAGGCTTCCGAGACTGTTGAATAGCCAAGGCTAAATGGGCAGGGAGGCCCCTATTACGCCACCCCAGCCTCTCAACCGCCAAACCGACAGCCGAAGCCGACGCAGGGGCAACATCGGAGAGGACTTCAACGGAGACGGATGGAACGGAAAGAACCACGGACCCCGAACAGCCAACAGGCGGAGAGTGGGAAACCAAGACCTGCGGGGCCAGAAAGGCACCACCACCACCACCTCCCGATCCTCCACCATCAGGCGAGCCAGGAACCGAGGAATCAGAACCAGAGGGGGGAAGGCGTACAACAGGTGAGCCGGCCACGGAAGGGACAGGGCATCCACCCCCCAAGACCCCACCTGAGGAACCCGGGAGAAGAACCGGGGAAGCTGCGCATTGAGCCGGGAAGCAAAGAGGTCCAGAAAGGGAAGACCAAACCTCCCGCACACCAGAAGAAAGGCCGCCGGAGTCAAGGCCAACTCCAGGGAGACTGGAAAAAACCGACTGAGGGCATCCGCCACCCCATTGTCCACCCCCCGGACATGAACAGCCGCCAGGGACAAAAGATGGCCCTCCGCCCAGCAAAACAAGGGGGACACCACCGCGTTCAGGGACCGAGAACGGATACCTCCCTGGTGATTTAAGTACGCCACAGTCACCGAGTTGTCCGACCGAACCAACACATGCTGGCCCAGCAGAAGGAGCCGAAACCCCTGGACAGCCCGACACACAGCAGACAACTCCCGCCAGTTCGAAGAGTGACGACCCTCCAAGAGGGACCACCTCCCCTGAAGGCATTCCGACCCCAAAGTCGCCCCCCAGCCCAAAGCGCTGGCATCCGTCGTAAGGACCACCGGAGGAGGATACTGCAGAGGCAAGCCCTTGTCCAGACTGGACGCAGAGTCCACCAGCGCAGGGCCAGAAGGATCGACAGAGACACAGGAACCAAAATGGACAAGTCCCCCGACAAGGGATTCCACCGAGCCAACAGGTAGGACCAAAGAGGACGAAGATGGAAACGCGCCCAAGGCACCGTGAACACAGTCGCCGCCATCAACCCCAGAAGGCGCAACCACAGACGGACCGGAAAGGACCGACCCAACAGAAACCGCTGAGCCAGCGCACACAGGGTCACCGCCCGAGCAACGGGCAGGAACACATGATTCAAATCCGTGCGAAAACGGGCCCCTATAAACTGCAAGTCCTGAGATGGCAGAAGCTGACATTTGGGGAGGTTGATCAGGAAGCCATGACCCCGCAAGGCCGCACACACCAAGCTCTGATCCACCAACAACTGCTCCGCGGAGGGGGCATGCAGGAGCCAGTCGTCTAGATAGGGATAAACCAACATCCCCTGGAGGTGCAAGAAGGCCCCCAAGGGAGCCACCACCTTGGTAAACACCCTCGGAGCCGATCTCAGGCCGAAAGGAAGAACAACAAACTGGTAATGGACCCCCATAAGACAGAAGCGGTGGTAGGGACTGGAGAGAGGATGGACCGGCACGTGATAAGACGCGTCCTGAAGGTCCAGAGTGCACATGTAATGCCCCCGGAGAACCAGGGGAATAACCTTCTGAAGGGTCTCCATCTTGAATGGAATTCTCAGCACAAATTTGTTCAGGGCCTTGAGATCCAGAACAAGGCGAAACCCCCCGTCACCTTGGGCACCAAAAATATGACGGAGTAAAACCCCAGACCCCGTTCCCCCGGAGGAACCACCTGAACTGCCCCTTTGTCCAACAGCGACTGAATCCCCAGAGACAGTTCCGCACGTTTGGATGGGCAGGACGGCCAAGGAGTCGGACGGACCCCCGAGACCGGGGGCAGGCAGGAGAACTCCACACGGTACCCCAAGCGGATCACGTCCAGGACCCACAAGTCTGAACAGGAGGACAGCCAAGCTGGAAGAAACAACCGAAGCCGACCATCGACCAAGGATCCTACCTCGGACCCCAGATAGTCAGGAACGAGGCTTCGCAGGAGGGGACTTCGCCTTCTTGTCCCGGCCCCGACCAGGCTGAAAACGGCCACGACCCCGGGAAAACTGCTTGTGAGAAGAGGGCCGAAAGAAGGGCTTAGGCTTAGAAAAAGCAGGTGCAGCAGAGGGCACTTTGAAAGAAGAGGAATGTTTCTTCTCCTTGAAAAGGCGATGAAGCTTGCCCTCCAATACAGCCCCAAACAACATGGAACCCTGAAAGAGCAACCTCAGAGCAGCAGACTTTTGGGCCGAATCAGTCTTCCAATACTTGAGGACCAAATTCCTACGGGCAGCCACGCAAGCCCCCCCGGAGAGGGCAGAAGCACGCACCACATCGAAGGATACGTCAGAGAGAAACTCCACCTGACGCTCAATGTGGGCCAGGACAGCAGAACAGTCAGTAGCATTATCCATGGACCCATACAAAGTCTCCAAATCAGAAAGAAGGGACTGAGCAACATAAGTCCCGTAGATTCCAGCCCTTAGAGCCAGATGCGAACCAGAATAGGCCTTGCGCAGAGAAGCGTCCACCCTCTTGTCCACCGGATCCCGCACCACAGCATCTTCAGCCAAAGAAGTGCGACCCACCAGACTGGCCACAAAAGAATCCACAGGCACAGAGTCCGGCAAATCCCTCGCCATATCCTGAAGAGGATAGAGCTTAGCCATAAAGCTCGGAAGAAGAATACGATCAGGATCCTTCCACTCCCGATCCAAGACCTCCCGGACACTAGGATGGACAGGCAAAACTGCAGGCGCAGTGCACTGGAACTGACGAAGTAAGGACCCACCAGAGCTACTCGGGACATCATCAGCAGGAAACCCCATATCCTCCTTCACATGGGCCAACAAATCGGGCATCATATCCTTATTAACATATTTGCCCTTCACAACATCCTGCTCCAGATCATCACCGTCAGACCCCGATGAAGATGAAGAAGAAGAAGGACGGGGAACTCCACCCGACCTGGACAGAGAACGCGACCCCTTAGGCCTCCTAGGACTCCCCATCTCCAACAGAGTCTCCCTGATCAGGGACTTCAATCTGGCATCCATGTCACGGTCACGCCTCCTGGACCGGGCAGGAGAAGGAGATGAAGAAGATGACGAAGAAGAGGAGGACTCCACCACATGCCTGCTCATTTTCGAATGTTTCCCCATGGCAGCGCCAGCAGGAAGGGACAGACACCCAAGGCAGACACAGGCCAGCAGCAAGAACACGAAGAAAAGCCCAGAAAGGCGCCCCACACGAACAGGAGCCTCCAAACACGCAGCAACGAGGAGCAGCACCAAGAACAGCAGAAAGCTCGACAGAAATACCAGCCCCATAGGGCAAGAGCCTTTTAAAATGCAGGAAATGGAGAAAAAAAACGCTACGCGGTACTTACATGTGAGGAACCGGCAAGCCTCCAAACACCACCGCCGCCGGCGGCACATCGAAACGCCTGACTTCCTGCCCCACACAAAGGAAGTCAGGCAATCCCGGCAGGAAGCGCCCCAGCCACTCGAGGACCGCCGCACTACCGGAGGAACAGGAAAACAGAGCCGCGTCTCCAGCAAGCCCGGCAGGCCAGAGACGCGGCAAAACACTCCTCCAGCCCCACCGCAGTGAGAAGGAAGACCGGAAGAAGACCCCAGGGACCCCTCGAGCCCGGCAGGAGGGGAAACCCCAGGAAACCAGCCCCACCCGAAGCCCAGCAACAGGTAGGCCCCAGGAGCACACCAGCTCCTGGAAACTGCAGAACATACTGTCGAAGACAGAAAAAAGAACAGGAGGCATGCTGGGTACTGTACCCTTATGTACTCCCTATAGGGAGAGGGAGGGGCGTACCAGCATTCCTGCTTTTCATTTTTCTGTCTAGGAGATGGTTAATCTCACTTTTTATAATGAAGGGGACGAGGACAGGAGGGACCTGGGGGTAATGCGCAATTTGCAAAGGGTTTCCCATTCATTCCTATGGGCCTCTAGGCCCATAAGAATTATTCGGAAGGCATTCCCTATTAGCGGATCGCAATTTGCGATTCACTACAAGGGAATGTGTAGGAATTGCAATTTATTTAGCGAATCCTACATGCATAAGGAATTGCGATTCCTAAATAGCGATTTCATAATAATCGCTATAAAGGAAGCGCAATTCCTTATGTTGATGCATGTGCCTTTTGTAACCTCTAATTAGTAGACTGCACCTGTTGTTTACCTAGATTCTTCCTTGCTATTACAAGCTTGCATGGTCATACAGATTGATTTTTTGAAAACCTAATAAAATTTTCTAAACAAAAAAAATATATTAAAACATTGATTTATTATATTAAAAACGAAAACATAATAGTACCAACTAATGTGCAAATTATTCAAATCAATTAAATAATTACAAACCAGTAGTCCACTTTACCAATTAACCAATACAACTGCAACTCAGTTAATAAGTATCTAGTAAATAATGTGCAAGTAAAATAATTTATGACTGATATTCAATTTAAAAGATTCATATTTAAAATAAAAAGTATTAATAAGCAATTAAAAATAAATGTAAAAAAGTCTACCCATTTCTCTACAGACCCAACAATTCAACAATAAATAAAAAAATTAAATAAAACATCTTTACATTTATTACCAAATCAAAAATTAAAAAACATAATTACATGCTGTTAACATTAAAATAATATTAACATATAACACAAAAACTAATAAAATGCAAGAAATAATTTCAAAATGATATTATATGCAACTATATTTAAAAAAACAATAATAAGTACATGAAAATGATAGTCTTACCTGCAATTTTCTGCTCTGGAATATTTTTAACATAACAATAGTTTTGACATAACATTTTGGTTGGTTGATATTTTTGAAACTAAACTATATTAATTTCACACACCAGAAAATTGCGTGCAGGGAATTTGCAAAGTAGATATTGTTTGCAAGGACAAGAGTGTAAAGTATGGGCTGCAGAAATTGTGGTGTAATCTCTTGATTTTGAAAAGCAGGCAAAATCTTGTTGTGCAAGGCTAAATGAATAGCAGGTATTGTGGTAATACAGTAAGTACTGTGGGGTGTGTGTGGTGCCAAGGGCATATGATTTGCTGAAAGTATGCAGATAGGCTATGGCTTACTGAAAAAGCACACAAAAGATATAGGGCCAGATGTAGGTGGCCAAATAGTGAGCGCTAATGTTGAAATTCTGCGAATTTCAGAGTTTGCGATCGCTAATTGGCGGCGAGCAATGTAGGTAAGTTGAAATCTACTAGCAAAATAAGGAATCGCAAAATTGCGATTCCTTATTTTGCTCTTGCATTTAAGGAATGGAAAATTGTGATTTCTTAAATGCAATGTAAGTAGGACAAAAGAAGGTGCACTTTAGCCTTAAGGAATCGCTAATTACCACCAACTTCAAGTTGGTGGTAATTAGCGATTTTCTTTAAAAAAGCACTTTTTTGCTTTTTATTAAGTGGCATGTGGCACACATTCACGCCCTTAATGCATGTATGTGCACCACATATGCACACATGCACATTTCAGGGGTGCAACAGGGTGTCCATTTGGAACCCTGGCACCCTTGAAATTGCGCCCTCCAATTTGCGAGTGACTCTTGGTGACTCGCTAATTGCGGGGGCAATTACTATTCATTCCTATGGGCCTCTTGGCCCATAGGAATGAATAGGAAGGTATTCCTTAATTGCGTATCGCAATTTGCGATTCACAATTAAGGAATATTAAGGAATCACATAAAATATTGAGATTGCTACCTACATGGCATTTTGCGATCCTTAATAGCGATTCCCTAAAAATCGCTATTAAGGAATCGCAAACATGCATTTACCTACATCTGGCCCATAGCCTGCTGACATTTCTTCCTTCACACTGTCTTGAAACTGTATCCTCACTTCATACTCCTTACAATGCACATCTTCTCAACACTCCCTGGAAGCCATATCCTCTCTGCACACTTTCTCATTCTCTCTTGTCCATATTCCCTGACATCTTTCCCTGCAATTGATATCTCCTTTGTATATTTCCCTCAGCCCTCTCCTCTCTGCAGATGCTCTGTAACTCCTGTCTTCTCATAAAACTTCCCTGCTACCCACATATTGACTTGACTCTTCCTGCAGCACATGCCCCTCTGTGTACTTCTTCTAAGGCAAATGCTCTCTCTGCAGACTGCTTGTATTCTGCTCTCACACACTTCATCCAATGTGTATCCATCCTTCATACTACCTGATGGTCCTGTCCACCATTCCTCATGTTTCGCTCACATGCCTTGACACCAGAGGAGCCCAACCTTCAGAGAAGGGTAATACCATGTCTTTCTCCACCTTATAGGACCCCATTGTAAGCAAGGGCTTGACTTGCCTGATAAATGCTCTGCCTAGCGTCTCGAGTGTCTACACCAAGGCGCTGCTGGCTTACGCCTTCACGCTGTCGGGCGACTCTGCCCGGCGGGCAACCCTGATGTCTGGGCTCAACAGTGTGGCTATCATCTCAGGTATGCTATCACTGTCTACAAGCTGCTTCATTTTATAACTTTTATAATGGATTTAAAATTTCACAACAAGGGTGCTCTAATTCACATTTATCGGTGTTTTGTAACCCATAATCCGAGGTCCTAGTGATATTTGTAGACATGCATAGCCCTTCGTCGTGTGGTTTATTGTTCCTGGATTTCCTTATTACTATTGTGGGGCTATATCGCACAATTTGTTGTTATTTATTTTCTGTATAATTGAAGTATTTCTCTTTGAATTCGCCTGCGGTGGTAGGTAATCTAAGATCTCCTCTTTACTTAAAATACAATACATTGAACAATCACTTTAAATGGATCGTGGTGGCACATGGCAGCCTGCAAAACATCATAAACAAGTAAATGTCTTTATACATATGCATGTCATTTAAGTTTTGTCAATCACAGCAACTAAGCATTTATTACCAGTGGTCTAAACCTGGGATGAACCAAATCACCAAAAAAACTCTCCCCCAGATATTCTCCCAAAAATGGCAAATACATTTGAATCCACTCCTCAATCACATGTTCACCCAATTAAAAAAATTAACCACGTGCAAAAATCATATTAGTAGCATGTGCATGAAAAAAAAAATGTGTATATTGCTATAAAAATATGTATCCCCAATAAACAAAGCCTATACATGCATCTTAAATGTCAAAAAATATAATGAAGCTAAATGAAATTTTTTAATTAACAGACAAATTATTTAGCTATTATAAACATTCAATTCTGCCACAATAAGTCACTGCACAATTATGAATGTATTCGTCAGGTACAATTGTTCAGTTCATGCAGATTGTGAAGGAAAGATAGTTGACGCGTTTCGGTGGGTTGAACTTAAATTATCCACCTCCTTCAGGCTATCATCTTTTTTCTTCGTTTTAACACAAATTGTCACATATCATATGGAGACAATCTAAAGCCAACAACACATTAGAAAAGTAATTATACATGAAGATATATATACACCTTATTGCTGAACATTTTCAAACATTTCATAAAATTAAAAAATTTAATTATATTTAATTCAATGGTACCTGTAGGCAATCACATACAGACTCGCTAAGCCTGAGATGTCAAATGTTGGTTCAGTTTCAGTTCTATCTAAATGCATCAAACTTTGTGCCAACTTTTCTCACACAGCTTGCACAGTCGCAGCCTACCATACAGCAAAGGCACAGCTTTAAAACCCTTCATCTGGTGGAGTGCTAAAACCTATCATCACACCATCATCTCCTTATATGCTTTAATTCTGTTATTAACATCAATCAATTAATTTAAAGTTTTTCATTTATTTCTCTATTGAACATATTCATGTATGTGTTTATTTGCAGGATGAGCTTATAATATTTAAAACAGAAACACTTCACAAAGGACCAAGCAGCAGTATTGTAGGTGGTACATAGAGGGTAAGGGATAGAAACAGTGAGTGTATGGTAAGATGCCTTTTGGACACCTCTATAGGGTTACTTTGCATCTGAGGTGTGCATATTATAGATTTAGGTCTAGTTTGGGACATTGTGAGTGGGGAGGGCTTGTAATTGCTAGCATTAGTGGCTCTCAGGGTTGAAGAGATATTTATTGAGAGTGACCTTAAATCCATGCATGGCGGTCTGGCTCTGGGGTCACCCGAGAGATTGTTCCACTGTATGGGGTAAGTTCATGGAAGCAAGATGGAGTGCAGTGCAATGGGGGAGCATCTGAAGGCTACAGTTAGTTGCCCACATTGATTGAGCAGGCCAAGAGAAAATCAGCAAGACACATGCAGAGCAAGGTGTGAAGTGCCTCGAAAAGAAAGAGGAGTTGAGGTGACTGGGCCATAGAGAGGACACACCACTATGTGAATTGTAACTGGCGGTGAGATGTGGGCTGGTGGCATGGTGCAGCACTTGTGTGGTAAAGCTGAGCTCTTTGTTGAGGGAGAAAAGTAGTATTTTGAGGGTTCTACAACAAAGATAGTAAAAGAAAATATTTTAAAAACTCCTCTTTACACAGATTCTGCTTTGCTTCAACGTGTAACCTTTGTTCTCTTATTTGTGTTGTTCCTCACTGTGTATGCCCAGGTCTTGGTTTGTCATTGTCTGTTTTTGTTTTTTGCTGCCTTTGCCCCTGCTGGAGATGGCTGTGTGAAACAGAACATGCCACTCAGGATCCTTCCCCTGTTCTGGGGTCATACTCAAGACTTCAAATTGTAGGAATCTACCTCACTAAGAGTTACTCACTGTTATATGTTTGGATGCACTAGCAGAAAACAAACATGGAATAGAAGCAACCATATCCATTCAGACAGTGCCCATATACATAAACACACATACAGCCAGACAGCACACATATGGTGAATTCATTTATTATTGACAGGAGATGAAGTAAGGAGGCAAGAGTGAGTATGAGAGGAAGATGGTGTGAAGAAGAGAGAGAGGGAGCAGTGGCGTAGCGTGGCCAGGGCCACAGGGGCTCTAACTCTGGTGCAAAGTTCTTAGGGGTGCAAAATTTGAAAAGAAAAACAATTCAGCAGCAGGTATTTAGCTGCCGAATCTTTTTTCTTTTCAGATTTTGCGCCCCGGTGCGGGTTAAGGGTGCAATACTTGCCTTGCCCCGGGCGCTGACAACCCAAGATACGTCCCTGAGAGGGATACATTGTGGAGAAGAAGGCGGGAGACTGAAAAAATGTATGACAAATACATTCATCATGCATTGGGAGTACAACAATAACATTAGACTAAAAGCCCATTTGGAACATTGTATTATTAATTCCATGTTTCAAAGATGTTTATAAGAAAAATATTGGGGCCTATTCACAAACTGCACTTTGTAATACATCCTGCACTACTACAAAAGTACTACTAATGTACTACAAAATGCTATTCAGAAAGCTATGTGCAGAGACCGTAGTCCGCCTCTCCTATGTTTTATTTGTGGAGGTCTCTGCCCCTGTTTCTGGGGTCTCTGCACACATTGGTGTACATTTTAGTGGTAAATGTCTGAGGAACCTGAGGGAGTGGCTGGAAAATTGGAAATTCTACTAAATGTGGGCAGGGAGGGGGTGTAGGGAAACACACCAGCTCACAAAAGAGTAAGCCCATTGATCTACACAAACCTCAGGCAACAATGGTAAAAAATATAATATATTTCAAATATATATATAGATATAAATTATCTAAGAAGTAAGAAATGATTGGATTTGGGTAAAGGACAGGAAGGAATGGCGCTGTAGCAGGTACGATTATAAGTTAGATTTGTAATTGCGAAAATACAACCGTGCAAACAGGGCAGGGGAACAAACCCAGACAAAAAACAGCCCCTGTATAGGTAAGGGACATGTCCCATACCAAACAAATGAGTACAAGTCCTGTGCACACGTATCGAAATTTTTGGTTATTGTGTCAGAACCAGATAGGTAGACAAAGTTCAAGTAAATGAGGTCGAGATCCAGCGATGTTTAAATCATTAATTTATAGTTAAATCTTGATCAGTACATACGAAAATATAACCAGCCGTCACGTGTTTCGTCACACCGTGTGAAGGATATGACTCTTCAGGGCTGTCGGATTTGGGAAATGGAGCGCAGGACCGGTGATATTTCCAACCCGGCTGCGCAGCGTGGAGAGGCGGAACGAGCCTGTGTAGTAGAAAAGATTCTCGCTGGGCGTGTATGCCGGTGAGCGGAAAAAACTAAGGGCGTGTTTATCCGAAGTGAGGTCCACGATAAATTATCTTGGTTGCTGATTGCGCATGGGTGAGTGCAATTGTCGGTTCCGTCGGGATCCAGATAGCGGAACCGAAGTTGCCAGTAGATAGTTATAGTTAGGACCTAGTTAATTGCAACATTCTAGTCCCAATAACTTTGGCGTCGATTGATGAATCTTTGCAAAATATTCAGAATTTGTGGGGCGCTCCGGTTCGCTCCTATCTTGAAAGTTTCGGGGTGATTCAGCAAGCGGGGGCCGAGAAAAAAGGGGGGTCCCAAAATGTTTTCCCATGCAATTTTCCATAGGAAACTTTAGCCGTGGCTACAGCCCGAACTGCTGAACGGAATTACACCAAATTTGGCTAAAAGGTAGCCTTTGGTTCAGAAAGAAATCTTTTTGTTAAATGGTGTAAATCCGCTCAGTAGTTGCTGAGAAAATCAAATAAAAAAAAAAATAGTGATATCTATGGCCACACAGCCCCCCTTCTTTAAAAAAAAATAAAAGACCGGCATTGCGCCGAGGTCCCACCTCCTCCCTGCAGCACTCTGCAAACGCGCCCCCTGGCGTGTTTGCAGATGGGGAACTAATTCCCCTTGAAGGCCGGGGGTCCCTGGGGGCCAACTAGCCCATCAGGAACCTCCAGTATGTTCCAGGGAGCTGCGTTGCAGAGAGGTGTTCTGAGGCCATGCCTCTATTTACACCTCTCTGCAACGCAGCTCTGTGGCGCCTAATGAAGGTACATGGTGGGCTAATTGCACCCCAGGGACCCTCGGGATTCAAGGGGAGTTAATCCCTCAGCTTAAAATGCGCCACAGGTGTGTTTGCACAGTGGTGAAGGGAGGGGGCGGGGCCTGAGGTGACATGGTGCAAACACACCCTGTGGCGCGTTTTAAGTTGGGGAATTAAATCCTCTTCAATCCTGAGGGTCCCTGGGGGCCAACTACCCCACCAGGTACCTCCAGTAAGCGCCACGGTGCTGCATTGCAGAGTGTTGTAAAAAGGGTTCTAAGTTGGGGAATTAATTCTCCTTCAATACTGAGGGTCCCTGAGCGCCAACTAGCCCACCAGGTATCTCGAGTATGCGCCAGGAGCTGCGTTGCAGACAGGTGTTCAGAGGCCATGCCCCTTTTTACACCTCTCTGCAACGCAGCTCTCTGGTGCTTAATGGAGGTATCTGGTGGGCTACTTGGACCCTAGGGACCCTGAGGATTCAAGGGGACTTAATCTCCTAAATCAAAACGGCCACAGGGCGCGTTTACACAGTGGTGAAGGGAGGGGATGGGGCCTTAGGTGATGAATGCAAACACGCCCTGTGGCACGTTTTAAGTCGGGGAAATAATTCCCCTTCAATCCTGAGGGACCCAACTAGCCCACCAGGTGCTTCCAGTAAGCGCCACTGCACTGCGTTGTAGAGCTCTGGTCTAGGCAGTGCCCCTTTTTACACCTCTCTGCAACGCAGCTCTGTGGCACTTACTCGAGGTACCTAGTGGGCTAGTTGGACCCTAGGGACCCTCAGGATTCAAGGGGACTTAATCTCCCAAATCAAAACGGCCACAGCGAGCGTTTACACAGTGGTGAAGGGAGGGGATGGGGCCCGAGGTGACGTGTGAAAACACACCCTGTGGCGCGTTTTAAGATGGGGAAATAATTCCCCTTCAATCCTGAGGGCCCCTGGGGGCCATCTAGTCCACCAGGTGCTTCCCGTGAGCACCACTGTGCTGCGTTGCAGGGAAGTGGTCCAGGCCATGCTCCTTTTTACACCTTCCTGCAACGCAGCTCTGTGGCACTAACTGGAGATATCTGGTGGGCTAGTTGGACCCAAGGGACACTCAGGATTCAAGGGGACTTTATCCCCCAAATTAAAACGGCCACAGGGTGTGTTTGCACACATCAGCACAGCCCCCCTCCCTTCACCAGTGTGCAAACGCGCTCTGTGGTGCGTTTTTAGGAGGACGTTTTAATCCCCTTGCCCTATTATGTACTAGGATCTTACAGAGGAAGCCATGGTAATCACAGGGGTACCCCAACGTATTGTGTTCCCTAGTGTATGTAGGTGTTTTAATTGTATTCTAAGTGTCTTTTAACACAGCACTGGCTCTAGGACTGGTTAGTCAGAGTCAGTTACCACCAGTACCCATCTGAAAAAATTGAGGGTACAGGATAATTTTGCAACAAGGCTTCTTTCTGCTCCTCTGTTTGTTCTTTCTGCACGTCTTCCTTCTTCCTGCACTTTTTTCGTCTTTGAGGACTTCTGTTGCTTCTTTCTGCATTTCTATTTCTTCTTTCTGTGTGTTTTTTCTTCTGTCTTCGCATGTCCTACCTCTGTAGGCATAGTTAGAAAATAGCATTAAAAAAACTTTGAAATTAACTGAAAAAACCATAGGATTCAGGCACGTTATAGTTACAAATTAACCTTTAAAAAACCTTTGAAATTTCCTGAAAAAAACATAGGTTTCAGGCACGTTATAGTTCGAAATTAGCATTTAAAAACCTTAGAAATTCACTGAAAAAAACCATAGATTTCAGGGGCGTTATAGTTAGTTGGACATTTCACTCGTACACAACAAATTTCCCCGTTATAGTTAGTTCAGCTAACTATAACTTGCGCACCCGCAATACACTGCTGATGATGTCACATATTACATCACTAATGACATGGTCAGTGACATCACTGATGACATCTCAAATGACATCACTGATGACATCACTGATGACATCATCCTTGTGATAGAGTGGCAGACCTCCTCTCACCCTAATCTAACCTTTGATACACACACTCAAAAATACAAACAAACATTTTCAAAACAATGGATATACCAATACCAGTTACAACACACCTATTCAGTATTTCAAAGATTTACAAACACATTCACTCATTCACTAATAGTCCTATACAGTCACTCAGACATGTACTCACTCATCATGTGTACTCATACACCTATACATCCTGTTACATACTGCCACTCATCCATAGAGTTACTCACACACAGTCATACATGCAAACAAACTATCAAACATCAATTTACTCGCATATACAGTTATACACATACCACCACACTTACTTCTACAAAAACTTACACATACTTACTCTCTTAAACAATCACTTAAAGAAACACAGACTTATTAATACAGGAACTCTTACAATCTTTCACTCTCACATATATTCACCTATATACACCAATACTCACATTTATTAGTTTAAAACATATGTACGTACTCATAAAGAAACTATTGAGACAGTCATTCACACACTAACACACCCATATACAGTCATCCACCCATACAGTCCTGCAAACATGCTGTCTTCAACACATACAAACAGTGAGTCACTCATTCATGCATCTATGCACTAAGTAATACCTCCCACCGAACCATACAGACACTCAGACACTCCTACTGATACTCAAAAAACCAACTAATAACCCATTTAGGGCCAGATGCATCAAGCTAAAAACCGGTCGCAAAGGGGCAGATTCTCAGAATCTGCCCCTTTGCGACCGGTATTTTTGCATTTGGGATGCATCATCCCAAATACAAAAATCGCTAATAGAGAATTCGCCTAATTGCGATTGTTTGCATTTAAGGAATCTCAAATTGAGATTCCTTAAATGCAATGCATGAAAGTTTTAAAAATAGCAAATTCGCTAATAGGGCACGCAAATTACCACGAAGTACAACTTTGTGGTAATTTGCAAAAACGTAGAAAAATTCACTTTTGTGCATATTTTAAAGTTTCATGTTGCGCAAACACATGCCCTAAGGGCATGTGTGTGCGTAACATATGTGCACAGATCAAAATCAGGGGTGCAATTTGGACACCCCTGCACCCTTGAACTCGCAATCTCAATTTGCGAATCGCTAATTGCGATTCGCAAATTGAGATTGTCTTCTCATTCATTCCTATGGGCCTCTGGGCCCATAGGAATGAATGGGGAGGGATTCATTAATTGCGACTCGCAATTTGCGAGTCGCAATTAAGGAATTCTAAGGAATCGCTATTTATGTAGTGATTGCTTGATGCATTCCATTTTGCTATTCCTTATTAGCGATTCCTTATTTTTCGCTAATAAGGAATCGCAAAATGGATGCTTGATGCATCTGGCCCTTAGACACTCATGTAGCTACTCACCAACCCATGCAGCCACTTATACACAAAGTGAGAGACTGATACAGATATTTACATATTTAAACATTACTCACTAACTCATGTATTCATTAAGATACACTTAATCGCTCAGTTATACAATACATTTTTCAAAAAACAAAATCATTCATTTCTACACTTATATACCCATTTATTCTTCCATTGACCTTGAGATATACATATATAAAACATATTTAATGTTCAGAAAAACACACATTCACTGGATAATGTCATGAGTGATGTCATTTGAGATGTCATCAGTGATGTCATGAGTGATGTCACTGACCATGTCATGAGTGATGTAATATGTGACGTCATCAGCAGTGCATTGGGGGCGCGCAAATTATAGTAAGCTGAACTAACTATAACAGGGTAATTTAATTGGTTTTGTACGAGTGACATTTCCAACAAACTATAACGCCCCTGAAACCTATGGTTTTTTCAGTGAATTTCTAAGGTTTTTTAAATGCTAATTTCTAACTTTAACGTGCCTGAAAGCTATGTTTTTTTCAGTGAATATTTATATATATATAAATGTGTGTGTGTGTATATGTTTATATATATTGCGAAATTCCGCATCTCGATGCCAGCATCTAGCCTTCTCGCTAAGCCGCAAGGATACCTCGGACACGGACCAATTCTGTTCAACTCTTTTTATTGAAGCAGAGTGTGCCGCATGACGTTTCGGCTCCTCGGAGCCTTGCTATATATATATATATGTATATATAGTGTTAAAAGTTACAGTAGTCAATTTAACTTTTTCTTTCAAATTAAATAATGATACTTATTTGTTTTTAAATAAATGTGCTTACTAATAATTAAATAGAAAACGATAGGAAGGTTTTTTCATACTATTCTAAGTAATATTAATTATGAATTACATTTATATGTATTTATTTAAATATTTATAATACATTTAATGAACTAATGTTTATTATTAGTTTTCGATTAGCAGTCATTATTTTGAGCTCCTTTGCATTTTTAATGTACTTTAAAGTAGTGTTTTTTAAACAAGTATTAAATATTACTTTTCCCTATACTCTACCATTGGGAAACCTCTGCCCTGGTGGTGGATGCATCCATCTATGTGTTAAATGTGTTAAATGTTAGTTGTAGTAACGGTACATTTGTAAATTCCATTGTGGCAAGTTCCTTTTGCTATTTTGTGGTTGGGGAGGCATGGCCATCTGCAACTAGTAGTAAACTTTTCCCTCAGAAATGGTAAATAGCAAAAAAGTGTAGAGTTTCTACTAGGTAAGTTCACACATGTTTAAATCTACACATATACATTCTCCTTTGTGAATAGGGCCCAATACGTTTAGCTCTTCAGAACACTACTGGTAGTTTATCTGTTTTTCACCAGCTCTTCTTCATCGCTCACCCCAAAAGTGCTCTAAAGCAGCAATAAGAGTTTACAGAGGGCTAATCATCAGTGCTTAATTTAAGCCGGTGATTTCCAGTTCTCAACACCCAAACTTAATTGTCAACACGGTTATGACAGCTGCCACTTGGTGGCACTGTTTGTGTAATTTGGAGATGAGCACATCAGCAGTTGTTTATCAGTTCAATATACATAAAAAATTACTAATACATGCTGCCCAAGCCAATCTCACAGCTTTGGGGGCCTCAAATAGTTACACTTGTAAGAGTGTGATGGTTAATAGTTGTGCTGTTACAGGCACTGGCTGCACTGGCGGGTGAAATGGGTAGTGCAAGCTGCAGTCCTGACCTCCTGACTAGGGCCCTGGTACTTATTTATTTATTTTGTTTACAAATTAAGCAGTGCTACTAAATATATATCTCTAAGGAGGTTTGAAAGATGGGTGAAGCCTTGTTTTACACCAAAAGCAGCTCCGGTAGGAGAAAAGGTTTCTTGAACAAAAATTACAAGTTATAGATACTGAGCTAATAAGTGATTAAACTAATCGTATATAAGTGTTTGAATCAGGCAAAAATACTGTAGAAATTTGAAAATGTATATTTAAGAAAACTAAAGATAAGAAGAACTACTTGTTATTCCTGCAGTAGGAGACATTTCCCACTTGGTAAAGAGTGAAATGTACACCAGTTAGAAACTCAATAAATCGTCCTGCATTATTCAAAAAGATAGCTTTCTTTTCACTGAAAGCTCTGTAAGAGGAACAGAAACATTTACACATGAGCAGCTGTATTCAACAGCATTGTTACTGCAACACATAGACTGGGCTTGGAGTTGTAATTTATACTATTCCGAAGTCCAGCGCCCAATAAAAGCAAGTAGTTGTAACGACTTGCGTGGTAAAGTACTGCATGGTAACATCGGGGTAGTGACTGCGTTGTAAAGGCATGCGGGCTAAATGCATGCAGTGTTCCGTCATACAACCCTCTATGGTCATGTCCTTGCTTGAACAAGGAAAGTGCTTGGGTGTCATGGTTGGCCTTAAGCACTGTCTAAGCTCTGAATTGATGATGTAATACTGAAACACCCTGTTCCTAAATTGTACCTAATCGATGTTTTAAGAACATTCCCAATGTGCCGGAAAAATGATATCACATTTCCACATTGGTTTAAAAAAAAAAAAAAAATATTCACTTGCCTTTTATCCATCGCTGTATTTAATGGTGACCAAAAAGTATGAACAATCCCCAGTGTCTTTCCCATTGCTTTCTCTGGTAGTGCTTCCTGTTTCATCACAACTTGGTAAGAGCCGCGCGGTTCTTGTAGCCACAAAGTTGATATTTTAATTTTTTTCTTTTCTCTCCTGAAATTCCCTGAACGTAATGCTAGTGGACAAAAACTATTCTCGTTTTTCTCTTTCTCTTTTTTTTTTTGTTTTATTTGGCAAGTAATGGTGTTTAAGGAAAATGTTGTTGATAGGAAGTCTACATATTTAATTTTCAACAAGCTTTATTTCTTTTTCTTTTTTGACGGATCATGTATTGTATAGAATAAAGTATCCCAAATGTAATAAAGATTGTAGAGGCTCCTTTGGTTGTCATTCATAATTCCTAAGTGGCACTCAGACTAAAATAAACATATATATTTTTTCTTTTATACATCACTCCTGTTCAGTTTCTATTGCTGGCAGGGCTTCATGTGTGTTAGATGAAATAAGAATTAATGCCAGACACACAGGAAGGTATTATTTTATTGGAAGGCTGAAAACTTCAAGTCCTTTTCACAAGACACTTATTCAGGTTAAATAGTTGAATAGGTTGGGTGTACATTCTTCCCAGAAATATTCACTGTAGAATCAACTCACATTCCAATGCAAGTCCATCGGGGTGTAAGCGGAAGTCTTGTTCCTTTCGAAATACCAACATTTAAACAAACTGCGGGTCTTTTTCTGAGAAGACGGCAACCCTAAGGGGAGAGGTGTTTTAACCCTTTCGCTGCGGCGGCTATTCCGCCGCAGTGCTAAGGGGCGGGGGGGCCGTGCGGCGCTCCGACGCTGGTGACGGAACCGCTCCGTCATGGCCTTTGGGTGAGCTGTGCTTGTGACGGAACGGTTCCGTCACAACCCCGCCCGCTCAATAGAACGCACCGAGCAGGCGCGAAATCATCGCTGCGTAGCCGCGGCGAGTGGGCTGTGATGGAACCGTTCCGTCACCAGCACAGCCCACCCTAGGGGCCTGACGGAGCGGTTCCGTCACCAGCGTGGGAGGGGTTAAATGAACCCAGCATTGGTACTGCGTATGCCCCAGTTGCTAGGAGACAGCCACTGATGACCCTTTTGAAGAATGTCCAGAAATACCTATCCATTATCCGCCGTCCAATAGGATAATAATAGCCTCACAAACCTCCCCAACTTCAGCTTTGTCCGTCCTTTTAGCCATCACCTCTGGCAGTGGTCACACTGTTGTAAATGTTTATATCTTATTGTGGCTCTCTGGCTCTAGCCCTTCCTTTGTGTCCTTTCCCATTACCCTTCTAGAACTTATGACTGTTCTTAATGTATTCGCTCAACCAGCTGCATCCAGATCTGACAGTTAACAGTCTGGTCAGCTGGGGAGTTGTATGCTGTTTCCTTTGCTCCACAATAAACCCATACTTACCCCTTGAAGACCACTGCACCCATGGTGTGTTTACTTGCTACAATTTGGCGACGATCAAGGTAGCTGGCCAGACTGGGACTGCTGTGTCTTCTTTGGAGTGGCCCTGGCACCAAACTGGCGCCATCTTGGATTAAAAACAAAATTGGTGGAAGCATTAATTCGGGTTCTGGCTCGCAGGACAACTTTGTTTCTACTTCCAATTCTATTTCTTCTGGTGATTTGGTAAAGGTTAAACCTGGCAGGGTCACCAAAGAACTTGTTGAGTTCAGGGGTCCTTATAAAGTTAGAGAAAGTTTTCCAATTATGTTGTGCTTGAAAATGGTGAGAAATGGAATCTTCGAAGGGTAGCTTTGTATCAAAAATCTTCCTCTTCCAATGTCTCCACTAATGCGAATCAAGAATCTATGTCCAACACTGGACATATGCTGTCTACTTCTGTTGATGTCACTCCATCCTCATGCTCAATTTGTCATAGGGGTGAAGGTGGTGGTGATGCCTTTCAAAGTTCATCTAGTGAGATTCCTCAAGATGTTCCTATATCTCGTAGACCACCTGTTTATTTGAACGATTATTTGTGTGAGAATTTATATTTTATTATTATTATTCCTGTGTTTTGCTTTCAATTGAAAGGGAGAAGATGTGCTGTAAATGTTTATATCTTATTGTGGCTTTCTGGCTCCAGCCCTTCCTTTGTGTCCTTTCCCATTACCCTTCTAGAACGTATGACTGTTCTTAATTTATTCGCTCAACCAGCTGCATTCCAGATCTGACAGTTGGCACCTATTTACTTTTTACAAATTAAGTATTGGTCACGCCTCTTGAATTTTTCTCCCTCCAGCCTTTGCTGGCTCACGCTCCCTCCCCTGTCCACCTCTGCCCACTCTCACACACCTGTTTCTTATTTTCCTCTAGATGGTCAGATGCACTGGGCATATAGCAGTGTGCCCCCAGCATCTTCTGACTTCTGGGAAGGGCCTCAGTCTGTAGATGTCGAGACCACTGCTTACGTGCTTCTGGCTCTGATCTCGGTTCCCAGCGTGCCCGGTGCTGACATCGGCAAGGCTGCCCAGATCGTGATGTGGCTCTCTCGGCAACAGAATGCCTACGGGGGATTTGCCTCTACCCAGGTAACCTTTGTATCGAGCTCAGCATCTAGAAAATGTCAAAAATCTAATTGCTGTCCCTCTTCAGAGCGTTTCATCTTCTATTAGAACAGTAGAATGTTGAGCACTCCATTGCAGACAATGGAGTTCTCCAGGCTTCTATGGGCCGGTAGAAGCCCGCAGAGCAACATTCAAATTTTTTTATTTTCATTTTCATTCACAGCTGCTGCTATCCCTTTAGAGTTTTTTAAACAGTTTCGGAGTGCCTTAAAAATAGAATTAGTGGATTTATGTCTGAGAGCTCAACAGGGTATTGCCCCTCAATCATGGCATGATTCTATAATTACTGTGTTTCCTAAAAAAGGCAAGCCTCCGTTATTACCCTCATCTTTCCGTCCCATATCACTCATAAATGCCGATAGCAACATTTTTTCTAAAATTCTAGCTTTAAGATTATCCAATATCATTTCTCCCCTAGTTTCTATTTATCAACATGGCTTAATTCCTGCTAGAGACACTGCTGACCACATTCGACGAGTGATTTCGTTCCTGGATTGGTCCCAAGCAACTCGGTCTAATGTTGGACTTGTATTTCTAGATGCTGAAAAAGCTTTTGACCGGGTTGCTTGGGGCTATCTGTGGGAACTTTTATCCAGGAAGGGACTAGGCCCCGGTATTATAAAAGCTTTAAAAACTCTGTATATCGCTCCTAAAGCGTGTATTCTAATCAATGGACAAATCTCCCCTCCTTTTTCAATTACCAGGGGCACCCGACAAGGACGTCCCTGTTCTCCCCTACTTTTTGCTTTTTATATTGACCCCTTAATTAACCGCTTTTTTTTGGAACAAAAAATTAAACCTATTTATTTAGCCAATATTAATTATCGAGTCTTAGCTTACGCTGATGATATAGTGATAACTACTACCGATGTTCAGACAGCTCCACCAGCGATTGATGACCTTGCTAAGCAATTCGGGTTTTTCTCCGGCTACAAACTCAACCTGGAGAAAACACAAATTCTCTGTTCAGGAGATAATCCACCTTCAAATATCTCCATTACTTCAGAGGTCATATATTTAGGAATTAAGATTTCCCTCCCCATAGAGAAGATACCAGAACGCAATATAAACCCCATAATAACTCAAATTAATGCTTCACTGCAGCGCCTGGATCACCTACATTTATCACTATACGGTAGACTTAACATTTTAAAAATGATGATTTTACCAAAAGTACTGTATATCTATCGCACAATACCACTAGAATTTCAGTCGCTCTGCTTTAAAAATCTAGAAAGAAGTACTTTTCGTTTTTTATGGGGTTATAAACGCCATAGGAAAGCATCAAAGAAAATGATACTTAGTAATGAATGTGGCGGATGGAATGTTCCTTATTTTCTTTTTTATTATTTATCTGCTGCATTGCGATATATAAGCCCTTTAATTATGGGAGACAGAGTAGAAGTATTGAACTGTCAAACTCCTTCAATTTACGAAATGATTATGGGTGAGCAAGCTAAGGGTAGCTTTCTGAGGATTGTAGAGCCTAGTTATCACAAAAAAACAAAATATAAGATACTTAAGGCAGCTTTTGGAGTCTGGCAGAATGTTCGTAAACATATAAAATTATATAAACTAAATTTTTATACTCCCCTCATATCAAAGGGCCTCTTGCCAGAAATTTTTCGTGATTTAACTATGTATAGATGGTAGCAGAAAGGAATACGGTATTTGGGAGATCTATTTAGTAATGATCAATTTGTTTCATTTCAGGATTTAATGAACAAATTTTCTGTGGGAAGAAATGACTTTTTTAAATTTCTCCAACTTCGAAGCTTCCTACAGAGCCAATCCTTACTTTCCCCAGTTAAAATGACGAAAATTTCATTGTTAGAACTTTTGCAAAAAAAACCCCGTATAGGTGCTATTTATTCAAGCTTAATTCAGGAATATGGGGATGATTTAGGACAATGTCAGCGGAAATGGGCTAACAGCCTAGGTATATCTGATGTCGATATTTTGTTATCGATTAAAATGGCTTCAGATTGTTTAATAACAGGGATGATGAAATCCCAACATTTTATGTGTATTCATAATCTTTATTATACCCCAAGTAAAGTTGCTAAGTGGAGTACGACGACAGGTACGAACTGCAGTCGCTGTGGGCTATTCGCAGCTGATGAATTGCATATGTTTTTTTTTTGCCCTAAACTTTCTACGTTGTTTCAACATGTCGAAAATTTTCTATCTATTATTCTTAAGAGTGAGATTAAGATAACTGCGGAATTGTTGTTGTTGGGTATTGATCATACTGTTATTAGGTCAAGACCAATTTCTTACTTTTTATTTTTATGTATGGCTGCAGTTAGATCTTGCATTACTAAGGAATGGATTAGTTCGGACCCGCCTTCATTCTTTATGTGGCGTGAAAAATTATTGCTTATGTATAATATTGAATCTGCTATATATAAGTTAAAGGGGGTTACGAGTCTTGGGGGAGAAAATTTGGGCACCAATTGCCAAATGGATTTAATTTAATATGCAAAAAAAGAAAACACAGCTGCTGCTGTGAAAAAAGGCCTCTCGGAGCCCAAGGGGATATATATCCCCTCGGACTCGAGAGGCCTTTGTTTTATTTGTTAGAACATTCAGCCCTGTAGTGTCAGGATGTTCTAATAGCTTTATAGCCCTCCATAGCTGGGCTATACCGGCCATTAAAGTCCTGCTCCCTTGTTAAAGGCCCGAGCCGAGCTGGAGCGCGTTTAATGGCCGGTACAGCTAGCTATGGCAGGCTATAAGGCTATAGTAAATGCTCTGTCCAAAGGCTGAGTCTTGTGTCAGGGCAGAAAACAATGCACTCAGGGTCTAATTTGCAAGCCCCTTGTGCCACCGGTACGTCACTTTGTCTCATATTATAAGTGGCGCTCCAGTGGCACTAGAGTATGGTAAATAAACACCATACACTTGTGTGTAATTTCTCTCTCTGTTTCCACAGGACACAGTGGTGGCACTTCAAGCCCTTGCAAAGTACGCATCCATAACATACAGTGTCCAAGGAGCGGCTTCTGTGTTGGTTACAACCCCACAAGGCTTCAGAGCTAGCTTCACGGTGAATAACGCAAATCGGTTACTGCTGCAGAAGGCCACGCTGACACAGATTCCTGGAGTATACACTGTCTCTGCATCTGGGCAAGGTTGTGTTTATGTACAGGTAAGTGAAGCCACCTGGAGGGGTGGGTGGAAACGCGTGACCATCACGTCGGCAGTAATCATCTATACATGTCTGGGTTTACCACAAAACTTCTTATTATGAATTGCAGTGTATTGGAATTATTTTATTATTTCATGCTGTAAAATCGTTTCCAAACATCAGGGAAAGGGGATTTAACCCATTGTTCCTATTTTCCTTGCAGTAACAACACAGATTCACATAGAATAACAGAGGGAACCTCTATTCAGATACTGTGGACATGCCCGGGTATGAGTGCCCTTTGGCGTGTAGTAATTCATAGCCACATGCATCAAGCTAAAAACCGTTCGCAAACGGGCAGATTCTCAGAATCTGCCCCTTTGCAACCGGTATTTTTGCATTTGGGATGCATCATCACAAATGCAAAAATCGCAATTTAAGGAATCTCTAAATTGAGATTCCTTAAATTGCGATTGCATTTAAGGAATCCCAAATTGAGATTCCTTAAATGCAATGCACCAAAGTCAAAAAATTAGCAATTTTGCTAATAGGAGTAGCAAATTACCATGAAGTTGAACTTCATGGTAATTTGCAAAAACTTTGAAAAATGCACTTTTGTGCATTTTTCAAAGTTTCATGTTGTGCACACACATGCCCTTAGGGCATGTGTGTGCACAACATATGTGCACAGATCAATTTCCGTGGTGCAACAGGGTGTCCTTTTGACACCCTGGCACCCTTGAAATTGCATTCTCAATTTGCGATTCTCTAATTGAGAATTGCAAATTGAGAATGTCTTCCCATTCATTCCTATGGGCCTCTAGGCCCATAGGAATGAATGGGGAGGTATTCCTTAATTGCGATTCGCAATTTGCGAGTCGCAATTAAGGAATGTTTAGAAATCGCTATTTTTAAGCGATTTCTACATGCATAGGCTTTTGCGATTCCTTAATTGTGATTCCTTAAAAATCGCAATTAAGGAATTGCAAAAGCCAACATTGATGCATGTGCCTGTCAGTCTTTAGGAATAGTAACCTGATTGCAAATACAGTCAATGATACAGATGTGCTTACTGGGACTAATGACCCACAATAAACCCAATAAATAGGTGGAGAATGTATTGAAACTAGGCCTCACTCTGGCAAAGAAGTGTGTAGCACTAAAATGGATGTCCAAAAGACTGCCCACACAAAAGCAATGGTTATGGGAGTTTGCGAGGTGGGTACAAGCTAAACGTGGGGTACGCCACAACCTGTTTTACAATGGAGAGGAACAGGGAGGAAGGATGGAATGGGACTTAGCAGATTCTGGATACAACATGAAATGGGAGACTCTGAACTGGGACAAGATGCGGAGGGGCCAGTTTATTAATACTCTTCAGATATGTCTGTGATGCTGATCTGCTGTAATTTGATGAGTAGTACCAATTATGCTGTTTAAGTGATCCAGTTTCATGTATGGATTTATATTTATGTGCACAAGGTGTGACTCACATCTCTCTCCTTGTTTAGGGAGTGGGGTGTGGAATGGGACAAGTTAGTGAACTGTAATGCTATTTTTTTTTTAAATTAATAACAAATGTTTAAACATAAAAAAAATTAAAACACAAATTCCCCTATTCCATACTTTTTTCCCGCATACACTTACCACCTGCTCTGAGCAGATACTCATACAAACACACACCTGTAGAGTACTACATGTTCATGATTGATTAATGCACGGAAGGCTTTTGATGGCATACACAATATTCATAGAATACAGAGTGAGTCCACCTTGCTGATGCTTTGGGCCATTTGTAAAAATGTCACAAGTTCAGACAGTGCATCTGGATACTTGCTGGAGTTATGTGGAGAAGTGTTGCTCAATGGTTAGAGAGGCAAACGCTGATGCAGAGGTCTGGCCCGGGACCAGGGTTCAATTCCTGCCTCGGCGGGTCTTGGGCTCAATTTCCTGGGACCTGATAATTCTCGCCTCGGTGCCTATCCTAATCATGGGTCCCACTCTGGGCAATAGCTTGCTTAATCTCCACAATAGCCCCAACAGCGCTGGGATGCCTGGCTTCACCTTGGGGGTGCCCAGGAGTGGACATTTCACAGGGAAAAGCAAGGAAGGGTTCTACAGCGCCAGGACACCCCAGTTGGGGTATAAGTGCGCTTTACAAGTACAAGTTTAATTTAATTTCATGTAGAGTCCATTGTGAAGTTTGCTATTCCATTGGTTGTTTCACTTCACTGCACACTGTGAGTGCGTGTGAGGCTTTTAAACGAAGTGCCTCTGGCCACATATAATTCTGGAATCCTTCAGTGCAGTAGCAATAAAGCTCTCTCTCAAGTGAGGAGGTGATTTGACATATTGCTATGCGACTGCTTGTCGTCTGTGCTTAGACTGCCTGTGTGCTGCAAGTAGGCTACTGCAGGACCACAGATGATCCCCTGAGTAGTTGCTTGTAGAACATTTTGGGGCAGGTGGGTTATGGCCAATGCATTCCACTGGTGCCGAATGTATCCGGCCTGAGCAAGGTGGGAAGCAGCCTTAATAACACGGTCCGAACCATGCATGCCATTACAACGCAAGCGTTACCACACATATTCCTTTACCACGCATGCGTTTACAATGATTTTTGTTGTTAAGGGGGTAAAGGCATATGTGTGGTGAGGGCAGTCAGCGCTCTAGACTTGGAGTAAATGGGTAGGGGGTGGGAGGTGTTGGGAACTTCCTGCCCGGAGGATCTACTTCCTTCCTTTCTGCCTGCGGCTTGGTGATTCGTTTCTTGGGCAGGGTTGAGGTCAGGGCAGTATTTAGGGCTGAGGCTGACTTTAGGACTCAGGTTGGGGGCTGGGGTATTTTTAGGGCTGGGGTCAGGTTTTTTAGGGCTGCTGGATGGTTTTATGACTCAGGGTGGGGGTGTTTTTAGGGCTGAGGTCGGAGTAGATTTCAGGGCTGAGGGCCAGGCATTAGGACGAGGGGCTGGGATCTACATTTTTTCATGCATTTGCCTTTACCAATCATCCCTTTACAATGAAATATATTGTAAAGGCAAGCATGGTAAGGCCATGTGTGGCAAAGACGTGGTCATAGTAAAGACCGCGTTGTTAAGGCATGCAAATTTATTGCATGCATGGTACCTGTGGTAATGGGTTAGTCATTTAAAGAACTTTGGCATGTGTACATTTTGTTTGTCTTCTGTTATGTCATTGCATGACGTTTAGAATGTGGGTTTGTTAGATGCATTTAGCCTCTGCCGCAGGTTGTGTTGCCTATATCTTACCTGCTTGGTTCATGGGACTGATAATAAAGGAGTGTGAATCCTCTTCAAGTATGGACCTCATCTTTACAGTTTCGTCATACAACAGAGCAAGGGATCAGGGATCCATCAGTGTGAATGCCATGGTTTGTAAGGTAGCCAGTGATGGGGTCTGAACAATTGCTGTGGGGGCTAAGGGTAGAGACTGTGTAGTGCATGCATGCGGCTAATTCCTGATTCTCCATAAGGCCGCCATATTGAAGGAAGTACATATATACAACAGCCTCCAAATTATGATTGCTCTTGAGTCTATTACATGGTAATCCTTAGGTGTGATCCAGCCTGATCAGATGACCGGTTAGGACTCTTCCCTTCTCTAGTATAGACCCTCGGGCCACTAACTTCTCAACTTTCTTCTCAGTGGTCTTTGCAGTCAGGCCAACGGGGATTCTGTGCTATAGTGAAGAAGGGCACCATTCGGGCAGACATTGACACACCTCTCCTTCAGTGGGTGGCAAGGTAATCTGGCGTAGATTCATGCCACGTGTTCTCCGTCATAGAGGTGAGCAGCCGTAACGGGATCCAGACTAGTGCTGTGGACAGGACGCAGCAGCTTTGTGGTTTTGATGAAGAATAATGCATCAGCAAGGGAGCCTCCTGTGAGCTTGAAGCTTGTGATGCACCCACCCTATATCCCACTTCTGGAGACAGTGAACTTTCTCTCTGTATCCCCACTGTCAATATCTCTACATTTCTAAGGATACCAGGGTGTGGTTCTAGAGCATCTGCCTGAAAACAATGATGGTACGAGGGTGCAGGGGCTTTGAATGACCTCCCCTTGCATCCATTCTTCAGCTTGACCCCATTGGCTGGAGTGGAAATCAGGCAGCAGTGCTTGAGCTTCTCAGGTATGATTGTGGTGATGCATTCCAAGGCGTGGTCAGCCTGATGGTGATGGGGCATGTGTTGAGCTGACACACTGCTGACTTCAGATGATAAGGGGCATTCTTTCAGCCGCCCATCATTGTGCTAGCAGGCTCATGGGGGTGGTTAATACCCAGGTCGGTGGGGCATTCTGGGTCATATATTGAACCTCCTCCCCGTTTGTGGTCACTTTGGGACTGGGATGAAAACAGGTGGTTAGGGGTGTCAGACACTGAGGCTTGGATTTGCAGCTGGTTCATTGTCTATCTGTAAAAAAAAATTCTTTTTGTGACCTTTCATTTTATAACAGTCTGGGCACTGCAGGCCAGTGATGCTGCTTATTGCCTGCAGGAGTAAATGTAAATGTAAATTGATACTTGTATAGCGCACTACTCACCCGCAAGGGTCTCAAGGCGCTTGTACGAATACCGCTGTGGAACCCATCCTGGCTTTCCCTGTGAGGTGTCTACTCCTGGGCACCCCCAAGGTGGAGGCCAGGCATCCTTAGCGTTGTGGGGGCCGTTGTGGAGATTAAGCAAGCTATTGCCCAGAGTTGCAGAGTGGGACTCCATGATTGGAATAGGCACCGAGGCTAGAATTATCAGGTCAGTGGAATTTTGAGCCCAAGACCCACCGAGGCGGGGAATTGAACCCTGGTCCCGGGCTAGACCTCTGCATCAGGGTCTGCCGCTCTAACCATTGAGCCACACTTCTAGTTTTAGTTGTAGTTGTCAGCTTCATGAGCAGGCAGCCCCTGGAGCACAAGCCATTATGGCAGCAGGAGAGCCCTGAAGGGTAGGTGGGTTGCTTTGGGGTGCAGGACTGGTTGGGCTTATTCACTTGAAGGAAATGGGGTATGATGTTAAGCGTGCCCATCATGTGGTGGCAGAGCATGTGATGCCCCAGTGCAGCAGGCATTGGAGGCGGAGACAAGCTGACAGGCATTACTGTCCGTAGTGCCACCTTGTCTCCAGGCCTGGATCAGCATCATGTGCCCAGTTGCATGGTGAGCAGACAAGGTTGAAGTAGCGCAAGTGGTAGGAATTGCCTTCAGTGGGCAACTCGATTTGGCCATGCTGGGCTGACCGTACTGGGGCAGTGGACATATCACTAGAGAGAGCTCTTTTTTTCCATGGGGATCAGTTTCCCAATCGCCTTCAGGTTCCAATTGTGTCTGTCTTCGACGAGTGGTAGTTGAGAAAGGAGGTCTCCTCTTTGCCTAGCATCGAAACAATGGGCAGAAGCCTCAGTCCCAGCATACCCCTTGTTGGATGGTCTGGCGGACGTCCCTCGTTTGCTGGGTAGAGCCATTCTTCAATGTGAGTTGCATGGATGTGGGAGATGACCCATCCATTCACAAGTCCTAATCAGGGTGGGAGATGACCCATCCATTCACAAGTCCTAATCAGGGTGGGAGATGACCCATCCATTCACAAGTCCTCCTCGGGGTGGGAGATGACCCATCCATTCACAAGTCCTTGTCAGGGTGGGAGATGACCCATCCATTCACAGGTTCTCGTCGGGGTGGGAAATGACCAATCCATTCACAGGTCCTCGTCAGGGTGGGAGATGACCCATCCATTCACATGTCCTTCTCAGGATGGGAGATGACACATCCATTCACAGTTTCTCGTCAGGGTGGGAGATGACCCATCTGTTCACAGGTACTCGGCGAGGTGGGAGATGACCCTTCCATTCACAGGTCCTCCTCAGGGTGGGAGATGACCCATCCATTCACGGGTCCTCATCAGGGTGGGAGATGACCCATCCATTCACAGGTCCTCGTCAGAGTGGGAGTTGACCCATCAATTCACAGGTCTTCCTCAGGGTGGGAGATGACCCATCCATTCACAGGTCCTCGTCAGGGTGGGAGATGACCCATCCATTTGCAGGTTCTCGTCAGGGTGGGAGAGGACCCATCCATTCACAGGTCCTCCTCAGGATGGGAGATGACCCATCCATTCACAGGTCCTCCTCAGGATGGGAGATGACCCATCCATTCACAGGTCCTCCGTAGGGTGGGAGATGACCCATCCATTCACAGGTCCTCCTCAGGGTGGGAGATGACCCATCCATTCACGGGTCCTCATCAGAGTGGGAGATGACCCATCCATTCACAGGTCCTCGTCAGAGTGGGAGATGACCCATCAATTCACAGGTCTTCCTCAGGGTGGGAGATGACCCATCCATTCACAGGTCCTCGTCAGGGTGGGAGATGACCCATCCATTTGCAGGTTCTCGTCAGGGTGGGAGAGGACCCATCCATTCACAGGTCCTCCTCAGGATGGGAGATGACCCATCCATTCACAGGTCCTCCTCAGGATGGGAGATGACCCATCCATTCACAGGTCCTCGTCAGAGTGGGAGATGACCCATCCATTCACAGGTCCTCGTCAGGGTGGGAGATGACCCATCCATTCACAGGTCCTCCTCAGAGTGGGAGATGACCCATCCATTCACAGGTCCTCATCAGGGTGGGAGATGACCCATCCATTCACAGGTCCTCCTAAGGGTGGGAGATGACCCATCCATTCACAGGTCCTTGTCAGGGTGGGAGATGACCCATTCATTCACAGGTCCTCGTCAGGGTGGGAGATGACCCATGCATTCACAGGTCCTCCTCTGGGTGGGAGGTGACCCATCCATTCACAGGTCCTCATCGGGGTTGGAGATGACCCATTCATTCACAGATCCTCTTCAGGGTGGGCGATGAACCATCCATTCACAGGTCCTCCTCAGGGTGGGAGAAGACCCATCCATTCACAGGTCCTCGTCAGGGTGGGAGATGACCCATCCATTCACAGGCCCTAGACAGGGTGGGAGAGGACCCATCCATTCACAGGTCCTCCTCAGGATGGGAGATGACCCATCCATTCACAGGTCCTCGTCAGGGTGGGAGATGACCCATCCATTCACAGGTCCTCGTCAGGGTGCGAGATGACCCATCCATTCACAGGTCCTCATCAGGGTGGGAGATGACCCATCCATTCACAGGTCCTCCTCAGGGTGGGAGATGACCCATCCATTCACAGGTCCTCCTCAGGGTGGGAGATGACCCATCCATTCACAGGTCCTCCTCAGGGTGGGAGATGACCCATCAATTCACAGGTTCTCGTCAGGGTGGGAGATGACCAATCCATTCACAGGTCCTCGTCAGGGTGGGAGATGACCCATCCATTCACAGGTCATCGTCAGGGTGGGAGATGACCCATCCATTTGCAGGTTCTGGTCAGGGTGGGAGAGGACCCATCCATTCACAGGTCCTCCTCAGGATGGGAGATGACCCATCCATTCACAGGTCCTCGTCAGGGTGGGAGATGACCCATCCATTCACAGGTCCTCATCAGGGTGGGAGATGACCCTTCCATTCACAGGTCCTCCTCTGGGTGGGAGGTGACCCATCCATACACAGGTCCTCATCAGGGTGGGAGATGACCCATCCATTCACAGGTCCTCCTCAAGGTGGGAGATGACCCATCCATTCACAGGTCTTCCTCAGGGTGGGAGATGACACATCCATTCACAGGTCCTTGTCAGGGTGGGAGATGACCCATCCATTCACAGGTCTTCCTCAGGGTGGGAGATGACACATCCATTCACAGGTCCTCGTCAGGGTGGGAGATGACCCATGCATTCACAGGTCCTCCTCTGGGTGGGAGGTGACCCATCCATTCACAGGTCCTCATCGGGGTTGGAGATGACCCATTCATTCACAGATCCTCTTCAGGGTGGGCGATGAACCATCCATTCACAGGTCCTCCTCAGGGTGGGAGAAGACCCATCCATTCACAGGTCCTCGTCAGGGTGGGAGATGACCCATCCATTCACAGGCCCTAGACAGGGTGGGAGTTGACCCATCCATTCACAGGTCCTCGTCAGGGTGCGAGATGACCCATCCATTCACAGGTCCTCATCAGGGTGGGAGATGACCCATCCATTCACAGGTCCTCCTCAGGGTGGGAGATGACCCATCAATTCACAGGTTCTCGTCAGGGTGGGAGATGACCAATCCATTCACAGGTCCTCGTCAGGGTGGGAGATGACCCATCCATTCACAGGTCCTCGTCAGGGTGGGAGATGACCCATCCATTTGCAGGTTCTGGTCAGGGTGGGAGAGGACCCATCCATTCACAGGTCCTCCTCAGGATGGGAGATGACCCATCCATTCACAGGTCCTCGTCAGGGTGGGAGATGACCCATCCATTCACAGGTCCTCATCAGGGTGGGAGATGACCCATCCATTCACAGGTCCTCCCTGGGTGGGAGGTGACCCATCCATACACAGGTCCTCATCAGGGTGGGAGATGACCCATCCATTCACAGGTCCTCCTCAAGGTGGGAGATGACCCATCCATTCACAGGTCCTCGTCAGGGTGGGCAATGACCCATCCATTCACAGGTCTTCCTCAGGGTGGGAGATGACACATCCATTCACAGGTCCTCGTCATTGTGGGAGATGACCCATCCATTCACATGTCCTCGTCAGGGTGGGAGATGACCCATCCATTCACAGGTCCTCCTCTGGGTGGGAGGTGACCCATCCATTCACAGGTCCTCGTCAGGGTGGGAGATGACCCATCCATTCACAGGTCCTTGTCAGGGTGGGAGATGACCCATCCATTCACAGGTCCTCATCAGGGTGGCAGATGACCCATCCATTCACAGGTCCTCGTCAGGGTGGGAGATGACCCATCCATTCACAGGTCCTCCTAAGGGTGGGAGATGACCCATCCATTCACAGGTCCTCCTCAGGGTGGGAGATGACCCATCCATTCAAAGGTCCACGTCAGGGTGGGAGATGACCCATCCATTCAAAGGTCCTCGTCAGGGTGGGAGATGACCCATCCATTCACAGGTCCTCGTCAGGGTGGGATGTGACCCATCCATTCACAGGTCCTCCTCAGGGTGGGAGATGACCCATCCATTCACAGATCCTCCTCAGGGTGGGAGATGACCCATCCATACACAGGTCCTCATCAGGGTGGGAGATGACCCATCCATTCACAGGTTCTCGTCAGGGTGGGAGATGACCCATCCATTCACAGGTCCTCCTCAAGGTGGGAGATGACCCATCCATTCACAGGTCCTCGTCAGGGTGGGCAATGACCCATCCATTCACAGGTCTTCCTCAGGGTGGGAGATGACACTTCCATTCACAGGTCCTCGTCATTGTGGGAGATGACCCATCCATTCACATGTCCTCGTCAGGGTGGGAGATGACCCATCCATTCACAGGTCCTCCTCTGGGTGGGAGGTGACCCATCCATTCACAGGTCCTCGTCAGGGTGGGAGATGACCCATCCATTCACAGGTCCTCCTCAGGGTGGGAGGTGACCCATCCATTCACAGGTCCTCGTCAGGGTGGGAGATGACCCATCCATTCACAGGTCCTCCTCAGGGTGGGAGTTGACCCATCCATTCACAGGTCCTCGTCAGGGTGCGAGATGACCCATCCATTCACAGGTCCTTGTCAGGGTGGGAGATGACCCATCCATTCACAGGTCCTCATCAGGGTGGCAGATGACCCATCCATTCACAGGTCCTCGTCAGGGTGGGAGATGACCCATCCATTCACAGGTCCTCCTAAGGGTGGGAGATGACCCATCCATTCACAGGTCCTCCTCAGGGTGGGAGATGACCCATCCATTCAAAGGTCCACGTCAGGGTGGGAGATGACCCATCCATTCAAAGGTCCTCGTCAGGGTGGGAGATGACCTATCCATTCACAGGTCTTCATCAGAGTGGAAGATGACCCATCCATTCACAGGTCCTCCTCAGGGTGGGAGATGACCCATCCATTCACAGATCCTCCTCAGGGTGGGAGATGACCCATCCATTCACAGGTCCTCCTCAGGGTGGGAGATGACCCATCCATTCACAGGTCCTCGTCAGGGTGGGAGATGACTCATCCATTCACAGGTCCTCGTCAGGGTGGGAGTTGACCCACCCATTTACAGGTCTTCGTCAGGGCCACGGATAGGCTTTGTGCTTATGCATGTGGCACCAAAGGTACAAGGTCACCCTGGGGGGGGCAGGTGCAGTGTTTCAGTGTCCAGGACCACTGGCGGCCCTTGCGGGGCCGCACCTGCAGCTCGTGCTGCACCTGTTCAAGGCATGCCGAATCACAACGGTGACGCAAACGCTCTGCCCAAAACAGAACAAACTGCTGTCGGGAGACGGGTCGCCACCCTATAGTTTGACCTTTGTGTCTCTTCAGACAATTCCAGCTACAGCCCCTCGCAGTGGTCTGGTAAATTACAACCTTTTAACACGCCCATTTTCCAATGACAGCTAATGTTGGCCCATTAGCAGAATATACTACTGTTTCTATTTGAAATGCTGGTGCTGACCTCTTACTCACTAAGCTGTTTAACCAGTAATGCCTACAAAAAATAAAGACACTACATTTTATTGTAAGCCTGCCAAGTGGCATTATGGCATGGTGCCATTGGCCATTCCTGTCTTACCTGCCAATAGCATGTTGCATTCAGGGGGTTGTAGTTTTGCTTTTTAACATGTTCTTTATGGCCTCAAAATCCCAGCAAGTAAAATGATATTGGCTAAAATGCTAGAATTGGCAGACAGTAACAAACATAACATGAAACAACTTTTCAGCTATTTTTAAAAAGTTGTTTAGACCGCCTCAAAAACTTCTTTTTTCACACGTAAAACCAAAAAGAAACTCTACTAACAATTCTTTTTAGAGTTCATTCACAACATGCATTAAAGCAAGCATTGACAAAGCGAAGCTTCTTGACTTTTTTCTAGTGGAAATTGTTATACAGCTTCACAATACAATACAATAAAGGTACAGCACAACCTTCCCTAACACAATGAAAAACTAATGGACAGGTGGCAGCAGCAAAGGGACATCACAATTCACTCACCTACACAATGAGGCAAAACACAGGTAGCTACCAAACCAAAGAGGGAATATGAGGAGTTAAGGCTGTTGTATGATTTTTGTAAACAAACATAAAAGAAGTAGAAAAAGAAGGAAAATAAAACCTCTTGTGGTATCACTATAAATTCATGTACTCACATTGGATGATGAGCCCTCACCTACCTAGTGTTCAGTGTGGAATGCTTCATCATATGGTTACACATCGAGAACTGGGAAGCACCCGAGAGTATTGTATTTCACTGATTGTACAGTCTTTTAGTATGGTATCCCTAGTTTAGGTAAGGTTATGTCCCTTAATTCAATAATATCCCTTTGTTAAACTGTCAATAATATAGTAAAAGTATATGTGGTTGAGCTAAACATGTTTTTTACTGGTGTACACAAGATTAAAAACAGAAGGGTCATGAAACAGACCCTACTATTGCTCCTTTCATGTCATAAATGTTTAGAGCTCAGGTTTTTCCCTCGGGGTCAGGTGTTTTCCTAAAGACGATAGATATATCACATAAAATATTGAGAAAGACCATCAAAAGAGAGGTCAGGTGGGGCATATCTGCATTGGCCCCACTCTTGAAGAGGCCCCACACGATGTGCTGTTGTTGAGGGTGTGGAATATAGCATGTCATATAACGCTATTACATCACGTTCCATTACAACGATGTCGTCACAACGACCGCGTAGTTAGAACGCGATACCTTTACAACGCAAGTCATTAGATCGACTTGCTCTAGATGGCGCTCCAACCTTTGGAATAGTATAATTTACTATTCACACTCCAGCCTGGGCAACAGTAGGGAAGGTGTTGGAATAGTACATTATACTATTCCTTAGGTCGGAGCGCCATCTAGAGCAAGTCGATCTAATGACTTGCGATGTAAAGGCATCGCGTTGTAACAAAGCTGTGGTTGTATCGACTGCGTTGTAAAGGTAACACAATGTAACAACCGCATGGTGAAGGCTGTTTCCCCAGCCAATCTTTTATTTAGGTGAAGTACACAATTTTAAATTAAAGTGTGGTTTGGATTTACTCATTAAAGTACATCAGAATATAACACAGCACTGAGTGGCCTTTATTAGAATTAGCAAACCTCATCCCTTCTACCTTGATAAGTTTAATAATAGTGTATTGAAACATATACAAGAGAGATTTGTGACAGTGCGCCTCTGAACTGGAGTATTTCAAGGTGCTCTCATGCGTGAGGATCACAAAAAAGTAGGTGCAGGGAAGAAAAGTAATTGCATAGTGTCGCAAAGTAAGGTCTAGCTGGGAAACTGGGGTTGAAACCAGGTTTCCTGATTAAACATTGTGCAGTTCAGATCCTGGATGGTTATCGCTTTCTTTCCCCCTTTGGCTTGTTGGCAATTTTATTAGTGATCACAGAGGCAAGTCTGTTGTCTTGTGTTTCCTAAACAAGGCCTTCATTAATATTCTAGGTGGAGCAACATTATTGTCTATGAAACCATATACAGGAGAGGTTTTTGTGCCGTGTGTATCCTGGCCTGAATTAATTAAAGGTGCTGTCAAATGTAATGCCATATGTGATGCTCACAGAAATGGAGGGAGAGCGAAGAAGAGTAATTGCCCAAAGTTGCACAGTTTGGTCAAGCTGGGAAGCTGGGGTTGAAAACAAGGGGCCCGATTCACAGAACTAACTTCTAAACTTACTACTTTTGGTATTCACAGAAGGCATTTAGTAGTAGTAAAGTTAGGATTTTGTCTTAAGTTTGACTTAAGACAGACTTAAGACAGACTTAAGACAGACTTAAGACAAACTTAAGACAAGCCTTAAGACAGGCTTAAGACAAACTTAAGACAAACTTAAGACAGACTTAAGACAGGCTTAAGACAGACTTAAGGCAGACTTAAGACAAACTTAAGACAGACTTAAGACAGACTTAAGACAGGATTAAGACAGACTTAAGACAAACTTAAGACAGACTTAAGACAGACTTAAGACAGACTTAAGTTAGGATTTTGTCTTAAGTTTGTCTAAAGTCTGTCTTAAGTTTGTCTTAAGTCAAACTTAAGACAAAATCCTACTACTACTAAATGCGTTCTGTGAATACCAAAAGTAGTAAGTTTAAGATTTTGTCTTAAGTTAGTTCTGTGAATCGGCCCCAGTGTCTCTGGGTCAGGACCTTGCCACTAGTTTAGTTTTTGGCCCTAGTCCCACTAAAGCTTCTGACTGGCCTGGCCATTTTATGCACATGCCTGTAAAATATCCTTTGTTTTTTCCATAAAATGGGACAAAATCAGTGGAAACACCCTATCTTTCTTTATAGTACAAGTAAGCTTTGGGCACTTGCATGCTTATGTCCATCACAGGAGAGTTGTAACTTGGGGAGAAAAAAACACAAGCTTTCTCCATCGCAGGAAAGGTACAAAGTGGGCACCTGTAGTGCAAGCTTCCCTTCCCTAAAGAACGAATACATCATGGCAACAGCAAAGCAAGCTTCTCTGTCTCACAGAAGGCAGCAAGTGCAATCTTCCATTTGCTGCAGACCAAATTTAGTTGCCCAGAGTAGTACAAGCTTGCAACACTTTCAGAACATGTACCATTAGGCATGTAGGCTACCAACATATCTCTGGAGCGGGTGCTCAAATCGTTGAGAGGAATGTGGAAGTAGGAGAGTGAATGAATATGTGAGTTCTGACATCATTCGCACTTATGTGATATTCTCTATTGGAATCCTGATGGTCCTGATGCTGTCACTCAGAGACTAGTGTCTACCTTGATTCTTTCGTTTTTCATGGATTAAGATGCAGCTATGTGCTAGTAGGCTATTGTTATTTGGAGCAGCCCACACACAAGTAACTATGGGGCATATTAGCAAGAACCTCGTTAAAATGATCGCCGTTTTAGAGGCAGCAAACTGCCGCTAAAACGGCGATAATGGGCTTGCCAATATGCGTTATAGAATTCCAATAGAAGCCCAGGTTAGATGTGCAAGACATCTAACCGGGCTTCTATTGGAATTCTATAACACATTTTAGCAAGCCCATTATTGCCGTTTTAGGCGATAATTTTAATGAGGTTCTTGCTAATAGGCCCCAATGTCCTAGACAGGCACACAGGTGCCAACCCTATCGAAAAGGTTTTGGAGGTGCCCATCAAACTCTGAGCATTTACTGCCTTGGTGCTGCACCTGGCAGGGTCCCGGATAGAGATGCAGAGCATGGGCACAATTATGCCCTTCTCAGTCAAGTCCAAGGCTTCAAGGCACGCAGGTGTCAGGTTCATGGGGAGAGATGGGATGTCGTGGGGCTATAGCGTCTGCGCCACCGGTCCAAGCGGGCACCATTTGAGTCACTTGAATTTCAGGTCATTGTCGCCATTGTAATGTCGTAAGGACCAGGCCTGCTTTGGGGATATCAATCATCGGGTCTTGTAGAGCACGGCGTGTCACCCCTGGGGAGACTCCAGGTGGGGCAATGCCACTGCGACAGAGTTTGGGCAGTACATGAAATGAGGGCACACGTAGCCATCTCCTTTTAATGAGCAGGGTCGCCTGTGAGGCATGGATGTGGGCGAGTGTAGGACTGCCCTCAAAGCAGCACCCCCTCACTACCTATTACTAACTAACTACTAATTTACTTGAGCTGAGGTGGCATTGTCGCGATCAGCTCTGTGACACGCAGGACACAGCATATGTGGACAATGCAACACTGACCTTGAGGTACCGCAGGTCTGACAGTGGTGTGCATGCCCAGGCAGCACTTCAAGGGTCTGCTACTATTCATTTCATGCTTAATATGCAGGAGTGTTTGCCACAACCTGTAAAGAAAAAACTAAAGAAGTCACAATTGAGAAAGATCCCCATTGCAAGTCTCCCAGGGGCAAGGGTGGGGAATATCATGGATACTCTGGAATACCAGATCCATTTCCCCATACTTTCCACCCTTCTGGGAGAAGTGGCACACCTAGAGAGAGCTAAATCCCCTCTCTCTATTCTACTTTTTCTTTTTTTAGGTCTTGCGGAAGAGAGTTTTAGCGGTTTTGGAGAACTCATGTTAGCGATATTTTAAGTAGGAAATAATACAGGAGAGCTGGCTTTAGGTCAGCCTTCTCCAGCCATTGGCTTTCATCTGTTTTCATTGCTGGAATGGGCTGTCCATCAGTGCCATGTTATTTTATGCTGACAAGCTTACATTGCTGACTTTAGATGATGAGGGGGCCTTCTTTCAGCAGCCACTCATTGTGCTAGCAGGCTCAATGGTTACAGTCACTCATCTGTTTTCCCATTAGTTGATGGTGCCCAATTAGTCCTTTTGTTAGGCTACAGAAGCAACATGACGTGTAGTTTGTCATTCGGAGACTGTGTGTGTTCAGTGATCCATTATTTACAGATAGGATGACATCTTAATTTCTGGTTTATGTTTTTTTTTCTTTGGATGAATGTCCTGGTTGGCTTTATGTCAGGCTTAGGCATTGGCTATTCACTAATGAGCCTTGAAAGTTAATGTATTTTACTTTACTGGCATTGTACCATGTTGTTGGATTTACAACTTTTTGTTCACAAAGAAAAGAAGTGCACATACGTAAGCTTCATGTAGCTGCATTGAAAGTACTGTACAGGCCCCTTGTCAAAAGTATCCACTAAGAAATATTTTAACCTGTTTATGCCTTATAAGTTCACCAACTCAAACGGCATCTTCGAACTCCTTTTTATATCATTCTTCTTTGGTAGTACAACTTACACTGCTAAGAAAGTCTGATCAACAATGTGGCCTTTCCGCCAGTTTACATATAGCTCTAGCCCAAACGTTGCAGCGTTATGGTATTTTCTTTCTAGGACAGCTGACAATATCACACAAAAAGTGAAAACTGAGACTTGTTGGCCTTGCCAATGCTGGTTTTATGACATTAGCTTTAACAATCAGCTAAAGCTGTCTCTAGCCACACCTAATGACCATTCTCAAAACTGGCTGCTAATGCAAACCTGTTGTTCAGGCTAGACACAGTGCTTACATTCATAGACTTCTGGAAAATTGATCTTATTTTGAAAAAGAAAGATAAAGTTGATCATCCCAGTCAGATATAGATGTAAACTGTGTGCCTAGAGCTGCCATTTATATAGATCTCTCTGTTTACAGAAGTGTGCTTTGACTATTTACCTTCACTCGTGAACTTTGGATTTCTCTGTTGCTTTTTCCTTTGCTCTGTAGCTAACCCTGCGGTACAACAAACCACCCATCCTTCGCGTGAATTCCTTTTCTCTTGAGGTGGTGACCACGCCAGCAAAATGCCCTGGCCAGAACCCTAGTACCATGGAACTGGACATTTCTGTCATGTAAGTAGTGGGGATGGGAGGTGAGTGCTGTAAATTGCTGAACTTTTGCCACTGCACTTACCTACCATGGAAGTCTACAATCTCAAGCAGACTGTAAAGCACTGAGACCATGTGAAGCAAGCTGCACATTCACCAGTCACAAACCTTGATCCACCTAAAATTCCCTATACTTATCTCTGAACCTAGTCACAGTGTACATTCTGTAAACATATCCATACCTCAGCATCTTACATCATCTACTATCTTATGCTGGATCACCGGCTCCCAAACATGCTCATAGGCCCCCGACACACTGTGGGGTCATTCGGTAAACATCCTTTACAACGCAACTTTTACCACGCAGTGCTCTTACGACACAACTTTTACAATGCAAACTATTGCAACGCATAGCGCTGGGGGCGCTCTAGGATAGGGAATAGGTTTAATGTACTATCCAACACCTTCCCTACTATCCACGGGGACTGGAGTTGGAATAGTAAATTAAACTATTCACTATCCAGCGCCTAAAAGCATTATGCGTTGTAAAGGTATGCGTTGTAACGTCATACATCCGGTCATTCATCTAATGTGTTGCAAAAGCTTAGTATGCAGTGTTCAGCTCTTCACAGCTATGGTGTTAACGGTGCCCCTGTTGTGTCAACACTGTACTGCTCAGTGACCTGATGCAAATCACTCTTGCATGTGTGGTTAACAAAAGAAAGAAGGCCTATGCAATTGCCTGCCCTTGGACAGGCATAATCAAAGAGACAGGGAAATGGCACAGATCATTTCCTACACATTAGGCTTTTTTCCATGCACTCTGTATTTTGTGATTTGAGGAAAGCTGTTAAAGCCCTATGAATGAAAAAAAGGTAGCAAAGAGAGAACATGGGTTCACATGTAACAAGTCGTTTTTCAGTCGCAAACACTCCTATTAGGAGTTTGCGATCAAAAAACGTATTTTAGGAAAGCACAACACCCATTTTAGGAGTATGTAACATTTTTACTGACTGCTAATATGGGTTTAGAAATGGATAAGGATTTGCAATTTAGAAGGGGCGTGTTATAAGCATCCCAAAATAGCAATTCCTATCCGTTTATCAAAGGTTTAGGACTGAAATAGTGGTTAAAAACCATTAAAAAGTATTGACCCATAAGTTGGGGCGGTAACCCATTCACAAATGGAAAGGGATCCCTTGATATTTGTGTTTGTTATAAAAAGTGCCAAATGCTACCTCAAAAACAAAAGTAAACTTTTCACTTTAAAGTTTAAGGAAAACAGGCTGCATTAAAAAAAAAAAAGTTTACTGTTGGAAATGCAGTCATAGACATGGTTGTCTGTGTGCCCCAGTAGGTAGCCATCCTTGTGTTGGTATCAAATCTTAGTGAGTCGCACTTTGTTTGTGACTCACCTCATCAATTTTTATGAGGTCGGTCGGATTCTGACTCACTATGATTCGGATTTTAAACAACAGACTTATTTGTTTAGATGTCAGTTCCAGTGGCGGCTCGCATAGGGCGTGCTGTGGAGCGGTGAGGCGGGGCGAGGGAGGGGCAGGGTAGCGGGGGTAGTAAACTCAGACATACGACTGAACAGAGGATGGTCATTATTACTTTCCTCCGTTCTGTTGTATGTCTGAGTTTACTAACCACCCCCCCCGACCCTCCCCCGCCCCCAACGCCCCACAGCATACCCTATGCGAGCCGCCACTGGTCAGTTCTTAAATATCTTTACTGGTCAGATAAATAAAATACCATTCTTTGTTTTTAACCAGTACTTTGCAACCAGAGATTCGGACATCAGGTCTACGGTCAAGAAAAGGTGCAAACCAGTAAAGAAAAAAAAACAGGTAGAAGACAAAGAAAAAGGCTCAAATGCACACACATCCACACATACGTTTGTGTGTGTGTATGTGTATATATTCTTGAATTCATCTCAGCTACTGATAATTACTCGGGCCACATTCCAGTCCATTGTTATTATTCACATTATGCCATCATAGTTTGGACCCAGTATATGCAAATCATTCTTGAACCTGAAACTGAGTTTGCATGGTGTGCAAAATAACGATGGACTGAGATGCAGTCCTGAGTAATTTCCATCAGCTGAGATTAATTCACGCATTCCATCCATCACTTTTTTGTATACTTTAATATGAATAATATTTAAAAATCATTCAATTTCTGTAATGAATATACTTGTTAAATTTGATTAAGCGCTACTCAATAGAATATGTTAACATCTGGTGTAATAGGAATGTTTAAAATAATGTTGACGATTTTCCATTGCTTTTTCAAGTGACAGTAATCAATGGTGTGAATAATAGACAATTGTTTAGAAAAATGATGCTTGTTTAATACATGGCAACATTTAAAAAAAGGAAAGTGGAGATTTAAAAAAAAAAATATATCGGGAGAATGTATTTCCTTCATTGACTTCTATTGAAGCAAAGGCAATTTTAGAGAGGAGACTGCCAAAATAAAGCCAATTTCTTGCTTCAAAATCAGGATTCTCCTACCTGAATCAGGTCTATTGGCATGCATGTAGTATGAGCCTCATGTATTTTAATTTTTTTGATGCACTTTAGATGCCCAATAGCACTTTATAGTTCTACATTAATTCATATTCTTGAATGGACTCTAATAACACTTTAATAGGATGCACTTTAAGTCTATCATGGTATTTAGATAACAAGTGAAAATAGTCTGATGAAATTATAGAGAAAAAATACACACAATTTGTATACTTTTTTGACGTCTAAGAATGCCCTTCATAATTAATTACAGTAAAGTGCAAAATATGTGGCTGCTTAAAACTGTATGATATTGCACACAATGGATTTATTTACTACTTTAATTCAGGCAAAGAAGCTTTTACCCCATTGCAGCTGAATTGTCAAATAATGATACGTAAACATGTAGATTTAGATAAATAACAACTTGATTATTTGGAATTACACTGAAAAGAAAAGTGATCAAAACAAGAAGGAGAAGGTGAAAATGGTGACCTAATAAAGACCTTTGTGTAGACATGAGGTTGCAGTCTAGCTGATAACTGAAATAGAGAATGGGCTATTTTTAATCAAAGAAACACTGGTATATGCTGGTTTCATGGAAGGCTGAAATGCCTTTGTGCCGAAATGCGTTGACCGCGTTAGTTTAGGTTTTTGCAATCAAAAGAGCTGCCTTAGTTTTGTGACGGAACTGTCCGGTGAAGCCTGATGAAATAAACACATGTTGGTTTTCTTACGCCCCAGAGTGCATTATCTTTCAAAATCTTGAACGTTTGCTTGAGAATATATATATATATATATATATATATATATATATATATATATATATATATATATATATATCACGCTCCTCCATTCGCCATCAGCGGGGCACTTAGTGGTCGCGTGCAGAGACACGGTGGCGCACCGCGATAAATATCAGGCTCAAAATTTCCCTTAGTTTCAGCAAGGAAAGGAATAGCACATGTTGGTTTTCTTACGCCCCAGAGTGCATTATCTTTCAAAATCTTGAACGTTTGCTTGAGAATATATATATATATATATATATATATATACACACACCTATATATATATATATATATATCAGGCTCACGCTTGTACCAGCGAGCGGGAGGAACTCGAACAGGGTCACGGGCCTCAAGCAGCCGCCCAATCTTCAATCTGAAAGCCACCTGCTCGAGGTGTCCTGAAGCAGTCCCCATCAACACTGCCTAACGCGTTTCAAATCATCTTCATCAGAGGCTTTAGGTGAAGGAAAGATCACGCAGGCGCCGGACCTGAGGTGTTAAAGCTTGCTTTATTAATTGCGCACCGGGAATCAGCTGCTCCAGCAGAAGATTTGACACGCTGATGGAAAAAGGGAAGGGGATATTTAAATCCCACCGGACTACATGGACTATATATAGGCTGTGGGGTTTTAGGTTTAAACCTATAATAACTGATAAAACCCACTGAAAGAAAAAGAGCCCTCACCTGTGAAAACATATAAACACTGAAAAAACACCTGGACAACCACAAACTAAAATTCAAAGAAGGGAAAGTCATTGTTTTCTTCCTGAAGGGGTCAATACAATGTAACTTTGTTATACAAGTAGCAGTAAGAAAGACTGGCTAACATTATTCTGCTTGAGTTTTGTTGTTTAGGGATGCCACTAAAATATTGTTTCTTCTTCCTTTTACTTTTTCAGTTTTGTAACCTTTTGTCTAAAGATGCAGGGTTTAGTTTCATGTTTTAAGACTAGTTTAATTATTTTATAAACTATAGAGAATCAGGAAATATCAAACTCATATTTGATATTTTGGCTGCACTGGAATGAACTACCTCTGGATCTTCGCATGGAACCTTCAGAAACCAGATTCCGCGCTAAACTCAAAACCCATCTTTTTCCAGTTACCTAAGTCTCCTCCTTCCTCTAACCCTGCTTCTCCCCACCCCTCTCTCTGTCTCTTGAGATGTAGTAGTAGTCTAGCGCGGGGACACACTATTTTTAGTGCAGCCATGCGCTTTAAAAATGGCTTTATTATTATTATTATTTTTCTTATTATTTGATTCTTTCACTGATAGGTAAAATGGCTGGTTTCATAAAACTCTTTCCTAATATGTGTCATCACATTTACCCACAGAGAATGGGTAAAAACCCTTAATACATCAGACCATAGTATCTAGTGGGTCAGTATTGATAGTAGGTGAATTGCCAACACCTCAGGCTTTAAACATTCAATGCAAGGTATAGTGACAAGTATATATATCACCAAGCTAGTATATATATCACTAAGCTTCTGGGATAGTGGTGAAAACATGACACCAGACTTTTGGAAAACATGGAACGCAGTGTCACTTGTAATGCTCTGCAAAAAAGGTTCTTTCCAAGTTCAACAAAGATTGGAGTTATATTGTTTGTATTTGCAGTGATTCAGCTACGTATATAGAAAAAGTTGTGTGATGACCTGTCAAAATTGATACCAGAGCTGAAGTGATTCCCTATAGTAGATCCTTGCCACTTGTTTGATGGTATGCTGAAAGCATCTTTACAATCTTAAGAGTTAATGAGGGATGCTATTGACTTTTTAGTCCATTCTGTTGCACTGGTTTCTAATGCACAGGAACTAAAACGCAAATATTTATCATTTCGTGCTTTATGTGGCATCAAAGAAAGAGTCATCCCAACTGTGTCCCTTAGCTGATGGTTCTTAGCCCAATGTGCTAAGAATGCTGAGAGGGCTTTTTCACAGAAGTTTACATCGAAAGGAATGAGCGAGCGCACATGACCCAAAGACTCACTGAAGAAGTATTGTGTGGTGTACTACAATAAGATTAATTTGCAAACCTCTATTTGGACCTCATATACACTATAAGTACACTGTCTATATACCATGTTCTTTCAGTGCAGAAAGCAAGCAATAATAAAAGCAAAACGTTCGATAAACACCGGGAAAAACACTTTTTCTGTTGTTTTTAGTGGCGCGAAAATGTGTGACCACTGATAACAACTGTTTTTTAAGATATTGAAAACACTGGAAAAAACCCCACCAGAATTTACCAAAAAAAGAAACTGAAAACAGGAAAGCCTAACTATATAGCTATGTGCAGACTCATAGGAGCAGCTGATTCACGGCACGCATAGGTAAGTCACCCATCTAGCAGGCCTCACAGCCCTAAGGCAGGGTGCACTATACCACAGGTGAGGTCATATCTGTAGCAGCAGATATGCCCCTACAATTTTGGGTTCCATCCCTTAGTATTGTAAGTGCCATGGAAACAATAGAGAGTACATGGGCTGGAAATCAACAACTCGAGTTCCACAGCACCATGATAACGTCACTGAACACAGGAGTGTTTGGTACCCAACTAATCTCCTCAATAAATCCTCAATAAATCCATACTGATGCCTGTGTGTAATTTATTCTACCATGTACCCAGAGGGAACCTCAGAGGTGCCCCCTGAAACCCTACCATCCCTGGTGTGGTCTCTGACCGGCTGTAGGCAGCCAGCCACCACCAGACATGTTTCTGGACTCCTGAGGCCTTTCTCTCTGGGACCAGAAACAATGCACATCCTGGGAACAGGTGTCACACCTCCTCCCCCAGGATGGGCCAGTGCTAGAAGAGAAGCTTCAAACGCCTGCTGCCTCTGTAATTTGACCCCCAGCCTCTGATGCTAGCAGCAAATTGAAGCCCCTGGTTTGCACCTTCACTTTGGGTGGGGAAAAAAGAGGTAAAACTTAGAAGAATAGGAGGTGTGCCCACCTCTGCCAATTCCACCCCTAAGGTGGAGGCGAGGTGCAGCACATCTTTCAGTCCCCACCGTCTTGAAGATGGGGGAGACCCCTCCAAACAGGGCTAGGTCTATGCCCCCTCCCACAGGAGGGTGGTATAATAGAGGGTGTGGTCACTCAATGTAAGATGCCCATTGGCCCTACTTGCTACTCTCCTAAAAATGCCCCTAAACTTAGTATTTAGGTGGTTCCCCAGAACTGGAAACTGAGCTAAGAAGCAAGAAGACAACCCTGCAGAGAAGACTGAAGATGTCTTGGCCCAAACCCTACTTGCCTGTCTCTAGCTTCTGCAAACCTGCGGCCAGTCTTGCAGCCAGCAATCTCTGAAACCCTTGGGAGGACTGCTTTCTTTGAAAAAGTCTCCAATCTCCTGTGGACAGCGGACCTGTTCAAGAAGAAAGAAGATCCAAGGACCCTAGATCCAAGCAGATCCGTGTTTTCTGCCCACACTGCACCCAACACCCATGGCCCAAGTATGAGTGGCTCACCTGGGCAGTGAAGTCTCCCCACTGACCCTGACCTCGTGTCCAGCATTGCCTGACCTCTCCTGATCTCCATGGCGGCACCTGTAGTGTACTTCCAGAGGCTCCCCCTGACTGAGACAGGCTCCGGAAAGGCACTCCTGCACTCAAACCACCTGGGCCTTGGTGAACTAAACCGGCAGTGCCCTATGACACCATACACCTCTACTTAGATCTTCTGTCTTTTTTCTCCCTTCTGCAACCTCAGAGGCCATGCGTGCAGCCTGTTTGTCCAAAGAAGAATCCCCATTGAAAAGCATTGGGTGCCGATGTCAAAATTGCACCCTATGACTAGGAGCTGCCGGGACCCTATCTGGAACACTGTAACTGAGATCAATGTTGGGATGTCTGAATCAATGTATTGTGCTGTGACTTTCCTTTCATCTTGCCACGCTTTATGTGTCTTGATTCTACTGTATGTATTTTAATGATACACAACTTGTGTCTCTTATGCTGTTTATTTTCGTGAAACCAGCAAATAAAAAAAAAGAACATCAAATGCCACTTGTGGACTGCAATACCTATTGTAGCATCCACTATAATGGCAGTGCAAACCTGGCTTCAGGCCTCCCAGGACACACAATAGGCTGAGCTGAATGGACAGAGATGACTCCTCAGATCTGAATAGAATATGCTGGGTGGGGGCTATAGGCATTCTGTTGACACCATATTGTCAAATTATGCCTGACAGGTCTGTTGAGCCACATGTAACACTTCGGTACACTTGAAAGGGTAATAACAGGATGCCAGAACAATTCTTGTGTATCTCCTGACTGGTTGCTGAAGGACACTGCATTTGCCCTACCAGACATCTGCCTCTGGATTTGTTATGGGCACAGTACCTGCTTCAAACTGGATTTTAGTGTTAGATATGGGAGGACACTGGTGAAAACCATAGTGCATTCCCCCACGCATCCAGAACTAAAGTTTAATGTGGCTTAAGACTTTTGTCATCTTCAAAATGCTCTGTTGCATGGCATTTCGAGACTGCTTGCAGTAAAATATATAGGAACTACTGAAAACATGGGTACCGTTGCCCATGGGAACTTTAACTCCATTGGTAAGGAGTGCCTAGGAGTTGCCCCCACTCCAAAACTGATGCTAGCCATAAATGTGGTACCCCAAGACACCTGAACAGAACACTTTCTGGACTTGTGGAAGAAGGGAAGAGGACTGAACCAGCTGTTACCTGAGAGGAGTCCTGAAGGGATATACCTGCTACCCACTGTTCCCAGAACAAAGAAGTGGACACTAGGGGTCAGTTAGCTAACCTCCTCTGTGGCTACAGGGACACAACAAGCTGCAAGAGTCCTTTTCCCTGGATTGCCCGGCTGACCAGAAGCAATTTTACCTTTCTGGTGGCCTCTGCAGGAGCGAGTCCTGGCCCTCAAGTGCTGCCCCTGAGGTGCTGGGAGCCTTATAAAGGAATCAGAGGAGCTGATCCAGAAGCCCTGAAAAGTTTGGATTCAAAATATCGAGCCCGGTAATGGCAGCTGCAACATTTCTCTTCTTGTTGTGAGTAGCCAATTGCAGCCCTTGGTCCCATGGGACTGGTCTAGTTTCCACAGGTCCAGCCAAGCAGGCTGCTTCATTTGCTGTTCTGTCCTGGGGACCTCACACAGAACTTCCTTAGAAGACCCACAGCACTAGGTATCTCTATTTTATACCCTAATTGCTCTAATATAGCTGAACAGATTTACATCAAAATTCAAAATGCAGGTTTTCTGAGCAAAGATCTAGCTTTCTGCGAATTCGATGTAATCCTGTATGGGGAAATTGCATTTTGGGACCCCTCTCACCCCCTTTGTCCTAGCCCCGCTTGATATATCAGCTTGAACCTTTACAGGAAGGAGCAGAGGTGGATGAACATTTTTATTTGCAAGTTTTGTTAAGATTTGTCAAATGTAGCGAAGGCTATTAGCAAAACTCTGACCTAATTATAACTACTTAGTGGCAACGGTGGGGGGTAGTAATGTATGGATTACGGACCTTTACAGGTATGTAAACTTTTAAATAAATAAAACTAATTTTGTTGCGCGCACTGCATCGCATTTGGGGATGCAGTGCACGCAACGAAATTCGTTTTATTTATTTAAATGTTTAAATACCTGTAAAGGTCCATACTCCATACATTACTACCCCCCACCCTGCCCCTCCCCCTCCCCACGTCACCGCCCTGCAGGTACACCCACTACCGACCGCGGCTGCTGTTTTTCTAGCAAAGCATAAAGCATCCTATATTGCTTTTACTTATTCGAGATTGGGTTGGGTTGGGTTGTAATTTACTGATCCAAAGCCGTAACACTGTGCCTTGAATGGTAAACTGCCTTTGTTATATTTAAATTCAGTGTGGATAGCATTTATTCATTCTAGGCTTGAAGATTTTTGTAAAGAATGGCAAAAGGCACTATATATGCTCCCCCAAACCTCTCCAGCTCCACACTGACGACTCTTAGGGACTTGATACTCTCTTTTGAGACTGGCAGGTTCATCAATGGGGGGGTTTACAGGGTCCCCCGAAATCCCTTAATGCCCCCTAGTCTGAGCCCAGGGAGGGAAGAGGCCTTCCTGGCTGGGCCTCAAGTCTTGGGGTCTGTGACTCCTGGGGCTGTATTACAATAAGTGCCCAAGGGGACTTTGGTATTATAGAAGGGAGCGCAGACGCTTGTGTATCCCCTTCTATAATACGGATCAGAAGGTGTTCCCTCATTTACATAGGGGCGTGCCCTAAGCAAATGAGGGAATTCCCCTGGCTCTGCTCCCGCCCATATTACAGAAGCGGGCGCAGAGTCAAGGAAGCCCTCAGAAGGCGCACTGACAGTGCGCTATTTAAAAGGTGGCACACTATCAGTACGCCTCCTGACAGCAGTTCTCCGCAGGGGGTAAAGGGGTTCCCATGGACCCTTCGGAAATACCCTTGCAGGTGGGTGCAGTCACTGACTGCACCCGCCTGCAATGGCATCTCTATTAACCTGTAAAAGTGCAGGCTGGTGACGCCTGCACTGTGAAAACATGGCGCGGCAGCTTCTTGTTTTCACTTGAATGCGCTGCCCCAGCGCGAGTTCACAGCTGCCCTGGGGGTAGGGCATGCAACATAACAGGGTGCATTGTTATTGTTTGTGCCCGGCGCACCTTTTAAAAGGTGCGCAGGGTGCAAACAATCACAATGCATAATATGGCCCCTGGTGGGTCTGGAATCCTACGACACATGGAAACACATTCCTCAGGGGCATATGGCTCCCACTCCTGCCTAAACCTCTTTTTGCTGCCTGCCACTGACCTCTCCTGCACATGAGGATCTCACGTCCTCGTCAGAGACCTCTGATCATGCACCAGTTGTCCTTCAGATGGGGAACACTAATGGGAAAGGAGAGAGACAAACCTTGCTCCTCAACACCTGGTTTCTCACTGACCAACAGACTGTCCGGGCACTGAAGACTAACCTAGAGGTCTTGGTTGACACTAATCACAGGACTGTTGATTCATATGGGGTGCTCTGGGGGGGGGCATGCAAAGCCTTTATTTGTACTTGGCCGCCAGATCCACCCGTACCAACTTTATCCCCACTATTTAACTCTATGCCAAACTGCTGGCTAGGTGCCTGCTGCACATACCTGGCCATCTGGTCTACCTGGATCAATGTGGCTTTATCCCCGCCGTAGCGCCAGACACTGTTTCCGTAGAGTCCACCTGGCTCTGGCTCCATTTAAGGTGTTACAGTGCGCTACAGCATTGATGCTTCTCAACATTGAAAAGTCATTTGATTTCCTGGATTTAAACTTCCTTCACGAAGTGCTGGCCATGCTTGGTCTGAGATCCCAGTATCACACCTATGCCTCAGACTTGAATGCTGAGCCACAGGTGCAGGTAAATGACGCGATCTCCCTCATATTTCCCATTCGCTGGTGCACTAGACAGGGGTGCCCCATCCCCAGTCATCTCCGCCCAGGCTATCGAATCCCTGGCATCATGGATATGCTGTGACGCCCATGAAAAGGGATTTGACTGGCGGATTGCACTGGAAGATAGGATAGCCTTGTATGCAGATGATGACCTCCTCTTCATGGCTCACTCAGTCAAAACTGAGCCCCTCCTTGTCTCTATCCTTGACATACATGTGGAGGAATCAGTACTGAAGGTAAATTTGCCCAAATCACTCTTGAACCCCTTAACAGGGGACAGGAAAGACCAGACTTGGCACACTGCCATGTCAATCTGGTGCCTAATCTTTTGGTACCTGGGATTTCAGAAGACCTGGGAGCCGGACCTCGCCTGAAGCCTCAGTCTCAACCCCTCACCCGCACAATTTAAGAAGACCTCTAAAGCTCGGCTAAATTGCCTCTTAAAGTGCAGGGCAGGGTGGCCCTCTACAGAATGATGGTACTCCCATGGCTCCTTTACATCCTTCAGAGCTTTCCCTCCCCCCTCTCCAACCACTGCTTTGCTGCCTTAACCTCCCAGGCATGGAAATTCCTCTGGGCTGACAAACCCCCACGGATCTTCTATGATAAACGTGTTCATTCTACCTATGATAGGAGTTTAGACATGCCTGACATCCGCATGCATTACTGGGCAAGGCACATTCTAGAGGTAAAACACTGGGGTTGGTAGGATTTGGCCTTTAGGGTGAAGCTATCACTGATCTGGCCCGATAGTCTTGTAGGTATGCTATATGGCTTAACAGTCTGCCACTCGCTTCCAGAGAGCACCAAAACTGTCTTTCTGACTTGGAGAGCGGCGCTGCACAGGACTGGGTAGGACCGACGGGTGACCCTGGAAATCCCTATATAGGTGGGCAGATAGCTGAGTTGGGTGGCGCGCCTCGAGGGCTTCAGAGGATGGGACAACATTGACATCTTCTGGCTGGGCGCCTTGGGGTGGGGGACCCCATGAAAGACTTACAGGCCCTCCAAACAGAATGAGGTCTCCCTCCACAACTCACAATTCTTCTGATACCACCAACTCCGACATGCACTCTCAGGATACCAGGAAGCGTGACGGATCCCCTGGATCCGAACCCCCTGGAAGCTCAGATACTCCTGGGTCCACTGACCATGGGAGGTTTCTCCCAGATATACAAAGCCCTGGTTAATCACTCTCCATGTTAACTGGCACCAGTGAGAGTATTGTGGGAGTGGTGGCTGGCCCATTTGGACGAGGTGGAGCAGAGAGAGACATGTATGGTGCATTGCACCCAAGATATATCTGCCCGACTATGGCCTTTCCATTGAATTATCTGCATGCATCTACCACACACCCAAGCGTCTATGGAGAGCCTGTAGACTCGCGATTCTTTCATACACTAGATGTTAGAGAATGTTGGCGATTCTATCAAATGGTTTGGAAGTGCCCTATTATACAGCGATACTGGCTATTCATTTTTACAACCCTGACAGTGGTTCTGGGCATGAACCTGGAGACTCTCCAAAAGTTGAGTTGCCAGGACTTTTGGACCAAAGAGAGACTGCACTTTGGTGGGGGTGGAGCTTGGTATATTACTAGCAAAAACTGATGTGGCTAAATACTGGAAATCAGCATAGGATCCACCACTGAAGAAATGGATGGCGGGCATAGACCAATCAGCAAAGCTGGAAGAACCTTTTTAATTAGCCCGAGAATTACCCCATAGGCATCAGAACATATGGGAACAATGGGGGACATACTAGGGACTGGGTACTGCAAACACATGCACTCCAACTGGTCAAATGGGCAGAGGGCTGGCAACTGCTGTGGAAGCAACTGGGACTCTCTGTGTGGGTCTGCAATTGTCTGTGCTTTTATCAAAACAAATAAAGTATTGTTATTGAAAAGGCTTTTCACTTTTGTTTTTAGATCAGCGTGGAAGGTATTGGGCTTATCATATGGTTAACTTCTTTGCTAGAAAAACAGCATTTGAGGGGGGCAGTTTTCACTGGGTGTATCAGTTTCACACAACTAAGGTTCCCAGAGGGGCCCTTGGAGCACTAGTAATATGCATCTTTGCTGTAGTACAGTCCTGTTATCCTATTGCCTATTACTAGTGCAGTACTGATGAGATAATCTGATAGGGGTGTGAGGGGAGAGGAAAACTGGTGGAATATGTCAATCTTCCAAGTAGAAATATGGCCAGAGATAACGTGAGATGACAGGAGGAAAATGAGACAGGCATTGCGTGACTTAGCAATGTGAGAGAATGTGAGGTTGATAGCTAGCCAGAGAGAATGCGGAAGGCATCTAGAGAGACAGGCAGTGAAGGTACTAGATGCATGGAAAAAGACTACGGGCATATTATCAACAACTAGTGATATTTATCACTAAATAAGCTTATCGACATTTTTTTTATCCCCGCGCATCGCCGGATTTTATTGCAGAGATAACGTGCTATTAGCAACGCTTATCTCCAAAACGATAAAATATCCGGCGAAAGCGGCGAAATGCGTGCATATCGCTGGAAATCCAGCGATATTCAGGCATTATCGCTTATAGGTAATTAGTCTGAATATCTACCTCCCATTGGATATACAGGCTAAGAACTGGTCTGAGCAGGCGTTAGTTTTCAGCGATATTTGCGCTTAGCGCAAATTCTTTTGTCGCTACGACTGCGTTGATAATAGGCGATAGCGATGTTAGCGACTGCTTTCAGATGCTAACAGGTTGGGTACGCCCACTTTGCATGTCATTAGCGATAAATATCGCTGACATGCAAAGCGGGCCACAAACCGCTCGCTGTCACCTAAAAGCTGTTGCTAACTGATGTTAGTGACAGCTTGCTAATAGGGCGATGAAATTATCGCCGCTGTGCAGCCAAAAACGGCCGCAAAAGTGGCGATAATTTAATTTTGCCTGCCTTGGTAATATGCCCCCACGAGTGTTGGTGAGTGAGATGTAGGGCTAAATGTTAAGGATGGAACAGGAATACAGTAATTGGGAGTAAAGGAGATGTCATGAGAAAGAGGCAGTGAGAACAGAGGGGAGGAGACTGTTAAAAAGGAAATTGTTGAGACAGTGAGGGAGGATTGAGCAAAAAAGAGATATCAGGGCAAAGCAACTGTCAGCGAGGAACAGGGCGATAGTGACTGTGACGGAGAGAGCAAGAGGAAGTAAGAGGGGATGAATAGCAACAAGGGGATATTAACATTAGAGATAATGCTTAATGATGCTGTACAACTTGTATCATGTTTGTGGATAAGGAATCAATAACATATTTACAGTACATATATTGATATCGTATGAGCTTTGCAATTAAACTATAATAAATAACACAAAAATGCCTAGTGTCTAATTTCTGAGTTTTTACTCATTCTTGCAATTTTTTATTGTTAAAAATAATTAAAAAAAATATAGTGACAAAAAAAAACACAATATGGTTTTATAAGCTAGAGTAGGGATTTGTATGATACTTAAAGATTGGCCTTGACACCTCTTATGTTACAGGTATGCCGGGAGCCGCAACGTATCCAACATGGTGCTCATCGAGGTGAAAATGCTGTCAGGATATGTACCTGATACTTACACTGAGATAAAGGTAATGGAGCCCCCCCATACTTTCCCCTCAAACCCGTGTGGGATTTTCTCCCCTGACCAACATCACTGTAAGAATTGTGGGGCCGGGGGAATTGTGTTGTGAATCTGTATTTGGGAGAATTAAGAAGGCACAAAATTGGGTCAGGGAGAGTAGACCTGGTAAAACTGGAAACTTCTTGGGAAAAGTAAAAATCAAGGTGGCACTTGTAAAAACGCAGTACATTGATTGCAGGCGGGCAACAAAGGTGCCTCGTTTCATAAAGCCTGGGATTCAGAGGTAAATATAAATCAATAAATACCTATTTGTAGATGCAGTCTATTCCTGGGCACAAGTTGTTGCAAGAGGTATGGGAAAAGATGGACCAGATGAGTGGTAACTTTTTCTGTCTTGCTTTGATTTCCATTAGCATACCTAGTTAAAAGGCGAGAGACTAAAGGCCATTACTGTCTTGGTCTGTTTTCTTTGGGTGTAGGATTCTGATCTACTGTCCACCACACTCCTTATACCAGAAGCAAGGTGATTGAAGGAACAATAAACTTTGTCCCAAGGAGTCCATTCATGGGAAAAGGAGGTTAAAAAAAAAAAAAAAAAAAAGGGAAAGGGAGGGGGCGTGGCTTGCCGGGCGATGATGGCGGTCGCAGCTTTGTAGAGCTCCCGCCGGACCGACCTTAATTCGTTCACTTATCCTGGTCCCCGAGCCCGATACTGCTTCCCGGCGACTGGCGCGAAGCTGGTGGAGTCCCCTGCCTGCTCTGGAGTACCGATCCTGCACTCTTCTCTCTTCTGTGCCCGTTGGGAGGCGACGGCGCCCTGCGGCCTGGTGACCGGCTGGAGACCGGGGTCCTCGAGTTTCGGGACGCCCGGCGGTGGTCGCGGGCTCGCGGGTGGTGGCGGCTTCAGCTGCGCCGCTACTGGCTCCGTCCTACTGCTGCAGCTGCCCGCGGACCGCGGTGGCACCCCTCATCCTTGTGCCTTGGGTGGACACCTCTCTCCCCTGAAATCCTGGGGAGGCAACGACGGAGTGAGGCCTGGTGACCGGCTGGAGACCGGGGTCCTCGAGTTTCGGGACGCCCGGCGGAGGTCGCGGGCTCGCGGGTGGTGACGGCTTCAGCTGCCCGGCTCCTAGCTCCATCCAATTGCTGCGGCTGCCCGTGGACCGCGGCGGCGCCCCTCATCCTTGTGCCTTGGGCGGACACCTCTCTCCCCTGCAGTCCGGGGGAGGCACCAGCGAGGAGCGGCCTGGTGACCGGCTGGAGACCGGGGCTCCCGAGTTTAGTGACGCCCGGCGGCGGCTGTGGGCCTGCGGGTGGCGGTGGGGTCCGCTGCACCGCTCCTGACTCAGTACCCCTACTGCTACGATTGCCCTCTGACCACGGCAGCGCCTCCCCGTTCCTGCACCTTGGGCAGGCATTTGTGGAGATAAACGCCGGGACGGCCTGTCCCGCCTGGGTGAGACCGGTCCTCGGATTTCGTGGCCTCGGGCCTGGGCTGGCCTCTTGGGACTCTCCCACTGCAGTTCTCTTCAGGGGCCTGGGGCCTCCAACGCTAGTGGCAGTACCTGGGGGGTCCTGAGCCTTGTTGGAAGGAGTGCCGGCCTTGCCCGGCGAGCGGTCCCGGCGAGCCCGTGTTGGGCCATGACCAGAACCGGAGGTGGCGGCCCGCCTAAGCATGGCCCTATCGATAAATTCACGGGGCCTAGTGGTGGCTCCGGGGCGGCCGGTGGCAGCGGTGGCCCTGGGCCGGACAATGCGGCGATCCTGGCGGCCATCACCCAATCCCGGGATGCGCTTGATGCCAAAATCGGAGCGGTGGGAGAAGATGTCGCGCTGTTGCGCCAGGACCTCCGGAATGCGGTGGGTCGGATCACCGAGGCCGAGTCCCGGATAACGGTGACCGAAACGGACATCGGCGCCCTGAAGAAGCGGTTGGCGGAAGTGGAGGGAGTCCAGAAGACGTTGGCGGCCCGCGTGGAGGATGCCGAGGGGCGCGCACGGAGGAACAACCTCCGCTTTATTGGCTTTCCGGAGAGGTGCGAGAAAGACGACATGGAGGGGTTCTTGACCCGGTGGCTGGAGAGTTGGCTCCCCGAAGGGGTGCTGTCCACGTGCTTCGTTATCGAGAGGGCGCATAGGGCCTTAACCCAGCGGCCACCGGAGGGTGAGCGTCCCAGGTCAGTCATAGCCCGGCTGTTGAATTATCACGACCGCGATGTCATTCTGCGGGAGGCAAGGACCAAAGGCTCGCTTACCTTTGAAAATTGTACCATCATGATCTTTCCCGACTACACGAGGTTGGTGCAGAAGCAGAGACAATCCTTTGTGGCCGCCAAGGCCAAGTTGAGGGGCTTGAAGCTCCAATACTCTCTCCTTTACCCGGCCCGTCTGCGAGTGGTACACCAGTCCAGGACGCATTTCTTTGATTCACCTGAGGAGGTTTTCCGTTGGACCGACGAGACGGTGCAGCTCCGGCCGCATCCCCAGCCAGGTCTGAATCCGGGCGGGTCCCAGAGGTCATCGCCGGAGCGGACGAACCACCGGAGCCGGAGGGGTCGACACCGGAGGTCCCGGTCTCGGAGGCGGGCGGCCTCTGCTAGTGCATCGCAGACGAGTGGTGCGAGGGACTCGGAACACTCTGATGCCGGCAGTTGAACACTGGTGGGACTGGGCCTTGTTGCTGAGTCCTGAGTTGCCCTTCATAGGCTGGTGAGACTGTTCTCTTTTGACTTCCCTATGCCAGTCTGTTCCCGGTTACTGACTCCTATTGCTTTTAGCGGGAGCACGGTAGGGCTCGGGAGGCACCTTTTGTGGGCCTCTGACCCTCACGGTTGTGAGTGTAGTGGGGGGGGTGGTGTGTGTGTGTTGATTGGGGTGTTGGGATCCATTGGTATGGCGGGCCCTGGGTTCTCTGTTCTGGACCCGGGTCTTTCCATGCCGCGACAGATGCTTCAATGTTCTCTGAGGTATTGGGGTGGGGGGAGTGGGGCGTGGGGGGATGTTCTTTGGTTGCTAATGGTTGGGGGGGCCTGGGTCTGGGGGGGGTTGCTGAGTATTGGGATGGGTAGGGGGGGACCACACGTGCCTATGATCGTTGATTGTGTTGTTTTGTGGGGTGCGCCGGGGTGGTGTGGAGGGCCGGGTGCTGGTCCCTGTATTGACTATGGCTGATGCCGTGACTATGTCTCCTCCTAAGGCCCTGCGTGTTGTGACATGGAATGTGAGAGGAATTTTGGATAAAATCAAGCGTGGGGCTGTGCTACGATGGGGGAAGAGGGAGATGGTAGATGTGCTGCTGCTTCAGGAGACCCACATGCTGGGTTCCAAGGCCCTTAGCCTCCAGAGGTTTGGATTTCAACAAGTGTACCATGCCGGTTTTACAAGGGGCTCGCGGGGGGTGGCTATCCTGGTGCACCGCAGGGTGGCTTATGTGCATGAGAGGCAATGGATAGACCCTCAGGGCCGCTTTGTTTTCATCAAGGGCCAGCTGGGTACTGAACAGGTGGTGTTTGGTAGCGTGTACGCCCCCCCCCTCTCCAATGGGCCCTGTCTGAGCGGCTGTTCGCGCTGTGGGATGAGATTCCGGAGGTGCTGACCATGGTGGGAGGTGACTGGAATGAGGTTATGGATGTGGGCCTGGATCGTCGGAGGCGGGCGCCGGCTGTGGTGGATCCCCCCCCCGCTGCTGCTCCCACCAGATTGAGCGCGACTGCGAGTGGCCTGGGATGGGTTGATGTGTGGCGCCACTTTCATCCTGCTGTGCGTGAATTCACATTTGTGTCGGCGGTGCATGGGTCCTTTTCAAGGCTGGACTATCTGTTTGTGCCGGGTGCCTGTCTGAGTCGAGTCAGGGATGCGGTGATACTCCCCAGGGGCCTGTCTGATCACTCCCCGGTCCTGGCAACTATGACCCTCCCTTCCCAACGACAGCCGTTTAGATGGCGGATGTCGTCCTGGCAGCTGCAACGGCCCGAGTACGTGCCTCACCTGCGCGTGGCGATTGATCATTATTGGCGTGAGAATCTTGTGGGTGATGTGGATGCAATGGTGGTGTGGGAGGCGCTGAAACCCACGTTACGGGGTATTGATATTGCATGGTGTGTGGCTGCTAGGCGGAAGCATCAGGAAGCCATTGTGACCGCTGCCGCCCGTGTAGAGGAGTTGGAACGGCGTGGTAGTCTTGGGAGCGACGAAGACATGGTGCGGCGGCTCCTACAGGCCCAACAATCGTATGCCTCCGTCTTACACGATGAAGCCCGGCAGGCGTGGCTCGCCACGCGCAGCAGGGTATACCAGTGGGGCGACAAATCCTGCACTATGCTACACAGGTTGTGTCAGGCGACTTTCCAGCCTCTTGTGTTGCCGGGTCTTACGGCTGAGGACGGCTCAGTTATGACTGACCCGGCCCTATTGGCGGCCAGCTTTGCCCGCTATTACGAGACGCAGTACGCCCCTTGTGACCAATTGGAGGAGGGTGGGATCTCCGCTTATCTTGACGACCTGCTACCGCGGGCCGTTCCTGATGAGACCAGGACCGCCCTGGACGCCCCGCTCACGGCTGAGGAACTCGGGGAGGCCCTTGGTCAACTGAATGCCGGGAAGGCGCCGGCCCGAGTGGCTACCCGTGCGAATTCTATAAAAAGTTTCACGTCCAGCTGGGGCCCCACTATCGGCGTGCCCTGGAGGCGGCGCGGGTTCAGGGGGAGATGCCGCCGGACTGGCGCCATGCCGAGATCGTGGTCTTCTTAAAACCGGGCAGGGAGCCGGACAGATACGACTCTTACCGGCCTATTTCCTTGTTAAACATCGAGGCTAAGATCCTGGCTAAGGCCTTAGCGAACCGCCTGCTACCCCACATCACTGACCTGGTCCACCCAGACCAGGCTGGATTCATGCCAGGGAGGGCCACCCGACACAACATCCGACGGGCGCAAGCGGCAGTGGATGCTATGGGAGCTAGCGATGAGCAGGCGGCACTCTTCTTGGCAGATATGGACAGGGCCTTTGATTCTGTGAGTTGGGTTTATCTGTTTGCCCTCCTGGCCCGCCTCAACCTGGGGCCGGTTTTCCTGTCGTATGTCCGTCTCCTCTACACTAATGTGACGGCCTCGGTCCGTGTGGCCGGAGCTACCTCTGGGCGTTTCCATATAAGACGTGGCACTCGGCAGGGCTGCCCCCTGTCCCCGTATCTGTTTGCCCTTGCCATGGAGCCCCTGGCGTCGCGGGTACGAGTGGATGCCCGATTGTGCGGCTTTGTCTGGAATGGGGACCTGGCGGACAGAATTGCGCTGTATGCGGATGACGTCCTCTTCTTTCTCACCGACCTGCAACGCTCGGGCCCCCGGGTCCTGGAGATTATGCGGGCGTTCGGCGAGGCATCGGGCCTCCGTCTCAACCTTAACAAATCGACCCTGTGGGTGCTGGGCGGCGGAGTGGTTGCCGACCCCTGGGCTGCGGAGTTGCGAGTGGCGACGGGAGGCCTAAAGTACTTGGGCGTTTTTCTATCGGAGTCGCGGGTTGTGGCCTGGGCGCGTGGAGTCCTGCCGGTGTGGGAACGGGTACAGGCTGATGTCAAAACTTGGTCCAGGATGCCGCTCACTATCTTTGGTAGATCGGCCATCTTCAAGATGGTGGCGCTTCCGCGTCTCCTGTACCAGCTCCAGAATTTCCCATACCCCATCGGCCTGGAGTGGTTCCGTCAGGTTAACTCTGTTTTGGGTCGTTTCCTGTGGGATGGGGGTGCGGCCAGAGTAGCACTGAAGACGTGTTTTCTGTCCACATACTGTGGCGGCCTGGCCACCTCGGACCTCCTCTCCTACTACCAGGCTTCCCAGTTACTTGTTCTTAATGAGTGGTGGTATGGCGATAGAAGCGATCCGGCCTACGCCCTGGAACGGTCACTCATGGGTGACCATACGCTCCACACCATCCTGTATTCGGCTCGCCTGCGCCGTGGGTTACCCTCGGTCACAAGGGTGGTCTTTGCCGTGTGGCGACAATCCTTGCGCCGCATGGGATGGTGGGGCAAGTTGACGGCTGAGACGCCGCTTTGGCATAATGGTCTGCTCCCAGAGCTAGCGGCTCTGGCCGGCTTTGAGGGTTGGGAGGCCATAGGGGTTACACAACTGGGCCAGGTCGTGTCTGGCACCACTCTCAAATCCTTCGAGGAGCTCCACACGGAATTCCAGATGCCTCAGTCCCAATTCTTCCGCTACCTTCAGTTGCGCCATGCCCTCGCCCCGAGCATCGCCGGTCTCGACTCCTTGCCAGAGTTTAGCCCGATCGAGGCCAAGGTGTTTATGGGAGACTTGGGAGACAGAAAGGTCTCCAAGATATACCAGACACTTGTTGTCCACTGCTCCTCCACCCTGCACTCCCTTCGAGAGGCGTGGGAGGTGGACGTGGGTCCCCTCGATGAAGACGATTGGAGGGAGGCGCTGGAGTCCCCACGTGGAACTGCCATTGCTATCCGGCTCCGGCTCATTCAATTCAAGTACCTGCATCGGGCGTACTATACACGTGAACGATTGTGGAAAGCTGGTTTGATTGCATCCCCGGAATGCTTGCGCTGTGGGTCGGTGCCTGGGTCCTTACTGCATACTGTGTGGACGTGTGGCCGGCTGACTGGGTTCTGGAGGGGTGTGTGGAGTTGCCTGACTGAGGTGCTGGGCTGGGACCTTCCTCGTACCCACCGGTTGGGCCTACTGCACATCATGGAAGGGATTGGGGGTAACATATATAAGCGCCATTTGCTGCTCTTGGGGCTGGTTGTGGCCAAGCGAGACCTGGCCCGGGCATGGAAAGCGGTGAGGGCCCCCCCCCTTTCTGCTTGGAAGGCGGGGCTGGATTACTTCATGGGTCTGGAGAGGCCGGTCTTTGAAGCACGGGGCTGTCCTCACAAGCACTTCAAAATTTGGAAGCGTTGGGCTGACTATCGTGGTCTATTCCTGGACCCCCCAGCGGAGCGTGAGGAGGACGTTTGATCACAGTGACACTGTTGGCCCGAAGTAACATTGCCCTGGTGGCGCTGCACCTACTTACTTTTCTTTATTGCTTTCTATGCACGTGTGGTGGGGGGGGTTGGGGGGTGTCCGGGGCTGGGGGGGTGGAGTTGTGGGTTAGGGTGGGTCACTGGGGTGTTTCTATACTGAGCATATTTTATGAGTCTACTCTCGCATTTGCTGCCTATGTAATTGCTGTTTTGATACTGTCGTGGTGTTCTTCGGTTGTGGAGATGCCACATTCTCAATGCTCATTTGCTCAATAAAATTGGTTGTGAAAAAAAAAAAAAAGGGAAAGGGAGACAGCACTGTAGATAAGTCTATTTAGGTTTTAGATGGCTATGTCTGACACAGATACCCCAGAGAGTTGTCTTCTATGCTTGATACCCGCCAACTGTGTTCCGAAGAAGTTGCAGACATGATGGAGTAGTGCAAGACAGACATACATGTATGACTCAAAGGAAGAGTTCACTGATTCATGTATACCAGGAAATGTATTAGTCCTTTTCCTCTCCCCTTCCTGCCAGTACTTACTAACTGTTCTAGAATGATATTGAAGGACAAACTGGAAGTAGGCCTGGATACCCGCTCCAGCAACATAAACACCCAAAGAACTTCTTTGAAAGTTCACCACTCTTGATGCGGAGAAGGCAGAAGATAGGAACTCACAAATGAGTTTCAGAAAATCAAGTTCTGCCTTGAAAGAAGACTTGCTGAGTTCCCTCTAAAACACCTTGAGCAAATCCCAAGAAGGATGGAGAACACAAAAAAGTGAGGAGGAGGACAATGAGTGATTGTACTATAAAAAGAAGAACCCCACAATGATCTCATGATGTCAAGATTCCCTCTCTGTCTGTCTCACTACACCTCCACAACTGCGTTATGATGTTTGCCTTGTTTCCCCTTCGTTCACCTAAAGAACTTAGGGCCATATGTATCATCAACCTGATTTGCGATTCTGAAATAGCGATTTTTTAGAAATTGCTATTTCAGAATCGCAAATAGGGATGTATGTACAAATTCGCAATTTTTCTTACGAATTCTTAGTATTCCTTAATTGCGATTAGCAAATTGTGAATCGCAATTAAGGAATACTTTCCCATTCATTTCTATGGGCCAGGAGGCCCATAGGAATGAATGGGAAGTTATTCTCAATTTGAGAATCGCAAATAGAGAATAATTTCAAGGGTGCAGGGGTGTCCAAAGGACTCCCTGTTGCACCCCTGAAATAAGCATGGGTGCACATGTGGCGCACATACATGCCCTAAGGGCATGTATATGCGTCACATGGCACTTTGAAAAACGCAAAAATTTGCATTTTTCAAGGAATTCGCAAATTACCACCAACTTGAAGTTGGAGGTAATTTGCGATTCCTTAAGGACAATTTGCATTTTTTTTTGCTTCATACATTGCATTTAAGGAATCGCAAAATTTGCGATTCCTCAAATGCAATTGCAAAATAAGGAATCACAAATTTTGCGATTCCTTGTTTTGCACCAGATTTTCCATAATACATACCAATTGGCAAATTCGTATTCGCAGATGCAGAAATTCTGAGAATTTAGGCGTTTGCGAATGCAAATTTTCTTGATACATATGGCCCTTAGCAATATCCCTCAGTCCATTTAATGATCCCAGGGTTAAAAGAAGGCTTCAGGGGATGTGCTGAATGGAAGGCTCTGACCAGGAGTGGTGTTTGCTGAAAAGATGCTGGCTCCCACGACTTCTCCAAGGCTTCATATTCTCTCCATGCAATAAGACATTGCAATTGGCCACTACATAACCTGGATTCTGCAACCACATTGACCTCATGTTGTAGTTGACCCTTAACTATGACCACAGGAGGAGGGTACCATCATGCCTGTAGGTTTCACTCTGAATAAGTTTAAAATAGGGTAAATGAATCTGTAAGCCAGCAGTACAAGTTTAACGGTCACCTTCCCTGTAGCTAGCTGTATTCACAAAGAGGAACACAAAATAAGTTTTCAAGTTAGGGGGGACTTCAGAATGTACAAATGCGCAGTTGATAGCCAACACTTATTCCCAACTGAATATGAAAGAGGCTGGTAGTCATTTACTGCCTGCACATCTATTTTACTGTGACTTAACCAACATGTGGTTACAAATTTCTGAACTACTTACATTCTGCAAGGTGGTGAGCCATTTCAGCACTGAAGGCACAGAGGCAGGCATGAACTGGGAGGGTCAAATGAAAGGATTGAACCCAAATGTTTCAAGGGCAGGTAAATACCCAATGAGCGTATGCAGGAAAACTCTGCAAGTGGCATGCTCTGCACTCAAAACTCCAGGGGCCATATTATTCAAAGTACCCCGGGGGCACAAAAGACATGTGTGCCTGTTTCTTCCACCTTTGAGGCACTTTGGTATTACAGAAGAGGCTGCAGACACTTCCACTTTTGTAATTTAGATTGTGCCGGCACTACATGAGCATCAGTATGACCTCTTACGGCATTCCCTCTGTTGCATAGAGGCTTGGCCCAATGGAAATGAAGGAGCACTTTGCATATTTTACCGTACTTTAATTATTGACATGGGTACAGGGGCAAAGGAGCTTCCAGGAAGCACTCTGACTATGTGCCACAAAGAGGGTGCACAAAGTCAGAGCATCTCCTGCAAGGAGGTGGGCAGATGGAGAGACTGAACGAAGTCCTCTGGAGATGCTCTGACTTTGGGAACCTACAATAATCCCCCTGCCATAAAATACCATCCATCCCCTAATCTCCTCATACCACCCTCCCTCCCCAACCACACCCTTTGGGCAAACATACATTTACCACGTGCTTAGAGCACTTATAGCATGCCATAAATCCCCATGGAATGACGGATTCTATATGGTTTATGACCTGAAAAATCAGACCCACATGGTAATTCCACATTCCTTAAGATTTTACTCATAATTGCATGGTACTGGTGGGATATTACCACACAGCCTTTCCCCCAGTATTGTGCAATTTATAATCATGGCCAAAGTGAACTATCAGAGGCTGGGGTCTTTATGGTCTGCCAATTCCATGATCATTCATGGGGACCCTTTCAAGTAATGTCTCCAGTGCCCAAATGTCTCCTTCCTGACAAACAACTCTCTGTTAACTGTCGAATTATTGTGCTCTGTTCATGTCGAGGTATATGAGTAGCAAATCACCAGGTGACAAGTGTGAGTTGGAAGGTGAAAGTGTGATAAAATAACCCCAAGAAACTGTGGATGCCTGCATTTCCACTATACATTCTTGTTGACAATCAGGTGGTCATTATACAGAACAGGAAGTGAACACTCATTTCAAATAAAATCATTCTGTTGTTCTGAGCTCCCTCACATCAATGCATGTCCAGAAGTCTGCATCAGGTTTCAGTATAAAGAAAATGGGAGTCATGGCTGGAGATACTGAGTACCTGATAAAACCCTTCTCTAGATAGATTTTCAGCCAAGTAACACCTAAGTACATCATCCTATTTTGGTGTTAAAGGGAAGATCTGCCTTAGGCATCAAGGACCACATCAATGGAATGGTTATAGTCACAACGAGACAGAAGGGAGTCTGCTGCTTTTTTTTTTTTACTAAATGTACCTGCATATTCTTTGTATGTAGATGGACTTTCAGTAGTAAGAGCTAGTAAGAGCTATACTTGTTAAATTTTGAGTTAATGATATTCCCTCCTGGGGTATACAATGCTGAGCTCAATGCAACAATTAGTACTTGATAGCTCCACTCAAATACATTACAGGATTACTGGGCCTAACTAAGAAGTTCCCAAGACTACAGAAAAAGCGATGTATCACTAACCTCTAATACCGAAGTGTCGCTTGCTGAGTCACCATCACCATTAGTTTTTCCGCACAGTTCAAATCACCAGAGGATAGAGGTCTCCTATGCACCCCTCGAACGGCTTCTTCTTTGGACTTCTTATGGAGGACAATCACCATCGATTGACTGAACTTTGTGTCCATAAAATAATCATAGCTGTCAATGAGGCCCATGGTGGTAACAGGTCTCTGCCTGATGGCAGGATCATAGACAAGGAATAATGGCCCATTCTGTTGGGAAATATATTCGGAAAGATATACCCACCTCAGGTTTGCTCATCTGAGATGAGCTTCCTAGCTCTTTTGCAAGTGCGTGCAATTTTTAAGATAGCGCCCCTTTCCTGCCAAAGAAAAGGCACAACTCTCTTGTTGCTTCGGATATTGTCTCCTTTTGAGAAAGGCATTTTTAAGAGACCCAACTGCACAGACTCTTTGAGACATCAAACACACTGCAGGACAGTGCATTTTATGTATCTCTATTTGTTGTTGCGCTTCTGTCTGCAAAGTCACATTAATCCAAGTGTTGCAGATAGTGGGCCAATTTATTGCTAAGGATAGAGCATCTTTGGGTTCCACTTGATAGAATTCCACAGCCACAGCTTTGCCAGTCCAGCATACATTACTCTCAAATGCTGAAAATAGCTGGCTAACTCCGAATATCCTTGGAGCCTTGCCTGAAATGTAATAACCCCATGTGTGGTGCCTTGTTGGCTTGGCGTCTATCCAAAATAGATGGGCTTTATGAACTTGGTATAATATATTATTGAAGTTGATTAAAGCATAGCTAAAACAAGTGCTTCATTGGTTAAATGGGAGAGACTAAACAACACTTTTGCTGTGACCTGAGTTAGTAGGCCATTGACAAAAAATGCAAAAGGCAACGACCCATGAAATCTTGGACAGTCTGTCATACCCCTGAATATATTTTGGGCAGAGCTTATGGTTTTGACCTTAAAAGGTGATGAACCACCAGACAACAAACTCCACTGGAACAATTGCTGTACTGAGCTGGGTCAAAGCGCTCCATGCCGCTGATTTTGTTTGCTTGTTGCTAGAAAGGGATGCTTGCCCTTCTCTACTGAAAGGTGCGGATTCTGAAGACTTTTTTTTTTAACAAAAAGGTGCTCTCCTGATGCACAACCTCAAGGGCCTCTTGGATTTTGGTAATGGCGAGGGCCATAGCATGTAAAGGATTGACATCAGAATCCATGGTAGATTGGTCTCTGCCCCATCCACTGCCACCCCAACAGCCAATGGTCTAGCTTCCACCACTTAAAATGTCCAGTATTTGTATTTGTAAAGCACAAACAATTACCCGAAGGTGTCAAGGCGCTGGGGGCCGCCGGGAAGATTAAGCGAGCTATTGCCCAGAGTCACATGGTGCTGGGCAGACCCCTGCCACCAGAGCCGGGGATCGAACTGTGATCCCAGCGTCCAGCATCAGTCGCCCTGGCCGCTGCACCACACCCGGGGCCTCATTTATGAAAGCCTTGCGCCACCGATGCGTCACTTTTTCCCATGTTAAAAGTGACGCACCGGCGGCGCAAGGCCTTCATAAATAAGGCCCCCTGAATCCCTTCATTCTCCTTCTAGGCTACCTCACTTATCTAATAATTGTAAGAGTAGACCTCATAAGTTCAAGGAAAGAACAGAGGGTTGTAAGAGTACTTGAGCGGAAGGAAGGCGGAACAAATAGGCAGGTGTAGAATCAGCGTGTGAGGATAGAGATTCAGGGATAAAGAAACATTTGGTTACATATAATGTACTGATGAAAGAATGGATAAGAAAAGAGCAGTGTAGGGAGAGGGAGACAGTGAAGAAAGGAGAGGAGGAGCCACAAATGCATAGGGAGGCATACAGGGAATGAATAGGCAAAATTAAAGGTAAGCAGGAGGAGTTGGAGAGAGTAGGGCAGGCATGGACACTGAAGAAGGACTGAGGGTGGAAATGGTGAGAAAGACAGGTGATGACTATGAGGGTGATAAACAGTGGAAATAAAGCATGAAAGAAATGTTGAGGCAAATTAAACTGAATGGTATTGGAAGCTGGTGAGGGGAAAGAGTGAAGGAGTTAGAAAGACAGAGAGATGAGTAGACAAATGTAGTGAAGGAAGCATTGAACACTTAATTACAAAGATGCAAAAACACTGGTGACGCAGAGAAAATGTCTAGATATTGTGTGACTCAATCTAAGTTTGTTAAGACAGACCAGCAACAGTGACGACAAATGCAGGTACACCAGCGACCATAACAGTCGCCACCCAACAGACTCACCCTCAGTCGCGTTCCTCATTTCACACGAGTATTATGTTTCACCCTCACGCATCATCAGATGCTCACACATTCGACAGACATCCTAAACTATGAAGAGCACCATACCACAACAAGGAATGATTGAAGAGTGAAACATGGAGGTGGGGAGAAGATGCAACAGAGGCAAGAGAGACAGCATACATGACATCCAGCAGAAGATAATCAGGAGTTTCTTCTGCACCTAGTTTAAGGCTGATTGGGACCTGACTACACAATGTTTCTCTCACAGTGGCACAGCCCCTACTTCTGACAAGATGTAGGGCCGCAGAAGAGCCAATCGTGTCATGTACAGAAAACACGCAACTGAGTTCTCAGTACATAATACAATGATTTGACCACAGGCTACTCTCTGTCCATTGGATGTGGTTTTTGACTCTGAATAAGCTGTGCACCCACATGGCAGAACCCCTGTAATTGTAAGTGATGTACTCTTGTGTTCTCTCTTTCTGCAGCTCCTGAAATTCCCACTTGTGAAGAGAGTAGATGTTAAACCGGACTCTGTCTCCATCTACCTGGAAGAGGTGAGCTCACGGGGACCTGCTTTATTGTTTGATGAGAGTGTATAGGAAATTGCACTATTAGATCAGGGTGTATCTGTACCCCTCAAGTAATAATCACAATCCTTGCCAGGGTGAACCACTTTAGCCACTAAATATACTTGAGTTCAACCCCCTCATATCTTTAGGGGCAGAGGAGACAGGCTTAACTTAGAGGTAATGTAAAAGTATTTATGCAGTACCAAAGCAGTGATAAAGTCAAAACACAACACAAGGAAAATACCAAGCCAATTTAGAAAAATCAAATACATTTTAATAAATAAATAAATAAATAAAATGACACCAGAACAACAAAAATCCAGTAATGAGAACCAGTGATATTAATTTTTAAAGCTTTAAATCAAAATAACACCAAAAAGCATCACTAGCCAACTTGTCGTGGTAGAGTCGGAACTAGGTGCAATTTGAGTTCACGAGTGATTTAGCATGGTTCGGCTTCAGAAACCAAGGTTGTCTTGGTTGTAAGTTTTACCTTCAGGCTTAGTTTCTGAAATCAAAGTCCAAAATCTTCAACAGGGCAAGACAGCAGGCTATGACCAAGAAGGGCTCCACAAGGTCAGCTAGCCATTGGAAAGTGTCCCTGTGAAGCCACTTACTTTTGGTGGTAAAGCTCTGAGCGGGGCAAATTTGAATTTTATGCCCAAGAATTGTCCATTGCCTGGCGGATACTTTTAGCACCTTCAACCGTTGAAGTTTTATTTCATGCATTGAGTCCCTTTTTTGGAGCTTGGATTCCTATAATGGGGCCAGGCTGTAAACTGTAGTGGAAGAGGGCTCCACAAAGACGGATTGCTTCTCTGTGAGGTCCCACTGAATCGTAATTGCTGCTGAACAAATGTTCCAAGCGAGGGAAACCTGAATTTTCAGCGCAGAGAGGATGCACTTTCATCAGATAAACTCCATTGGTTTATCCCAGTCCTCTGGAGCTCCTTGGAGCAAAGCAGATTTTACGTCCAAGGTTTCGCAGAATGTTTGGTGGAATACACTTTGATATAGCCCAGGTTTACAGGAACTCAGGAAAAGCACTTAGGGTCAAGACTCCAGCAGAAGCCTCCAGTAGAGTCCAGGGCAGATACAGTTGGAAATAGTCAGTTCAACACTAGCAGGAAAGGCCTCTTAGTTTGTGGATGCCCTCTAGCTTAAACAGGTGGCCAACTTTATGACCCTTCGAATGCATTTCTTTGCCCTTGGTACAAGAGGGAGAGATGGTCTACTCCTTCAGGGTTCTTCTCAGGACCCAGACATCAGCTTGTGATCATCCACAGGTCCAGTAGTGTTCTGAGGAGGGTACTGGGATGCCTGGCACCAGTTTCTGGGTATGAGTGACTCATGGCCCCTCGCTAACCAATTTGATAAAAGTTCCTATGGGTAACACTACCCACTTGTGTTGCATTCCATGTTTGCCCTAAAGCAACTATCCCAGAATGCCCCTCCCTGCTTACATCCGAGATGGTGAAACCCTTCTACCCTTGTGCATAACCTGTGTGTCCACACCTGAGGATTGCCTGGGCAAATGAGCAATGTCTCCGCTATGGTCACTTCAAGCCAGATCTGGTGGCAGCTCAATCCCCACTGTGAGTGGAGCCTGGCTGACTAGGAGAACAAAGTAGGGGCTTGTGAAGGTGCCATCTGACATCTGTCTGTGAAAGGGGAGGCCCCTTTGAAGTTAATTACGTTTCTGGGATCTGTCCAAATGGTCATCCTGCCAGAGGATCAGAAACACCTCCCCACATCCAAGATTTTGTCTCCTGCCCTTTGAGCAGCTGGCACGCTTCATTCACGGTTAAGAATTCAGAGAGCTGCACCTGGATGCTAATGCAAATTAGCTTCCTTAAGGTTAAGCCAGGTTAAGCCAGGGAAAAGGTAAGTTTATAAAAGTACCTTTTCCATAACATTCTTAAAACTCAAACATCACCTGTGAATTGGGCTCGTAATAAATCGTTCAAGTCAAAGAATTAATTTACAGTGGGATTTTTGGGTCTTTTTCACTGCAAGGGAATGTTTAAAATTATATTTCTACCTGTCTTAATTTTAAGTACTTTGCATCCGACCTTATGGGCAGTAAGGCCTACTTAGGAATGAATTATTAATATTCAAAAGGAAGATGTAGGAATGTCATATGGTTCATTTCGACGGGTTAAATTACAGCTCTGAAGCTGTTTTAGTCAGCCTCCAAAGGTAGGCGTGAAGCCATGTTTTACACTGTAAATGTAAATGTACATGTATTTATATAGCGCAAATCACCGACACGGTATCTAAGTGCTTGCTTAGGGAACCCGTCCTGGTATTCCCCTGTGAGATACCCCGGCAGGGTATCCACAAGGTGAAAGCCAGGCATCTCGCCGCGAGGGGCTGTAGTAGAGATTAAGCAAGCTATTGCCCAGAGTCGCAGAGTGTGATCCCGTGAGTCGAGTAGGCACCGAAGCGAGAATTATCGAGTCCGTGGAATTTTAGAGCCCGAGACCCACCGAGGCGGGGAATCGAACCCTGGTCCACGGCTGATCTCAGCTTCCGGGTCTGCCGCCTCTGACCACTGAGCCACACTTCTCCACCTGTCACTGTAGTGGATAGCACAATAGGTGCTGCTGTCATCTAGTAACATTTAATTTATAGGCTGCACCCTGTACTAGGGGCTTATAAGTGAATCATATATGCCAATTGGGAGCACACCAGTTTCATCATGTTGAAAAGGAGAAGCACAGGCACTTTACTACTGGGCGGCAGGGGTAAGATACACACAGTTCTAATGCCTGCAAAAACAGTTAAGGCAAAAATCTGGACATATACCACACAAAATGTTGTCATTTTCTACAGAACTATATTGGAGCAGACATGGGTCAAGTTGAGGAACCTGATGAGCCTAAAGCTAAGCTAAATGTCTGTGCAGGTTCTGTTGAATTACAACATCAGTGTTTTTGTCATCTTTTATCCTTGTATATTTTATTATCTCTGTTGATGTGTGTTGTTGCATCAAGTCTATCTATACATGACTTACTTCCTGTTCCAAATGTCCATATTGTCTTGACACGTATATCTTATTAGTTTCCCAATTAATCCATCAAACCTTCTTTATTTGTGCTATTTTCCTAACTTATTACTACCATCACTGTTCACCATTCTACTTTACTTTGTTTCCTACCCCATACCCAAATTAACTATTTTCCTTCCCAGTTGTCCATCTTGCACTATGTGCTCATAACCTCAATCTTCTTCCAATTAATAGTTCCATCTTCTTTCTGGTGTTGATGTGCCCGGCCTAATTCCAGTTCCACATGTCAATCCTCTTTTCTTGGAATGACATCATCTTCCTATTTGTTGTGATTGGAACAGGTATTTCTTGCATGTCTTGATTCACCTCTTTACTTGCACCCTTTCCTGATACATCTACCTGTAAAAACTGGCAAGAAAGCTTGGTGATTTAATATGCTTGCTGGTGACCTCTGTATTTGACATGAAAATCACAAGTTAAAACATCCAGAGAGGCAACTTTACCCTTCGTTCTTCAATGGACCCACAAATTGAGTGCCATTACATTTGGTTATTGTAACCCTTGCTGTTAAAATTGCTAGGAAATGGCAAAAATGAAGTAGCCAGTGCTATATGTGAAACAAGTAATCTCCCTTTCTGTTCAGCCATGTTTCTTTCTGTCCCAATGTGTCATCTCCTTCCAGCTCCTGATCCAGCTTCTACAAAAGTCACAGGGGTGAATCTCCCTTTGGGTGGTGATGGGTTCATCTTCCTTCTTTAGCTCCTGTCTTCATCTTTCTTCTTATTTGCATTGGTCAAGCTTACAGCTCTTTCTATTGCACCAAACTCAATCTTTTCAAATGTGTCTATCTTCACTATTGCTCCACTTATCCTTTTAATTTAACCTTTTCCTGCCTTCACCTTCTTTGTTTGATAATTTGTTGATTGTTATTTCAGTTCCTGTTGCCACACCTTTATTATTTGTCCATTGTAGTCGCTTCTTCATTTACTAATGAGCTAATCTGCTTTTCCTTCCTACACCTGCTATTGAACTCAATTTATTTTCTTCATCTGTTTTCATGTCCACACAGTCCCTCTTCCTCCCTTTCCTGGCAGTTACTTTTTCTTCCGATCCTTGCCCAAACATCCCATCATAGACTATGGAAGCACATGTGTCTATAACGTGTCTTATTGTAGATTCACATGCTGTGCATAACCTCGCCACCTAATGTTCGGTTCTGAAATTGCAAGGGGTTTTTGTCCACGCTTGTTTGGGGGACATTATCTCTGAGTAAACAGAGTGAGACATTTGGGGGCACATTAGAATGGCGGGCGGGGCGTAAAAAGGGACAGCCCGCCATAAGGGCGGGGGTCCTGTGGGGGCCATTAGGATGAGCCCGCCACACTGGCGGGCGCATCCCGCATATTTAACATTGAGGTGGGCGTGTAGAAAGTACCGCCCGCTACAATGCTGAAAATGCACGTCATGCATTACAATGCACAACATGACAGGCACCGTGCGGTGCCCGCCACGTTGTAAATTGAAATGCAGGGGGTACCATAGGTACCTCCCATGTGCACCCCCACCCCCCAGAATCCCAAGAGATTCCCGCATGCCTTTCCATGGCGGCGTTGTCCGCCCCCATCATAATATCGATGGCAGTGTCTAGCAGACACAGCCACCATATTAAACTCTTTAGCAGACACAGCCACCATATTAAACTCTTTTACTCTTTTCGACCGGGCTGAAAAGTGGCGGACGGTCTTTCCGTCTGCAGTGGATTCCCCCGGCATAGTAATATGGCGGGGGAAATGGGTGGGGGGCGGGGATGGATGTCGGGTGGATCGCCACCCCCATGCGGGCCGTGGCGATCCACCCGACATCCTAATGACCACCTTAGTGTCAGACCAAAGCTGACATTGCACTGGGCGCAAATTCCTGTTTTCCACCAATGGACTTAGACACCAGACTGTGTTACTTCGGTGGAGAGCATGAAAATTCATCATGAGCAGTGCAGAAATACTTGGACAGATGAGAAACAAAAGGTACCATCAAGAGCAAACACAGAGAAATTCTGGTCATAGAATGAAGCCAGGCAAATGTGGACGCAATAATTATGGAAAATACTTTTTTAAGCTAAGCCCACAGTGCAACACACACGGGTAGGTTGTCCAAAATTTGTTCACCCAGTGAGCAAGACCAAACCAAATGTGCTTCGAAAACAGAGACGCTTTGGCTCGATGTGACATTTCAATGGTGAAATCAGATTTTTCTACAGAATTACCCAAGAAGCCTTTGAGATTGAGCATGGTAAATATAGAGCGCAAAAACACATTTGAGTCCTTCTGCAGTTATTGCTGTGGAAGAACACTACTATCATTCAACACAAAGCGATGAGGATATGGTCAGAAGGATACTTACACTGAGATATGTCCACCAAAATTACCAACTCAGTGATCACCAATTAGTCTCTACCATAAATTCTACAGGGCCAGAAAAATAAAATGAAAGTAGACAAACTTCCATTGATGCCACACAAACAGAAGTCATATTAACAATATCAGTCAAAGGGATTTGGAGCACCCTGCTGACACGTCACAGCTGAATTACCTCATGCATCATGGCCGATATGGTTCAATGTTGCTCGCTTCACACACAGCTCTCACAGTTTGTTGGCCAGTGATAGTACCAGTATTCTTTTCAAGTGTATCCCCAGACACGTGTTTCTAGATTCCTCTTTCAACCTCAAGGGATTCCCTTAATCTGCCCCAAAAATCACATCAAGGCCTCAAGTAGAGGAGCAGCCCATATCAAAGTCTGGCTTTGTGCTGAAAATGAGATTTGGACAGTCTTGGTCTTAAAGTTCTCCAAGAAAGATCACCTTGATTCAAAACAGACCTGCTGCCCAAAGATCAGCCTTAAGCCAAGCCCTGCCACTGAAATGAAGAAACTCAAGGCAATGAATGAAGCTCACCCAAAATTATCTAATGCATCATCTATACAGATGCATAAATAAAGTCTCATGGTCCAGATTATGAGAAGAACACATTGTAGGGCTCTCAGTAGACATGATCCAGGTTTTACGAGTTTATTCCCTATTAAGATGCTCCGTTTTATGGTTGGAGCTGCTAAGGCATGGAATGGCCTACCGTTTGATCTGAGATGTATAACAAATCATTTGGATTTCAGGAAGGCCCTGAAGAGTTGGCTTTTCCATTCTAATTAAAGACCAACTCTCCCAGCGCTTAGGACACCCTAGGGTAACAGCGCGCTTTAGAAATACCAATAACATTAACATTAAAAGGAGGCTGAGAGGCGGCATGCTTCATCATCAGGATTGCTCCGGCTTGGCAGTAGATGTTGCTAGTGGGTTCACCATCAACTTCTTGTCCTTACCGTTTTTAGGTACTTTTTAATTGATGTATTTATGGAAGGTTGAAAAAGAGTTATCCCTCCACATAACACTATTACACCAATACATAACTTGTTATACTAGGTTTATTAAATCACCATTACCACCCATGTAACCAAGCAACTTTTAAGAACAATGGAGAGCTACCATGCAAAGTGCAGTCTTTATTGGACTTGATGGATTTCTTTCACAAAGCACTGGTGTGTTGTCAATAAGGCCAGAGGAGAGAAGCAGTAGTAAAACTGTTTCAGACTTTCCTTTGTTCCCTATTTGTTCCAGTCCTCTACTCCACACACTGATGGAGTGAAAACAACGGTCTGGAAGTGGATGCACATTGTGTAAATATACAGCACATGCATTATCTTCAGGAGACTGTTTGATGCCTGTACTCCAATGTAGATTTATATTAGACACACCCTCTATTCTATAAAATGGAGAACAAACATGTAATCAGTACACATATTTTACAGGATAGAGATATGTTACACAGTGGGGAAGAATGTTGGAGTCTGTTGCCTAATGTAAGCCTCCTCTTACACCTTGTGTTATTTGTTCACTGCTCAGTCACTAACTCTGTGCAAAGCGCTACGCTCGCGTAGTTTGCGAAGTTTGCTCAACTTCGGACTACGCGAACTGCACGTAGCACAGTGCGAACACGCATAGCGTAGTGCAGCGGTAATTTTTTGCTCGCGGTCTTCAACGTCAAGTTGGCGACGGCGAGCAAGCAAAATGACATGCTGGCGACACTATTTCCTCGTTTGCGATCATCAACATCAAGTTGCCGATAGCGAGCATGGGAAATACACCTCCTGGCGAGATTCTCAATGCGGGGAGGTCTGGTTTCTCATTGCGAGTGGTCGTGTATGCTCGCGATGAGAAACTACCAGTCCGTGTTGAGAAAACTGCCGCTCGAGTAACGATCTCCTCGAGCGGCAGAAAACTACAGCTCGCACTGTGTAAGATGTTCTTTTCAATGATTGCACAGTGCCGGATGCTTGTCCACACTGTGCAATCATTGAAAACGGCATCTTGCACAGGGCGAACAGGGTACTACGCAGTTCGCATAGTACTACGCATAGTTTGCGTAATGCGAAGTGCACTTCGCGTAGCTACGCGTAGCGCTACTTCGCGAACTACACCCAGCCCTACTAGTCACTCTTTTTCCCCCCGTTTGAGCGGCAGGCCCCTTGCTGCTATAAACATTAAACCAGTTTTGCAAATAACTGCACAACAAACTTATTTCAGTCTTTGAACTCCTCACTTGGTCTACTGAATACTTACTGACACTACCAACACTTTTTTGTCTTCTTGAATGTTATTCACTGACATCATCACAGCCTGGTTGTTATATCACGGGGGCCTTCTCAACATCATCATGCGCCCTCCACCTTTCAATATGTCTATGCCCAGTTTTCTTATTGGCACAGCTTCAAGATCCTTCAGAACACACCATACTCTACATGGCTTCAACTGAATCCCTGCCTGTTACCAGCCACGTACCAAAGTAAACTCATTTGAGATCATTTATAAGCCTGGATTCTTGAAATATGCAACATAAATTTTCAAACACACACTAATCAGAGAATACCTGGAAACGATAATTACTGAGCAATTCTGCCACCACACAGGTAGTGTTATAATAGACCTTTCATGCACATGTCACTCTAGCAAATGCTTTTAAAGAATAACCTGAACGTCAGCCGTAACTCCAAAATTGCATGTGGATGGAAAGTAACCTCCATACCCTCTCCTTCCTTTTATGTTAATCTAACAATCTCCACCTTCAGTAATAGCAAAATCATGATCCAAGGCATGGATGAAAAGCTTACAAAATTGGAATGACACTTCCAAACTCTCCTGTGGTGTCTAGAAAGTCAGTCACCATTGGCACCCCAACCTCTTTATCCCTTCTCACCCCAATCCGAATGCAACTTACTTCTTCACTGCCCCCACCGAATTATTAACTCTTCTCCAGTTCATATTACAATGTTATCAATACCCTCCCATTCCATGCACACCAGCTATTTCTCCTCCACCACATTTCTTCTAACTCCAACAAAGAGACCGTCTCTTCTTGCCAACCCGACTCCCACATGGTCTTTTCAATCACACCAGCAGACCACTACACTACTGTGAACATCTTTGAATCCCTACCATATTAATTCCTCAGCCCCCATTCCAAGGTCCGCTAACACACTACCCACCTTGTTGTCACTCCCGAAACCAGCTAGTTTACACCAAGCATTTCTTCCAATTCTGATGACTTCTCCTCTCAGAAACTGAAATTCCCAATGACCAACAGAGCTCCCACTATTCTCCCCTTCTATTTTACAACACAGCTACAAACATCCACCCTCTGCCTCCACCCTAAACCGTTACCTCTCCTCGGTCATCTTCCCACCTCAACACTGCTGCATCCGAAAACTACACAATGATATCACCAACTGTGGCACACTCTCACCAACCTCAAGATGAGCTAAGAAAATCCAGGCTAGATACATTTTATGACAACATTTGATCACCAATTCTAGCACTTCCCCAAATCTTAACAGCCTATCAATTTAGACTCACTGCAAAAGAAAGCAAAGCTACTCCTTAACATGCTTAAATGCACAAACACCAGTGGGTAAGCCAAATTCAACACCATCATTAATCAACTCACCCTTCTTCAAACAGCCATCCAACCAAACTCACAGTAGATTTTTTTTAACTTCCAGGAATAGGGAACAAAGACTCAAAAGAACCAGATCACCCTCTCTTTAAGAATGACATTGAGTATCTTTGTAAAGAATATGAATCCAGCTCAGTGTCAAATATCACACACAATACTCACAACATTGCAGCCATTGCAAGGTGTAAAAAAGGAACAGCAGCGCCTAAGGGCAAAGACATCCACCATGAAAACCTAATTGACATAAAATCTCTCACTGACTTATTCAGCAGATTTGCACGTCACCATCAAGGCACTCCTCCATAATTGTAGATCAGCAGTAAAACACAACGTGGAGATTGCAGAGCTTATCCACTCCAACCACCTTGATCTGAATTTCTTAATTGAAACTTGACTTAATGGATCATCTCAACAGCTGATGAACATCCTGGTGCCCCACTCCATTATCCACCTTGATAGAAAAGAAAAAAAATAGGCTGTAGAAGAACCCTCATCCACAAAAAGAGCACGAACTGGAAAAGCCTTGAAATGAATAACCAATTCTCTAGCTTCCAATGCCTTGGGCTACAATTAAAATAACTAACAAAGAGCCAGTTTAGTCTCTCATCATTTCTTACCTACCAGGAGACAATAAGCTATTTGTAGAACAGTTGTTCAAGCTCATCACCAAGTCGCCTTTAACCTCCAACTTCATGTCATCTTTCAGTGTGTGATGAAAAAGAATTTACCGCTTCTCTGGGGATATCTTGTTTTAGCAGGCAGGGTAGGCTATCACTTGTTTTACATTTTATGGTTATATCCCTCACTGGAATGAAGCATTCATCGTTTTATAAATTTTATCTGCTAGTGTGATGATGAAAGATTTAATAAGATGTTTGGGAACAAGAGTATAAATTGTGTCTAAGGGGTGAAGATTTCTGGTGAGAGCAATGACATTATGGAGGGGCTTTAATGTGCTCTTGTTAATAAGATTTCTAAGCGGTACACAGGTGCTGCCACTACAGGAAAGAGCAGCGGGTGGGAGGGCCAGGTGAGGGGGGATTTTGAGAGACGACCATGAGGGAGAATTAACTATTTATTTATTTTTCCCTCGTGGTCGTCTCTCGAAATCTCGAGCCGATAGGAAAATCCCGGGAGGAAAATCCTACATGTCTTCACATCATCCTTACAGTCATTATACTCATAGATTTCTCCATGCACCCACTTTACCACTAAAACCGACACGGATCCCAAGTATACTCTCAAATAAAATGTAATGCTTACACTGTTTTATTTATATAGATTCTCTTTTGTCTCAAAATTAAAAATTTCAGCAATAATCCCGAAAGGTACATAAATCAATATATTAAAACATTTGACACAATTTATACATTCCACTGTGTGTGGTCCCAAGGTGCAAGACAGTAATAAAAACACAATAATAAAAACAAAAGACAGAATCATTAAACAAAGCATAAAATATAAAACCCCAGTAGGAAAACAGTTATGCTGTCTGATTAAGCATCAGTCTGATCCAATAGCCCTATGTGATTTACGTGAAACCATTTGTACAGGAATATCCCTTGTATCTAGAAGTCCCTTGGCTTTTTTTGGATTCCTAAGTTAACACAGGCGTCGGCGCGTTTCGGTGGTTAAAACCAATATATACAGGACCACCTTCTTCAGGACAGAATTTCATATGGGTCACTCCTCTCATTAGATAAAGTTATATTGTAAACCTGGCAGTTACGCTGTAGGGAAAGGCCCAAATATGGTATTTATCTTTGATGCTCTAGGGTTAGGACTCCCTTTCTTTACATTTACCGATGAGGGTTATATTCGTACTCTGCTCGTCTTTCTGGATTAGAAGTAGCCTTTTTCACAGGGGTCCATCACTGAATTTTGTATTGATACAAGCATACATATATCTTTAGTTTAAGTATAGTTTTGACCCCTGTGGTGTATATCAGGAGACGAACGTTCCCTCATGAAGCTATCCTTCCACCCGGTTGACTCTTGATTTGTCTATCACCGTGTGACCGAAGGTTTAAAATCTGTACATAGCGATCTGCTCCATTCCCCTCCTTTCTTGAAGTGTCTCTCGAAATCTCCCCTCACCTGGCTCCACTGCTCATACTTGCAGCGGACCCTGCTGGCGGATCATATCTCTTCTATATTGACTTTGCATTGTTGGTTATCAGACTGTAAGTTGGATTTCCACCATCTGTGATCTAGTGAATGCCCTTTTTATGCTTTGCTACAGATAGCTTTATCTGTTGTAGTGAGAGCTCTTGCCATCAATACATCATAAATTATATGGAGAGGATGGGCTTTTGCAAGGGCTCCATTACCATTGACTCATGTGTTTTCCACAGTTTGCTGCTGTTTAGATGGACTATCCATCAAAATCATGAAAACTTGAGGATGGTTACATCAAGTAGTTGTGTTAAACCTGCAGATGGAACATGCTGTATAGCTTTAACTCATCTGTGTTTTCTCATGTTTTTACATTGCTGCTACAACCGCATTTTAATTATTGACTTATGGCTTTGTTGATTGCATGAAGTGAAGTCACAGCGCCAGTCACTAATAGTTTTTGCATTTCTCAGGAAGTGACCCCAGGGTCTGGAAATCTATTCCACTGGTAATCAGGTCAGTAGCAAACACCAAAAGCAAACTCAACCTTACTGTTTCTAGGTCCAGTCCAAACTTGAAAGACCACTCTTAGCACTCCAAAATCTTTTATATATAATGCGTTCTAAGTTATCACCTATTATGGTTTTATAAATTGGGTCTGCTTTCTCCTTCCTTCATGCCTTGCTAATTAGTGGTTGGAAGTTGTAAAGCACTCTGTAGGTCCTCTGTCCTTTTCTGTGCTACATAAAAGCCACAATAAATAAATAAATGCATTGTGAACTTGAGTATGATGCCTGATGAATCATTCTAGTTAGGCCTTGAGACGATGGCCAACAAAAAACAGTTGAACAAAAGCAGCTTGCAATTTTTTAAGGCCAACACTAAATGGTGGGAATGTTTATAGCATGAGGGTCTAAAACATGTTACAAATATACAGGGTGGTTTCAGGTAAGTGACATTTTTTGTATGTGCCAAGGTGGTGGTGAGTGAGTTACAAGATCATAACACCATCCTTCATTCATCCATTCTTTTCTTCATTTATCTTCCTGTTGTTATCTTGTGTTCTTTTCATCTGTTCATCTAGCTACCACATAAGGTCAGCACATACAGCTTCTCAGTGATCCAAGACGTGGTCGTCCAGAACATTAAGCCAGCCTCAGTGATTGTGATGGACTACTATCAGCCAGGTGAGCACAGGTCTATCTTTTACTGTGTACTTAGCCAGACATCTCAGGAACCATTTTATAAAGCCAAGTAATCTTATTGCCCGCACTGAACCAGAAAATTGAATGTTAAGCAAGGCCAGATCCAGACTTTCTAGCATATTGAATGGCAGGACACCCACTTCCACTTCCTGGAAGCCTGTCTATCACACATCATTGGTTGTGTTACTGCAAAATAGCAATGCAGGGAAGGGCATGCTGCAGGATTTTGCAAAAAGTCATTGTGTAGATTCAAGGACAATCGGCTACATGCATCATTGTTGCCGTTTGCGATTTCTTAATTGCGAAAATTAAGGAATCGCAATTAAGAAATCGCAAACGGCTATGCATCAAGAAATCGCAATTTGTTTTGCGATTTCTTAAATTTCCTTAATTGCGATTCACAATTTGCGAATCGCAATTAAGGAATCCCTTCCCATTGATTCCTATGGGCCTAGAGGCCCATAGGAATGATTGGAAGCCATTCTCATTTTGCGAATCGCAATTAAGGGATCGCAAAATGAGAATGCTATTACAAGGGTGCAGGGGGGAGGGTCCAAAAGACCCCCCCTGCACCCCTGAAATTTTACTTTAAGAAAATTTTTCACACACACATGCCCTAAGGGCATGTGTGTGTGTAAAATGAATCTTTGAAAAATGCACTTTTGTGCATTTTTCAGAGTTTTCACAAATTACCATGAAGGTGAACTTCATGGTAATTTACCTCTCCCTATTTGCGAATTCGCAATTTCTAAAGTGTGATGCATTGCATTTCAGAAATCGCAAATTGCGATTTCTTAAATGCAATCGCAATTTAAGAAATCGCAACATAATTGCGATTCCTTAAGTTGCGAAAAAATTTAAAAACATGATGCATCCCGAAAAAGGAAATTGCATTCGCAAACGGCCGATTTTTGCGATTTGCACCGTTTGCGAATGCAATTTACCTTGATGCATGTGCCCCAAAGAGTGTTCACCGCTGAGAAAATTGTATGTATATGTAACTAGCCACTCAAAAACATCTTTGAAAGTCATGTTGCTTAAAGATCTAGGGATAACAACTTCACAGGACATTTCAATATTTTACTTTTTAGATCTCAGCTACAGACAGCTTCAGCTGTCTGCAAGCAACACTGTTGTTTCCAATTCATAATATATAGTTAGAATGGGCTTTGGGTAAGCTCCTTGCTTTTGACTTAGTCTTTCCCCTTGACTGTGTTGTTACTTTCAGTTGCCTGCTGTTGATTCAATGACTTTCCTTCCTATTTTTTTGTTTGTCCCACTCAGTAGCATTTCCGTATAACAAGGTTCTGATTGGATGAGTTTTATCCTTCCAGTCCATACTTGGGGGAACTCTTTTTAGGTATGCCTTTGGAGACAACGGTAGCAATCTTACAGACCTTATGTCACCACTACACACTATACACTACATACAACAGAAACACAATACACAACAAATTCCAATGGAAAGGAATTTGGAAGATGTTTTTATTGTTCTATAGCAACAAAACAGTCTGCTGTTCTGCCTCCCTCCTCCCCCTAACAGCCCACCCAGCATGAGAAACTACCACTTTCAGCACCAAACTTCTTTCCCATGAACTCCACAAGGCAACAGCAGCTGTGTGCACTCCACACAATATATTTCCAGATTAGCTATTGTTAAGTTTCACAAGGGAGAATGCTAAGTTCTGAAAATATTGTTTCATTGTAAATATTTAGACTCATATGAAAAGGCCCATTAGGAATATGGTTAAAAGAATACTTTTAAAAAGACTGTCCAAGGAATTTCCTGCTTGTCTAAATAAATGCTTAAAATAAAGAGCAGTTTGAAAGTGGTAAACACATCACTCACACTAACACCAATCACACCGCTCATATCCTTCACACCGATCACACAGTTTATACTACTTATATCACACATATTAACATCACTCTTACTGCGCACACCAATCACCATGTATACTCTTCACTGACACAAGCTATCACCAGTCACACCACTCACATCATACATACCACTTACAGCGCTTGTACACTCACAACACACATTAACATCAATCACAGCATTCACACCTCGCACATCACACATACAACTAATATGACTCACATCACTCACGCTACCAATCAATCACATCAATCATGTCACATACACCATTCGAAACTCAGTCAATCCACATCACTCATGTTGTGAACTGCCCATACCACTTATATCACTCACATTACCACTAATCACGCCAATCATACCAATAGAGTACATTTTAATAAATTATGTGACACCCAAACAACATAAATCCAATCAGTAGGACCGGAGTTATGAATTTTCAAAGATTATGAAAAAAAACAATGCCTAAAAGATTAAAGCACAAACCACAGATGTATAGACAAGCGAGACCGGGAGAACATCGAAAAATATGTCTGATTGTGTGTCAGATAAAAAAAGTGGAATGGGCCTGAGCAACACTAAGTGTCGTCATCAGGTAGCCACTGGAGGAAGTCGAGGCGAAGATTTCAAAGTTCGGACTTAGGGCTTTATTACAGTGTCGGTCTGAAAGGCTCGGAACAACATTGGGATTTTTCTAACCTGTGGTGGACTTCATGTTTCTGATCGACTCAGAAACATTTCTGACCAACCGATTATGATAGAAGGTAACCATTGATTCTTTCTGACTCGGTTCCTACCTGCATTCAAAGACTCCGAATCTGTCCGACCCGAATCCTACAGGTCTATGGACCGTGTTTCCAACCAACTTATTACGATGTCGGATTTGGACAGCCTTTACGAATCGGTCTGTCAAACACGTAACTGCTGTCGGAAACTGACTGTGGGGGCCCATAGCAGGCACCTCTTCACCTGGAGGCCATTTTAGGGCCTATTGGGATAGCCGTAGAACTCCTTTTTCCAACCATGAATAGTGTGGCAGGCCCCATGTAGGTGACTACGACAGGGTGCAAGGTTTTCTGCAACCACTCCTATTTTCAATGTGAGCCTGTGTTGTCAGTCAGAACACAGGCTTCCATTGAAGTCGATTGGAGTCCCACTGAACGGTGTTCAGAAACATCATAATCGGTCAGTCGAACTCGAGTAGGTCGGAACCGATTCCGACAAGGAGTCGGTCGGAATGCTTTCCGACCGACATCGTAGCAAGGCCTTTAGTCAAAAATCTCCAGCAGGATGAAGTCGAAGGCTGTAGCTGACAACAGTACCACAAGGCCGGAAACCCTTTTGGCGAAGGACCTCTGAACAGGATTTGTTGCTGCGGAGAAGAATGTACCAGGAGATGTGGCAAAGTTAGGCTGACTTGCAATGCACCTTTGGTGAAGAGATGAGTAAGTTGGTTCCATTCTGCTCTCGGTTCTCAGAGCAGCTTTTCGACAAACATTTTGTAAGTCCAAACATTTGGATTTTGACAATCTGGGCAAGTTCAGAACCACCACCATTTGTCCACGACACAAGGAACATGGCTTGGGGAGTTAGGATTCACTTAAGAGAAGGTCAGGTGTATGTTCAGGAAGGTGGGAGCCTTCTCTGTCTCTGAGGCTCTTATCAGGAGGCCAGGCAACTCACCCTTGGATTCCCTATGGTAGTCCTGAGTTCAGCAGTAGAACAGGGTTCAAACAGCAAAGCAAGCCTTTGAGGGTTCAGGTAGCAAAGTAGTCCTTCTAGGTGCATGTGAGAAACTGGCCTGGTACATGATGTCCACTAATGTAAGTGGGCGTCTTGCCCCAGTCCACACAACCCTTATTGTGATTTAAGATGTCTTAGACAACGTTAGAAAGCTCTCTATGCGGTAGCTGTGGGGAGCAGCCTTCAGGCTTAGTCTAGAAGGAGTGTAAAGCAGCTTGTTTTTACCAGAATACAATCTTATAGTATAGATTAAGTGAAAAAGTACACCACCAATTATTTACAAAAATATGCATTTATTGTAGAATACTCTCTAGTAAATTCAAGTATCTCCCACACGGAGATAAACAAAGTGCACACAATACTTTAGCAAGAAATACAGAAAATAGCACGAAATACAAACAGGGCCCCAGGGGGGACCGAACCATACATAAAGAAAGTGGTATAAGAACAACGACTCATGTCAGGGCAATATCAGAGGACTTAGAATTGCTGCGGACCCACAAAACAAGCCAAGGTAAGTAGAGAGGGACCACACGGAGAGCATGTTCAGTGAGTATCACTACTGCTGGCTCTGTACAAGTCTATGTGCAAGTGACGGCTGGATTTTTAAAGATTAAAGACCATTCCTAGTGGACCCCGGAAGACCCCCTTGGAATACTGAAGGATGGAGAGCCACCCCACCCGTGGATACCTTAGTATCTCGTTACCTACACCAGGGAAGCCGGGTTCAAACATGTGAAGTGGTGTCAGAAACCGCTGTTGACCCCAATAGAGGACTTCAGGAAAGTGCCACTGCTAGAAGAGGAGAAAGTGTCCGTGGAAATCCAAATGTGGATTCGTGAAGAGTAGTACCTGAAAGGAGAGGGGAAAGTGTCTATGTCACTCAGGGATGACCAGGAGACTTGCTTCAGGAAAGATGACAAGGACCTTGACTCTGCAACTGTGAGGACCAGGCAATGCTGAGGAATACCAGGAGCCATGCACGACCTGTCCCACGAAGGAAGTCGAGTGCTGAGGGGTCGCTGCCCGGCGAAGCACCAACCAGCCTTGGAAAATGCAAACAATGCAGGAATCAAAGAAGGAGCAACGTTGGGACTAGCAAGGTTCAGGGGACTAACTGAAAGCAGGGGAGTCAGGGCAGGTCCTGAGCAATCAGGGGAGCCCGAAGGAAACAAGTGTGACCCTCAAGTGGACCCACAGGCCGGAGGCACTGGAGTCACGAGCAGACCCAAAGTAGCTCACTAAAAGATGTAGGTCACGAGGCACACAATGTGGTATGGCTGAAGATTCTGGTCACTGGAGGTGCTCAAGGTTGAGGCTACTTGAAGCCCGAAGATCTTCTTGCCAAGAAACGAAAAAGCATTTTCAACTGCAAGTTGGACGCGGTGCACAGGGGTTTGGTTATTGCAACCTCCACAAGGGTACTGTCGTCAAACTTGGTGAGAGGGTAGAGTAGGCCTCAGGAGCAGTGGAAAACCATCACCTGTGTTGCAGAGCCCACAGATTCCGGAGGAGCTCAGGATCTGCACACTGGTCGACTTAGTTGTGGTGCCTGCAAAATGCAGGATAGTGACTCCTTTACTACAAGTAGTTGTCTTTGATGCTTCACAGGCCCTGGAAGGTTCCTGTATGATGCACAGGCACAGACGAAGCAGCAGACTGGAAGGGAGACAAAGTCAGGCCCAAACGAAGTCAGAGTGCCCAGATGGTAGAAGTGCATTGGCGTCAGATCTGAATCTTATCCCACGACTAATCTAGCAACCTACACCCAGGTAAGCACTTAAATACCCTAGGGAAAGGATTAGGAAGATACAGGGGACCCGCCCAGGGGAGGGTCTGGACGGTGGGAGGTTACTCCCATGTACTTTGCCCAGTTTCGTTTCAGAGCGGGAGCCAATGGCTCCCAGGACTGGTTTGAACTGGACTATGCACAGGGACACCAAATGTGCCCCTCATACAGAACTTCTGGCGCTGGCAAGCACTTCCACCCGTGTCTAATACACTAAATCCTGTATGGGAGGTGGTCATTTTGTGCTGCCCAGGTCTAGAAGGCTGGTACCGAGAACACTGAAAGCCTAACAGAGGGCTCTTCCAGTGCTTGGATTCATACCTCCCACACTGTTAATGTTGTGGGGGTATGATTCTAACATGTTTGATACAAAAAAATTATAGGATTCGCTGCAGCTGTTTTCGAGATGGTCATTGCGTAATTACACGGTGCTTCTCTATATAGTATATGGCTGCTTCACTGACAACCCGGGAGAATGGACACCGTAGGCTGCAGGGGTGTCCTGCTCATGCAGGGGCACCCTATCACTTAGAACCAAGCACTCTGCCTTCAGGATTGTAAATGCCAGCTATAGGGGTGACTCATAGTTTTTAGGGGCAGTGACCCTTAGACATAGTAAACCTCTATCTTTAGTAAGTGGTGCATGCACCAACTTACACAGGCTGCAATGGCAGGCCTGTAGTTCCATATTGCATGGTCTCTCATGGACGGCATCATGCATGCTTTAGCCCATGGTAGACCTCTATGGTACCCATGCCCTGGGTACATGAGTACCATACACTAGGGACTGACAAGGGTACCCCAGTATCCAATCTGGGATTATACCTAGGTACTTACACAAAGGTTTAGGGAGAAAGCAGAGAGAAGATCAAGTCCAACAGGACCCCACTCACAAATGTTTTTCTACTGACAATAAACGCTAATTCTGTCTACATTACCCACCCTGCTTACATCATTCGCACAATTCACACAGCATATATCACTCTCATCACTCACACCAATCACACTACTCACATTGCACACACAGCACACTGTATATACGAATTACATATTTTGCATTACCACCAGTCACACCGCTTGTCGCTCACACGACTAACACAGCTTATACTACTCGCATCATGCATACCACTCACAGTTTATATCAATCACACTAACACAGCCAGGTCCTGTGTGAAGAGAGGTGTCCCCATCGCCCTTGGGACATTAATGTGGCTGTATTCCCTAGCCCTAGTAAACAAACTTCAGTCAACCCCATATCTAGTTAAATGAGAACAGCTGCTTCTTCTGAAAACAGAGACACTACATCTCAAGATGATATAATGTGAGTACCACATCATGTGCCATTAAATAGTCGAAACTGACAAACTGAATGGTGTAGGTTTTACGTCCCTTAACTGACCAGCTGCAGCCAGCCTTATCTTGTGTGTCAGCTCACCGTTTATGTCAAAGACATGGTTGAATGTAGGTGTTCCTTCCTGCACATAAACAATCAATAATGGATATTTGATTCTTCTCTGAGTGCAGCATTTTGCAGCACACAGGAAAGTAGCATATATCACTATTTAATGATTGTCTTCGTGCAGGAAGAGACACCTTTCTGCACATAAGCAATCCTTAGTGGCGTTTCACGAGGAGTAACAAAAGTATTTACAGTCGTTGCACCAAAGGCCCATATTTACAAGCGGCATTAATCCACAAAAAGTGGCTGATCGCCGCTTTGTAAATATGATGCACAGAAAAAGTGACGCTCCACTGGTGCAATTACCGTGTAAATATGCCCTTAAGAGCATGTCCATAGACACTTCTAGGCAACAGCAACAGAAAAACATCCCTACTGAGCACATCATAATCACATGGCAACCCAACTCGTGCCCACCTATCCGGGGTGCAGCTTATCAGCAAAAGGGCATGTTCACGAAAAAGGTGCAACCAGTCCAACATAAGCATATTCAAAGTGGTTGTCGCTTACATTTTTTGTAGCATGATAGTGGTAAGCTTACCAGTTTTTGTACAGCAGTGACCTAACAGTAGAGCTCACACGTTGGTATGCCTACTTCATTGGGCCTGGCCGGGCGTCTCTCTTGGCTGCCCTTCTCACTGAACTCCTGTCCAGCAGCCCAAGACTGATTTCCACATGAAGGTGGAATTGAGGACAGATGCCCAAAACTGCACCCTTCCAGCCACAAGAGTGACTCCTGATACAACTTCTACCTTCCCTGGTTCCACCCAAGACCTGCAGAATTGCTTTGCTTCCTTTGAGCTAATTAGGCTTACACATTTGATAGCCATGGTTTGTAAGTTAAAAGCCCAGGAATAAAAACAGTGGGCCTCATTTACGAGGCCCTAGCGGCAATTTTGAGCCACAGGAGCGTCACTTTTTTGATGCTCCGGTGGCGCAATGTTCCGCAGCATATTTAGAAGGCCATGCAAAGCCACTTTACATTGATTTTCATGGCCTTGTAAATATGTTCTCCTCTCACCCAGCACACTGTGTGAAAGGGGGGTTCCACGGGTGTTGCTGTGGGTGTTCCCACGCAACACCCATGGAATCTGAAGCATTTCCAGATTTAAGAAGAATTGTAAACCTGGGAATGCAGCGTCAGATTTCTATGCCTCCACAGGGGAGGCGTAGGAGTGGCGCAATGAGGAGGAATACTTTTATTTCTCCTCTTTTCCTCTTTCTATGCATGCTGCATTCTGCATCACCATCATTTCTACCACCATCACTACCACAGCATTTGTGCAAGCCTGTGTTTCCGTTTGCATTCTTTAGCCCCTGAAAGCCAGACCTATTAGCTTTGCATTGCCTTGTTTATTTTTTAATTCTCCTGTTGTACTTAAATGATGTCTTCGCGTTATGGTAATTCAAAGGCAATAGTATCTTTCCTGTGTTCGAATTAGAATCCCATTTTCCTCTGATGTGGGGTAAAAGTCAAAAAGGGTTTCCGGACACCTGTTCAAAGAACACCTGCCTGCTAGGAAGCACCCGCATGGGAAACATCCTTTACGACGCAACTTTTGCCACGCAGTGCCTTTACAAAGCAGGTTTTTCAACGCAGGTCATTACAACGAATTGCGCTGGGGCGCCCTAGGATAAGTAATAGTTTAATTTACTATCCAACACCTTCCCTACTATCCACGGTGACTGGAGTTGGAATGGTAAATTAAACTATTCACTATCCAGCACCCCCCAACGCAAGTCGTTGTAACGACTTGCGTTGAAAAACCTGCGTTGTAAAGGCATGCTTGGTAAAAGCATGCATTGTAACAACGTACATCCCACCCGCACTGTTATATTATATATTTGACAGTTTTTATTGCAAGAATATGGCAGCCAGGTTTTCAAAGTACAATGTTTTCTTATATATGCAAAATAGGACTATCGCACAAGCTTGCCAAGGCCAGGCCTATTGACTTTGGCAACGAATGGTTAAATAGGCATAACTTTTTTGGGGAGAATGAAATAGTTATTAGAGAGATCAGTGACCGAACAGGTATGCATGCACGTGACCAATCATAATCATTATATTTTGTTTTTACGCAGAGGAAAACGCTGTTGTTGAATACCCAGCCCCCTGCTCCAAACCGTAAGTCTCCACTTCCTGCCTGATACTCTGAGCCACAGAATGGGACTCAGTTGGAGGAGGAAAATAGATGAGAGAAGACAGAGGGATGATGAGGGGAAGGAGGAAATTAATGGTAGTAGGAAGGGAGGAGACAAAGGGGTGTGGGAGAGAGAGAGAGAGGAGGAGGCGCGGGAACAGATAAAGTAAGGGGAAGAGATGTAAGGATGATAGAAGGAACAGCAGAAAATGGATGAACAAGCATTTGCAATGCAATCGTTCTCGCCTTTGGGACCTTATATGTATTTAGCTATGCAGCACATTAGCCTGGGTGCTGAAACATCAACTGCTCTTTAACATGGAGGGAAAGTAAGCACCAAACTGTGTGACACACCAGGTATGGCAACACATAGCGAGAAATATTGCCTTTCAGTGGGAAATGGTATAGTCCAAAGATCTGTTTTTAATATAACATCAGAGCCTTTGGTTGTCATTTCACTGAAAATACAAGATTTGAAAAAACATATTATTGTCTACTGCCGCACGTGGAAGACAATTTTTAATGACTGGAATCTAGAGAATGCGAAAGTGATTCTGGTATTCAACTGAATTCTGCTGGTCATTTTCAATCAAGAAAGTTAAATAGAGGCAGTTGCCAGAAAAATTTAAAAAAGAAAGGCCCTCGGCAGAAAGCAATTCTGGTATTTTACTGACCTCTACTGGTTGTTTCTATCAAGACAGTTAAATAGAGGCAGTTAAACAAGCGGAAAGCAATTCTGGTATTTTACCGACCTCTGCTGGTCGTTTTCCATTAAGGCAGTTAAATAAAGGAAATTGAACAGAAGAAAAGTCCCAGCGGAAGCAGACAAGTCCTAGGGCTGATCTCCAGAGCCCACAAAGTACATACACATATGAGTATATACTAAAGTATATACAAGAGGTCTCGAATGCTTGACCTAAGAATGAAAGGGGAAGGAAGGAATCCGCGAGGATGCAGAAAGGGAAGGCAGGCGGGAGAAAGAAAGTAATGAGCAAAGGGGAATGGGATCAGAAGTGCAAAAGTAGTATAGGAAAATAATTAAAAACATAAAATAAAACCAAAAATACATAGAAATAAAGAAAATGAAGGGGGAGAGGGAAAGCTAAAACTAAAGTAGAGAAATAGTATGAAAGAAATAGAAAGCTGATAGAGTGATAAAACAGTAAAGAAATGACAAAGAGAAAGCAAGATATATAGACTAAAGCAGAATAGGATATAGAAGAGAAGCGGATACTGGTAGAAGAAGACAATAAATAAAGAATAAGGAAGGGAAAAAAGAAAAAAGGACGAGGAGAAAAATGAAGATGAAAAAGAAAGAGGAACTGTGAGAAAAAACTAATGATATTCAGAAAATAATAAAGTAGGAAGGTGGGTTAGTTCCATTGTGGACACTTTGGGAGATAAGAAAGGTCAAAGTTGCTCTTTCATGTTGTGCCTTTCACTCTCTTGGCTTTTTATGTCTTTATTTTTTCTCATGTGCTTTTATTGGCTTTTTTGTAAAAAAAATTGCAATGTATCACTTTCACTCTTCTATTGCTTCTCATATGTCTTCTTTCCTTTCTTTAGCTTTCTTTTTAATTCTTTATCTGTCTCCACATTCCATTCTTTACTTTTTTATTTCTCTTTTTCTTTGTGTTATTCTTTTTCTCTTATTTGTTCCTTTGATTCTCAGATCTCTCCTCTGTCTTTTGTTCATGTACATTCTTTTCCCCTAGTCTTTCTGTCATTTTTCCTGAAATGGTTTGCATTTTGTTCTTTCCGTCTAAATATGTTTCCTTTTTTTGGTGTACTTTCTTCCTCTCATTCTCTCTTCTTGCTGATTCTCACATCTCTTTCCTTTATCCTTTCATTTCTTTTTCATTTGTCTTTTTCCTTCTTTGTATTTTTCTATCTTCCTCTTTCTCCTCTTCTCTTGTTCACCCGTTCGATCTTTCTTTTTATGATTAACATCTTCTCTGCCTCGCTCATTCACTCATTTTTATTTTTACTTCATTACTTTCTCTCCTTCTTCATAAATATTCACCACAGTGCATTTCTTATATTCTCTGCTTTCTTCCAGTTTGCTGTAAAGAACAATGGACAGTTCCAAGAAGAACCACCCTCTTGGCGCCTTTTCATCATTGCAAGGGGGTCCTATTGGTGGGGTTCCAGGCAGACAATCTGTCACCAGCCTCTGCATCTCTTTGCCTGCTTCTGCTAAACCTCTGAGGGCCTTCAGGTCACCAGGATCAACAGCACGTGAACCTGCCAAGTGGACTATTTCTTCACAGGGTGTGTAAACAGGAAGTTGGGAGATTTTCCAGCGACCAGAGGCTTGAGGGTCATGGGAGATAGAGCAAGAGGATGAAAAACATCTGCCTTATAACCTGTGCTCCTAGAAAGGTCAACACCTACAGCATGGCCACTCTATTTGCCTAACCTATTTCCTTACCATGCCTCTCTGCTGTTACATTGTGTACCCTCACATCCCTCCATGGAAGTGGCAGTCTCTAACTTTCCTATCTCTGTCAAGAAGTGGATCCTTGCTTCACTGCTGAGTCCACTGTAATATCCTGCAATTCTATTTCATTAGAAGATACCTTTCCCCAATGATGAATTCAGCTTCTACTGCTCTTTGCGGATCAGCATTATTTCTGACCGTCCTCTCCTTCTGGGCTGACAATATTTATTCCTTAACCCTCTCCTCTGTAGACTTGCAGTCTAAACCATGCAACATTCTGGCATCCATCTCTAGGCCCTCTCCAATCTAACTTTATCCTTCTGAACTTGACCCAAGAAGTTTGCTGAACACTCCAGATTGGGCTCCTGGAAGAGCCCGTTGTGGCATCTTTGACTGGGCGCAATGCTCTCGATGAGGCCTCCAGACTTGAAATGAAAACTCCTGCTGAGGGCCCAGCAAGATCAGACATATGCATTCATCCACTGATTTTGCCTCCCCCTATGCATTGTCTTCCCTTCCCCCACTACCAGTTTCCACACTAGACTGTCACTAGCATCCAGTTTGTCAGTCTGCTAGAGTAAATCCCACCTCAGAACAGGCCACCAAATTGTTCTCTTGTTAACTGTATTTAAAAACATACTGTTTATAGTGACTTGCTCCACTGAAGATCTGAGCCCAAGATGAATGCCGAAGACTAAATGTACGTAAATTAAAAATAATGAGGACCGACCATCATGACAGGTCCATATAGGATCAGCACCTTATATGAAGAAACTGATATGTAGTTTTTGTGAGTGGTTAATACGTTTAAGGGATGTCAGAGGAGGATACAAAGCAACAGATGGTATGAAAAGGAAATTGACTAGATGGACTTGAGGCAGTGTATGGGATAGGCATAGCCACAGGACATGGGAGCTCAGCTGCAAATAAAAATCAGTTTAACAAATTGCATATTTTTCTTTATAGCAGCTAATGGATTTAAAATATTGATAATTGGGACTTTCTGATTACTGCTGCTTGCCTAAATAAAAGAGATACTGCGAAAACTGCTTTGTATGTTTGGTTTGGCTCTTGAGGACTAAAAGTTAGGTATGGAACAGTCATTGTTAGAGAAGAAGGTTTCTAGGTGAGCGGCATGTGTTTGTCAGGATGGGCTTGCATGCATGATACACTGTATATGAGATACACTAGAAACACTGAAAATATACACAAAGAGATTACACTCTCTTGACTTACAGGAAACTACAATTACACCTTTTTCCACAGAAGTGTAAATGAAAGCCCACCAGGAAAATAAAACAATACAACTTTATATATTTGCATGCACAGTTCAATTAAACACAACAGCCAAAATCAAGCTCACTGTACATAGTCTTTAAATTTCATATGTTTCCCTTTAACCCTGGTGATTCATTGGTCAACCCTGAGATCTTGTGGATTTTTCTCAGCATTCTTTCAGTCAGCCATCAATTTTCGTTCCACATTCTCGTAACTTCATTTCCGATCTTCCTCTATCAGAGTAGGCATTCTCCACCCCTCCTCATTTTCTAAAACAATCCTTCCCAGACTCAGTGGTAAAATTCTCAAATGTTTACAAAACTTCTTCTCACCCTAGGACACAGAAGCAAATTGATCCTAACCCAATTACTTTTGATCCAAACATGAGCCATCACGCTATACTTCTGGGGGTTCGAATTTTTGTATTTCATTTGGTTACAGCAAATTCACCTTGTAATTCTGTTCATATAAACCTCCTCCCTTCTTTTCAAACCACACAGCCAAAACTGAGAAAATTGATACATGTGTACAGCAACCATCTTGATCAAATGCATTTGAACACACCCCTTTATCGACCTGCTCATCCCCTCCACCACAGCTTATTCTTGTGTTGGATACAAAACAGATTGTCAGTGAATCATAGCATTGTCAGCAAGAAAAATCCTAATCTCTTTTGATGCAAGCGGCACCTCATCATCCATCGTACTCACTAAAAGGAATACCGTCCTACACAAACACATCTTTATGGAATCACTGTCTTAGTATCCATAACTCTCACACCTTCTACTTCTACCACCTGGGGTACAACTCAAAAAACTATAGTTCTAACGCAAGCAATGTCTTAAAAGGCACCATTAAATCAAGTCCCAGTTTCACACATGGCCAATCTGTAGACTCATTCAAGAACATAGGAAGTTTTTTATTGATTTAGTCTTGTCACTTCTAGCCCATTGTAGTTACTCTGTAACCCATTTCATGTGACTTTCACGAACCAAGGTAAATAACTTTGCTCTTACATCTTCCAGACGTATACTTTCACTACCATTCCAAATTTAATCTTCACCCTCACTCATCTCATCTTCAATAAGTGCAAAATCCAACTCTTTGCCAGACAAACTCTGCCTTTCAGGTCAATTCAAAACAACTTGGCCCATCAGTCCCTTTAACCATTGCACCCTCATCGAGTGCCACATAACGCTGCTCGTTAACAAGGGCTGTACCCCCTATCCATTTCAACTTCTCTTTCATGTTGTACTGTTATCCTCTTCTCTTTCCATTAACACAAACAACAAACAAGCTATATCTGATGCCAACCATCCATTGCAGCATTCAGTGTGGTTTTGTCATTGTTGTACATGAGAATATATCCATAGGTAGAAAATGAACAGTTTTAACAACAAATGGAAATCCCCACAGTTAAAGCTGAAAGACATCTACTGCACAGCAACAAACACTGGCCTCCCTTTTTTTGATTGGCATCATCTGGACTTTGTCACCTGGGAGTAGAGCCAAATTAGTATCAATTCTTCAATACCAATTTTGTTTTAACATTTCTCCAAACTGTATGAACCAAATAATTCACTGAACCCACTCACAACTGACATTCCTTTTGTTTTATTGTTTAATGTATGTCATCTGACTTTTCCAACAGCTTGCATGAAATCCTACTGCCTATTGCCCTGAAAAAAATCACTCCTTCAAAATATTTCTGAAATAACACTGCCATAGTCCAAAATGAATACTCATAAACCTATACCATCATAAGAGTCTGGACTCTTCATGTAGTCCCCCCTAATGGTAAGCAGATAATACATCTAGCACAGCGTGCACCTTTGATTGAGAGAATAGAGTTAGGGCATCATATGTTGGGCAGCAGATCTATCCACCTAAGTGCTTTATTATGTCCCTAAATCCACACATATCCTTAGGCCTCTTCCTGTCTTGGTGGCTAAAACAACGGAAGTCAAAGATCCAGAGTATGTTGTTTGATCTCTTATGGCTTGATGCAGAAGCCTCTTCAAATCCAGATCAAAACAGTCATTAAGCATATGAGGTACATGCCACGTTATGTACGATGAGAACAGCTAATGTTTTCTAAACTATGTGGTGGTTTTGATTTCTTCCAAAAATCCAAACTCTCTCCAAACACTTTTAGACATTTTCCTATGTCATTCATGCATTGCTATAATGCGGACACATACAATACTTGTTCCACATCATAGGTATACAGCTTAATTCACAGGTCCATTCGGTATTGTCTACCTACACAAGGTCTCACTCTTTCTTAGTCTTCAAATCTGGTGCTCATCTCCATCAAACCTACCAATTCAACCTTGGTCGTACAATGCTTCAGGGGATATTCACAGTATAGTGTGAAGTATTCATGTTATAGCACAGTCAAAATTTTCTAAGGTGTTAAACCACGTCATGGGTGATCTACTGCATCTAGCACCATAATACATTGTTTTTCCATCAGAGCCACAAATGGTGAATGCTGGTAAAGCTACATTTTATGAAAATTGTTCATATCCGATCATGCAAGTGATTCAAGGTATCCAGGGTGTGAGTGGCTGATTATACCTGTACATGAACCTACAACTCCATCACAATGTGCATACAATGAGACACATCCAAGGACATGAAATGTGATTGTATGCGCTTTTGGGCTGCTCAAGTATCACTTCTGAAATGTGCACCTAAGTGGTAACTGGCATATGAACCAGAAAAGGTGTGTTAAATCATGCTTCTGTGCTACATGCAGCATAGGATGGAGATAAAGCCTCATGTACCCCTGCCTGATGAATAAAACTGGCAGAAGATGGATCAGTGATGAAGAGGGAAAATCTAGAGTGTCAACTGGTCCAACATCAATTGGACAGAAATGCTGCAACTATTAAGGACGAACTGCTTACAAATTATTTTGGAAAACATAATGTTACATTCTTTCATTAAGTAATATTTTTCACAAAATATGCTCAATAAATTACTCGCCACAGTCCCTGCATTGTTTAAACGCTTTACAAATGGAATTAAATGCCTATACCCCATCAATGTCATCCACATCATAATTAATTATATTATATATATATATATATATATATATATATATATATATATATATATATATATATATATATATATATATATATATATATATATCAAGTCACTCACTCCACTCCAGAGGCGGGTGCTACTCCCCTCAGACAGCAAAGATCTCCAGAGACACAGCGAAGGTTTGGCAGGAGCTTTATTAACAAGAACAGTGGCAGACCGGTTTCGGCTGTGTGCCTTCCTCAATGCCTAGTTCGTTTGCAGTGTCCGCCCTACACAGGGATTTCTTTTAAGCTCCTCCTCACAGTGGTGGCTGGGCTCACTTGCTTCAGATTGTCTCTGCATGCGTAGTGTTGGGGACTACCAGTCCCAAGGTGCAACGCGCTGACAGTTCTGATGCAGTGGTAGGGTTTACACGTTCTTTTCCTTCACAACTTGTGGCTGCCAGAAACCTCCATCTCTCAACCACTACCTCCGAGGGAAACGCATCCTAGGCACAGGGCGGGTATCGGCATCTCTCCGTACCTTCCATGCCTGATGTTGTTTGGTGCATTTCCACATCTCAGGGTTTTTTTTCGTGGCGGGCTGTGGCTTACTCCGACTCCTCGGCTAGGCAAAATAGTTTCTTCAATGCTATCCACGGCCACTTACAAGAGGGTCTTTGGCGCGCGTCATTGAATCCGCGCTAAAATCAAGTCACTCACTCCACTCCAGAGGCGGGTGCTACTCCCCTCAGACAGCAAAGATCTCCAGAGACACAGCGAAGGTTTGGCAGGAGCTATATTAACAAGAACAGTGGCAGACCGGTTTCGGCGGTGTGCCTTCCTCAATGCCTAGTTCGTTTGCAGTGTCCGCCCTACACAGGGATTTCTTTTAAGCTCCTCCTCACAGTGGTGGCTGGGCTCACCTGCTTCAGATTGTCTCTGCATGCGTAGTGTTGGGGACTACCAGTCCCAAGGTGCAACGCGCTGACAGTTCTGATGCAGTGGTAGAGTTTACACGTTCTTTTCCTTCACAACTTGTGGCTGCCAGAAACCTCCATCTCCCAACCACTACCTCCGAGGGAAATGCATCCTAGGCACAGGGCGGGTATCAGCATCTCTCCGTACCTTCCATGCCTGATGTTGTTTGGTGCATTTCCACACCTCGGGGTTTTTTTCGTGGCGGGCTGTGGCTTACTCCGACTCCTCGGCTAGGCAAAACAGTTTCTTCAATGCTATCCACAGCCACTTACAAGAGGGTCTCTGGCGCGCGTCATTGAATCCGTGCTAAAATCAAGTCACTCACTCCACTCCAGAGGCGGGTGCTACTCCCCTCAGACAGCAAAGATCTCCAGAGACACAGCAAAGGTTTGGCAGGAGCTTTATTAACAAGAACAGTGGCAGACCGGTTTCGGCTGTGTGCCTTCCTCAATGCCTAGTTCGTTTGCAGTGTCCGCCCTACACAGGGATTTCTTTTAAGCTCCTCCTCACAGTGGTGGCTGGGCTCACCTGCTTCAGATTGTCTCTGCATGCGTAGTGTTGGGGACTACCAGTCCCAAGGTGCAACGCGCTGACAGTTCTGATGCAGTGGTAGGGTTTACACGTTCTTTTCCTTCACAACTTGTGGCTGCCAGAAACCTCCATCTCTCAACCACTACCTCCGAGGGAAACGCATCCTAGGCACAGTGTGGGTATCGGCATCTCTCCGTACCTTCCATGCCTGATGTTGTTTGGTGCATTTCCACACCTCGGGGGGGGGGGGGTTTCGTGGCGGGCTGTGGCTTACTCCGACTCCTCGGCTAGGCAAAACAGTTTCTTCAATGCTATCCACGGCCACTTACAAGAGGGTCTCTGGCGCGCGTCATTGAATCCGCGCTAAAATCAAGTCACTCACTCCACTCAAGAGGCGGGTGCCCCTCCCCTCAGACAGCAAAGATCTCCAGAGACACAGCGAAGGTTTGGCAGGAGCTTTATTAACAAGAACAGTGGCAGACCGGTTTCGGCTGTGTGCCTTCCTCAATGCCTAGTTCGTTTGCAGTGTCCGCCCAACACAGGGATTTCTTTTAAGCTCCTCCTCACAGTGGTGGCTGGGCTCACCTGCTTCAGATTGTCTCTGCATGCGTAGTGTTGGGGACTACCAGTCCCAAGGTGCAACGCGCTGACAGTTCTGATGCAGTGGTAGGGTTTACACGTTCTTTTCCTTCACAACTTGTGGCTGCCAGAAACCTCCATCTCTCAACTACTACCTCCGAGGGAAACGCATCCTAGGCACAGGGCGGGTATCGGCATCTCTCTGTACCTTCCATGCCTGATGTTGTTTGGTGCATTTCCACACCTCGGGGGGTTTTTTCGTGGCGGGCTGTGGCTTACTCCGACTCCTCGGCTAGGCAAAACAGTTTCTTCAATGCTATCCACGGCCACTTACAAGAGGGTCTCTGGCGCGCGTCATTGAATCCGCGCTAAAATCAAGTCACTCACTCCACTCCAGAGTCGGATGTCATAAGTGATGTCACTGGCCATGTCATGAGTGATGTAATATGTGACATAATCAGCAGTGCATTGCAGGCGCGCAAGTTATAGTGAGTACAACTAACTATAACGTGGGAATTTCAATGGTTTTATGTCAGTAAAATTTCCAGCTAACTATAACTGGTGTCAAACCTATGGTTTTTTCAGTGAATTTAATAGGTTTTTTAAATGCTAATTCCTAACTATAACTGGTGTGAAACCTATGGTCTTTTCAGTGATTTTCAAAGGTTTTTTAAATGCTAATTCCTAACTATATAAGGCCTGAAACCTATTTTTTTTTCAGTGAATTTCTAAGGTTTTTTTAATCATAATTCCTAACTATATAACACCTGAAAGCCCACCAGGAATCTCCAGTATGCGCCAGGGGACTGCATTGCAGAGAGGTGTAATGAAGCCACACCCCTTTTTACACCTCTCTGCAACGCAGCCCCCGTGCATGTTTGAAGAGGGGGAACTAATTCCCCTTGCATACTGGGGGCCCCTGGGGGCCAACTAGCCCACCTGGAACCTCCAGTATGCATCAGGGGGCTGCATTGCAGAGGTGTAATGAGGCTATGCCCCTTGTTACACCTCTCTGCAACGCAGCCCCCTGCCGCGTTTGCAGAGGGGTAACTAATTCCCCTTGCATACTGGGGGTCCCTGGGTGCCAACTAGCCCACCAGGAGCCTCCAGTATGCGCCACGGGGCTGCATTGCAGAGAGGTGTAATGAGGCCACACCCTTTTTTACACCTCTCTGCAACGCAGCCCCCGTGCATGTTTGAAGAGGGGGTACTAATTCCCCTTGCATACTAGGGGTCCCTGGGGGCCAACTAGCCCACCTGGAACCTCCAGTATGCGCCAGGGGGCTGCATTGCACAGAGGTTTTTGAATGACTGACTTTGAGGATGCTCTAAAATACTCAAGTCTGCCCGAATTGCGTGGGTAATATTGATATCTAGTCACTTTGAATAAGAATGTACTTACGTCTCGTCTAACATTTGGAAGAAATATCTAGTTATATAACAACAGGATACCGACATAACTTGAAGGAAATAAGAACGCCCTGAAGTAGTTCTGTTGTACAGAACGAAATGTTTCGGCTGGCTGTGGTACATAAACTTAAGGAAAATAAAAGCATTTGAATATACACCAAGATTCAGCGCTTCAATAAGGACTCTAAGTGATATGATTTGATTGGACTTATTGTGCAAGTGGTGCTGTGCCAAACTTTGGAATATTCTCCACTACTCTCTACTACTTACTCTCTCTTACTCCACTACTCTCAAATACTCACTCTCTACTACTCATTCTCTACTACTCCACTACTCTCTCTCTACTGCTCACTCCCTACTACTCACTATCTACTACTCTCTACTACTCACTCTCTACTACTCTCTCTCTCTACTACTCACTCTTTACTCCTCACTCTCTACTACTCTCTACTACTCACTCTCTACTTCTCACTCTCTACTACTCTCTACTACTCTCTACTACTCACTCTCTACTACTCTCTACTACTCACTCTACTACTCACTCTCTACTACTCTCTACTACTCACTCTCTACTATCTCTCTACTAGTCTCTACTACTCACTCTCTACTACTCTCTACTATTCTCTCTCTCACTCTCTACTACTCACTCTCTACTACTCTCTACTACTCACTCTTTACTACTCTCTACTACTCACTCTCTACTGCTCTCTACTACTCACTCTACTACTTACTCTCTACTACTCTCTACTACTCACTCTCTACTACTCACTCTCTACTACTCTCTACTACTCACTCTACTATTCACTCTACTACTCTCTACTACTCACTCTCTGCTACTCTCTCTACTGCTCTCTACTACTCACTCTCTACTCTCTATTACTCACTCTCTACTCTCTACCTCTCTACTTCTCTCTCTACTAGTCTCTACCTCTCTACCGCTACCTCTCTACCTCTTTACCTCTACACCTCTACCTCTCTACCTCTCTCTACACGCACACATATACACATATATATATATATATGCATATATATGCATATGCATTTATATATATGTATATGGATATAGATACATATATAAACATATATAATCTGTATATCTATATAAATACAAATATAAATGCATGCATACATATACATATATGCATACAGATGCATGTTATTTACATGAAAGTTTAAATACACTAATAAAAGCAAAGCTAAAAAGCCACCTCATTACAAACAGAATGGCTTTAACTTAAACGAGGGCGAGATATATAGCATTTTCAATGCTTGTTTACTTTGCTTCCATCAAGAAGGCATTCAGATGTGTCACACATTTGCCATAAATTCTGAATGTTAGCACTCTAGTTGCTCATTAGATCACTGTAGTAAAGCTACTGCTCACCAGGGAAGTCTGCTGCTGGTATTCAAAGTGCATGTTTCAGTCTGCATGTCAGAATTTTTTAATGAAATAGAAGAGGATTTGAGAAGTCACTCAAAATGTGCCCTAATTTTTCTTTCTGCAGCACTAATAATAGTTTCTATGGCATAATATACCCCCTCATTTTGTTCCTTTTTAAATTAAATGTTTTAAATGTTACCACTTTATTCCCCTCACGATGGCTTCAGGTGTGCTATACCTTTGTAATAAGTAGGACTGTTAGCGCTCTAGTTGTTCTTTAGAACACTCTAGGAGGCTGCAGTAGAACACAAAGGAATCAACTGACAGTCTCTGTCCTTGTTGGATGTACATGTTTTACTGAGAATGTCAGACTTCATTCTCACATGACTGAGAAAGATTATGTGAATTTACAGAAAATATGCTTTCAGTTTAGCTTATAGATCCCCTTCCAAACCACTGTGGGAAAATCACTAGATATTAGTTTTCTTTCAAACATGATTCATGATATCCCAGCAGAAGGCTTTTTCACATGGTAAAATCACCTTAGAACACACCACAATTCCTAAAATGAGTATGGTACTGTTCCAGCGCTCTAACAGAAATTCTTTATAAATGATGTCATAATCTACTATTACACTTACCAATCAAAACCAGGCCCATAAGAAACAACAGAGCAGCTGAAACATGAGGCGAATGGATCTGATATGTTGTTATTAAACTCTTTTCAATAAACAAGACCAGCTTGTCATTTTAAAAGTTTATTTTAAAATTCTTAAAATTGCATAAACTTTATTAGTTCTTTATTAATATCAAACATTTAATTTTAATAAGTATGCTTTATTGCATTAATCATTGGCTCAAAATCTGGCAGTTCAACATTGTATGAAATAATGAATGTAAAGAAAACATGGCCCTAAACCCTAAGTTAGCTTTCTGACCTGAAAAGGAAAAAAATGAATAAACAGTTGAATGCTTACAAGTCCATGGAAAATCGAACAGCACTTCGCCCTCAGGAAACAGTCAGCCCCAATCCCTTCAAGAGGCCAATTTTTATACCCTATTTGCTTGCTAATCTAACTAAAATGTAATTCTTTCTGAAAGTTCAGCACTCTGATTGGTTGCTGTCTGTCAGACCACCAAAACCACCTCGTCCAGGGTGTAAGCGTCACCATACTATTGTTCATTGACATAGAGTGACATCAGCTTCCGAGTGTCTTTGGAACAAATTAAAAAGTTGTTTCTCTGACTTCCACCAGAGCTCGGCAAAATCATCCCTGCCATTTCCTCGGCCTTGAGAAAAGAACATCCAGAGCAGTTCGTGAACAAGTTCCATTGTTAGAAGAGCCACAGTTTTTTCTTTTAAATGTCAGAGCCACAGTCTTTTCAACGAAATAAGCAAAACAAAACTCTCCATGGAAAGTTTCCAAGATGACTGCACTTGGCTCCAACTCTGCTCACGTACAGGCCAACCAACTTTTCTTCAGAACCAGAACCAAAGCTAGGCCTCAAACCACATTTAGGCCTATTATTTAAACAAACACAAAAAGAGTGATTAATTCAGGTAAAACAAACCCTTCTGTTACCCACCCTTCCCTGCTAGTGATTAACCCATTAATAAATGACAACTAGCAGAAGCAAACAAATAAAGCAGCACATAAAATATCTACCATTCTTCATATAGTCCAGCTTTATGAATCTGAAAGAATTAAAAGATGATTAAATGTTTCACAGACAGACAATCACGACATAGGACAAACATGTAAGCACATATAATGAAGCACATGCCTTGAATGATCAGCCGCATATTAATAGTGACAAAGACAATAGGACAGACATGACAAACAAAACAATATTAATCATGTGTTACAAAACAGACTTGCAAATGCAACAAGAGTACATGTTATTAGTTCCCGCGTGTTCATGTGTGGTGCAAACTTAATCTAGGTTGGATTAATCAAACAAATCATGCAATAATTCATTAATTGATTAGTTCATGTTATAGGGAATTGAATCCACAAGTCAGAATAAAATATTTTCTGAAGCTCGCTTCATCAACTCCCTCATCTGGTGATTTAAAAATCACCAAACAACACACAAAAATTTCAAGAAATTTTCACCCACTTTTGGAGACTACACACATTGAATTCTCTCGATATTAGTCTCCCTAAACCCCAGTTTCTGCTGTCTGCTCATCTCTTCCAAACTGAACCCTGCGCATTTCTTCTAACTCATATTCCTTCTCCTGTTCCTTTCTGAGTTTATAAATTCTTCTCTTTTCCTTCTGATGCTTTCTCCTCTTGGGAATCAAACAACTAATTTTTAGCAACATTATCACTATAAGAATGACAATTAATGGATAGAGCACTTTGCCAATGATTGAACTACCAATTTCAGAAAACCAATCTTTGATAGCCTCCATTCTCTTCCCAATTTTCTCGGTAAAACTTTCTTCCTCCATGGGTTCTATTTCTTCATGAAAATTTGTAATGTTTTTAACAAGTAACTCTATATCCTGACTTTTGTCAGGTATATAAGTACAGCAATGTTGGACATGCAAAACCCCACAAACTCCTCCCTCTTTTGCAAGCAGAATGTCTAATGCAAGACGATTCTGCATAACCATGCTTCTGGTAGCAACAAGTTCTGTGCTAACCAACTGGAAACCACTTGCAGTATCAGTTGACAATCTATCCACAATTGTAGAAATTTTTCTGATTTTGATTGAATTCATAGTAATTCCCACCATAGGAATAACAGCACCAAAGATGTCTCCCAGGATTTCTGAAAAACTTTCTCTTTTGTACCTATTCAAATGTTCACCAAATTCAAAGGTACCCCTTTCATTTCTGTCAACATGAAATATTTTTGGAAAGACCAGGCCAATATAACATGTCCCGTACCAGTGGTCTGGAAGACTAAAATATGCTTTATTACCACAGATAATATAAATCCCAGGAAAAATTGGATCCTTACCACCTTTAAATCCCCAACCCCCTGTGATAAGATAAGTATCCTCACATTGACTAGCACCCACAAAAAGATTATCATAAAACGTATTGTCTCTTCTAATGCAAAATTTACCACTAACTGGTTCATCTATGTGAATTGCAGCATTTATGTTAACACCATTTAATTTAGCATCCTCCATTTGCCAGTACTTAGACTTAGCATGCTTTAACATCTCATTTCTTTTGTAAACAGCCCTTCTCTCCTCAACCATGTTCAGGAAAGTTTTCTCTTCAGCTCTCATTTTGCAAGTTAAATTATTTCTATAAGCGTATTCATAATTGAGTTCATTAGTAACTAAAAAAAATTCCCTCATCTGCTTTGCAGGTCTAATTTTGTTTAAGCTATTTACAATTTTGAGATTTGCAAAAACCTCATCAAAGTCTGAGTAATAATACTCCAGACGTCCAGTTTCATAAAACAAGCTAGCAATCACACTGCAAGTAATGCCATAAGTGAGAGGTAACATATTATAAGTCACACCCTCTCAAACAGAAGCAGGCAATTTTATGCAGACATAGCAATCCTTAACATTCATTATAACATATTCAGATAAAAGCCTTGAAAATGAATTGCTTGAGAAATCTCCAACAGATCTGTCTTGATGAATCTCTGGATTCTGCTCAATAACTCTGCTAGACTTGCCAGCTTGTTTCTCATGTTTAGACTCAACCTTACTGTTATATTAGTCTTAGATTTCTGCTTATTAACATCAAAAGGATAGACCACAGCTAGAATTAACCAAAGTAGAATTAATAATATCACACAAATTGAAGTCATTTTACAACATCTCTTAAGAATCGAACACCTAGAAGTATCTGATCCAGGCATTCTAAAAAATATAAATTTGTAAAATTTAAAATGTGAGTAGTGAGTAGACTACAAACTATATCCCCCCCTTAAAATTTTTTTTATTTTTTATAATAAAACCCTAAACAGCTTTTCTTCGACCTTGTGTCACAAAAACATGTGCTTTTCCAACTAAACAACTTTTCTTCGACCTAAAGTCACCTAACAAAATTTTTCTTCAGCCTTATGCCAGAAATCAAAAACTCCTATCTAAATTTAATGACTTCAATCCTTGCCACTGATTTCAGCAATCTCCAAATCTTCTTGGCCACTAGATTCCACCTCAGCACTTGGTGGTATTATGATGTATGTCCATTCCGGAGACTTATATTTCTGATTTGGCTTTATTACTCTTCTTGTTTTACGAGTAATTACTTCTATTTTCTTGTTTTTCTCTTCTTTTTTATCAGAATCACCTTCTTGACTTGATATCTCGTTGACCTGCTCTTTTGATTTTTTCACCAATTTGAACTTCAAATTGTCTTCAGGCCAAATATCCCCTTTTCTCAGGACTTTCTTCTTTGGCACGTTTTCGTTACTTTCAGCTTTCCAAGCTCTTTTTCTGAATTTTCTTATTTCAGAATCTTCATCACTTTCATCAGTGTCTGTATCTGAAACTTCAAATCTGTACCTTGGAACTTCTTTACTCGGCAGCTTCACTCCATTTGGAACAATATCCTTACTGGTACTTGGTAATTCTTCTTCTTCTTCAGAAATCACCTTCAGCTTCCCAGTCTCAGGCCTTTTGCTCTTGTTCACAGAGTTACTCTTTTGCCTTTCAATACTCTGGCTCAGATTTTTGTTTTGTTCAGATTTTTCTGCTTCTTCTGAATTTCTTTTTTCTTCTAAAGACTCCTTTTCAAGCAGATCATCATCAACACCTCGATCTCCAGTTTCAATATTCAGATCTTCTTCATTCAAGTTCTGACTCTTTTGTAGATCTTTCAGATGTTGATTATTTCGCTGATCATCAGAATCAGGATCTTCTGGATCTCCTTCTGAATCTGAATCAGTTGTTGTATCACCGTCTTCATCAGGATTTTCAGGAGGTGGCACACAAATTGTATGGCTTGGATGAATCCACCTTTTTAACCCTTTGCACTTGATCGCATTTGTTGTAATTAGAATAACCTGTCTTGCTTTCTGCCACCTTGGGACTAAACAGTTTCTTCTTCGATGAACTTTGGTCCTTACCCAGTCTCCGGGTAACAAATCATGAGCTTGGACTTTCTCCTTAGAGATTACATCTGTTCCCACCTGATAAAATATAGAATTCACTACATCAGACAGGTTTTGGCAATATTCAATGATTGCACTATCATTAATACTCATTAGTTTGCCAACTGGAACAAATGCTTGCCTCATCACTCTACCCATCACGATGTCATGTGGGCTAAGACCTGTCTTTTTCTCAGGAGTACTTCTTATTGACATTAGAACAAGTGGAAGTGCATCTGTCCACTTCACTCCTGTGGCAAGACACATTTTTGAAATTCTGTTCTTAATGGTGCCATTAATCTGTTCAACAACTCCTGATGCTTCTGGTCTGTAAGCACAATGTAGCTTTTGCTCAATGTTTAAAGCTCCACAAATCAGTTTCATCAACCTATTTTCAAAATGGGTTCCACAATCACTTTCAATAGGCACTGGAAATCCGTACCTAGGTATGATCTCCCTTAAAAGTAATTTTGCCACAGAGACTGAGTCACAATGACGAGTTGGGAAAGCTTCCACCCATCTTGAAAACAGACAAATAAATACCAAAACATATTTTAGTCTGTTGTGCATTGGCATCTCAATAAAATCCATTTGTAATCTGGTAAAAGGACCACCCTCCCGTCCTATGGTTCCCGAACTTACAACAGTTCTTCTGTTAGGATTCATCTGTTGGCAGGTCAAGCATCTTTGGCAAAGTGACTCCGCAATTATTCTAAACTTTGTGTTAAACCATGTTTCTCTGAATAATCTAATCATGGAATCTCTTCCTAAATGTCCTGGACCATGATACATCCGTGCCATATCAGCAATCATGCAGTCCGGCATTACAGGCCTTCCATCTTTGTGTACCCAAATTCCATCTTCTTCTCTTGGTCTGCACTCACCTTTTAACCATGTGTTTTTCTCCTCCTCACTTGCCTCATCTTGTAAGTCTTTTACTTCCTGCCATGTTTCAACTACAGAAATTAGCATGAGAGAATTCATTGTGTGACTTTTGTCTTTTTCCCGATTGATTGCATAATTGTTTTTGGCGCAGTACTTTGCAATTTCGTCTGCGTATGCGTTTCCTTTAGTGATATAATCATCACCTTTTTTATGAGCTGCACATTTAACTACAGCAATTTGTTCTGGTAACTGAATACCATCAATCAATCTCTTGATCAATTTTGCATTCCTGATTGGAGTTCCTGCAGAGGTTAAATAACCTCTTTGGGACCACAGTTGTCCATAATCATGAACAACACCATAACCATATTGACTATCAGTCACTATGGTTACTCTTTTGCCTGCTGCCTTTTCACATGCTCGAATTAAGGCAATCAACTCTGCAATTTGTGCAGAACGAATTCCATTCAGAGGTGAACCTTCAACAACATCTGAGACTGTGCACACTGAATATGCTGCTCTTAGAATCCCTTCATCATTTCTCAAACAAGACCCATCTACAAAATAGATTATGTCTGATTCAGGTAAAGGAACATCTTTTATGTCCTGTCTTGGTTTTGTGCAGTAATCTACAACATCCAGGCATTCATGATCAATGTCAATTTCGTTACTTACCTCAGTAATAACTCCATCTGGTAATAGTGTGGAAGGATTCAAATTCACACACCTTACAATTGCTACATTGTCTGAACCCAGAATTGTTTTTTCGTATTTTGTCAGTCTGCTACTTGTCAGATGTTGAGTCCTGCTTCTGGTAAGTAGAATCTCAACTGAATGAGGTACATATACTTTTACAGGAAACCCCATAATGATTCCTTCACTTTGGTCAAGACTTACACTTGTTGCGGCCACTGCTTTTAAGCAACCTGGCAAAGCTTTTGCAACAGGATCCAAGACAGCTGAGAAATATGCAATTGGCTTTCTCAACTTACCATGTCTCTGTATCAAAACAGACAATGCACAACCCTCCCTTTCACTGCAGTAAAGTTCAAATTCTTTTTCATAATCTGGCATACCCAGGGCAGGAGCTTCACATAAGCTCTTTTTTAACTGTTCAAAAGCTTCCAGTTCAACCTTTGACAAGGTAATTGGATCTTTTATGTCTGCTTTTGTTAATCTTTGTAGTGGTTTTGCAATTACTGAAAATCCACTAATCCATTGTCGACAGTAACCAACCATTCCCAGAAACATTCTCACCTGTCTTTGAGTTGTTGGTGGTTGAATTGCTCGAATCATTTTGATCCTCTCAACTGTTACTTTTCTCGTTCCCTTTGCAATTCTGTGACCAAGATATTTCACTTCTTGTTTACAAAATTGCAACTTTGCAGGTGACACTTTATGTCCTTCATCTGCCAAACGATTTAACAGGGTAATGGTATCAATAACACAATTTTCTCGTGTTTTGGCTGCCACAAGCAAATCATCGATGTACTGTACCAATGTGGAATTACCAGGCAACACCAAATCTTCCAGGGATTTCTTTAACAACTGATTAAAGATAGATGGACTCTCGGTATACCCTTGAGGGATACGACACCATGCTAGGATCCTATTTTGGAATCTGAAAGCAAAGATTTGCTGGCTTTCTGGGTGTAAGGGAACAGTAAAGAAGGCGTTACACAGGTCAGTGACCGTGTACCATTCTGCATCATGTGGAATCTGATAAAGAATTACTGCAGGGTTTGGAACAATTGGACAACATGGAACAACAATCTGATTGATTTTTCTCAGGTCCTGAACAATTCTATATGTTCCATTTGACTTTTTAATACCCATAATCGGTGAATTGCATGGGCTGCTCTCTATTTCTTTTAGTACTCCTTGACTTATAAATTTTTCAATCACTGGAATGACACCTTCAATTGTCTCTGCTTTCATTTTGTACTGAGGAACATTTGGAAAATCAATTCCCTGCTTAACAGTGATTTTTACTGGATCAATATTTTCCATAAGACCCATATCATTTCATGTTAGGTCCCAAATTGCTGGATTAACTGGCTTTTTGAGCTCTTCTGGCAAATCATTTTTATCAAATACAGGAAATAATGACGTTTTCTCTTCTTCAATCATTAGCATAGTCAATTTATAAAGCCCATCTTCTTCTGCTGTTTGCATTTCAATGCCATCTGCTGAGCAATATATTCTGCAATTCATCTTGCACAATATATCACGACCCAACAGGTTCACAGGACTGCTGTCACAAACTAGAAATCTGTGTTTATCTTTATAGTTCCCTATTTCCACTTTCACTGGTTCTGTCAAATTTGTTTTAATTTGCTGATTAGCTACACCTACAACTTGGATGGACTCACCAGAGAGAGGAAGGTTTTCTATTTCTACTGATCTAACAGTAGAACGGGTAGCACCTGTGTCCACAAGAAAAGTGATATCTTTGTCATTCACTTTGCCATTAACAAATGGACCAGACTGATCTACCTCAAGAGTGGGTCCAAGCACGCACTCTTCCTCCTCTCTCAGGCACTGTCATGAGTAATCTTCTGAAGAATCACTCTCTCCTTTGTCTTTTAACCAAAATTGAGAGGCATTCGACATGTTAACTTTTGACACATTTTTGACCAAATTACTTCCACAGAAACCTGTTTCAGGAGAAAATCTCTGTGTGTTAGCACTACCAGGAAATGGTGCTTGAGGTATCTGACTCTGCTGAATTTGATTCTGCTGTACCTGATTCTGCTGCTGAAACTGGCTTTGCTGTATCTGGCTCTGCTGATTCGCTATCTGTCGCTGTAGCTGTCGCTGTTGACTTAACTCATTCAGCTGCTGTTGTAGCTGTTGCTGTTGCTGCGAATTTAACTCACACTGCACCTGTGGATTCAATTAATTATTTTTTAAATTTCTGGAAGGGTTTTTACACTCTCGTTTCCAGTGTCCAATTTCGCCGCAATTAAAACATGGGAGCTTTGTTTCAGTTCTTCAACATTTACATTAAATTTTGGCTTATTATTATTAAAATTGTTTTTGAATTTTCCTTGATTCTGCTTCTGCATAGAAGTTAACTGCTGTTGTTGCTGTTCTGCTACCTTCACTTGTGCCCACATCGCCTTTTCCTTGAGATTTTTCTGCTTCACATCTATCTCATCACTGCAGTATTTTGCCTTCCTCAGGATATCATCAACTGAAAGTGCTTGCCAGCAGACAATTCCATTTCTAATCATGTCTCCAATTTCAGGTCTCAGGCCATATACAAATCTGTATATAAAGTGGCTCATGTCCTTTTCACTTAATTTTTCATAGCCACTGTACTGTTTAAAGACTAACAGTAACCTTTCATAAAATGAATGAACTGATTCTTTTGGTTCCTGGTTTGTTCTGTCAATGTTAACCCAATCCACTTCTTTTGGGGGAATTTTCCCTTTCAACCAGTAAATTACTTTATTATAAATGTCCATGACATCTTTTGCTGGTGCACCTGTAACCGGATCTCGAGGAGGTTCTTCTTTTGGCCAATCTATAGAAATCTTACATTCTGTCCAGAGATCTGATGGGACAACAATGTCAAAGAATCCATCTAAATCAATCCACAGAACTTTTGATACTTTTATAAATCTGTCTACCTGTCGATACCACTCAACTGGCTTTTCCCTCAACCTTGGAAAATCATTAGTAAACAGGAGAATATCCTGTCTGGACCAAGGAACATGCACATACCCTCCTCCAGCTATTTCCCTCATTGGAAATTCAGAAACTACATCTTTTCTTTAAAAAAATTTCTGATCTTTCTTAGACCATTTCATTCTCCATTTACCTAATTCACCTAATTTTCTGAGAAAACGTATTAATTCTTTTATATGTGTCATTCTTCCTGTAGTGTTTAGATTGTCAATGTCCCTTTCAGAGAAATCCACTCTATAATGTTTTTGCAAATGTTTCTGTTTACTCAAATCAATCTCTAATTCAGCAGCCATTTCTTCCAATTGTTCATACCTGTTTTTAGTTTTCCACTGAATACTTTTACAGATGAACAACAATTCATCATCCTGATACAATTTCAAATTGTCAGTACCAATTGTACCAATGATCAATTCTTCCAGATCAGCTTTTAATTTAGCAACATCAAGTTTTTTATAATCAAGAACTTCAGGACTCATTCCATTTTGAGATAATTCCATTCTATTCAGACTTTTCTCAGACAGACCTGAATCTGAAATTGCCACTGAGGGTGCTTGTGAACTTGACAGATTTCCATTTAATGTTAAATTTGGCATCATAGAATTTTCTCTATAAATCTCTGAATAAAATCTCTCAGCAACCTTTTGAATTTCTGCATTTAATGGAACCGTTAAAGCTGTTTGTTTATTGACTTTTTGGTCAAAAACTGGTACAACAGGACCAATAGTAACTGGTACTGTCACTGCTTCCATGCCTTTTGTCAATTGTTGAATTAAATCTTCCTTCGCTTTATTGTAATTAGAAATTTCTGGAATCTTAACAGGTATTCTCTCTTGATTTTTCACAAAATTATTTTCCTGTGGGACTCTGTTCTCTCTGGGTGTACTACAATTATTTACTGATCCTACTCTTTCAGGTAATTTCAAAAATCTGGGAGAACCTTCTTCAGCTTCTCTAGGAGGTGCACTTGGAGAAGTTTCTGTAGAAACTCTCGGGGTAGAATGAGAACCTGCTTGATAAGGTGGTGGTTTGCGTTTGGCTGCATAAATGTCTTCTAAAACTGCATCATCTAATTCCTCATCAATTCTCTTACCAGCTATCTTTTCTTGTAAATCCTCAGTAATCATTATTCTCACTGGATATAGACCACCATACATGTTTGCCTTTCTCCAGCGTTTTACTTTTTCCTCATGTGTTTCTCTATTTACAACATATTTTGAATATTTAGGTGCTGAACACTTGCTTTCGCGTTCAAGTTCCATCATCTCAACCTCCCATTCAACTAAGGCTTCAAATTGTGTAGGTCTTGGCTTTGGCACAAGATCCATCATCTTTTTTCTTAAATTTTGTAAAATTTTTGAATTAAATGACCCATCTTCTGGCCAGGCTAATACGCCATCATTTCTAGTATAATGCATCCAATTATCAAACCAAATTTTTGTATGTTATGTATTATGTATATAAAAGTATGATAGCCATATTCATCTTCCATATAGGCTACAGGTGTTTTGTACTTATGAAGTAATTTACCACCACGCGTTTCAATTTTCTTGTCAGGTTTAAAATAATTTTTTACCTTTTGAAACCATGAAGGCTTTTTCTCATAATCATTCCAATAACTCATGTTTGTGACACAATGCTATGCTGTTAAGGATATTCTACTTTGATGACCTCTCTAGTATTCAATACTAGTTGGTAGGTACTATGACTGTTGTTGCTGTTATAAATTTTAATTTGGAATTCTAATGATAACTATTTATTATTTGCTTTTTATTTACTAAGCTCTAATCACCTTTGCTGTTGTTAATTAATCAGGATAGCTGCTTGCTGTAATATTTAATACTTTATAGAAAAACCACTTTTTAATGTTATGGCTAAAATCAGAAACAATCAGTTATTAAATTAAAGCTCTGGGCATTACCAGCGTAGAAAATAAAACACTCGACAAAAAGTAAACAATGTGCATCAGCACGAGTGTTTTAGCCAATCAGCGTGTGGCTGCACAGCGCTCAGCCAACCACAGTGCCTGCCAGAGCCTTAACCAATCCGGTGGCGGCCTTTCTATGACGCTGCGGCGTCCCCAACCAACCAGGACACAGCTCTTCTCGAGCAACAAACAAATCAACCTCAATTAAGCCAGCCCCCCTAATCAGAAAATAAAAACTCTTGAAGTGTAGAGCGATTTCACTATCACTTCAGAGCCAACGCTCGGCACCAAGTCCAACAATAATACGAAGGTTTGACCAATCAGGTCGCGGCTCCTCTTGTGACACCACGCGTCACTAACCAATAGGTGCGCGGCTCTTCCGTGACACTCAGGACCAAGCAATTGAGCCTCACCCAATCAGAGCGCGGCAATGTGTGAGCGTCACCAGCCAATTGGTGCGCGACTCTTGTTATGACGCGACGGCGTTTTAGCCAATGGCAGCGCGGCGGCTGACGTAAACAGCCGCTGCAGCTGACAGCTCTCCCACTCGCTCCTTAGCAGCCCCCGTCCTTAACAAAAATTGCTCGGCACACAGTTATCTTGAAAAATTAAACAACCAGTGTGCAAACTCAGCGAGGAACAAAGCGATCTGCCGGCTAAATGTAAACACAAAACGAGCAGTAAAGCATAAGAAAAGACTCAAGATGGAGCGGACTTGTGCAGAAACAGGTTCAAATGGAAACTGAACGCGTATTGACAGGCGCGTTGTCAAGAAGATAAGGGGTTCAAACGTAAATTTTTTTTTAGCAAAAGAGAGAGCACAAACAGTAAGAAGCTCGTATCATTGGTTCCAATACCAATTAACACTGCATGTGAGCTAAATAAAAAGAAAGTACACGTAGTGTGGTAATTAACAGAGAATCTGAGGATGAGGTCGAACTCACACAACTACGCTTCACTAATCAAACCAGTATTTTCTAAAATAGTGTAATTTGCGAGAGAAAGACAAAATCTAAACAGGAAAGATTACTTATAAATTAAACAATATTTCGAACATTGATCGCGCCTCAACCAATGAGAGCGCTGCTTTGCTCTGACACTCCAGGACACATCAACCAATCAGAGCACGGCAGGCTCTGACGTATACAGCAGCTGCGGCTGCAGGCTCTCCCCACACACTCTTGCTCTCAAAATAGCCCCTCCCTTACAATTTTCGATCAGGGCACATTTCAATGAATTTAAATAGTGCGCAATGCTTTTTGAAGATATTTAAATAGCGCAAAACACCTTTCAATGCCTTTACTTTACCCAGTAGGGTTTAAAACACTTTCCAATTACTTTTTTAAAAACGCAATTAATAACTACATAAAAGGAAACCATTTGTCTGCTTCTCTAACAAAGAGATAATTTTATGCATACATTCTGCAGGGATGATTTTATGCATACATTCAAGGATACGTGGAATAGACGACGCTATTCTCACAGAATAGTTTCATTTGCCAATAGAGTAATTCTTACCCTACCCTTCTAACAGATCTCAATCATTCACGCACTTTCAAACAAGAAAACCCTAATCATACACTCATGAAATCTTGGCAGGACTTGAACCAACCACAGAAAACGTCAGACGTTGATAAGAATAGACAACGCTATCTCACCCTTCTCTCAAGCTTGAATAAATCCTACTACTCTTTTCACAGAAAGTTTTAAAACGGGCAACAAGTCCCTATGCTTAATGCTACAATTTCATAGGCAATCCTCACTATACATTCAACCAGTCAATCTAAGGTCCCTAAACTTGTGTTGTACGTCCACAACACGTGATATATTCTATACCACAATTTTGAAACAGACAAATGCACTGTGTAACTCTTCTAGCTACACTACTCTTGCCATGGCAAACCAGGAATTTTTCACACTGCTGGAAAAACCCCAAAGATTACATACTACACATAACAACCTGACAAAATTAAGATCAACATATGTTAGACAATAATCCTATGAATATACCTACATATATGTAACATGCATGTCAAAAACAACATATAACCATCCTCTGCTACCAAAAATTGTTCCAGCGCTCTAACAGAAATTCTTTATAAATGATGTCATAATCTACTATTACACTTACCAATCAAAACCAGGCCCATAAGAAACAACAGAGCAGCTGAAACATGAGGCGAATGGATCTGATATGTTGTTATTAAACTCTTTTCAATAAACAAGACCAGCTTGTCATTTTAAAAGTTTATTTTAAAATTCTTAAAATTACATAAACTTTATTAGTTCTTTATTAATATCAAACATTTAATTTTAATAAGTATGCTTTATTGCATTAATCATTGGCTCAAAATCTGGCAGTTCAACATTGTATGAAATAATGAATTTAAAGAAAACATGGCCCTAAACCCTAAGTTAGCTTTCTGACCTGAAAAGGAAAATAATGAATAAACAGTTGAATGCTTACAAGTCCATGGAAAATCGAACAGCACTTCGCCCTCAGGAAACAGTCAGCCCCAATCCCTTCAAGAGGCCAATTTTTATAACCTATTTGCTTGCTAATCTAACTAAAATGTAATTCTTTCTGAAAGTTCAGCACTCTGATCGGTTGCTGTCTGTCAGACCACCAAAACCACCTCGTCCAGGGTGTAAGCGTCACCATACTATTGTTCATTGACATAGAGTGACATCAGCTTCCGAGTGTCTTTGCAACAAATTAAAAAGTTGTTTCTCTGACTTCCACCAGAGCTCGGCAAAATCATCCCTGCCATTTCCTCGGCCTTGAGAAAAGAACATCCAGAGCAGTTCGTGAACAAGTTCCATTGTTAGAGGAGCCACAGTTTTTTCTTTTAAATGTCAGAGCCACAGTCTTTTCAACGAAATAAGCAAAGCAAAACTATCCATGGAAAGTTTCCAAGATGACTGCACTTGGCTCCAACTCTGCTCACGTACAGGCCAACCAACTTTTCTTCAGAACCAGAACCAAAGCTAGGCCTCAAACCACATTTAGGCCTATTATTTAAACAAACACAAAAAGAGTGATTAATTCAGGTAAAACAAACCCTTCTGTTACCCACCCTTCCCTGCTAGTGATTAACCCATTAATAAATGACAACTAGCAGAAGCAAACAAATAAAGCAGCACATAAAATATCTACCATTCTTCATATAGTCCAGCTTTATGAATCTGAAAGAATTAAAAGATGATTAAATGTTTCACAGACAGACAATCACGACATAGGACAAACATGTAAGCACATATAATGAAGCACATGCCTTGAATGATCAGCCGCATATTAATAGTGACAAAGACAATAGGACAGACATGACAAACAGACTTGCAAATGCAACAAGAGTACATGTTATTAGTTCCCGCGTGTTCATGTGTGGTGCAAACTTAATCTAGGTTGGATTAATCAAACAAATCATGCAATAATTCATTAATTGATTAGTTCATGTTATAGGGAATTGAATCCACAAGTCAGAATAAAATATTTTCTGAAGCTCGCTTCATCAGTACCATCAACAAATGACGAATCCCCTCCAAACTTTCAGGGAAGGAGCAGAGCGGAGCGGGCCATCTTCTTAGAAAATTTGCGAAGATTCGTCCACTGGCGCCAAAGTTATTCCCAATAGAATGTTGCGGATTTCCTATGAAAATCAATCCTAACTATAACTACCTACTGGCGACTGCCAGTAGGTAATATACACATATATATACTAGCAGCCCGTCCCGACGTTGTCCGGGAGCAACAGGCTTCCCCGACCCCCCCGACATTGTTCAGCAGCCCGGCCCCCGCCCGGCCCGTCCCCCACCTGCCCCGACCCCCGCCTGCCCCGACATGGGTCCCCTATCCTCAGCCGCCGCTCCTCCCGCCTGTCCGCTGCTGATATACTGCTTTATATACGTCTGTTCTTCTTTGCAGAGGTGTACAGCTGACCAATCCATTCTACAGAGTGTACATTGGCTGGGAAAGCTTACATCATAGCTAATCTTTTTGGCCTAGAGGTGTGTTAATGATTGCTGTTTCACCATAAAAACACGGGATCATTCTCTTTTCTCCTGCAGCCCGGGCCCCCGCCCAGCCCGTCCCCTGCCTGCCCTGACATGGGTCCCCTTACCTCAGCCGACGCTCCTCCCGCCTGTCTGCTGTTCGCACCGCCGCTGGCCTGTCCGCTGCTCCTCACGTCAGCGCTCCTCCCCCGCGCCATGTCCGCCGCTCCCTTACCTCAGCTGCCGCTCCTCCAGCCTGTCCGCTGCTTGCACCGCCGCTGGCCTGTCCACTGCTCCTCACGTCACCGCTCCTCCCCGGCGCCATGTCCGCCGCTCCTCGTCGCGCTCCTGGACGCCGCTCCTCCACGCGCTCCTGACGTGAGCACGCACGTCGGGGCCGGCGCTATTTCGGAGGGACGACTTTTTTTATACAGTACATTTTTTTAAATAACGTTTTTTTTTCCATTTATATAGCCTATAACCATCTACACACCCTGACGATTCCAACGGTGTATCGGGTGTGTGGATTGGCGCTGTGGTTCTCGAGTTTACCCGCCTCAAAGGCTGAAAGTTCTTCCTTTATTATAGTAGTATAGATAGATAGATATATATATATATATATATGCAACAAAGAGTCGACAACTTGTAAAGTACAAAGACGACAACGGACCCAAATCTTCAAGGTGCTATTACTTTATTGTGCCAATCCCCCGCACCTCCGCCATGACGCGTTTCGAGCCCCCTTGGCCCTTGATCACATGATATATATATATATATATACACAGACACACACACACACATATATCCATGACAACCTCACCCTTGGAGGCTATAGCATCCAATGCATAAACCACACGCACAAGACAAAAGGATAATTGATCATCACTCATAAGTGTACCTGGCCACGAACCATCAGCAGTCTAAAAACTACATGTCCTATTTATGAGAAACTAAGGCAGCGCCGTGCTGCAAGTCATTTTGCTGTGCCACACTGCTTTAGTTTCCAAGCACAGGCATTGCACATATTTACAACAATATGTCGCATCTCTGTACTTTTCCCTGCACTGGTGCACAAACTTCTGCCAAGTGCATGCTAAGGCATCCTTGCACCAGGGCGCCTGTGTTGCATGGAGATTGTTTTTATGCAGGAAGGGGCACCTCAATTGAAGTGATTTCCACTTCCAATGTGTTCTTTAGAATGCAGCACACATTGAAAGAGGAAACAAATGAAGAGAATTGAAAACATTTCTGCTCGTTGCGCCTCAGTATGCCACCATTGGGATGGCGTAGCATTCTGACGCATTTCCAGGTTTACGATTGCTCGTAAATATGGAAATACATCAGTGGACATGGGTGTTGCGTGGGAACACCCACAGCAAGACCCATGTCACGCCCCTAACATGCAAAGTGTTGTGTGAAAAGGGGTGATATTTACAAGTACAAGTAAAGCTTCGCAGGGTGGCTTTACGTGTGTTTGTAAATATCATGCAGCAGGTTGCACCGGTGGCGCAAGGGGCTTGTAAATAGGCCCCTACGTTATGTGTTCTATTTTCCTGACACTTCCCACTCTCTACTTCCTGGAGATCCTACAGACTGCCCTTAACACAACAAGAGCTTTATGGAATAAATCTCTGACTTTATCACTTTTTTCTCCATTCAGCACAATCACCCTACATACCTCACAAACATCAATGTCCCCAGTGATTCAAGCACAACAACAATTAAGTAATCAAATCTTTATTAAAATTCATTATTACTATAAGTAATGCATATTATCTTTAATTAACCTACATCACATCCCCCCTATACCCTCTCTATAATGCTATGTGATCAGTTTGTAGAACTTAGGTGCTTCTTCGCAGGCTTATTCAATAAAAAAAACTGCAGGAAAGCATAGGCAAAATATGGTGTTATTTCCTTCCTGCGCCACATTCCTTATCATTTCTGATGCACAAGTGTCTATATGTGGATGACCTCTTCAGGTGACTCTGCAGTGAGAAGCAGAAGTGTGTCCTGGAAAGTCCCCTCACGTCTTTCTGGAGTGAGAGGCATGCTAAAGTCCTGGATAGCTTCTTAAGGCGGTTCTAGAGTGAAAGGCAGACCTATGTTCTGGATGGTCTGTAAGGGTGCCTCTGGAGTGGAAGGCAGGCTTATGGTATGAACTATGTGCATGCACCTTGGATGACGGTTGATGTTTATGCTTTTATGACAAATTTGCCAAAATTGGAAGAGGAACCAGAGAAGTGGCACAGATATGTTCATAGATTGACAACGATTTAAAAAATTATTTCGACTGATTTTAATGCGCTGTTTGAGATTGTTGTTCATAGTGATTTGTGGTCCGAGTGTGAGGCTGCTGTTGCCTAGCCATCTGAGGAACTAGGTTACACCTAATAACGCTTCTTCTGAAGTTTTTGTGCTGACAAATATAGAGAAGTAATAGAACATTTGAAAAAGAAGGTGCTGGAGAGGGAAATTAACAGTCAAAGATTTTGAGATCCACACAAGAGCTGAAAGTGTCAGTTCATACCTATTATGAGAGGCTCAGGCAGATTAATGAGAAACAAAGTGGAGTTGAAAATCCAAAGAAAGAACGTGCTTGTGGTTTTGTATCGGTTTTTGTCAAAGGTTTGCACTCGGAGCTCAGTTCACATATTCAACAGAGCCTGTTGTACTAGTTAAGTAAGAATATAGGTCAAATTCTAAAATATAAGTAGTGATTGGTTTCTGGGATAAATGCAAATATCAATATGCTAAAGAAGAGCTCTGCTGGTCATTTCTGCGATAAATATGGGCATCGGTAGCAGGAATGTAGACAAAATCCAGATAGAATCCAGAATGATTTTGTTCCCCAGATACAGTGGAATATGACTCATGAGCAGATACAGTAAGTGGCTCCTGCCCATCTAACTGATGTGCAGAATAGGCAACATCCAAGGACAGTTTTGCATGCATATGCCTGTAGCCAGAGTGTTGCAGCAAAATTCATAAAACAAAATGCCATATAATTCAGGGTGCCAACAGAATCCAATGATTCTGAACAATGATTTTCCTAGTTTTTCTCCAGAAAACCATTCCCACTGATGGATTGTGGGGTAGTGGAGGGAAGGAATTAGGAGGATTGTTTATTTAGATCAGTCCCAGAGGTAGATCAAAGAGGCCCATAAAGTGACAGTGCATTCAATGCCCACCCTGTTTATTTCTTGTTCGAAATGGGGAGTACCAGCTCTACAGTTTGTTCTGCAGAGGTTTCAACCCCACCCTTCTCAGGAAGAGAAGTCCAAGTTGTAGGTGTTACTAACATACAGATTATTACCCAGGTTACAGTTAAAGTCCCTGTTTAAATAGGATCAATAGAGAATAACCATCAGTTCATATTGTGTGATTCCAGTCCTATCAGTTTGTTAGGCAGGTACTTGTTTTGCAAGTTTAACTGTGTGATTTATTGCACATCGGATGGTGTTGCAATTGAAACCCTAAATCTAGATTATGTATTTAAAATTAAATCAGATGATTCAAGAATTCAGCTGTTCCCAGTCCTAACTAAAGATGATTTGCATTTGAAATTAAGACACACTATCAAAGAAGAGGTGTGGGATTTCACTGGTATGGAGAATTGATTGATTTAAAGGGCAACCCCTAGCTGGATGAATGTGAAACCAAATGCAGTTTTCCCTAGAATTAAACAGTACAGACATTCAAAAGAGACGGCAGAAGGAATGAAGACTATCACTGAAAAATAAACAGGAATATTTTCAGGAGGGCTTGTCAGTTCTTGCAATTCTACCGTATGTGGCAGAGTTTTAAACAGAGACTTGTCGAGGACCTGAGAACAATAAATAAATTAGTGATTCCATGTGGTCTAGTGAAACCAAACCAAGAAGTAATTTTGTTTCAGATTTCAATATATGCAGAATCGTTACTGTCATTGACTTGTGCCAAGTGTTCTTCCCTATTCTTCTGCATAAGAACAGTCAGTATCTCTTTGCATTCCAATTGCAAAATAAAGTTCTCATTTCGTGTCAAATTTCACAGGGGTATAATGAAACTCCTTCAATATTTTGTCTGATTTGGAAGTCTGCAGTGTCCAGTAACTCAGAACAATATATAGATAACCTGTTGATGGCATCTAAGACAAAAAGATTGTAAACTTGACATGATTACGCTGTTGAATCATTTAGCTGACCATGATAACAGGATTTCCCCACAAAGATGCAGTATAGTTAAAAAGAAGATATTTACCTTGGTCATCACATTGAAAATGGAGCACAAAATCTTTCAAAACAATGTATTTCTACAATTGTGAAAATGAGTCCTCATAACACTCGGAGGGAGATGAGGATTTTTCTGGAGATCATTGGTTACTGTCACAAATGGATTCCAAATTTTTCATGGATTGCAAAGAATTTAGTAAGGCTAACCCACAGTAATATCAAAGATCTGGAACCATTTGATGAAGAATGCTTAGAGGCCTTCTGGGTGTTGATGGAAAATTTGTGTAATGCACCTGCCTGTGGAATGCCTGACTATAGTCCAGTTTTTCCTTTATTGCCATGAGATGGGAGGGTGTGCTCGTTCTGTAACTGCACAGAAACACGGAGGAGTAATGAGGCTGATGGCCTATTTGTGAGCTGTGTTAGCTGTCTGAAAGTGATTGCAGCACTTTGGATTGATTTCAATTGAGCAAAATGAGGGAATTGTGATGGGGCATACAATAATTGTATTTATTCCACATTATGTTGAGATTTTCCTGACCCATATATGGACTCAGCACATGACAGTCGTCTGACCAGATAGGAACAAGCCTTACTGGCAGCTGAGAATATCTCAATCAAAAGATGTAGTTTCCTAATTCTGCAACACTGCTACCTGTTCCAAACATTTATGAAGATAAAAGGAGGAGTGATGAGAATGAGTCTGAAAACATCTGCATCAGTGTCACAGAGTTATGTAGCAAGTCAAGATTGGCATTAAATAAATTCCTCTTGAAATGGCTGATCTGATTCTGTTTGTTGATGATATTTGCGTAAGAGACCATCGTGGAACACTGAAAAGTGCTATGCAGTAGGTTCTATTTCTGAAATTCTTGAAGCATCATGTCAACCATATAAAAGTTCAGCACAAGTCGCAGACATGATCACACTGACAAGAGCTTGTTGCCTGTCAAAGGATTTGAATGTGATGATTTATACAGACATCCAATATGGTTTTGGAGTGGTCCATGACTTTGATAATTGTGGTCACAAAGGGGTATTATGACATCCTCTGGAACTCCCAACAGGAACAGTTCTTATGTACCTGATTTGCTGAAAGCAATACAGCAGCCAAAACAAATGGTGTAGTCAAAAGTGCTATTCCTAAAACTGTAAAACATAAGGTCACGCTGGAAAACAAATATGCAGACCAGGTGGCCAAATATTGTGCATTTGAAAAAAGAAACTGTGAAATCAAATTATGATGAAAGGAAATGAGCAAATGACATTTTTATGAAAGGTACAGGAAATGTATGTTTTTTCCTTTTGAATCCAATTCAGACTTCTATGAATGAATCAAGCGACCTTCAGAAGAAAGCTCTAGAGAATGAGAAGAGAAAATGGGAAATATTGGGTTACAAAAAGAATTATTAAGACATTCACATTAGTCCAGAGTATAAATATGTAGCGCCTGACAATGTGGAATTGCATGGCTAGGTATTTACGTAATCAGTCACATGAGGGGAGATGCCATGACATACTAATTTAATAAATATTGGTCAAATTCAAAAGAATTGCAGATGATGTGTGCCAGTGATGCTTCATTTGTTGGAGTAATAATCAAGGTCAGGACTACTTTTCTCATGAATCATACTGGCAAATCAGAAGGCTCATTTTCAAAACTTCATGCAGATTTCATATATATGCCGGTTTACAATGGTCTTAAGTACATTCTCATGGTTGTCTGCTTATTCTCTATAAGAATCGAGGCCTACTCTACCAGGAGATCAGACAGCCTGATAGTTGCCAAACTCTTGTTAAGGGAATTAATACAATAGTTAGGTTGCTGACCTCTATTGAGACAAATTGATTTGTACAGTGCTCCAAATTGGTCAAAGGTCCCATGGTAGCCATCATCCTCAATCATCTGGTGTGGAGGAGATGAATAGCACCATAAAAAACAAGTTGGCCAAATTATAAGTATGTATATCTACCACACTGAGGTGGTCTGATGCTCTTCCTCTTGTCCTAATGAGTATTAGAAATGGGGACTACCGGCTCTACAATTCATTCAGTGGAGGTTCCAAACCTACTCCTCTCAGGAAGAGAAGTCCAAGTTGTAGGTATTACTAATACACGCATTGTTAACCAGGTTATAGTGGAAGTCCCTGTTTATATAGGATCAATGGAGAATAATCATCACTTCATGTGCTGTCAATCGAGTCCTGTCAGTGTGTTAGACTGTGTGATTTATTGTACATCGGATGTGCTGCAATTGAAACCCTAAATCAAGATTCTGTATTTAAAATTAAATCAGATGATTCAGGAGTTCCGTTGACAAAAATACAAAAAGATTGGTCTCTCGCCCCATGAAGTGCAAATGGGTTTAGCAATGAGATTGGCTTATACTCCTGCAGCTACACTTGTTTCAAAACCTGATGATATTGTTCGAGATTACTGCAAAGGTCTGTCTGGGATGGTGAAATCCGTATCTCATCAGGTGAATTTGGCAACTGCACCGACCAAAGAAATTCAGTGCTATTCCTTAAATCCATATTAGAAAAATGTGGGGTTTTGTCCTGGACGAAACCGGGTAGGACAATATACTAATGTTTATAAACAAAGAAACCCGGTCACGCTTGAATTCTACTGCTCTTTATTTAAAGCAGATTCTGTACCCTAAATTTTAATTCTTGTGTATTGATAAATTATTTTATCATGCTAAGTTACATCACTTTATGCACATTTGAAACATTTGAACATTTTGTCCGTGGTTTATACATTGCCGTACATATAAAAATTGATTTTTTTACATACAAATATATACACTCTTTTTACACAACACAATTGCACGTTTGACAAATTACAGCATAATATTTACAAGACAAATTTCGAGAATTGTACTAGTACCCTAGTAATTAATTCATAACAGTCCTACATTAGTTCATTTTTCTATGCTCAAGGACTGGTCTCACAAGGGCATATTGTTTATGGGCACAACTTTATTAAGTGCATACACCATTGGAGTGTGCACCGTTATGTGACCCTTTGTGGATAAGGAGTTTGTGGAACAGCCGACGTGTTTCCAAACCCGTTTTCTTATTTATCGGGTTTTTCTTCAGGGCTTTTACTGGGTACCTGCATGCGAATACTAGGGAAAGTAGTTCATTTGTGGGACCTTCAGTTTACTAAACTTAAACTGTATCTTATTGATGGTACAAAAAGTTACCTTCTTGCAGCTTGTGCACATGGATTTGCTTTTTACTTCGAATTCCAGATGGGGGCCTATTTTGTTCTGTAAAAGTGAAAGACCACACGTTGTCTCTAATTCGGTTGGGGGGAACATTTATCTTTCAAGAATTTAACACAAATACAGCCTGAGGACTTACTTGTGTGTTTTTCTCTTGCTCGTAAATGTTGGAAACTGTATTTCTATTCAGTCAGTGGCACAGTTATTTACAGAGGTGGCGAGGTCTGTTGATTGTTAAAAGAAATGTTTTATTACAGCTGAGGAAATGGGTTTCCGTTTTGTGTTTAAGATTCATTTTGCTGGAAGGCACTTACTTAGGGCTTCTAATGTTTTCTGCCTGGCTGGGTGCGCTGCAATGTGAGAAAGCTACATTTAGTTCTCATTCTTTCATTATATTAATGTTTAGATGCTATCTCAAATGGAATCTTACCTATGGGGTTATAATTTCCGGGATTTCCTCACTCGTTTGACCTGTCTCGCCCATTCCCGTGGTTGAAGGATGCTGGGTATTGCAATCACGTGACTTTTGTTAAACAGCTTTTGTCATGTGATTGAGGGAATTATGGGATATGTAGTCCTAAAGCTTGCTAGTTTATTCTCAGGTGCCTATAATTAAGAATGCGGTCTTCAGCTGGAAACTTTGGCTGGTTATGGTTTAAATTTCTGACAGTTCATTTAAACCTTCACTCACGCAGTTGTATTTAAGTATTAAATACGCTTCTCTTTTCAATAGAATAGTTTCCACATTACCTCCACGTGGGGGAATTTTAATGCCTGAAAGAACAGACCACTTGAAGTCTTTTTCTGTATGGTTGTTATCTACAAAATGTTGTACCATTGGGGCAGTCATTACTTTCTGTTTTATCCTGGAGCGATGTTGTGCCAACCTCTGGGTTATCTGCTGGTTAGTTTTCCCGATGTAAATTTTGGAGCATGGGCAGATTATTACGTATACAAGGTTTTTACTCTTGCAATTTGTGAATTCATTGTGAACCCATTTAATGGTGTTGTGTTCGAAAACTGAACCCTCAATTGTATTAGCGCAGGATACACAGGTCCCACATTTGTGGTGGCCTAGTACTGGGCTTAAATTCCATATCGTGCGCAAATCAGTTTTAGCTTTAGTGATTCCTAAATCGGCCCTAATTATCTGTTGCCCGATATTTTTATTTTTATTGAGTGCAAACAATGGTTTTGCAAACGGTACTTCTAAGTTTGATATCAGGTGCCAGTTTTTTAGGACAATTGATTTAAATTTGTTTGTGTGAGGGCCATAAGTTGAAACACAAACAAGTTGTTCAAGGGGTTTCTTTTCTCTTTTGGCTAGCAATTCTTCCCTAGGTGTAAACCATGCACGTTTTGTGGCGTGTTTTAACATCTTTTTAGGATAGCCTCTAGCTCCTAACTGTTCACATAATATTTCTGCTTGTGCCACATAGTCTTCTTTTCTGGAGCAGTTCCGTCTTATTCTCAGTAGTTGACTGTACGATAGATTTGCCTTCAGGCTTTGCGGATGGAAACTCCGATAATGGAGAATGGTATTTTTATCGGTCTTTTTGCGGTACAAAGTGGTAGCCAACGTATGGTTTTGTGGAAAGACCTCAACGTCTAAGAATGTCAGACGTGTTCTACTATATGCGATGCTGAATTTGATATCTGGATGCCTTGTGTTAAGCCATTCATGGAAACGGACCAGATGTTCTTCAGTACCGTTCCACTGGCACCAGATATCATCGATATAGCGATACCATTTTGTGATGTATTGACAGTAAGGGTTGTTGTGATAGACAAACCGCTCCTCATACAGTGCCATGAAGAGGACCGCCATCTCCGGTGCATAAAGACACCACATAGCGGTCTCCTTCACCTGCATGTAGAACGTGTCTATGAATCGAAAGTAATTTCGTTTCAAGGCTATGCTGGCCAACTCAATTATGAATTTTGTGGGGACTCTTTGTGGTTTCGGCCTGGTTTCTAAGAACACTTCCATGGCTTCTAATCCCTCTTCTTGGGGAATTTGGGTGTAAAGGGATGTAACATCCCTTAAATCCAGGCAATCGGGTGGTCATCAAGAAACATATCTGCATACATTGTTTAGAAAAATGCTGTAGAGTCCCATTTTAAATCATACTTGTGACTGACACAACAATGAAGTATGCTGGAGTTCCACAACAGATCCATGCTGCTCACATGAGGAGAGTGAAGATGATGGATGAAGAAGTGGTGAGAAGAACCACTGATTCACAGAGGCAAGCTCAAGTTTGCAGCATGAGACCAGAGAGGAGTGGAGGAAAATGTGAATTTGAAAATGAATCTGATGAAGAAGTAGTTATAGAAGGGCCTGCTGGTGAGAATGAAGATCCTGGTGAAGGTAGCAGCGGCAGTGGCCAGATTCAAGTCCAGAGTGAAGAGCTTTTACAAAGTCATGAGTGGAAGCAAGAAGAAGTCTGTGATCTCACCATCACCTTATCTGTCAGATTTCAGCGTCTCACTGGAATACTTGTTTGTTTCCAAATGCTCCAAATATGGGTTAAAATGTGGTACATTTCTGAATACAATTGCACAAATTAACCATAAAACTTACCCCATTAAATGGGGGAATGTTTGCAGTTTCAGTGCAGAAGAGCCTGATTTTGGCAGGGAATATTAGGAGCGAAGAGTGAATACTGTAAAAGATTGGAAAGATGAGAGGAAGATAAGAGAACAGACTAAGGCTTAATAATAATTTAGATTGCCAAATTTCCCTCCTAGATTGAGAATGGAGCATTAGAGAAAGGGTAAATTATGTATTGTGCGTCGTGAATCCACAGGTTTTAGGTCAATTGAATATGAGGGAGAGAGTACGGGTCAAAGGAGCTATTTTATAAATGGTAATTATCTGGTTGGTGAAGAAAACGATTCTGAGAGGAATTTACTATCTATGTAGCATGACAGCTTATTTCAACTGGCCACACAATTGTGTGGGGTTGTGGTATCTAGCCTTAGTGTTTCCAAGAGTTTATCACATGCATGGAGTGAATGATGCTGTTGGTATAGAATGAAAAGCAGTTTTGGACAGATAGTATTAGATATATTAGAAGCTATGATCTTATCCATAGGTGTGGCCATGAATGATGTGAAGATGATGCGTTTGTCTACGATTGTGGATCGGTTTGCTTCTAACATGGCGAGCACTTGAACACAGATTAAGTCTGGTTAATTGTTATGCGTGCAATGATAATGCAAAACCACTTAGTGCTATTTATTTATTTATTTATTTTTAATTTTATTAAGCGCACAGCTACCCAGAGGTTTCCCGGCGCTGACCAACAAGGTGTGACAATTGCAATAATTACTGGTTGAATAGCCATGTCTTCAAGTTCCCGCGGAACTTCAGATAGTTGGGCTCAATCCGAAGATAGAGCGGAAGAGAGTTCCACAGGGATGGACCCAAGAAGAAGAATGAGCGGCCACCCATTCTTGCTCTCTTGATCCTAGGAATCAGAAGCTTGGATTGGGAGGATGATCGGAGGGTGCGGGAAGGAACATACGAGATAATAAAAGATTTAAGGTATTGTGGGGCATTCCCCGCAATAATTCTGTGTATAAAACACAGGGCCTTAAACTTAACCCGACTCTCAATACGGAGCCAGTGAAGACTACGTAGAAGGGGGGAGATGGAAGACCTGCTTGGAAGTTTGCCAAGGAGGCGAGCTGCCATGTTTTGAACAGTCTGAAGTTTCCGGACAGTCTCCTTGCCGGCACCCAGAAAGAGAACATTCCCATAGTCCAGGCGGGAGGTGATAAGTGCCTGGACTACGGTTTTCTGGGTGTCAGGAGGGAGCATCCAGATAATTTTCTTTAACCACTTGAGAATGACCGTACAGGTGGCACAGACTTTAACAGCTTGATCCCTCATTGATAATTGGTCATCAAAAATGATGCCCAAATTCCGAGCAGTCCTGGAGGGCAAGGGGAGAGTGCCCATTTGGTCAGGCCAATGAGAGGGCCCCCACAAATCACGATTAGTACCAAACAGGAGAAGCTCAGTTTTCCCTCCATTCAGTTTTAATTTTTTCTCATACATCCAAGCAGAGATTTTACTAAGCCCGAGATGTAAGGAGGAAGGGAGGGATGTGTGACTGGTGGATAATGAAAAGATTAGCTGAGTATCATCAGCATACGAGTAAATAGCGAGCCCCGCTTGCTCCGCAATCGTAGCCAAAGGTCTTACGTACAGATTGAAGAGAAGGGGGCTCAAGATGGAACCCTGCGGAACCCCGTATGCTGATGTATGAGTTTTGGATGCTGATGAGGCTGAAAAAACTTGAAACGTCCTATTACTCAGGAAACTAGTAAGCCATTCTAAGGCAAGATGGGAAATGCCAATAGATCTGAGGGTGTTAATAAGGATAGAGTGGGAAACCGTATCAAATGCGGCACTTAAATCCAACAGGATAAGTGCCACGGTTTCCCCTCTATCTACCAGATGCCTAATAGTTTCCGACACTCCCAATAATGTAGATTCGGTGGAGAAGCCTGAACGAAACCCCGACTGAGAAGGGTGTAGGATAGTATGGGCTTCGATATAATTGGTGAGTTGTTGATTAATGTGCTTCTCCAAGATTTTTGAGAAAACTGACAGAAGGGAGATGGGACGGAAGTTAGCCAGATTATTCGGGTCGGCATTGGCTTTTTTTAACAGTGGTACAACCATCGCATGTTTCCATGATTGAGGGACCTTGGCCTCCCTGAGTGAGGTATTAAGTAACTCCAGAATAAGGTTAAGTGAAGGGGAGTCAAGGATAGACAGAATTTGAGGGGGGATAGGATCTAAAGGAGAACCAGATTTTATGGTACTAATGATGTTGCGTAAAGTGAGTGTGGTCAAGGGAGTTCAGGCAGCAATTCCAGATTCTAATGTACAAAGATCCGATTCCGGAACTTGGGAGTTAGACGAGGGGGGAAGAGTGGTGGAAACAACTGCAATAGTGGAGCCGAAATCGGAGTAAATGTTTTCAATTTTTGAAACAAAGTGCTAGATATCCTTCTCACAAAGGAAGGCGGTGTTTGCAAGGTACTGAAGTTTAGGGCGTGCTGCACCTTCATACTGGATAACAGTAGGGTTATTAATGCATATGTGAACAGTATAATATTTCTCGTGAAGCCCAAGCTTGAGAAGAGCAAGGCTTGTGAGAAGCAGGAGGTTCCTAGGTTAGTGAGATAGGAAAGAGTTTTAGCAAGGTTCGTGAATGGTTTGATAGTCTGGGAGGGGGTATGTTTAGATTAATTTTAACTAATATTTCTATTGATTTTTGCATTTGTCATGTTCCTCATGTTCAAATGTTCTCAGTATTTATTTCTAAAAATGTAGGTGCCTTGGAAAAGGAAAATTGTTAAAGAAAAAGTGACAAGAGTTTGAAATGGAGGATGTCAAGAATCATGCTTAGAACCAGTCAAAAATTGATAGAGGAATCAATATGTAAGTAGCAGAAAGGGATGTACACTATGTTAAAAATGCTGACTAGATTGATTATTTGTATGTTTAGTAATTATAGAATAATCATGGGGGAAGATGTTAATTTTTTTTGCACCTATATTGTTGTACTTCATTAATAACAAGCAGAATGTATTTTCACAATTGATTACACATGTACACATTAATATAGAACTATTGTCTTTTAAATGATTTTCCTAAGATGAGTGTGTTTTTAGACTCTTGTCAACTAGGCCATAATTTGGGCATAATTGCCATGATTTCCAAAATATATGTCAACCTTGTCACTTGTCTTCATCCTGCGCATCTAACTGCCTGTCGCTTTTGCAGCACTTAGTCAAATAGAATATGATTTGTTTTCATTGCCCATGCTGTCTTCCATGATCTTTCCCATGCTCAGTCACAAAACTGCAACTATACCTTCAAGGTCTTTCCGTTACATGACTGCCAGCTATTCATTCATATGACATGCTGTTGATTTGTACATAGTTTGCTCTACCATCTTTGGATAACAAAAACATAGAGTGGTAAGAATAATTGCACATAAAGTGGGATAGTGCTTTGGTGTTTAAGCAATATGTTAAATATTTATGTATTCTGATTTGCTAATAAAATTATATATTTGCTCACAGCACAATGGTTCAGCAGTTATTAATTTCATATATGTATAAAGCCCCTTTATTTTGGGAGGGAGCAACGCAATGTCCTACAAGGGATGCTGTCCTTTTCTCTCCTGATTTTCTTTCCTATTTGGGAGTTAGATTAATTTTGGATTTTGCCTTTCTTCTTTTTGCCACATTTACAGAGAGCTTTCATTGCATTGAGTCTATCGCCTTATTTCTGAATTTTGTAAAATCCTTTAACTATTCAGAGGATCTAGAACTTATTGAGTGGAACCTTTCACTTAATTGACTGTATTTATTGATTCTTAATATGTTGGCAGGTGCCTTACCTTGAGACGCATTTCCTCATAAAATTAAGGTTTAACACTTTCTCTGATTGACTGAAACTGTAGGCGTCTTGTTGAGTTCAATTTTGGGGTGTCAAAATTGCAGGGTCCCTGCACCCACATTACTTAGGTTTCAGAGAGCACCAGCCTGTACTTTAGATTGCCCCTTTACTTTTCTTCCTATTGACAGTCAAACTCCGATCAAGTGATGCTTCTTCTGTGTTATGGTTGTCTTGTTGGACAGGAGCATCATCACAGTGTTGCTGTAGCAACCTTGCAGCGGGAACGCAGATCTTGAAGTGGCACATCTGCAATTTTCTCTGCGCTGTGTAATAGTGTTGGGGTTTAGGTGTAAGTGAGTTGTGGCCTGAATCTTGAAACTTCTCCATTCGGAAACATAAAGGGACTAATTCATATTTTGGCAGATGGGTCACTCCATCACAACCGTGTCTGATATTCCATCGCTGAAACATAAATGTAATTATATCCTATGAGATTTATATTTCGGCCGGCGGGATATCCGTCCCCATTGTGACAGAGTAAGCAGTCCGCCAAAATATAACTCAGGTCCATAGTCTTGGAGCTGCTCTCATACAAACCCATGAGAAATCCTACAGCAGCCAGAGAAAAATGTGTCTCGGCAGAAGTGTAAAGGAGTCAACACGAAAAGGTGCTATCTTTCTCCAACATCTCTCAAGGAAAACACATGTATGAAGAAAACTCTGGAACAGCATGACATCTTAGAGATTCTGATCAGCTTCTCATGTGGCATCCAAAAGACAGTGGCGGGGATCAATATGGCTGCTGCTCAGTCCTATCATCTCCTTTCCTAACCTCTACAAGTTCTGTCGTAGGACTTCCAGGGATGGGATAGGGTACGGGCAGAGCATTGCCATCCTAAAACATATGTGGTTGGCTGCTATGGCCGGTTCTTAACAGTAGCAGGAACGTTCCACTTGTAGCATAATGCCCCTTTTATCAGAATGTATTGTAAAAAAATAATTATAATTATATTATTTTACCCTTGCCTCTCCTGCCTTTCCTTGAATCCCCCCTTTTTCTTCTTCTCCATGGTTTGGTCCTCCAGACTAGAGTAGAATGTTAGAGAATGTTGACGGTTGGTGATGTGAGAACGTTCCTGTGGGACACTTCTGAACTATGTGTTCCTGAGGTACTTCAGCAGGGAAATAAAGATTGTTTACTCAAATTAATATTCCAGTTTCTATTTTTCAACACTGGCGACGAGTTAAAACAAACAAAATCCTGGCTGCTCGGAGGGCAGCCGTTCAGTCATTCCAGTTCAAGGAATTGAATCCTTGATGTGCTACCTCAGGTATCCTGCAGTCTATTTTACAGACTGTGTCCATCTGCTCAATTCTGTAACCCCCACGGGGGGAATAAACCTCCCCCCCCCCCAATTCAGAATGACCACCTCCTTCCCAAAATTCAAGATACTACTCAAAGCTCTCTTCCTAGAGCAGTCTCGAACGTAACGAGAAATCCACAAATGACTTGGGGAAGGACAAATAACTCGCCTTCTTGAAACCCCACAGCCTGAAGATATGTTCTGTAACTGTGTCCATTTTGCTCTTAAATTGGTAAACTGAAGATTAATATTATTTTTTTCTCTGTTCTCATTTTCCGCCCAAATGTTTTTGTCCATAACTGTACATGCTGTGAAGCGCTCTAATACCCTCGGGTCCAGCTAGCGCTATACAAAATTTCAATAAATAAATAAAATAAATAAAAAAACAATACCCCTGCTGCACCTATACTGTCGTTCCCCACTCTCCTGCCAAGAGCATCATTTATTTTACACTTTCCAGTTCCTGTGAGGAAACTATCACATCAGCCATCTATGATTTACCTCTCCATCAGGTTACCAGGGCAACCATACAAGAGTCATAGCCTTCTTGACTTTATTTTTCCTGACCAACACAGCAAACATTTTGCTCTAGTGTTTTTTTATGTGGCAAATGACATACTTTTTTATTTTGTCTGGCTTTGCTCTTGTCTTCCCCAGAGTGTTACAGGGATATTTGTTATAGTTTCTAGTTCCCCACATGAGCAAGGTTTTTGTCAGTATTTCAACAGAAATAGGACTTTTGTACAGTTATTGTTAGTTGCAAAGGAGCTTTTCTTACAGTCTTTACTGCCATCTAGTGGCAACTGTTTATAATTGTTTATTTTCAGCAGTGATATTTAAACTGCCCCTGTCATTAGGTCGAGTCTAGGAAGCGCGTATGCGCTGTCTGGAAGATCTGCTGTAGTGCGTAAAGGACTTAGCTCCCGCCTGCTGCCTTCCCATTGATTCAATGCAGTGTCCCTCTTGTTTGCTGCTTCCTGAATGGTTCATGCAGCGATATGTCACTTCTGTTTTTGCAGATAACAGCACTGCCCAAGTACAGTGTCTTTCCGCTCCCATTTATTCCTGTGTTCTGTCGGGGAACTCTTTTTATAATGGTTGCAATGTGGTATGCTGAGCTGTATTTTTAAGCATAGCTGCCGCACCGTGCAAAAAAAAAGGCACAGTCGCCCACGTCAATGTTTTATTGCAGCTCTTTGTCCTATTATTTACATCAAAATTACATTGTCCTTATTGGAAGTAAATTGATAGTATTAGTACGTCGCATAAACTAACATGCAATTTCGGGGAGGTTCTTGCGCACCGCCAGTGTACTGAATCGGAAAATGTACCAAACATGCGTTCATTCATAAGGGAGCATTGTAACATTCAGTCCTGCATTTTTGTTCAAGTTTGTTGTGTTCAGACGTCTTTAACGTTGATCTGTTTTCTGCTCTTCTCTCCTTTAATGACTGTCTCCATTGTCTCACAAATATATACAGGCGACACTAAATTAACAAGCATTTGCATTTCAGTAGGTCTCGCATTTATGTCAATTTGAGCTATTGACATTGCAAATAACAATACCTTTTATATTTGTTTTTGTTTTAAAAAAAATAAATAAAAGGCATTGTCACTTATAATGCTAATAGCTTAACTTGTGTAACTGCGAGACCTATTGCAGTGCAAATGCTTGCTTTTGTATGATTTTGATATTTCTTTGAGTGAGATGGGATTCTGGTCTTTTTCTCACACTGCTGGGTAGAAGGGTGTAGGTGCATTTCTGTTACTACTGTAGTCAGGTGAGGACTAACTGTTGTGAGGTTATTTCATGCTTCTCTTCTTTCTTCACCTCTTTCCTGCTGTTCATCCTAGCGATGTGTGGAATGTGATGACTGCATAGAATTTTGGGTGCATGCGGTTAGGCAGTTGGTGTCAGCAGGCTGAGCAGTAAGGACATACTGCTCCTGGTGGGGCATACTTTATAGCCTAATTACCATCTTGGCTCTTTCTAAGCTTCCTGTAACTGAACTACAAATAAAGATATACTTGGAACCTACAATCTGACTTCCTGAAGATTCTTACTTTGTAACACTAACCTTGCCCTTTGAAGTACATGAAATGAGCTAAGCGCTATCTGATCACACATCTGACAAGCAAAACGAGAATTGAGCTATTTGCATTGTAAATAACAAAGCCATTTTTGTGTTTTGAAAACCTGCAAGCTTGCAGGTTTTCAAAACACATAAATAAAAGGCATTGTCATTTACCATGCCAATAGCTCAAACTTTCGGAAATCTGAGACCTATTGCATTGAAAATGCTTGTTTTTAAAAGTAGTTTATTCTGGTATGGATTGAATTTTTGATTTTTTTCCCCCTCCTTCATCAACACCTTGTATCTGATCTGGTGTCCCCACAATTTTAACACCTTACCATAGCAGTTGCAAGTATGTCGCAGTCACATCCCTCCATACATGATTATGAAGAACCTACACTACCATGGAATCATTGGATAACATTATTCAAATCTTTTTTTAATCACCATAGAAGGTGAAAAGTTCTCTCCTTTGCACAAACAACATGTTTTGCTTCTCAATCAGGGTACCCAAGTATGGTGAATTTTTTACAACTTACCTGGCCCTCTTGCTGAAGAAGGAGTAGGGGAGCAAGGTGATGTTTTCAAGTTTGCTTTACAGAAACTGGAAGCTCAATTGGGTGATAAAGTTAATGTAGTCTTAGAAAGTCACACATTTTTTGGACAAACTAAAGGAAAAAATGAGAGCATAACAACTTATGTTGCTGCTCTCAGAGGCCTAGCTAAAACTTGTACATTTTGAGATCTCCATGACTCACTTATTTGTGATCAAATTGTACTAGATGTACTAACAATCCAAAAATTGAAGTGACGTTGTTGGCTAAAAACCCTAATCTCAAAGACACTATTGATATAGCTAAGAGGAGTGAAAATACCGCTTAGTGTGTCATAGAGATGAAGATGTCTAATGATCAACCAGTTTCTGTTGTTAAGGAGTGGTGAAAAATGAAGACTCCAACAAAATCCACAGCTCCAGTTCAAGTAATAGAAGTCATTAAGTGACTGTCCCAAATGAAAGTGTTTCAGGTGTGGTAACCTTGGACATTTTGTTATGCTAATACCGCTTATCGTAGGAAATGTGGAAAAAAAGGCCACTTTGCCCGTGTGTGCAAGGATCAAACCACAAAGCAAATAAATGTACATAATTTGGTTGAAGGTATGAACAAGCTTGTTGCCCAGGTTATAGGCAATACTGAAAATGTGGATTCACCTAAAAATTAAATTTTCCGCGATGAAGTGTAGAAGTGTTTGCTGATTCTTGCTCAACTTTTACTCTCATTGGGAAAAAAAAAGTTTATGATGCATCCCACAACAAAGCAGATAACCTTGAAACACCTGATATCATCCCAGGGGGATACAAAAGGGACCTCATTCCCCTCATTGAGATGTTCGGTTTGTGCATCAGTTTCAAAGTGATCCAGGGTTGGGAAGGTGTATATCATGGAACGGGGCTCCAAATTAGTTAGTGACACCAAAAGAAATTAGAGATCAAATTAGATCCCAATGCGGATGATCCTGACCTCTTGGTAGAAAGAAGTTTAGGAAGTGAGGATATATGTAAAGATTTCTCAAGTGTGTTTTCTGATCAGTGAGGTTGATGACAAAAAAACTTCAGCACAGGATTATGCCACTCCCTGTGTACATAAAGCATGTCACATTTTCTTTCTCATGGTGGAACCTTTTGAAGATAAATTGAATAGATTAGTGGATGACGGAGTCATTGCGCCAATTGAATCTTCAGAGTAGCTTTCCCCAGTAGACAAAGGGGGGGGGTGCACACTAAAATGTAACTGTCTGTTGATTTCAGAGACCTCAATACCATGATATGGGTAGATCAACATCCCCTTCTCAAAACTGATGATCTACTCACCTCTGTGAACAAGGCCACATGCTTTAGTGTAACTGACCTTTCATCAGCCTACCACCAAGTACAGCTCCATTTAGATTCAAGGCCACTTACCTCCTTTATCACTCCTTTAGGTGCTTATATGTTTAGGTGCATGCCTTTTTTGGCTGTCAACAGATGCATCCGTATTTTAGTGCATAATGCAACATGTTCTAAAACGCATTAATTATGTTGCATACTTGCAAAATGATTTTTAAGTGCTTTGCGAATGTAGGGAGGTGCGCCCGCGTAGCAGCCTGGCAAATGCCTAGGACAGGGACACAGTGTGAAAATGCAGTGGTAGCAGCTTTGGCCCTGGTAGAATGAGCCTGCAGTCCTTTTGGAAGCTGTTTATTTGCCAATGCAGAGCACAATCCAGCAGGATATGGTGTGTTTGTAAACAGCTTTGTTTTCTTTTACTCCAGCAAACCCCACAAAGAGCTGGTTGTCTATCCAGTGTTCTTTGGTAGATCTATGTAAAAGCTTAGAGCTCTCTTGGAGTCCAAGCGACGGAGCCTCTCTTCCTTAAAGGGTTAGGCAGAGCATAGAACACCAGCAAGGTATAAGTTTGATCAACCGGCGTCACAACCTACGGCATTAAGAATGCCCTAGTGCGCATGACCAGCTTGTCTGGGAAGAAGCTGGCGGATTAAAACACAGAACCTGAAGCTCACTCGCATGCCATGCTGAGGTGATGCCATCAAGACTGTTCTTATTGACAAAGATCCGCATTGAACAGCTCAAATGGAGCGTACATCAGATAGGTGAGAACGAGATGAAGGTCCCACAGGGCATCACAAAAGGAGAAGGGAAATACGTGCTGTAGCCCTCTAAAAACCACATCACAACAGATGACTTAAACAATGAAAGCTGATCAGGCAACTGTTGCAAGGCCGTACCCAAAGCAAGACTTTACTTTGCAGGTGATAAAACAAACAACAAGATAAACAGTTTAGCCTGGAGGGGATCAATCTGGCATGCGCTGCACCAAACCACAAACCTGTCCCAACAGGTGTATAAAGTTTTAGTCGAGGGACGCATGGCTGCCAAGATGACATCAACCACCTCCAGAAAAAGATCGAAGGTGTTAAGCTGTCGCTGCTCAATCTTCAGGCAGGTAGGTGGAGAGTGTGAAGACCTGGGCGGTGAACCCGACCCTGTTGCTGTGACAGCAGATCCTACCGGAGGGGCTGCCTGATCAGAGGACATATGTTTTGGATCAAAATCAGTGGAAAGGCATACAGGAGACCTGCGTTCCACTCGATGCGTAACACGTCTCTGAGTGAGTGAAGCTTTGGAAACTGCAATGCACAAAAGTGCTGACAAAGCGAGTTCTTGGCGGTGGTGAACACATTAAGCTAAGGTACTCTCCAGTCGTTGAAGCGACCTTGCGCCACCTCTGGATGTAACTGCCACTCGTGATCCGCTAAATACCGAAGGCGTAGTTCCTCCATCCTCGTGTTCAAGGAGCCTGGAAGGAGTTTAACCACAAGGAAGATTTCTTGGCACTGCAGGAAGTTCCAGAGGTGCAAGCTCTCAAGGGACAGGGACCACGATCCCACCCTGCTTTGTTTGCTGCAGTACCACATGGCGGTGTTTTCCTTAAGCAGCTGTATGAGTCTTCCCTTGATGGACTGCTGGAAGGAGTCCATCAAGGGAGGCTGGTATAAAGGAATGATTATCTTGACCTCGGGCAGGAGGTTACCCCAACCCAGAAATAATGCATCGGTCACCACTGTCAGCTCTGTGTGGGGAAGGACTAGAGGGGGGGCGTTGGCCACTGACATATCGCGGTTCAATACTCACCACTGTATATCTTTCACAGTCTCCTCTGAAATCTGCACCAAGCTGGAGAGGCTCTTTTGATGTTGGGACACTAGGCGTTCATATCCCACTACAGAGCCTGCATATGCCACTTGGTGTGCACGACCAGCAGGATGCTGGAGGCCATCGGTCTCAGAGTCAACCTCTCTGAAGTCCAGCACCGTGGTTGAAACATCTGGAAGAGTAGCCTGAATGTGCTGGACTCTCTTTCCTGGGGGAAAGGCACACACCTGAATAGTGCCCAGAATGACTCAGATTGGGGGGTCTGAGAAAAGAGTCAAGCGTGACGCTCATAGTGAACCCCATGGCTGACAGGTGGTTCCCTGTAGCCTGGAGGTACTTGATGACTGCCCGGGGTGAACACACCGTCAAAGGAGGAAAAGGCTGAAAGCCATGACCTCTGAAGGTGTGCTGCCACCACGCCATCACTTTACTGAACACCCAAGGGATGCTGGCGAGATGAAAAGGTAGCACAGTGAATTGAAAATGCTCCTTTCCCACTCAAACAGAAGATAGTGCCTATGGACTGGCAACACGGGAATATGGAAATAGGCATCCTGCAGATCCATCACGAGCATCCGTTCCCCAGGGTCAAGAGCAGACAAGACCGGGGCCATGGTGAGCATATTTAATTTCTTCTTCTGGAGGAAGGCATTGAGAGGATGCAGGTCGTCTACTAGTCCTACTTGGGCACCAGAAAGTAGTGGTAATAGGAACCGCTTCCTACTTTTGGCTCAGGCACTCTCCCAATAGACTTTTTGGCCAATTGGGCTTGTATTGTCTGCCGCGAAATGGAGAGCTGGTCCTCCGTTACTCGTTGGGCAGATGGTGAAAGATGCAGCAGGGTAGAAAGGAAGGGTAAAGCATATCCTTTACGAACAATTTGTAGATCCCACCAGTCTGATGTGATTGCTTGCCAACCTGGATAGAACCGATGGGTTTCGCCTCCCACCGGGTGTCTAAGGCCTTGTAAGAGTACACAAAAGAGGTTTGTCAGGTAGGGATGTAGGTGAGGGTAAAGTTGGGAGGCGGCATGCTGGCCTTGGTCGGGGGCACCTTGGCCTCTCCTGCGAAACTGCTGGGTTCCCTGTGGGGACTAGACAACCTGGCAGCAAGAGATGCCTCTGCCAAATTCACAAAAGGAACAGTGGAATTGAGGCAGTTGGCGAGGTAGGGCGGGCGGATAGCCCCAGAGAGCTAGCAGTTGCCCAACTCTCTTTGAAATATGTGAGGGCGGAGTCAGTCTTGTCCCTGAACAGGGTAGTCCCATCAAAAGGCATGTCCATCAGGAGGACTTAACTTTGCTTGAGAACCCAGTTGAGCACGGCTGAATGTATGATGATACTACGCGATCATATTGATCGCGGTATGTTATAACGCAGGCTTTACAACACAAGTCGTTTCAACGACTTGCCCTGGAGGGCGCTGGACTTAGGGATAGCACGATTTACTATTTCAACACCAGTCTGCGTACAGTAGGGAAGGTGTTGGAATAGTAAATCATACTATTCCTTGGGTTAGAACGCCATCCAGCGCAAGTTGTTGAAACGACTTTAGTTGTAAAGCCCGCATTGTAAACCTACAGCGGTGAAATGCCCGCGTAGTAAAGGTCGTCTCCTGCACAGTCATGTATGGTGGTGAATGGCATCCCTGGTGCCTATGGCCTCTGCCAGGTGGAGTTGGTGGTGTCCAAGCCACAATGAATTGTGAACTTGCCTGCATCACAACCATCTTGAATTGCTTGGGACAGTACAGGGCGCATGTCTTCTGGAACAACATGGTGGCATTGTGCCACTGAATCCCTAAGGGTGTGCATGTAACAGCAAAACAAACAGGAAGAGTTAACAGAACAAACCGGCGAAAGAAAATAGGTGTTTTTCCAAACGTTTCCACTTGCTCCGACTCCCTTTCATGGAGTGGTAGGAAAAGTGTGGCTGGTGGAGGCTTGCAGCACATGAATTTCTTGTGAAGCGTGCTGTGACAGGAAAGCGGGGTCGCCAGAGGCAGGGCGATGGTGCATGGTGATCTGCCTATAGACTGGCCGACCAGACCAAGGCTTGGCCCAAGTACCCATACAGGTGTCCGTCGTGGCCTCTTTAAAAAGTAGGATGGGCTTAGAGGAAGTCTGGCCGAGCTGCAGGACCTCAGAAAGAACATTAATTTTTACCTCAAGGTTGGGAAACTAGAAGTCTAGGGCTTCTTGCGCCCAACTCACCGTCACGCATCGGAGGCAGATTCTTAAGTATCTGGTCCAGGAGGAGAGAAAAAGGACTGTCTCTGGGGAGGTGTCTAGCGCACTAGCCTCCTGCAGGTCCTCAAACCAGCTGTCATCCTGACAGGGCTGAAAAAACTCATCACCGGGGTCATAATCATTATCACTGTCGGTCCCAAAAACTGAAAGCCATGAGGTAAGTGGTGTGGGCACCTCAGTTGGATTTGGGCGCAATGCCAGTCAAAATCGGATTGGGGTCAAACAGCATCAGAGAGAAGAATTGGGGCCCCCTCTTTGGTCAGCGAGGTCGGCATTGGCATTAATGTACCTGCCGTGGTTTTAGGCATTGGGGTGGCATCAGACCAGTAGCCAGAGGTAAGACTGACTGAGGAACTAGCTGGAGGCAACGGTGAACCCGCAGCAGAATCCTAGGTGAAAGGTGTCTTGACTTCTTGGGGCCCAAAGGCGTGCTGGAGGGAGTGGGTAGGAATCCAAAGAGCCAAAGCTTAGCTTCACAGTACTCTTCGATATGTAATGTAACCACTTTTTGTATAGCGCAATGTGACCCAGCGGGTATCCTGGCGCCGTGAGACAGAAAGCCTGTGACATGGGAGAAAATTAGCCTGACGCTAAGGGTAGATCCAGGTCTTTATTTTCCTTCAAAACGGCAGTACATCTTTCATCTGTCGCAACTCCGTGGGTATGCTGATCCAAAGCCTTGCTGCAGCAACACTGAAGGCTCGCCCCCCCCCCCGTGTGGCTCTTTTTATCAGGGGTACCTTCACCCAGTTGGCCGAAGATGACCAAAGACGAGTAGGAGCATACCAGCTAAATTTGTTCTGCAACGGTAAGGACCCCATACCATGCAGTGCCTTAAAAACGACACAGAGGGATTTAAAATGAATCCTCTCCGAGACTGGGAGCCAGTGAAGCTCCGCCAGGGCCTGGGAAGGAGAGGACTGGCGGGGTCTCATCAAGGCCAGTTTTGCTGCCGCATTCTGGATTCTCTGTAATCTCCCAATTAAGTACTTTGGGGATTCCAGCAGCAAAGCATTGCAGTAATCCAGTCTGCTCATAATAACGCTCCTGACTACCAGCGCACGTGTCTGAATAGGAAGCATGGGAAGAATTTTCCTAAGGTAAGGGCCCTAATCAGGGAGAAGCAGCTCCCAACAGCCTTGTAGACTTGTGTTTCCAAGGTCAACTTCTCATTAAAACAGATCCCCAGATTGCGAACTGTCTTGGCTGGCCCCAAAGGAGGGTCAGCAGGAATGGGACAAAAGTCTGCAGGGAGGAAGTATGGCACTCTCCCACCTCTAATACATAAGATCTCTGTTTTATCTGCGTTAAATTGCAGAGAATTGTTTCTCAGCCAATGTACTACGTCCAGCATACAGACATTTTATTTATGTAGTGTGGTTGATTGATCACCCTCCAGGGAAAGGATGAGCTGAGTGTCATCAGCATAGTTCACCAAGCCTATATTGTAAGATTTAATAACGTCCACCAAGGGACGCATATAGGCGTTAAATAATATGGGGCTAATCGCAGATCTTTGCAGGACCCTATAGAGTATCTTGGTGAACTTTGAGTGGAAGGGGCAATGCCGGACATCGGTCACACAGATAAGAATGCAGCCAGTTTTGCACGAGACCCACAATCCCCACTTCGTCCAACCGTTTCAGGAGGACCTTATGATCGACTGTGTCGAATGCGGCAGACAGGTCTAAGAAGATCAGTATAGCAGAATGACCCCTGTCTGCACGCCTCCGAAGATCGTCCAACACAGTCAGTAGGGCGGTCTCCGTCCCATGTACTGGGCAGAAACCAAATTGCACGTCCTTCAATATGTAATTTGCCTCCAGAAACTGCAACAGCGCCTTGCTTACCAATTTCTCAATGGTCTTTACCAGGTAAGGAAGGAGAGAGATGGGCCTGTCATTTTTGAGACAAGCTGGGTCAAGTGAAGGTTTTTTTCAATAAGGGGAAAAAACGGCCTGTTTCCAGCAGGACGGAACCATCCCGCTGCACACGGATTGGCTACATAGCTGTCTTAACAAAGGGAATAATTCAGCGTCTAGCGCTTTCCAAACCCTATGGGGAAGAGGTTCCAAGGGTGAATCAGAGGAGACACCCTATGCTACTTTATTAAAGTCTTCCACAGAAGGTATATCAAAGTGATCGATAAGGGGCCTCTGATCCAGTGTTTTCCTCACCCCGGTCCATCCCTCCTTCACATTCTGTGGGGGACCACAGGCCCCAGAATCAACGTTATCTCTTCTAAACCGCTGATAATTTTGCAGATCTTGTCTTCAAAAAGACAGACAGGCCATCACACAGTTCCTGCGTGGGGGAGATCTTATTTCTTGTAAAGTCAGGGCTGGTGATATCGTTAATGATTTTAAACACACTTTTAGTGCTATTAGGTATCTTCAAGATTATATCTGAAAAATATTCAGCTTTAGCGGTGGCAATATGTTTCTTATAATTGAGTACAGTCTCCTTCCAGGCAACATTGTCTATATCAAGGTATCCCTTCCTCCATGGCCGTTCTGCCTGTCTGAAGCCAAGTTAGAACTTTTGCAGTTCAGCGTTATATCAGAGGGCAGAGGGTTTACCTACTTTTTTTTAACAATTTTTGGGGAACAACCCGGTCGAGTTGATCATTAATATGTAGACCGAGGGATATGGTGCTACATGGTTCAGGGAGTGTGAGGGACGCAAAGGAGCAGAACCCTGCTTAGATATTTTGTGCTACTTATGCTTACCTGAGGACTTGAATAGCAATGAATAGCTGTTTCTAGACTGGCTTTGTCAACTCTGGGAATGGGAGCAGGACTCATATCAAATCTTGGACACAGAGCAAGACTTGCAGCAGTCCCGGCGCTGGCTTTTCCTATGCTTGGCGGTGGAGAACCATCACTGACATCTGTTTCAGACAATTCCTACAGAATTTAAAATGTGTTCTGTATGGGGTGGCATCCCTTGCACACTGCAGAAATTTGAAAAAATTGAGGTAAAAGTGTCTGAGACGAGGAAGCTCCAGATCCATGTCTGGTGGTGTGGAAATAAAGGAAGTGACAGTGCATGGGGGTGGCATCTTTATGGGCCCCGCAAGCCATTTCCAGAGCAGAAGAGTCCGTGCTGAGCCGCATGGCACCACATTCCGGCACACAGAGTACTAAGAAAAAGCTTTTGAATCTAATGTGATGCCTACGGAATATTCAACAGGTGAGGAATCCGCTGAAGCCTCTATCAGAATGTAGGTTTATTTCTGTTGTGTCCTCAATTCCATTTACTTGCAATGAGAACAAATTTATAAATGTAACACCAAATGGTATGGATTTTACCATTATATGCTCCAACGGACTGAGGACAAAGCTCTAGTCTGTAAAAACAGGGACTGCCTTGCTTATTTTGAGCACATGTAGGCTATCTGTACATTACACGCATGTTAGACTTCTATGTGTTATCCCAAGCGTTTGTATTTTCCTTTAGACATCTAATGCAGAATGCTTTCTTAAACCTTGGCTGGTGATTTTAGATTGATGGAATGGATCAGGAAACATTTCTGACTGGCAATATTTAATGTCATTGTGTTAAGGCAGTGTTTGCTCAAAACATCTTTTATCACTGTATTCTGAAACCAGGATTCTGTAGGTGCTGTGTGACAAGAATATTTGGTCAGATTTATTGTGTGCCATTTTGTTGTGGTAGTGATACATACTGATCTTTTCTGTGCTGCTGTGCTTTTATGCTGCAAAACACCCAAGATGATGAACGGAATGTTGCACAATGGCAAAACATTCACCCCCAGTCACAGATCTGGGTTTAATCCATCGTTATTTTGCTCACCAAGCTACCCCAGTTCAGACATGGTCATATGCAAATCAGTCTTGACCCTGTGCCTCATGGGAACAGTCCAGACCGAATTGCCAAGTCATGTCTTTGCTGGACCGGAATCAAGCATCCTAGGACCGATTTCTGGCTATCAGCCGCCTTCAGCCAGGATAGCTTGACTCCAGTGGCGTAGTGAGCACGGGACCCACGTCTGGGCATACCATTCCCACATAGGGTGAACAGCAAAGCACACCAGATGATGGACGGAATGTTGCTATATTTCCAGTCAAAAGCAGCACATGCCTTGGAAGGTCCGGGGACCAGCATCCATTTACCACACTTTTAAGCGATACAACAGTGCTGCTCCAGCTCTATTTTAGAAATCAGGTAGAAACTGTGGCAAAGACTCTGTCTTAACTTATCATCCCCCAGTGCTCACTTTATTTGATACAGCCCTCAAGGTTGTGACCATGAGCGACTATTGTTACCTGCCTAACCAGTCAGTGTGGTAGGATAAACGGGAAGAGCAGATATAGAAGCCCTCAGTGTGCGTTATTTGCCATTATGATATTGTGATATTCTACTATTATCTACTTTCTATGGTTTGAGATGAGTTTCTATCCTATCTCTATAGTTGTGTGTCATGTATATTCTAGAACATAAGTATAAGAGAATGTTGAAGAGATCAGATGTGAGTTAGCTGTTATCCTGTTTGGATGGGATTCTTTATGAAGATTAAACATCATTTGAAGATCAACATTTCAAGTCTGAAGATATTTCTTTCAAAATATCACACTGGCGTAGTCGGCAGCTCTACATAGGATCTCAGCACAGGAGGACTTAAATTTGTTTATGGTGAGAAATTTATATATATATCTTATTTATGAAGGGACTATTTCACAATTTAAATCTGGAGGAAGATTACTATATGGGCTTATTGGCTAATCGGCACATGCTCATCACTATGTAAAATTTGGTGATGTATACTAATTTTTTAATATAGTTGATTGGGAGCCCTTGATGTGCATAGCCGGGTATACTTCACCTATGCTCATCAACATATGAAGCTTTGCATACTACTACCGCTACAATAGCATTGCTGTTGGTGAGCAGTTCCTGTGTTTTGCCCTCAGAGTATCAGAAAGTGGAAAAGTGCGTGCCCATACCTCCGTTCAAAACTCCGTTTTCTCATTGTCATGTGCCTTCATTTAGCCTATAATGGAGTAAATACCTTTGGAACTGGTGCATTTGTACAGCGTTACGAATTATTTTGGTCCCGATGTAAGCATCTTTATTCAACGTTAAAAAAAAAGAAAATCCTTATTTTATCCTGTGAACAGTTTTTCACAGACAACAATTTTAACGGCATCATTTGAATCCTTAAAAGTTTCCTACCTGGACTTGTCCGCGTGGCCTGGAACGTCGTTTTCATTCCGACATTGTCAGCGTTGGAAGCTCTGAGATCTCTTCTAAGATCACGTCATCAGGATATGCGTATTAACGTGAAGGTGCTTGATCATAAGGACGTACTACGCATCACGTAGCACGCACGACGTGGAGGCCATTTTGGAAATTGAGACTGCATTGAAAACATTCAAGTGCGTTGCCTAGGTGACGGAAGCACTTTTGAGGCAACCAAGCGCGTTGTCTATGTAACTATAAAAGTTCAACCCAACTTGACAAGCTTTCAACCTGTACTTTGAAGCGACGGCGTGTTACTGAAGTGGTAAACACTATTTTCTTTTTTCCATTATTTTGTTTCAAAAAAAAAACTAGTCTAATACTCTATTTTCTCTAGCGAGTTGTTCCTAAAATCTCATCAAGGTAACAACCTACAGCGACTCGTACGCTTAAGAGTTGTTCCTCAAAGACATTATTTTTCTCTAGCGAGTTGTTCCTCACATCTCATCGAAATAATAGTCAACAGCGACTTGCACGCTTGTGTAATTTAGTTTTATTAGTGCAACAATTTTAATGCTTCTCCATAGCGTAGAGTAAGTTGCATTTATTTAATGATGACATTTCAATGGTATTTTCTGATTTATCTTTGCTTAGATAAGACATTTTTCTCGTATGTGTGACATATTTAAGGAAATTTGAGTAATTTCTTGCTTAACTCTTATAATTTTTATTGTTTAGCAGGTATCTGTACATTATTTGTTAGCATTTGGTTTACTTTTATTGTAAAGTCATGCAAAACGTTACGGCGGCACCTTTCTTTTTGGAAAGTCTGCTCTTGGTAACACCTGTAATAAGAGTAAGAAAAAGGGGCTTTTCTAGTCAGTTTGCAAAAGCAAATTAACTCCTAGAGTTAAAAGAATTGCAGTATTCAATGATGATGATAGTACTGGGAGTCATGAAGATTATGAGTGCGGAAAGATAGTGTCATCGGTATGTAATATAACGACTAAAAAGTCCAAATCTTGTCCATTTGATCGCATCAAGGTAGATGGTTGCAACATAAAAGTGTTATTTGATTCAGGTGAAGCTCCACCATCATCTCTAATGATTTTTATGTAAACAGCTTAAAGGGTAAGATCAAAATGTTAGACCCGATATCATTCCATTGGCTTATGGTGGTGAGCCTATAAAATTACATGGCTATTTTTATGGATGATAGAGTACAAAGATAGGATGATCTCTGGAAAAATCTATATTTCAAGGAAAGGTGACAGCATACTAAGCTGCATTCATCAACGATCGATGGGTATATATCTAGATCCTAATGCAAATCCTCAAATTTTGTTAAGAGATAAAAGTCAACGTGTGGAAAGTGTCTTAAGTGTTGGGTTGGCTGATTATCTTCAAAAAGATTTTCCTAAGGTTTTTAGGCATGATCTTGGGGGTCTCAAAGGGTACAGACATAAGATCAAACTAAAAGACAACTCCATTCCTGTTTCGTGCAAGGTAAGGAGGGTACCCATTGCTGTAAAGGAAGATATGGAGAAGGAAATTAGCAAATTAAAAGAAAGTGGGATCACGGAAGAGGTGGAAGGTACTGAGTGGCTTGCCCCGGTCGTTGCTGCACGCAAGCCTAATGGCGAGCTTCGTTTGTGCATAGACTTACTTGAATGTGTGTGTGCAATGGACTTTGAATGCATATCTAAAGAAAAATGGATTGAAGAATTTGAATCAGATGTCACAATCAAAGAGGTAATGAATTTGATCAAGGAAAGGTGGGAAGATTTTAAGAAGGGTTCTGATGGTACAAAACTGTTTTGGTGTGAGAGAGATGAATTGAGTGTTGATGAGAATATTTTATGTAGGGGTACTAAGCTTGTTCCTCATTCTAGTATGAGGAGAGATATGGTGCACTTGGCTCATCAAAGTCACCCTGGTATTACTAAGACCAAGGAAAGAATATGTTCTTCATATTGGTGGCCAGGAATGGACAAAATGATGGAGAGAATTATATGTGATTGGGATGCGTGCAAAATGAGTGATAAATCAAGAAGTACAAGAGTACAACCCATGATAATAAGTCATCCAAAGGGTCCGTGGATTGATGTTGCACTAGACATAGTAGGTCCTTTGCACTTTAAAGATGCTCAAGTCTTCATTTTGGTCGTCATTAACATGTTTTCTCGGTGGCCTGAACATTTTTTTTTGACCAGCGTGTATCAAGACGGCTTGCCACAGACGTTACTAACAGATAATGGTGTTCAATTAATCTCGAAAGAGATGGAAACATTCCTGAATGCATGTGGTACTGTACATAAAAAAAGTTCTCTTTACCACCCCGAGGGGAATGGGATGGTGGAGAGATTTAACAGAGTAATCAAAGAAGTTATAAACTTGTCTAAATCGCATAACCTAGATTGGAAAAAAGAGGTCATCAGAAAGGTGGAGGAATATAGAATTACTCCACATTCTACAACTGGCAAAACACCTTTTCTTTTATTTAGAGGTAGAGTACCAAATACTTTACTTGAACCTTCTGGGGTTCATAAATATGCTCGAGCTAAAGGAAAAGAAGAAATGTATGATCACAAAGAAGACATGGATAAAGTAAAGGGAAAAGCAGAACAAAGGAAAAATACTTTGACAAAAGGAATGCTGTGAGATCTACAAAAGTTGCTGTTGGTGATTTAGTTGCCATCAGACGTCCTGGTATTGTCAGAAGTGGGGAACCCAAGTTTATGCATCCCATGGTGGTTATTGAGGTTTTCTTCAATGCAATTAAGATTCATGATCATCGGGTTTGGAACCTTAATAGGGTGTTTTTGGTTAAGAGGAAGAACAAGATGGAGACAGGACAGGCTCAAGAAGCAAACAGGAAAACAAATGGAAATGGTGTTGTTTTGGGGTCTCGCCCAGATGAACTAAGAAGATCTTCCAGACTTACTAAATGTCCTAGTTATCTAAAGGACTATGTTTGAAATGTAATTGCAATATTCTTCTTATAATTTTATGTTTTAGCTTGATTTTCATTTTATTATGAGGAAGGGAGATGTGTGATATTGTACTATTCTCTACTTTCTATGGTTTGAGATGAGTTTCTATCCTATCTCTATGGTTGTGTGTCATGTATATTCTAGAACATAAGTAAAAGAGAATGTTGAAGAGATCAGATGTGAGTTAGCTGTTATCCTGGTTGGATGGGATTCTTTATGAAGATTAAACTTCATTTGAAGATCAACATTTCAAGTCTGAAGATATTTCTTTCAAAATATCACAGATATACTGTGCAGTGTACACGTTAAGTGTATCATCCACACATATAAGTACCTTCAATTTCTTTACAACATACTATCAATTATAGGATACATGGTCGCAACAATAAACAGTATTTTATTCCTATCCTTCTTGATTTTCTGCTGGGTCTGAAATGGTGGATCACTCTTTTCTGCTTACTTTATTTCTAAAGTTAGAATTTTGGTGCTGCTGTTTTTAAATGGTTCTGATTTCATGTCACTGACGGCTCCTACTGTCTCCTGGAAAGGGGCACTATCCACATCCTATAAGGAGTTCTATCATGTGCCCCACGACTTGGTGCTTGGCTCATTTCTGTTCTCCACTTATAGTCTTGTTTTATCTTCCATGTTCTCTTTTAATTTGAACTTCTATGTTGAGGATTATCCGATCTATTTATCATTCCCATGCCCCCTAACTACCTTTCCCCCCTCCTTTTCTTTGATTCTGATCCTGTATTTTTTTCTTCAGCTCAAAATTTCAGAATCATTTTTGGCTTGTCATTGAGTTTTACATAGCAACTCTGTGGTCAAGAATTGTTGCTTTCATTTATCTAAAATCAGATCCTTTCTTCCTTCTTGTTTTAAATTGCTTCTTCATTGTTTTATTGTACTTGCATCAACTCCCGCACGTCACTTTATTTTAAACTTCCAAAATGTCTTCCTACTCTGTTTCAGTTTATTTGAAATTCCTGTAACTGCCTTCTTTTCTCTTTCGAGAACTGTGCTCATATTTCTCATTACTGACCACACCTCCAGTGGTTTCCTTGCTAGTCAGCTCAGGTTCTATTATCTTGGTGTTATATTTAAATGTCAAAAACTCACTTGCTCCATCCTAACCAGGCTCATTGATTTCTTGGTATTCACCTTCTCGATATCTTAGTTCTCAGTTCCATACTTCTGTCTCTTTTCCACTCTTTTGTTCTCTCACACTCATTGGAGAGTACAAAAAAAAATCTGATCTCTAATCACTCCATTCCTACTCTGTCAGCATTCAGAAAGCTGTAAAGAAGCACTTGCTGATTATGGCCGAGTGAGGGTATAGTATCCCTCTTGAGCCATTCGTCAGTACAGTGTATTGCACCATATAATGTTGTTTGTATCTAAAGTGCATCGGATAAAGGTGCTATAATAAATTAATGAGGAAACAAATGAAGGACGACCTTACATCAGTTGTCAATGTAATGCAACGTATCCAGGGCATTCTCACAAAAGACTATCGCAAAGGACACTCTCACATTGCACTATCTGCCATCTTTTATATGAGGTGGAAACATGATGCTTTAATGAGCAGAATTTGGTAATAGTTTGCATGATGAACAGCAGTGTGCCTTGTGGAGCGTGTGTGCAGTTGTAGTCAGAAAGATAGGCCCAGATGCATCAAACTAAAAATCGCTCGGAAAGGGGCAGATTCTCAGAATCTGCCCCTTTGCGACCGTTATTTTTGCATTTGGGATGCATCATCCCAAATGCAAAAATCGCAATTTAAGAAAGCGCAAAATTGCGATTACTTAAATTGCTATTGCATTTAAGGAATCCCAAATTGAGATTCCTTAAATGCTATGCATTAAAGTTAAAAAATTAGCGATTTCGCTAATAGGGGGCGCAAATTACCATGAAGTTGAACTTCATGGTAATTTGCAAAAACTTTGAAAAATGGACTAAAGTGCCTTTTCAAAGTTCCATTTTACACACAGACATGCCCTTAGGGCGTGTCTGTGAGAAAGATGTACCCATATGCAGATTTCAGGGGTGTAACAGGGTGTCCTTTTGACACCCTGGCACCCTTGAAATTACAATCTCAATTTGCGATTCTCTAATTGAGAATCGCAAATTGAGATTGTCTTCCCATTCATTCCCATAGGAATGAATGGGGAGGTATTCCTTAATTGTGACTCGCAATTTGCGAGTTGCAATTAACGAATTTTAAGAAATCGCTATTTTTTAAGCGAGTTCTTCATGCATGGCATTTTACTATTTCTTATTAGCGAATCCTTATTTTTCGCTAATAAGGAATTGCAAAATGGATGCTTGATGCATCTGGGGGTTAATCTAGCGAAATGTGATGCCTGTGTTACACAATAACACAAATGCAAAGTTCTCTGTTAATGTGTGGTGGCGAGTCCCTATTCCCACAAGGACCAAAAAGATGATTATATGAACTCAGAGTTGTCCAAGTTTATTTGGAAGTCGTATGGTAAAGAACCTGCAGCCATTCATTTTTATGCAACTCAGGATTATTACAACTGATACAGTAATATGTTTTTCTATTTAGAAATCTATTTAGAAAATTGAAAAGTACAAACAAAACGAGTAGGCTTACTTCAATAAAGCCTAGAGGTCTAAACTTCATACCATATAGAGGAATGTGCTCTTGCTGCCATATTTTGTGACTGCAGGAATGTGTCTTCATCTCTTGAGTGTCTCAGCGGATTCGCCTTCAAAAGTGAGCAGGACCTGACAGAACGTCAGTTGCACACATCAGCTCAACTCTTACTCTATAGCTAGCTTTCTATCCCATTAACAGAAACATTTTGGCTTCCAAAAGGTCAAAAAAATAAAATAAAAACAACTTACATATTTTAACAAATAACTATAAAACATAGCAGTGCAAAGTAGAGACAATGGCGCAAAAGGCACTAGAACGTTTCTCTGAAGTGTGCTCTCTCGCAGAATTGGCGAGATCCCTTTCTACAACTTTCGTAAAACAGGTGTAACTTTCTACTTTTCTTCAGTCCTCAGTAGTAGAGCAGCATCCACTAATGGGAAGACTTTCTGTGTTAGAGGAACATTTTCACTGGTATGAAGAAGTCCTGGCAAAAACTGCGGCAAGCTCCCGGTCGCTGCCTTCTAAGGTGTCCCCAGCAGCAGGTACACTATCAATAGAGCAGACTGGAGGAGCTATGCTGGTGCAGTCACCAGGATACGCAGGGAGCAACAGTGCAAGATATCAGAAGAAAAATATGTAGTTCAAAGAATATTGTTTTCAGCTCTGAAGATGCAACAGTGCATTTAATTCCAAGGCACCAGGGAAGGCAGGAGTGTTTTCTTTAGTACAGTGAATCACATTTGATATACAGAGCTGAAGTGCACTACCTCCTGCTCAACTGCCTCCCAAAGCTGTTCAGCATTCGCCAGGAGCTTCTTATCCACTGAATTTTGATAAAGTGCTCCATAGTTCATGTCACTCAGTCACAAGTATGGGTTCTGACAGGAGTTTATACTGGATCAGGAAGAATGGATAACACTGGCAGCTGTCGTACACAACAAATATCTTGGGATTCAAAAGGTTATCCACGCAACAGTCATAGAGAGCATAAGAAGATGGGAGATTTGGTGGGCGCCGGTATGCTGCGTCACCCAGCGCCATCTTGCCAATTAGCACCTTGGCCATGAACATGTTGTGGTAACCCTTCTCTGAGAGCCTGCTGTACTTATGAGAGTAGCTGGCCTCTAAGGCAAAATAGCTGCCCTTCCCATAGGATGTGCCGTGTACACCTGAGAGGCGAGGGTCAAAGTTCTGCTGGCAGATCTGGTCCACAACATCTTGGGCAGTCCCATGGAAGAGATGTCGCTCCAGCGATGTTTTGTCAGCATCGTTCAATCCTTCAGACATGAACTCCTTCTGACTGGAACACAAGAGAAAAGGTGAATGTTTCAAGCAGTGGTTGGGACTTCTCAATCTACACAAATTGTCAACACCAACTCACATGAGTCTATTAATTTCATCTACATCCACACTTGGATTTGAGGACACTTAACTTCAATAAATATATATGTATCAATGACAAGGCTGTTTCAGTTTACCTATTATAGGTGGGAGATGCAGTTTCACTTTTCCAGTGTTACTTACTTGGAGCATAACATTTTAAAATTCTCGTCAGCCTGTTCACATACTGATATTACAATCACTGATTTTTTCACCCAATGTTACATAAATGTCACTCGGTCACAGTTGTATACAATGAAAGTAGTCCAATTAAATATACATACGTACACACACACATATACACATATATATACATATATATACATATATATATATATATATACATATATATATATATATATATATATATATACATATATATATATATATATATATATATATATATATATATATATATATATATATATATATATTATCGCTCCAAAAGTTGTCCACCTTTAAGTAGCACACTACCAGCAGCTTGATTTATGTGTAGGTAAGGACGGGGATCTACTTGTAGATGCCGCTCCGTAATGGATTTGCCGGACGCGTTTCGAAGCTCCATATGCTTCGCTTCAGAGGCTTTAACGGAAGCGGTGTGCGCAATCGCTGACCCACTTCACCATTTTCCATATGACACACCCACCAATGGGAGGCTCAGATGAGACTGTGTATTATGGGAAGTGTAGTGCGGAGAGCACACAATCAAGTCCTGTATGGACCCTGCAAGTGGGCCCGTCCTCGATCCTGTATACGGCTGCTGTTTCACTTTCGTGACCCCCAAGAATTACGGGGTGGTGCATACTCCGCGGCTGGACGGCCGCGTGTTAATTATCGCTCCAAAAGTTGTCCACCTTTAAGTAGCACACTACCAGCAGCTTGATTTATGTGTAGGTAAGGACGGGGATCCACTTGTAGATGCCGCTCCGTAATGGATTTGCCTGACGCGTTTCGAAGCTCCATATGCTTCTCTTCAGAGGCTTTAACGGAAGCGGTGTGCGCAATCGCTGACCCACTTCACCATTTTCCATATGACACACCCACCAATGGGAGGCTCAGATGAGACTGTGTATTAAGGGAAGTGTAGTGCGGAGAGCACACAATCAAGTCCTGTATGGACCCTGCAAGTGGGCCGGTCCTCGATCCTGTATACGGCTGCTGTTTCACTTTCGTGACCCCCCAAGAATTACGGGGTGGTGCATACTCCGCGGCTGGACGGCCGCGTGTTAATTATCGCTCCAAAAGTTGTCCACCTTTAAGTAGCACACTACCAGCAGCTTGATTTATGTGTAGGTAAGGACAGGGATCCACTTGTAGATGCCGCTCCGTAATGGATTTGCCTGACGCGTTTCGAAGCTCCATATGCTTCTCTTCAGAGGCTTTAACGGAAGCGGTGTGCGCAATCGCTGACCCACTTCACCATTTTCCATATGACACACCCACCAATGGGAGGCTCAGATAAGACTGTGTATTATGGGAAGTGTAGTGCGGAGAGCACACAATCAAGTCCTGTATGGACCCTGCAAGTGGGCCGGTCCTCGATCCTGTATACGGCTGCTGTTTCACTTTCGTGACCCCCAAGAATTACGGGGTGGTGCATACTCCGCGGCTGGATGGCCGCGTGTTAATTATCGCTCCAAAAGTTGTCCACCTTTAAGTAGCACACTACCAGCAGCTTGATTTATGTGTAGGTAAGGATGGGGATCCACTTGTAAATGCCGCTCCGTAATGGATTTGCCTGACGCGTTACGAAGCTTCATATGCTGCTCTTCAGAGGCTTTAACGGAAGCGGTGTGCGCAATCGCTGACCCACTTCACCATTTTCCATATGACCCACTTGTGGAGTCCATACAGGACTTGATTGTGTGCTTCCCGGACCACACTTCCCAGAATGCACAGTCTCATTTGAGCCTCCCATCGGTGGGTGTGTTACATATAAAATGGGGGAGTGAGTCGGCGGTTGCGCACACCGCTTCCGTTAAAGCCCCTGAAGAGAAGCATATGGAGCTTCGAAACGCGTCGGGCAGATCCCGTACGGAGCGGCGTCTACGAGTGGATCCCCCGTCCTCAACCTATACATACACCAAGTTCCTGTTCGCGTGCTACTCAAAGGTGGACACCTTCGAGCATTGATTTATACGCGGCCGTCCAGCCGCGGAGTATGCACCACCCCGGTACCCTGGGGGTCACTAAAGTGAAGCAGCAGTCGTACTTGGAATCGAGGACGTGCCCACTTGTGGAGTCCATACAGGACTTGATTGTGTGCTTCCCGGACCACACTTCCCAGAATGCACAGTCTCATTTGAGCCTTCCATCGGTGGGTGTGTTATATATAAAATGGGGGAGTGAGTCGGCGGTTGCGCACACCGCTTCCGTTAAAGCCCCTGAAGAGAAGCATATGGAGCTTTGAAACGCGTCGGGCAGATCCCGTACGGAGCGGCGTCTACGAGTGGATCCCCGTCCTCACTTATACATAAACCAAGCTGCTGTTCGCGTGCTACTCAAAGGTGGACACCTTCGAGCATTGATTTATACGCGGCCGTCCAGCTGCGGAGTATGCACCACCCCGGTACCCTGGGGGTCACTAAAGTGAAGCAGCAGTCGTACTTGGAATCGAGGACGTGCCCACTTGTGGAGTCCATACAGGACTTGATTGTGTGCTTCCCGGACCACACTTCCCAGAATGCACAGTCCCATTTGAGCCTCCCATCGGTGGGTGTGTTATATATAAAATGGGGGAGTGAGTCGGCGGTTGCGCACACCGCTTCCGTTAAAGCCTCTGAAGAGAAGCATATGGAGCTTCGAAACGCGTCGGGCAGATCCCGTACGGAGCGGCGTCTAAGAGTGGATCCCCGTGCTCACCTATACATAAACCAAGCTGCTGTTCGTGTGCTACTCAAAGGTGGACACCTTCGAGCATTGATTATATATATATATATATATATATATATATATATATATATATATATATATATATATATATATAGTTGCTCCCACAAACTTATCACAATTTTGATGTGAATTAGAATAAGCACTCATAGGGGGGTTTATCAAAGCCAATGGATATTTATTTGGCAAACCAGCACGGACAAGACGCGTTTCGGCGCTTAGCCTTTGTCAATTACGAGATACAAACGCGCCGCCATTACTTTATAGCACATTGCAGCGGTCACAGTGTGTATAGCATAGACATCAAGAAAGGACAACCTAACAATGAAATTGTCGCCATCTTTGAAAGTGCAATACTAACATGAAAACAGAATGAAATACATTTCAATGATCATGTTTGTGCGGGGAAACACAAAAATAAAGTATAAATTACATATTGTAATTTATCCCTATTTACAATATATACAATTATAATTAAGCCCAGGATGGGCATAGGTAACCCCTTAATTCCTTCAATCAAGCCCTGGATGGGCAAAGTCCTGAAATATCACACTGTGTCACAAAACAATGTAAATAACTAAAATAATCAGTTCATAAAGCAAAATAAATTATCACATTAATCCATTAGAACGAGAGCAAACTATCTAAAATGGTGTGCAAAAATTGTCGAAATTGGGCTAGGATCCGGCCCCCACGCTGAGCACCAGTAGTTGAGCGCACGGAGTTCAAGGATCACATTGTGGCATGATATATATATTTGTATATACATATATACATATACACACACACACACACACACACACACATATATATATATATATATATATATATATATATATATATATACATGAATAGTCATTTGCAAAAAAAAAAATCAGGTAGCAATTATAGGGACGTTATAGTTAGGCTCAAATTGAACCGTACAAACCATACAAACTCAGCCTTTATATTTAGCTGAGCTAACTATAACTTAAACCCCGTAATGCATAGCTTATGTCATCACATATTACATCACAAATGACATGGTCAGTGACATCACTGATGACATCTCAAATGACATCGCACATGACATCATCCAGTGAGTGGGTTTTCTGAGTTTCAGAGTTTTAAAGATATATAGTAAAATACTGCAAATGTTAAATTAGTAAAGTTTACGTACTGAGTGATACTATTTGTAATATTTTATGTGAGTGACTGTGTGCATCCATGTGAGAATAGCTGTCTGAGGGGTTCTATGGGTGTGTGAGTGGCTGTATTGGTATGTGAGATGCTGTATACGTGAGTGATGGGGTGTGTGAGTTGCTGTATTGGTATGTGAGAGGCTGTATAGGCGAGTGATGGGGTGTGTGAGTGGCTGTATGGATGAGTTAGTAAATGCGAGAGTGGCTATATGGGTGAGTGTGTGCTTGTGGTAGTGACTGTACAGGTGACTGAGTACTAGTGTTACATTTATGTATGAGTGACTGTATGGGTGAATGAGTGGCTATGGATCAGTGAGTGGGTGTGTCAGTGCTTGTATGGGTCTGTGAATTGGTATGTGAGTGGTTGAGTGTATATGCGACATTCTATGGGGGTGGTTTAATGAATTAAGTCATCAGTGATATCATTTGCGATGTCATCAGTGATGTCAATGACCATATCATCAGTGAAGTAAGTGCTTCTTTGTTTGGTTGAAATGTCCTCGTACTCTGCATCAAAAGCATTGCCAAAATTGGCTGGAAAAGTGCTTGGAGGCCTATTGTTAAGCAGTCCATCAATGTGGAAAAAGGTGGGAAGACATTTGCATACTTCTAAGAATACAGTGAGTGGGGCCACGCGGCCCCCTCCCCGGGTCGAAAACGCCCCAGGGACCCTATCCCTGGGGTACAACCTTGTTATGATGGGTGCCCTGGAGCCCACCCAGGGCACCTAGTCTACACCGTTAGGGACCACGGGGGAAACCTGAATGTCCCACCGGTCGCTACTGGCTCCCTGCCTCCTGTGGGAGTCAGCAATTCTACACACGGGGAGCTGCTAAACATGCAGCTCCTTCAGTGTGTGAGTAATCCTTTCGTCTGTTTACCTGCCCGCATTACATTGGGCAGGGAAACAGATGAAAACTCTGCTCCGTTTCACAGCTTTAGCTTGCTGGGAGTGGAGTTAAGTGTTTGCTCGGAGTTGGCTGGAGCCGTCAAAGCTCCCGCCAACTCAGAGAAAACAGCTATATATCGGGGGGGGCACTCCGGGACATCGGGAACAGGACCTGGGTGGTGGAAGTCTCCCGGGCCATGCAGTCCCCTCATTCTGTGTTTACAGGCGGGTCCCAGTGAGGGGGTGGTCTCCAGAGCCATATATGGTCCGGGTTGGGGGCCATGCATTCCCCTCCTACTTTAAAATCATATATTGTCACCCGGCAAGGTGGTCCCCAGGGCATGTGGGTGTCAGTGCAGGCCTCCCACACTATTGTGTATTAGCCCTGGGGAGGGTGGGTCCTTGTGGACCTTCCATTAATTAAATAAAGTCCCAATAGAGGTGGTGGTCCCCAGGGCTCATTTGAGACCATGGAAAGGGGTCCATGCAGCCCCACTCCTAAATTATTATTAAGTTGTCCTACAAGGGGGGGCCCCATGCTCCCCCTACTTTTAAAAACGAATGCCAAAACTCACCACCGCCCCCCTTCCCCCACAAGGTATGTGATCCGCCGCGATTTTCAGCCCAAAAAATATATGTAGAAAAATAGAATAAACTTCTGTCAAAAAGATACAGCAGTAAGGCCAGCACCAACCATATCAAAATTCTGACACAACAACACATGTAATTATTATAAATATATTTTAATGTTAAAATATATATAAAAAATATTATTTAATTCTAAAATATTGGAACAACCTGCATGAATCTAGAAAATCATGTAAGATTCATCTTCATTTAAATATAATTCAACTTTTTAAATAATTCTTTACATCATTTATTTAATAAAAATGTTTACTTTGTGTTTATTTTAAAATTTTAGCATCTAAAAGAATTAATTTATTTGAATGCATTTATATTAAAGGTTTAATTCAAAATAAAGTCAGTAGTTTACAATTTTTTCTTTTGCTCCATACTTAAAAATATATATGTACAATTGATTTACAATAATATTTAACATTAAAATATTTTATGATAAAGTTTAATAAACTGTTTTCATTTTCCTTATACTTCACCATAGGGAGAGTTCCACCATGAAAGTGGCGTCTCCCTATGATAAAGCGTAAAGAAAATAAACATGTTTAAACTAAACAAAAAATATAAGTAAAATATATTTATGCTACATACTAAAGTAAATTATTTTTATTATTTATTTTAAATGTTGAGCACTCAATTTAATTTAGAGGTAATCTTTTTAGCAGGGGTGTGGAATTTAATAAAATATCTACTTGTCCATGGGGCAGGTTGCTTCATAAATTTACTTGTCCTGTAACAAAATCAATTTGTCCCTTTTGTGCCATGTAATGCGATGACAAATTATAACAGCAATCTCCTTATATAAGAGCTCTGAAATAGCCTCTTTGATTATGTCAGGGTTCCTTCCTTAGTATGGTTTGAATGAATACTAGCAATTCCTTTATGTTGCCACGTTTCCGCAGCTCTACATACTGGGGCTGAAGGTAATGGTAAGCAAACGTTTCTGGGTTGGAATGCCCTTTTGAGTCTGTGCAAGCCTACTAACTTGTATGTCTTAAGGCTTTTCTCCAATATTTCTCTGATCTTTTTCCCTACTGAGAAAGGTTGGAAATTTACTGCTGACAATGGCAGACATAAAACTTCTTCCAGGGTTGGGGAAAAAGTGGTTGGAGGGAAAGTGAACTTGCAAACACTCATATTTTCGCATGGGCAAATCTACATCTGCGCATTTGCTCATGCTAAAATGCAGTTCAATACTATTTCTTGGCCTACTTCTGCAAAGTCGTGTGAATTTTATGAAAGCTGTATATCTGCATTTAATGCAAGGACATGGGTGCACTTTTGAGACTTTGTTTAATAATTGGGCCCCTAATTTGGTCTGGTGTTAACCACTACCTTTTGTGTTTATTAAAATGCTGTTTCTCTCTCTGTCTATCGGCTAGCTTCACTGCGAGTGGCAGCATTCTGATCTTTCAAAAGGAGCTTACTGACAGTCGTTTTGTTCAGTGCCAGGAATTACCGTGGAAATGTTTTCATTTTAAGACCAAAACAATTTTTGCTTTTTCCACTGTTTGTTATAATTGTGAGGGCCAGGCAGCTCCCACACCAATAAGGTTTTCCAGAAACCATGCTAGAACAAGTCACGCACTTGACAAACCAAAAGGCTGCCTAACAATTTCAGACATATTGGCTTTACCAATGCTTGTTTATTTTTATGTTTCCCATAACCTTATTCAAACTGGTTACACTGATTGTCCATTATGAATATTTTTGGGAAATACTTGCATACATCAACACATGTTACTAAATAATGCTGCTAAGAAATGGTACCTGACATTTTACAGTAGTTTAGCTAAATGTTTTTGCATTTTTTTGTGAACATTTTATTTTGAAAGCAAAGAATCATCCATCTTGGTTTCAAGCTTCTGCAAATATTTGCATCTAATCAGAAAGCATTCTGGGAGCATTATACATAGCCTCATATTGCTAAATATTAAAAACGTGGTTACACATTTTTACACTGGAACCACTGTCAGTAGTGGTGCAGTCTGAGCTTACAACGTTTACTTGGAGCGCTCACCCTAATAATAAAAGCTTTGCATTAATGAACCATACATACAAGTATGATCAGCATTAGTGGAGACACAAATATTACCTTAACTGCAGGCAATGCCTTTCCCTGATCCATAATGTGGTACTGTAAACTGGCAGCCAAATGGTTTGTTCTGTAGTGGGTTGGGCCTGCTTGCCCCAAGAACAAAATTGACATAAAAACTTGTTGCCCTTGACTCCAAGCAATATGTCCCAGGCGTCGGGCTATAGGAATTCCACATCCCTGTTTTTATTCAATATATTTAAAGTATTTTTCTGAAGTTTACATAAAAAATACATCCCCACCTAAAGTTACAAAACTGCATTTTTGTTACATTAATTTATAAATTCAAAAATGTTATCAAAATACTGTATAATTAAATAATAGATGTTTCATTTTGTATATTTGATTTAAGAATCAATTATATTTACCTATTTTGTTTTCTTTTTTTAAATCATGTAATTTAACATTATTTCTTATGTGAGTATAAATGTAACTCCCTACCATAGTTAATTTGTATAGGAGGGTGTTGGAGTAACAGTGGTAGGCCATGTGGTAGGCTGTGGTAACTTTATAAGTATATGAGCATGAGAGGAGCAGCTGGGCAGACACAAGAAAGCAGCAAGAGCGGAAGAAAAGAACCTGCTGGGCATGCCTAAAGTAACGACATAGCTGGAGGAGGAAGAGATCAGTTAAGGGACATGCCGTTGCAATTTCCATGAAGAAAATTGATTCACTCAGTCCCCGCATTAAAGAGAAGTTATTTTTAGGAGAATGTACACATGTGAAAGGTCATAAAGCGTTCACTCACAGTGAAGTAAACCAGTAGCAGAAGTGGGCTGACCCATTGCTCCACGCTGTATGCTTAAGTGGCCGGGAGAAAAAAGTGACTGATTAGACAAAAGTGAGGAACTGCTCAGACCAAGGGGTTATCAAAAACAGATCATTGTATGCGGCCTTCAGTGTAAAAATGTGTTAAAAAAACCGAAGTCTCAAATACACATACACTCAATCACAAAAACTTACAAAATAAAGCCTCTAACCAAAAAGATGGCAAATATGAATACCAAAAATTTAAAAATAAATGTGTGCTTTTAACCCAATAAACAATATAAATATATGTAGTGACTATTGAACCTATTCCACATAATCATATTAAAACATGTATTACACAACACAGAAAGGAAGAATTATATCAGACCAATCAATGCATCTTTCATCATGTACACTTCTACTAATTGTATGTCACTCAACAATTATGAAGCTTAATTGTCATGCAAAAAAAGACCAGTGCAGTAGATCATATCAAAATATTTCTTTGAACCATTTCGGGAGAAGATTTATAGGGTGCACTTTCTTCAGGAATAAACTAGATCATTTCTTTCCTTAAATTAGGAAACCTATAACCTCAACAAATGTAGAACTACTACTCGAAACCACACGAACAAATGGACATAAGTTTCATCAATACTATAACTCAGGATCTTTTTGTCTCTTATAATAAAATACCCCAGAAGTGAAATTTATATGTAAACCAGTGTCCTTAAAAGACAAGTTCTCATATGTTGGTTACCACTTATGTGGGCATTTTCTCCTGAAACGAACATCTATTGATAGGCAGTGCCTGTAGGCTCTCCAACCTCAGTGTTATCCAATTTCATAATAAGGTGGTTGTAAATACTTACTAGGAAGACCTTTTCTCACTCCACTAGATAAGTCCTCCTTATTTAGGTTTAGGACAATTATGCTTGGTTTGTAACTTACTTAAGTCGGGTGAATTCCCAACAATGTCCGTACAACCAAGCTTTTTGGATAAGGGCTTTTATTTTGTACGCTTGTGAGACTTGAGTGTACGTGTCGTTGTGGCTGAAAGCATTATCACTTTTAATAAAGATATAATGTTTAATAAAATCAAAAGATCTTGGTTAACACCAGACCTAAAAACAAGCAAAGGCTTCCAAGCCTGCCGCTAAGTCCTGGGGGTTGCAAAACCCTGAGGGACATCAGCTGTGCTCAGCATCCACACAATGGGTTCAGAGCCTGCTATCAACAGCAGTTACCAAGGCTGATATGGCGGGATTTGCTATGGCTCTGTGTGAATTAGCAGGCCTGGGAAGTAAGTCAATCAGGTAGCAGAGTGTCTATGTCAACCAGTGGCAGTTGGTATTTGAAGTTGTGGGGGGGGGCGGGTCGCTGGGGCACGGGTAGTGAGGGTTGGGAAGGCGAGGGAATGATAAAAGAAACAAACAAACAAAAATAACAGTTTCCTGTCTCCCACTGCCACCCACCGTCGCCGCCTCCTCCTCCTCCTCCTACTCCTCCTCTCAGACCTCTTCCCCTCTTCTAGGGCAGAAAGCAGGATGTACCCGGCTCTCAGCCTCCTGATAGCCAATCACAATGCTGCAATACAGTCTTGTGATTAGTCTGACCACCGTAGATCGGCACTCATCCAGATGATGGGAGGCTGGGCATGTTCTCAGTGCAGGCTGTAATGCAGAACATGCAAAGTGCCCATGAATGTTTGGACGTCCCCAAAGGGCCCGTCAAACATTCATGTGCACTTTAGGGAGTGCAAACCACTCCTCCCTTCCCCGGTCATCAGAGCAGCCCTGCCCCATCCCTCCCGCAACAAGGAAAAAATAAAGCAATAATAATTTAGAGTTATTATCAATTTATTTTTCCTTTAGTGACACTGCTTAAAAGCAGTGAGACGACGCTCCTCCACCTTAGCGGAGCAGACACTACTGATGGCAACATAGAAGTCAAAAACTAAAGTCACTCACCTTTGGCGTTTCTTTTGTTTGTTCTAGCTGCACTTCCTATATTTTCTGGAATCACTTGCATCATCTTCAAACATCTCCTTTTACACTTTGATACTTAAAGTGATTTTTTTCGGCAAAGCTGGTGACTTTATTAGGCTTTGTTATTTAAATTTCGGAAATTAACTTTTAAGACATCAGATTGTAAATTGCAAATGAACTGCACAGGGAAAGAATGCAGCTATATAGCTCTGAACCCAAAGGAATCCAGTGTAATTGGTTCCAGTGAACCACATCCTTATTTTAAACCCCCATAGAAATTCAGCATTGTTCCAGTTAACAGTACAGAAATGGAAAGTGCAACTGAAATAGGACTTGTGACTATGCAGTCCCAAACTGCTGAATGCTGATCAAGAAGATATGGGCTCAGGATCCACCTTGTGTGAATCTGGGCAAAACACGTGCTATTCCCGTGCCTTGGACCCTTATTCCCATACATTGGTAGTACCTAGAAAAACGTGATCGATTCATGCGTTGAGACGTCGGTGCAGATGACAAAGTAATATCTGTGCTAAAACAAAATAGATTGTCTCTGTGGCAGTCACTTCCTTTCCTTGGGTAATCCAAATTCTCATTGGGGAATTTTTATTTATTTCCGAAATGGAGAACAATTACTTTGAATATGCCTCACTGACTGCTTGCTGACTTACCCCCAGATTCATCATGCTCTTCTTTTGCGAGTCCTTAATAGCGATTATTAAGGAATCGCTATTAAAGACTCGCAAAACGGGATGCATGTAGAAATCGCAAAATTAATAGCGATTTCTACATCTTCCTTATTTGCGATTCGCTAATTGCGAATCGCAAATAAGGAATGACTCCCCATTCATTCCTATTGGCCAAAGGCCCATAGGAATGAATGGGGAGTCAATCCTTATTTGCGATTAGCAATTAGCGAATCGCAAATAAGGAAGCGATTTCAAGGGTGCCAGGGTGTCCAAAGGACACCCTGTAGCACCCCTGAAATGGTGATTTACACTGGTGTTGCGCACACACATGTCCAAAGGACATGTGTGTGTGTAACATCCAACATAGAAAAATGCATTTTTCTAAGTTTCGCTATTTACCTCGAAGTCAGACTTCACGGTAAATAGCGGCCAAAAATTGCGAATTCGCAATTCTAAAATGGTTCATGAATTGCATTTAAGGAATCTCAAATAGAGATTCCTTAAATGAAATTCCTCGTAATTTACCGATTTCAAAATCTGCGATTTTTGCATTTGAGGTGATGAATCCTAAATGCAAAAAAAGCGCTCGCAAAGGGCCAGATTCGCAGAATCTGGCCCTTTGCGAGCCGATTTTCCGTTGATGAATCTGGCTGTTGTAAACAGTACTTTATTTTAAGGGTTTCAATGAGTCCTGCTTGTGGTACCTGCATGTCTTTGCCATGCATTCTCTCCTTAGTTATAGGTCTCCTGCTGCTCAGCCATGGTTACAGGGAGGTGATAGAATGCGGATGTGTGCATGGTTTGAGTGAGTGTCAATTGGAATGCGTGGGCTGATCAGAAAGGATGCTACTCCTGGTGGGGCCTTCCTGCTTCCCTACTAACATCTACTACCTGTAACCTGATTCTTTCAGCCTTAAGGATCAACTTGTTTCACCTTTACTCCTGACTACCCTGAATCTTCATTTACCACACTGCTATTTGGGAGACATTAATCACATTCATGAGACAATGAAGAGCGAATGGCAACAAGTTGTAGCTGACTGCATCTGCACAAGTCCAGCTCATCATTTTTCCAGCTCTTTACACTGACCTGTGCCAGTGTGCCATGTCCCCCTGGGCTAGTGCGCATATGATGCAAGGGAATTGCCCGCATTACATATATAATCCGTCAACTCTGGGAGGAACAGCTTTATGACCATGATTCGTGTTTTGTATGTACAAGAATCTGGTGATTGGCTAAACGAATGTACAGAGTAAGTAATACACAGCCTTTTCAATGAAGGTGCATTAGGCGGAATTTGACCTTGAAGTTCTCATAGGCACAACAGTGAATGCTTTTGCTAAATACTGCAGAGTGCATGAGTACCGACTGCCTTCTTGGGTAAAAATAACATTGCATCGGGAAGCCTGGTAGAGTCGGATACCATTGTTTTCTAAACAGGACTGTGGCGGACTCCGTAGATCTGATCAGCACTGAACTGGGAACTGGGGGGAATACCTGCATCCAGGCATTTCCGGAAGCACTGGCAAACCTGTACAAAAGCATGCACATCGGGTTTGCGTAGATCTACGGTGGCACATTAAGCTAGATCTATTGAATTTGCCAATGCTTGTTTCTTTCTGGTGCGCTGCAAAGTGGACTAGAGCAGCTGGCATAGCACCAGACAAGACTGAATGATGCGACGTGCAGAATCATTCTTCCCCCTTGCGATAATAAATACATAACAATTTTAAAAAAATCAAACATGTTGGTCTGTTTTATTTCTACTTTCCAATGGTTGTTTGGGCTTACTTTGCCGCTAAGGGAGGGGTCAGCTCATTCTGAGAGAGAGAACAGCTTCATGTAAATAATCAAAGCTGGGCTATATCAGCAACACTAAAAAGCAGGTTAGCTTAGCTTCTCATCCAATGTAGAGGTGCTGCCAGCCGAATGCCTTTACCAGCAAGAGTTAACAGCTGTTAATTACCCTCCCCTTATTATGGGCTTGAATGAAGGGGAGTAATTTAACATCTGTTACTGCCCGCAGTGTGGGTAACAAGGATTAATTAAGGTCCTTATCCGAGACTAGTGGCCTTCACCCTTTAATATCAATAAGTCACCATGGTTAATTCTGAGGCAAGTGAAAACCAATATTAACCGGTGCTATCATCTAGGCTTCGCCTGCCTGGATGATAGCCCTTTCCAACGGACGGTCATCTCATCCAAAACAGGTCCCGTTACTGATGTGAATCGAATATTCCGGTACCATTAATTGCAGAATCGCCAACTGGCTGTAGCACTTTCTTGTGTAGGTAGTACGCCATCATTACAAGGTCTCACCGCGATATACAAACACAGGTCGCAGGATCACAGGGCATTGGTGGCCATTATAGAACATCTGTACCACATGTGTAAAACAACTTAGCAGCTTCTGATAGCACTGCTAAAGAAAAAAAACTGGAAGCCAGATGTACTAACCTGTTTTGCAAATGCTCCGATTAGCAAAATTGGAGCCAATGTAACAGCAAAATAGGTTGTTTCTATGTACCAATGCCATTTTAGGACTTGGCAATCTTTTAACAACTTCTAAAATTGGATTTGGGATTACCAAAATGGAACAGATGTGTTGTTGGCCTCCCTTCCAAACTGCAAAGCTGCATCATATGCATCAATGGTTTGCAGCTGAAGTTTCAAGTGCAAACCACTGAAAGGTTACCATCTCTAAGTGGGAGTGGTATCACCTTCACAACAAGGAAGAGGTCCTCTTTGGACAGCTGCCAACATACAGAGAAACTTTAAATACATTTTTTTTTAAAGTTTAAAGTAGCCGTGTATCACCCAAGTCTGATTACCTTTGCAGACCACCATCACTGTGATTGTGGCCAATCAGTCTGAGCCCAATTTGTGACCTACCTAATGACAATTAGGTGGGTCAATGTGTAACTCAAATCAGAATTTTGCAGGCAAGTCTATCAGTACATTAGTTGGTTTGCAAAATTTCACACGTGTCACAATTTGCGACCAATGCAATGCTACATATGGCCATAGGTTTGACTGAACAAAACCATGTCTATGAAATGTTTACCAGCTTGAAACACCAGTCCCCATTCTTTATCAAGAGTCAACTCAACAAATACCATCATGGTATGCTAAAACAGCTACACCAGTTAGCAGCAGATAACGTTCCAATTTTATATTTTGCTTTTCTTCTGCTTCTGTTATAATGCATTTTAGTGTGTTGTTATTTTGAGCAAATCTACTTTATCGTACTATACTCTGAATTCACAACCTACCTAGAAACAAGGTCTGGTAATGTCAACTTTTTCCATGAATATAAGGTAGCAATGGAGTAATTGGAATAAATCCCCATACGCAAAGAGGGGTACGGTTTGAGTGGCACAGTCGCTACCCATGGGGAATGTGTTTGATCGGGGAGCACTTGTCTTTGAGTTGCCACTATAGAGCTCACTGGATGGAAGTGTAAGTAGTTTATTTTACAGGTTGTCCTTGATAGTGTGGGTGATTGACAGGAGGAACACTAGCAAATGCCTTCATTTTCACACCACTACATTAAGCTATTTATTCTCATAACATGAGACAAGCACTCACTTTCATATACTGCCACATCAATGCCAGCATTCATACCCCATCACTGTGACAGCAAGTAACTGCATTAGTGGAAGCAATCACACATAAGTGCATAAGGACCATCATAGTGCTGCTTGTGATAACATTCAAATATAAATGCATGTTGCCAACATTGAGAGTAGTGTCTAAATGCAAGGCAAGTGTACCCAACACCAGAGTACTAATGCAAGCATTCAGGCAACAACATGCTAGTACAAGTATTCACATAGTTGCCTGCTAGTGCAATGCAATCGTTCACACACCAGTATACAGGGGTAATAATGAATAGTCTCCATACTACTGCAAGCTTCCAGAACACATCCGTTTCCCTCTCACCAGGTGTATTTCCGCCAGAGGAATCTGTTCTGGATTCTGTATATTCTGCAGATCAGAACCAATTCCTTGGACATGGTTTGGTGAAAGTGGGACTCAATGTCCATGAAATCCCTCTCCGTGCGACGCACAGGAACTTTCAGAAAAGTAGACTCTGGGTTCCATAACTCCATCTCCCACGTAGAGGGGTAAGGCCCTGTGTAGTTGTGGGAGTCAGAAAGGGTACCAGGATCTTTCTCCATCACTGTCCTACAAAGCAAAACAAGAGGATGAAATATTAAATGATGGCCATAATGAATGGAAAGAGGAGGCACTGAACAACGACTACGGTGGAAAGAAAGATCCAACAGTGAAAGAACCACAGTGAATTGAAAGAAGGCAAGATGGAACTAGGGCAAATAGGGTTTGACAGGACAAATGAAAGGTAAAAATTGCAAGATGAACATGGTAACTGACGCTGAAGAGGGAAACACTGAACAATAATTTAAAGCATGAAAATGGAGGGAAATAATCGTAGCAGGAAAAAGAGAAAAACTGAAAGACCATAAAGAGGAGAAAACGTAGGGAATACTAAAATACTATCATAGAGCATATAAAGAAGGCATAATTCAATATGAACTATTTTAATAACCAAAAAATCCTAATGAAATGGAAATCCTAGTTAGTTCATGAGATATATAGGTCAATGCCTCTCCCGGTGATTCACAATCCTATAGAAACCACTGAAAATCAATTAGGATCTTTTTGAAAAGGGCTTGGGAGATCTGATGAATGCATGAACGACAAAGAGGGGAAATACAGTTGGGAGATGGGCGCTTCATTTTATGAGAAGAAGAAAGTAATGCCCTCCAGGCTATATTTACACTATGCTACTCATGTTGCTGATCACAACCTAGATTTGGGAGTGAGGTGAACATCAGTACTCACACCACTAGGAGTGGGCAGACCTTGAAATAATGTTACCCCTGTGTCAAACCACTGGCAAAGAAAAATGGGTCAACCCACTAATTCCAGATGTGAAAAGATCTCAAGGAGATGTAGTACCTCCTCATTTTGTAAATTTGAACTAAGAAAACGCAGTCTTGCCGACTTGTATGAAAAGGGTGTAACTACTATTTTTGATAGCTCTCATCTGTAGAAATAAGTAAAAGAACGAAGGTCATCTCTAAACTGGTTAAAACCAAACCACCATGCCATAAACAGTAGCAAAAGTCTAATATTGTCTTAGCTATACAGATACAAGAAAGAAATAATTAATTTTTTTTAAATGATTCGGCCAAAGTTCTACAAGTTTCTTCATCATCATCAGCCATATAACTTCCCAAAAGAAGATGAGATCTCTACAAAAGTAATAGTGGATGCTCCAGTCTCTCTGCATATAATTTCACAAATTCCAGATTTTATGGTTACATAACAAGTTACCTTCAGTAACACTCTTTCTAATAGGAACTCTATCTTACTAAACATTCCTTACTCAGCAATATTCCTACCTGGCGCTGGAAAACGCTGTGTGGCTCAGAGTTGACTTCATACCACACCGAAAGTGGATATAGTGGGTATAAAACGATGGACTAAAATGTTACCCCAAATGACAGTCAGCGATTATTCTTTTTGCAAGCATCCCTACCATCATATTTTGTGTGATTGATGTTATGCCCCAAGTGGCTAAGGATATGCTTAGACATGGGTTCTTTGCTCACTCAACCACAGAATCCAAGAAAACAAGTTACTTACCTGTAACTTTAGTTATCCAGTATTGGTATCTTTCATAGATTCACATGCCTGAATCATTCCCCGTCACCGAGGCGGGAGTCCTTCGGTATATAAAAAAGCAGTGCCAAAAGTAAATTATAATAGAAGGCCCAAGAGAAAGGCCTGAGGCCTAAACTGCAGTAGCCTATCTACCTCGTTATGCCAAAAGGACTAAGAATTTTGTCCCAGCCAATCAGCTTACAGCACCCTCTAGAACCCTCTCTGCAGAGCCAGTTCTCCTCAGATTTTCCTTAGCACAAGTGGGAATGAGTATCCCAAAGATTAGAGAACTGACTCTCTGGTCATGGTGGGTGCATGTGAATCTATGAAAGATACCAATACTGGATAACTGAAGTTACAGGTAAGTAACTTGTTTACTTATCCAGTATTGGGGTATCTTTCATAGATTCACATGCCTGAATCAGAGTAGCAAGCAGTATGCCAGGTAAGAGTCGGTTGGGGATGCTGGGAGACTTATAGTAATACACTCCCAAAACCATTATATTTACCAACTAACAAGTGTGAGGCAAGTACATTGTTAAAGATAAAACATGACCAGATTCCAAAGAGTCGTCATATAATATTAATCAGGAATAATAACATCACACATAAAAAGCAGACAATTTAAAGTATGCTCACATCTTTATAATACACATATATATTGAAAAGCATATCTTAACCACAAAATGAATGAACTGGTTACCTGAAGCTGTTCTTATGGAAACAGATGTCGTAAGAACGCTTGACCCACTGCCGCATCTTCTCGACTTGCCGATTGCAGGCAGTAATGTCTTGTAAAAGTGTGGACATTCTTCCATGTCGCAGCACGGCAAATATTTTCTAATGTCACTCCTGCAAACAATGCTGTAGACGCCGCTACAGTTCCTGTAGAGTGAGATCTGACATTTCTTTGTAGTGGCCTGGTGGATTTGACATGACAAAAATCGATCGCGGAGGCTATCCATCTGGAAATTGTGGCTTTAGTGACTGCTTTCCCCAGCGTAGTTTGGCCATAAGCCACAAATAACTGATCTGATTTTCTGAAGTTCTTTGTCCTTTGGAGATAAAACTTCAAACATCGCTTGATGTCCAAAGAATGCAGTGTTCTTTCCGCTGGAGTTGTAGGATTTGAGAAGAAAACTCAGAATTTCACTGGCTCATTTAAATGGAACTGAGAAAGCACTTTGGGTATAAAAGTTGGATTAGTTTGGAGAGTGACATAATCCTGAGAGAAATGCAAAAAGAGTTCTTTTATAGCGAAAGCCTGAATTTCTTCTACTCTTCTAGCAGATTTCAGAGCTAGAAGTAGGGCGACCTTCCATGTTAGATACTTGAGGTCGGCTTTGCGAGAGGACCGTATTGAGTTCCCATTCCGGTGGGGAAGGCTTAACCGGAGGGTAAGCCCGGAAAAGACCTCTCATGAACTGTTTTATTAACGATGAAGAACATAGTGAGGGAATGTTAGCTACCTTCCTGAACCTGGATAGAGCCGCTAGATGGACCTTTATTGAAGAGAAAGAAAGACCAGAGCGAGCCAAATGTAAAAGGTAAGGAAGAATTCTTTCCGCAGGAGCTTCAATCGGGTGTAAAGTGTTTGAGATACACCAGGAGCAGAATCGCTTCCATTTAAGAGGATAAGTCTTCAGTGTGCTCTGGGCTCGAGCCTTTTCCAAGATGTCACGGCATTCCTGAGGAATTTGGAGGTGTTGAAATTCTAGGAAGTCAGGAGTCATGCGTGTAATTTCAGAGATAGAGGGTCTGGGCGAAGTAACTGACCCTCGTTGCATGATAGCAGAGTTGGAGCCGGAAGAAATCGGATTGGAGGTTCTGGGGATAGCAATATGAGCTCCTGAAACCAATACAGGCGGGGCCACTTGGGAGCAGTCAGAATGAGACGGCAGCTCTCTTGCTTTATTTTGCGCAACACTCTTGGAATCAACGGGATGGGAGGTAAAGCGGAAGCACAAATCCCTGACCATCGCATGGACAGGGCATTCCCTCTTGATCCCTGTTGAGGGTACCTGCTGGCGTAATACCGGCATTTCTTGTTCTGCTGTGTTGCAAATAAATCCAACGTTGGCTTGCCCCGAACCTGGAACACTCTGTCCAGCTGAGTGTTGTCCAGTTCCCACTCGTGGGAGTCTGATAAGGATCTGCTGAGCTTGTCCGTTAGGGTATTGTGATACAAAAGGGGATGATGGATGGAGCTTGTGAACAAATCAAACACTCACCCCCAGTCAACTGATCTGGGTTTAATCCATCACCATTCTTTAGTTCACTCAGCCACCCCAGTTCAGACATGGCTATATGCAAATCAGTCTGACCCTGTGTCTCATGGGAACAGTCCAGCCCGAACTGCCAAGCCATGTCTTCCCTGGACCGGAAACAAGCATCCTGAGACCGGTTTCGGATTCATAATCCTCATCAGCCAGGCTATCTTGAATCCAGTGGCCAAGTGAACAAGGGACTCACGTCTGAGCATACCCTACCACACTTAGGGCAAACAAAGCGATACAAAAGGGGATGATGGACGGAGCGTTTGAACAAATCAAACACTCACCCCCAGTCAACTGATCTGGGTTTAATCCATCACCATTCTTTAGTTCACTCAGCCACCCCAGTTCAGACATGGCTATATGCAAATCAGTCTGACCCTGTGCCTCATGGGAACAGTCCAGCCCGAACTGCCAAGCCATGTCTTCCCTGGACCGGAAACAAGCATCCTGGGACCGGTTTCGGATTCATAATCCTCATCAGCCAGGCTATCTTGAATCCAGTGGCCAAGTGAACAAGGGACTCACGTCTGAGCATACCCTGCCACACTTAGGGCGAACAAAGCGATACAAAAGGGGATGATGGACGGAGCGTTTGAACAAATCAAACACTCACCCCCAGTCAACTGATCTGGGTTTAATCCATCACCATTCTTTAGTTCACTCAGCCACCCCAGTTCAGACATGGCTAAATGCAAATCAGTCTGACCCTGTGCCTCATGGGAACAGTCCAGCCCGAACTGCCAAGCCATGTCTTCCCTGGACCGGAAACAAGCATCCTGGGACCGGTTTCGGATTCATAATCCTCATCAGCCAGGCTATCTTGAATCCAGTGGCCAAGTGAACAAGGGACTCACGTCTGAACATACCCTGCCACACTTAGGGCGAACAAAGCGATACAAAAGGGGATGATGGACGGAGCGTTTGAACAAATCAAACACTCACCCCGAGTCAACTGATCAGGGTTTAATCCATCACCATTCTTTAGTTCACTCAGCCACCCCAGTTCAGACATGGCTATATGCAAATCAGTCTGACCCTGTGCCTCATGGGAACAGTCCAGCCCGAACTGCCAAGCCATATCTTCCCAGGACCGGAAACAAGCATCCTGGGACCGGTTTCGGATTCATAATCCTCATCAGCCAGGCTATCTTGAATCCAGTGGCCAAGTGAACAAGGGACTCACGTCTGAACATACCCTGCCACACTTGACTGGGGGTGAGTGTTTGATTTGCTCAAACGCTCCGTCCATCATCCCCTTTTGTATCGCTTTGACATCGGTGGCTCTTTAGACACTGGAGACATTGGAGATTGAATTGTCACCATAGAGCTCTTGATGGCAGACGTCGTCGACGGTACCATCATCGACTACGACAGAACGAACGTCGACGGACTCGACGTCGACAGGATTGTCGTCGACGGACTCGACGTCAATGGGATCATCGTCGACGGGTTCACCGTCGACGAACTAGAAGTCGACGGGGTTGTCGATGGACACGATGTCGACGGGACGGTCGTCGATGGGCTTGACTTCTTCGTCGACGGGACGGTCGTCGACGGCATCTTAGATATCTTCGTCGACGATGGAGGCTTCGTCGATGGTACCTTCGTAGACGAGTGTTTAGACTTCGACAACGAGGCGGTCGTCGACGGATCGTCGATGACAGTTTTCTTCGCCACAATGGAAATCCTAGTTGACAGGATAGGAGAGGTGATAGCTGTAGTGGAAATGTTTGCCGTCGACAAAGGAGCTGAAGACGTGACAGAGATAGTAGTCATAGGAAAAGCTGAGGAGACAGAGCAGCTTTTACTCACAGTTTGAAGCTTTTTAAGAGTCCTTAAGAGCTGAAGCCTCAGATAAAGATGATGAAGATCCAGAAGTGGAGTGGGAGGTCGTGACATGTTTTCTCCCCTCACTTACAGAGCTATCATGTGATCTTGTTCTTTTACTGGAGGTTGAGGCTCTGTCATCATCATCAGCTGAAGAAGGTTTGAGCCATAAAAGGACTCTGGCCTCCCTATGCCTTAAGGTCTTAGAAGGGAAGGTGCGGCAGATTTTACAATTTTTTGCCTCATGCTTAGGATAGAGGCAATAAATACAGTCCTTATGTTGATCATCAACATGGACTCTTCTCTTGTTGCATGTTCTGCAAGGTCTAAACTAGGCCTTCTTGTCAGACATCCTGAAGAATGGAAAAAACTGGAGTAGAGACTCAGGGAGACTCCCTTCCACACGACGTGCAGTGAAAATCTGAGGAGAACTGGCTCTGCAGTGAGGGCTCTAGAGGGTGCTGTAAGCGGATTGGCTGGGACAAAATTCTTAGTCCTTTTGGCATAATGAGGTAGATAGGCTACTGCAGTTTAGGCCTCAGGCCTTTCTCTTGGGCCTTCTACTATAATTTACTTTTGGCACTGCTTTTTTATATACCGTGGGACTCCCGCCTCGGCGACGGGGTATGATTCAGGCATGTGAATCTATGAAAGATACCCCAATACTGGATAAGCTATACTTCATTGATGAGGCCTATGCGTTCTCTTTAGGAGCGGTACACATTTGCATTACGTGTTCCTTTGTCTAAAGTGGCAGCGTGAGTGAAAAATGATGGACTGGAATGCCACCCTGAGCCAGTGGTTAAACTTTTTGCAAGCATTCCTCCCCTCACCTTTGTGTGACTGATTAATAAAAGACTTACACAGATGGGGCAAGCTTCAAATCTCATGGCTAGACAGGCTCATGAGTATTTAAATGAAATTCTTACCATGTCTCTTCTAGGTACGATAGATGTAGGCTTGGGATTTCCCAATATCACACACTACTAATACGCATCACAATAACGATGAGCCCCAGACTTGGCCAACCGCTGTAACACAGAACCATGGGTGATCTTGAAATAAGATTGCACCTCCATCCCTTTGCATTACCTTGACTGGCTGCCCTGCAAACAGAGACCCCATTATCTGGACCTGCTTTCCTGCATGTCTGTTATGCTGAATACTGGAACCAAATAGCCAAATATAATAAAGTCACATTTTCCTCAGCATTGACATCACTAGTCCTGAACCCTGATTTCAGGCCTTGACCAAAAAAAGACAGGCTTCGGCAGATGAGAATCCCATGATCTACCCCTACTAGGAGAACTATTTGAGAATAGCAAACTGCTAAGCAGGGAGATATGTGTCGAGAGGTTTGACATCACGTAGTCAACTATTGCATTGGGTAGGTGTGTGACCATTAATGAAGCTTCAGACAGAGCTAAAATTCAATAGATTAAATGTTTCTGAACAGACAACTAAAGAAAGAGACTTGTAGCGTATAACGTCACACAAATAACTCCCAACCGAGTCAGAAACATATTTACTATCCAACTGGGACAAACACCTCAAGAATACAATTAGGAACAGGCCCTGTTCCCAAAAAGGATATGTTCTCAGAAGGCGGCTTGTACCATACAAGCCTCAGAAAACCATACAACTGTTACCAGACCTACAGGTCTAATGACCTAATTTATTTGAGCTAACTTTAATGTGCTTGACACATAAACTGTGATTCTAGGCAAATATTTTATTTTGTTGAGTCAGCTTTTTCTTCATTACCACATATAAGAGAACTTTCAAATATTTGAGTTCAGAATGTCGGGTCTACAAAAACTATTTTGTTTTAATTTAATAGACTTAAGTTTCCTCCATGTATAGTAACAGTCTAGCCCACAAATAGGGTACACCGGACCCCTGACTTCCGTCTTAGTTCACTAATAGCATTGTCATCACAATTGGAACAATAAGGTTTCTAAGTTAATGTATGAAAACTTCGACTTTTAATAAATGTACTACCAAAGCATGACGTGGTAGCACACTCATTTACAGATAGCACGTTTTATATTGAGATGGCCACAAACCTTCCTACTGATGTGCACTCTAAATTTAAAAAACTATATAGCCTGAAAAGGATAATTTGAGGAAATCATGTTTCAGCAAACATTTATCATTTGTACATCACCTAGCAAAGTCCTCTGATTGTGGTCATGTTATTAAAATCTTTGCTTCCATCACCATTCAGATTTAGAAACCAATTGTGCCTCTCAAATTGTTGACATATTTTGAAATATGTGTAAAGTTCATAATGTGTGTTATAAAAAGACCTGGCATCCTACAGCTTTTCATTTCACACTATCTGTACCATAGCATGATTGTCAGACAGTTCACTTTACAAAATTGGCTAACTTTGTTGTCAGAGAATGAAAAGTAAACACCAATCTCCAGCATAAAAAGCAACCATTTGTAAAAAAGACATAAGCTGAGATTTGACATCTGTCTTTGAACACACAGCAAACGTAACAAGATAAAAACAAGATTTCAAGGCATCTCTATTGCTTGTTCAATTTCTCAATGAACAGAACACCTGTTCTTTGCCAGCTGGAGAGAGCTCTCTCCCCAGAATGGGCAAGGAGTCTGTAATACATCTAGTCAATAGACAATGTGCAAATCTGCAGACCAATAGATTAACAAACCTGGTCTGAAGGGATAAACAGGTAGACCAAATGACTTCTCACAAGGCATGAGGCTTCTGAATGCCTAAAACAAACAGGTGATCTCATCTATTTTAAGTAAATCATTGAAAAAGATACTGCAAGGGTAGTTCAACTTTGCTAACACTTTCCATTCTATACAGCGACATTATCCTTTGCTGGCTCTAGAGTTGTGATTAAACATCAATTAAAGGGGGTCCTCTATGAAACTTCTTTTATATTCAAATTTGTTACCACTTCTGACAGAGTGGATAGATTTAAATAAGACGCTCATAAGGGGTATCATCTTTCACTGCTAATATGTGCAATAACTAAAAACCCTCCTGGCAAATGAAGTTAATATTCATCTAACTAGACCGTGGCAAGACAGGGTGTAACATTATTTTTAGTACTCTCTCTGACATGCAAATGACTGTCCACTTGTCAAGAATGGTAATAGTTCATACTTTTATTTTTTTATTGGAACACCATCCTTTCATAGGTTCAGGCCTACATGATAAAATAAAACCCACAAAAGGAGTAATTACTGTACTTTGTAAACATGACCTTTGAAACTGATCACAAAATGTGTTGATTATGTATGTGTATATATAAATAAATAAATAAAACAATGGGTTAAATAATAACATTTATAAACTAAAATACCCTGAAATTCACCAATGAACTAACTTTAACTTGCCGCTCCATCATAAATGTGTGTGTGAGTGTATATATACTCAGTGCATTCTGGGAGTTGAAGTCCGTGTACTGTTCCTGGACACCAACAGGTGAACTTAATTGACTGGGGGAGGAGTGTCCAGACCCGAATACTAAGGGAAGCAGGACTGGGATTCATTTGTGAAGGCTTACCTCGCACGGCAGGGCGCTGAAGAAGGTCTACGCCGAATTGCATTCGCCACCCGTGCAACTACTGCCAATTAAAGCCTGGTTTACTCTGTAACTCCCTCTGGCCTCCGATTCTTCTTGTGTGGAGGGATGTTGTGCTAATATTTCCTGCTCCAGTCAGAGGAGCAGTACGGATGGCCCTGCAGCATCAAGAGACCCGGACTTTAACTGACAATCATCGTTGTTTGCAGCGACGTTACTGCTCGGGGTACCGAGAGATCCGGTGTCCGCCTCACTCTCCAGAAGGTCTCAGGCGGCAGGAGGTATTTTAACTCTGTTGTGACGCTATGCTGAATGGCTGTCCCTGCTGAAATTCCGACCTGGACTCTGAGGCAGCTGCAGACCGAGGGGGCCCAGGGGAGACCCGGAAATTGTTAGCAGCGTCTTGTGGGTATCCTCCTTCCCTACCTGCAACATCTGGACAAACTATTTTTCAATTCCAACCCCCCCCCACACCGCCGACCCAGATGCACCTACTCAGTGCATTCTGGGAGTTGAAGTCCGTGTACTGTTCCTGGACACCAACAGGTGAACTTAATTGACTGGGGGGAGGAGTGTCCAGACCCGAATACTAAGGGAAGCAGGACTGGGATTCATTTGTGAAGGCTTACCTCGCACGGCAGGGCGCTGAAGAAGGTCTGCGCCGAAATGCATTCGCCACCCGTGCAACTACTGCCAATTAAAGCCTGGTTTACTCTGTAACCCCCTCTGGCCTCCGATTCTTCTTGTGTGGGGGGATGTTATATATATATAGATATAGATATAGATATAGATAGATAGATAGATAGATAGATATCTATCTATCTATCTATCTACTTACCAGTATGCATCTGTTCTTGGCATGTAGAGCTGCTCGTATACTGTGCATTAGATCGCCACCTGGTGTTGGGCTCGGATGATTGCAGGTTGTTGTCTTCTTGGAAGAAGTCTTTGTAGTCACGAGATAGGTGACTCCTCCCTTGGACAATACTGCGCATGGTCATCGACTCCATCCTCAGATTGTTTTTTTCCGCCACTGGGTTCGGATGAAAGTTTTCCGCTCCGGCTAGAAAAGACTTTTCTGCAACTTCGAAGCGCAAACAACTTTATAACAACATCATCGACATCGAATAAACAACTTTCAACATCAACTAAATTCAACGCGGGCCGTTGGGCCTTTCAGCGCCGTACGGCCTACGCCTCATGGACAGAACTCCATTCAAGAGATGCCGGTATGTCGAGCAAAGTTCCCTCATAGCGACATCACGAGGTCTGCAACCTCTGTCTATCACCGGAACTCAACGAGTCAACCTGCACAGCTTGTGCGTCCTTCCGATCGAAGACCATTCGGGATCGGAGGGCGCGTCGACCCGAGATGAGGAGATCAGCACCAGCACCGGAGGCCATCTTTGAGGAGGAGATCGTCGAAGAAGACTTTTCCGAGGACGAGGATCCACTCGAAGATATCTCCGAGGACGAGGCTCCACTCGTCGCCGAGGAAGACTCGCCTGATCTCCAGATCATATCGGGGGCAGAGGACTCAGACGATTCCATCTTGACAACCCGTGAGTACCTTTGCCCCTGCACAACAGACACTACACAAACCAAAGGCAACGGTCAGCACTCCGCCCATGGGGCCCAGTCGAGACCGAAATACCCCCTCCGACGCCCTGCCTTCAGGCTCGGCTCCGAGGAAAGCAACTATGCCTTCCAGTGCCTTGGCACCGACAAGACCACACGTGCCAATTCCACCTCTTCTATTGGCACCGAAGCACACACATCCTTCTGTACCGAAAGATTCCTCGACACCGAAGCCAAAACGCCCTTCGGTGCCCAAAGACAAACATCCTTCGGCACCCAAACCAAAAGACGTATCGGTGCCGAAGCCTAAGACTGTACCGGATCCGAAAAAAGCTCCGACTCCGAAGCCTTCCGGTTCCAAAAATAAAGATGGGAAGCCAGAGTCCGACGCCGCAAGGCCAACGGGACCTGTCTCCACTCCCAAATCTCCAACGTCGGTACCCAAAACTCCTACCAAGCCGAAACCACCTTCGACACCGACAACTTTGCCACAGGACTCAATAACGCCTTCTAAAGCAAAGCACACGAAACAACCCCTATCGGCACCGAAAAAATCGACGCCAAAGAAGGTTGCAGAGGAGGAAGAACTGTTTAGGCCAGATCCTAAACAAAAGAAAGTCTATATCAATCCAAAGACTGGACATGTAGAGGCTATTCCTTATAAGAAGAGACCAGCAGAAACACCACTTCTACCTGTGGTTCCTGCCAAAAAGAAGGACTGTGCAACTTCTCCAATGCACCCTTCCTCTCCTTTACCTTCTTCCTCTCCTATCCCTCCTTACATTGAACCTACACTTTCTCCTGATCAATCTCCTGCATCATCACACCACACTGATGAGGAGTATGATATAGGTGAGGGAAATGACATACCACAAGAAAACACTTTAGATGAGGATGTCAATCCTGAATATCCTAAGGACGATGACATGTATGGCTTCCCACCACACAATGTGCCCGACATTACTGAGCCTCTGTCCTACCCAACAAAACCTTCCCCTCCAGAGGATAGTTTTGGGTTTAATCATTTATTAATTAGGGAAGCCCTTTACCACGGGGTTTCAATGCATTCTGATGCTATTGATGAGGATTTTTACTGGATACATTTGAGCTGTCACAAAGGTCTATTACCTATGATCAAAGGAGTCATAAAACATGCTCCAGAAATATTTAAAGACCCGGTACGCTGTAGGGTACTACATCCAAGAATTGAAAAGAAATACAGACGAGCACCATCTGATCCAGTCTATATTAAGGGACATCTGCCACTAGATTCTTTAGTAGTGTCTAATGCACGAAAAAGAGCCAATTCCCAGACTTCTGGTGACATACCCCCGCCTGACAAAGAATCAAAAGTTATTGATGCGTCAGGGAAACGGATTGCTGTGCAAGCAACAAACATGTGGCGAATAGCAAATACACAAGCACTGCTCTCACGCTATGATAGGGCGCACTATGACCAACTAGAAAAGCTAATGGAGCACCTTCCAGATCAGTACAAAGATCAGGCAACAGAGCTCATACAGGAAAGCGAGTTAATATCCAATGCCTCAATTAAATGTGCACTAGATGTAGCTGACACGGCATCCAGAGCAGTCAATACCAGTGTTATCCTCAGACGACATGCATGTCTACGCATTTCCGGTTTTAAAACTGAGGTACAGACTACCATCTTGAACCAGCCCTTCAATCAAAACCAATTGTTCGGGCCGGAAGTAGACAACATACTAGAAAAGATGAAAAAAGACACATACACAGCTAATTCTATGGGTGCATTAGAAACCACACAGACTAGAAGTTATTTTCGCCGCTCCTTCTATAGAGGAGGCTCTAAGCAAACCGGTGCAGATACAACGTCATCTTTTAAAACAAATACACAAACCTCTTCTAACAAAAGCTACTTCAGAGGAGGTTACAGGGGAAATAATAACAAGGGAAGAGGTAGAGGTAATAACAGCAACCGCTCCTCTTCCACTCCCAAACAGTGACTTCCCTCTGCCTCCCCCACAGCATTCCCCCCCTGTGGGGGGCAGATTATCGCAGTTCCTACCTGTCTGGAATTCCATCAAAACAGGCAGGTGGGTAAGACAAATGATTCAACATGGCTACTGCCTAGAACTCACAGCAACCCCCCCAAACATACCACCCAGGCAGCGTCCAATGTCCACAGACCATATTACTCTGCTTCAACAAGAAGTTCTAGCACTTCTACAAAAGGATGCTATACAAGTAGTTCCTTTAGAGGAACAAGGAACAGGAGTTCACTCTTTGTACTTCCTAATTCCCAAAAAGGACGGGACACTAAGGCCAATTCTCGACCTCAGGCCCCTCAATCATTACATACAGTCAGATCATTTCCACATGATCACTCTGCAGCAAGTACTCCCACTACTACAACAAGGCGATTTTCTTTCAACACTAGACCTAAAGGACGCCTACTTTCACATTCCTATACATCCTGCTCACAGGAAGTACCTAAGGTTTGTCATACAAGGACAACACTATCAATTCAAAGTCCTTCCATTTGGGGTCACAACAGCACCACCAGTGTTCACAAAGTGCTTAGCAGTAGTAGCGGCACATCTCAGAAGACAACAGATGCATGTCTTCCCTTATCTAAACGATTGGCTCATAAAAGCAAAATCATACAGTCAATGTGTCCCATCACACAAAGCAAACAATTCAGACACTGCACAACTTAGGGTTTACAATAAACTACACCAAGTCGCACCTGGAGCCTTCGCATGTTCATCAGTATCTAGGAGCTACCATAGACACACCTACAGCTCTAGCGTATCCCAGTCCAGCCAGGATTCAGAGCATTCAGACCTTAGTCTCCATTTTTCAACACCAGCAGTCTCTCCAAGCCAAAGTGTTCATGAGACTAATAGGAATGATGGCGTCTTGCATTTTTATAGTGCCACATGCAAGACTGCAAATGAGACCGTTACAAGAATGTCTAGCACAACAATGGAATCAGGCTGAAGGTCAGCTCACAGACCTGGTGTTGGTGGACAGCCGTACATATCGCTCTCTGCAATGGTGGAACACCAAAAATTTTACAAAGGGACGGCCGTTCCTAGACCCTGTTCCACAGATAGTGCTCACAACAGACGCATCCCTCACAGGATGGGGAGCCCATCTCCTACGCTATACCACACAAGGCCAATGGAACAACCAACAAAAACTGTTCCATATCAACCATCTAGAACTGCTAGCAATTTTCCTAGCACTCAAAACATTTCAAGTACAAGTACAAAACAAAGCTGTCTTAATCCGGACGGACAATATGACCGCCATGTACTATATACAAAAACAGGGGGGAAACACACTCTGCAACTGTCCCAGCTCGCACAAAACATCTGGAGATGGGCCATTCCTCAAAACATACATCTGACAGAAGAGCACCTTCCAGGAATTCACAATCAGATAGCAGATCTGTTGAGTCGACAGTCACAAAAGATTCCCGAATGGGAGATACATCCACAAGTTCTTCAGCCATTCTTCCAAATATGGGGGCATCCACAGATAGATCTGTTTGCCACCCACGAGAACACAAAATGCCCAACCTTCGCCGCCAGGTTTCCACACCCAAGGTCGGAGGGGAATGCAATATGGATTAACTGGTCAGGCAGATTTGCTTACGCTTTTCCGCCTCTCCCACTCATTCCACTAGTAGTGCGCAAACTCAGACAACAGTCTCTCAAACTGATACTAGTAGCGCCCACATGGGCATGCCAGCCGTGGTTCACCACACTGCTGGATCTCTCACTAGTTCCACATCAAAAATTAAAGCTTACGCCCTCCCTGTTAACACAGAACCATGGAGAAATAAGACACCCAGAACCAAGCCAACTGAATTTGGCAATCTGGCTCCTGAAGTCTTAGAGTTTGGTTACTTAAACCTACCACCAGATTCTATGAATATAATTAAAGAAGCTAGAAAACCCACTACCAGAGCGTGTTATGCCGCTAAGTGGAAAAGATTTGCAATATATTGCAACAATAATCACATTGATCCACTGGATGTTTCCATCCAAAATATCATTTGCTACCTTCTACACCTACAAAGGTCCAATTTAGCTTATTCTTCCATTCGACTGCATCTGGCAGCAATAGCAGCTTATTTACAGAATAGACAACATCTATCTCTATTCAGAGTTCCTGCTATCAAAGCTTTTATGGAAGGATTAAAATTTATAATCCCACCTAGGTTACCACCTGCTCCAGTAGGGAACCTAAATGTGGTCCTGACTAGACTCATGGGACCCTCTTCCGAGCCTTTTCATAAGTGTGAATTACAGTTCCTAACATGGAAAACTGCTTTCCTTGTGGCCATCACCTCTCTCAGAAGAGTTAGCGAAATACAAGCATTCACAATACAAGAACCGTTTTTTCAGATACACACTAACAAAGTGGTTCTTAGGCCTAATCCAAAATTCCTGCCAAAGGTTATTACTCCTTTTCACCTAAACCAATCAGTAGAGCTACCGGTGTTTTTTCAAAACCCTGACTCTGTTGTAGAAAGGGCTTTACACACCTTGGATGTTAGAAGAGCCCTGTTATACTACACAGATAGGACCAAAACCTTCAGAAAGACAAAACAATTATTTGTATCTTTCTCTCGTCCACACAAAGGCAACCCCATCTCTGAGGGGGGAATTGCCAGGTGGATTGTAAAGTGTATCCAAATATGCTATCAAAAGGCTAAATGTACACTAACAGTTCCTCCTAGAGCACACTCTACTCGCAAACTAGGAGCCTCTATGGCTTTCTTAGGAAATATACCACTAGAGGACATATGCAAGGCAGCCACATGGTCTACAATACACACCTTCACCAAACACTATTGTGTTGATGTGCAAGCCAAGCAGCAAGCTGCAGTAGGCCAAGCTGTCCTTAGAACACTGTTTCAGAATACTGCAACGGATACAGGCGACCACCGCTAGGGGAGACACTGCTGCACAATCGATGCACAGTATACGATCTGCAGCTCATATGCCTCAAACGGAATATGCTACTTACCAGTATGCATCTGTTCTTGGCATGTAGAGCTGCATCATCCTAATTAGATGCACACACATGGACATCCTTTCTTTATCTTTACTTCTACTAACTCCATCATTTCCCATCATGGCAAAAAAGAATCGGAGGATGGAGTCGATGACCATGCGCAGTATTGTCCAAGGGAGGAGTCACCTATCTCGTGACTACAAAGACTTCTTCCAAGAAGACAACAACCTGCAATCATCCGAGCCCAACACCAGGTGGCGATCTAATGCACAGTATACGATCTGCAGCTCATATGCCTCGAACATATATATATATATATATATATTGCAGCTCACTACCTTCTTGGTTAAGAAGATATACGGACGACAACACCAGTGGTACGTTGCAAAATTTCTTTATTGCAGTCACACAGCAATGCGTTTCAGCTTTACGTCTTGATCATATATATATGGTTAAAGTAGCGTTATAGTTAGGTGTGATAAAAAAGATCTGTTTTTCTTTTAAAAATAAAACCTTAAAACTACTGAAAAAAAGAAAGGTTAAAGTAATGCTATCGTTTGGTGAAATTGTCAGTAACAACATTAACATTTAGAACTAAAACAAATTACAGAAATTCACATGACATTACTCCTGACATGTCCAATGACATAATTGATGACATCTCAAATGACATCACCAGTTGCATTAATAAGGCACTTTTGAGACAATGGTGTGTTCTAGTGAAGACATCACCCTGATAAACATTCTTCCTACGTGTCCTGAAGACAGAAATTGATGGGAGAGAGGAGACTATTACTTACATGTAATCTTCATTTCACTTAGTCCTACTCATCTTCGTCACAGCCATTACTCATGAGGTGGTCCCTCCACAAGGCAGGAAATAAAAGATAAGTACCATGCAAGAAAACAAGCTTCGCCCATCCTGCTGGGAGCTGTAACAGACTAGCATTCCCAACATTCCTTCTGACCTATCTGGTGGGAGAGCTGGTCTGAAAGCAGTCAGTCAAGGGAGAGTCATAATGATTGTGAAGAGGACATATAGGGCTAACAGTAATAGTTATTATCTAGTAACTGAGATTTTATCCCAGAGCCCCCTTCGCCCTCCTCCCCGTCATTACTTATAAGGAGTACCACAACAAGAACTGGGCCTCGACTATGAAAAACAGAACACCTGAAACCACTATTGCTGCAACACCCAGTCATTTTATCAGAAACAAAAACAAAATTTAAGATAAAACAGAACTGTCCAAAAGAAAACCATTCCAACTACAGACTCTGAAAATTGTACAGGCGCTTTAAGAGAAGCTTAAGCTGCTGCCTCACAAATTTAAACTTGATGGACTTAGTGAAACCCTGCCCAAGAAGCAGCCAGATCCTATGTGGAACTACCTCAAGGAAATGTCAAGTCATGCAATTACTCATTTTTCCGCATTCATTGTGATTTTCTTTTGCGCACATTATTAGGGTATTCCAAGTTTTTTGAATGGGAACTTCTGATAAAGATTTTGAAATTCATGAAGTCAGCGCAGCATTGAGGAAGAGCACGGAGATCCTTAGGGGTGTATTACGATGGCCGCCGTAACGGCAAAAGTGACCGCCCTCCATATGTGCGGCGGTCCCGTGACTGAGATTAGGATGCGCCCGCCACACTGGCCCACGTTTTTTACATTGCGGCGGGCGGTGCCTTCACCAGCACCCGCCGCAATGTAAAAAAGGCAAGTTGTGCATTTGCATGCACAACTTGGCAGGCAACGCGCGGTGCCTGCCACGTTGTGCATGCAAATGCAGGGGGATACCAGAGGTACCCCCATGTGCACCCCCCACTCCCCCAACCCCATATCTGTGCCCTTTTTCACCCGGTCGCCTGTCCGACTGGCGGAAAACCGACGGATGGTCTTTCCGTCCGCCGGGGTCCCCCCGCCATCGTAATATGGCGAGGGGAATAGTAGGCGGGCGGTGGGAATTGGCGGGCGGATCGCCACCGCCATACGGTCGGTGGTGATCTGCCTGCTATGATAATGACCCCCTAAGTGTTTTAAAGGGAAATTAGAGTCAGTGAAGAATAGAGCCACACTTTTTCCTTGATGCTTCATAAAAAGATTTTGAACCCTTAGAGTTGCTGCTCTAGGAAGAGAAGGAGGAAAAAGTCTTAATGAATTCAGAAGTACTCAACATTTGTAACAGATCAGTGCTTGTCTAAGTATATTGAATTGTAGGAGTGAATCAATTTTTAGTTACAACCGTCTCAGACTGTAATACAGAAAACGAGCGAATGCACCAGAGAATTCAAGTGTAGAATGTTCTAATTTGTAATAGTTGAAGCGATATAGCCACAGTCAATAGCAGTGACACCGATAGCAGAGATGTATAATATGTGTTTGTACGTTTCTATCTCACTATTCTGAAGGTTCAATTAGTAGAGTAGCCCATCTGATCACCCAAGCTGTTGAGAAACGGTGAGATAAGTGTCCTATTTGGGGAAGATCCAGATGACCTTCCCCGATGCAGTCTATTCATTGTCCTCATCTGCTTCTGTGGATGAAGAGAAAGGGACAAATACAGACATAATAATATATTAATCCCTATGAGCTGAACTGCGAAGTGTAGACATCATGATTCCTGGTACAAACTGCACGAGAGGAATCAAAACAGGCCTTTTATTAAAGGACAGTCAACCTATCTACAAGAGAGGCCAGACTTAGGAATGGTTCTTTCCATTTCTTCACTGGTGTTCCGCCATGCCAAATCTCTGGGTAGGTTGATACTGTCAGGATCCCTCCAGTTCCTCAGTAAAACATCATGAACATGCTAATAAAATGGTAATGTCAGTGAATGAGCTTGATTAAATTGGCAAAGAACAGGATCAGAGGATGAGCCAGCGTCTCAATCACTTGAAGACCCATAACCTCATGTATTCTTCTCAGAATCCCAGAAAGGAGCTCTCTGTCAATATATTATCCCTTCTTAATCGTCACAGCAACTTCTTCAACCCATCCTCTGACACAGAGGCTCAGGAGGTGAACCCTGGTTAGTATCCATCCTGCAGAAAGGCATAAATCAGCCCTGCAACCACATGGTAAAGTCTAGCATCAGTTGAATGCCAGGCTTTGCTCTGATGCACCCTTAACCTCCTGGACTAGTAGAGAGGGTGCAGGAGATTGAAAAGGAAGAGCCCTCTAAATGGCACCTCCAGCAAGCAGAATATTTACACATTTCAAATAGCTAACTATTAAAGTATTAGCATATAATAACAGCTACTTTTAGCCCATTCCTTGGTAGCATGGCTTCTGCTACAAAGAGTCTTCCTACATGACGGACAAAAGAGGATTGAGTATTGTTCTTCTGAAAGTCAGAGAGGGGCTTCCCATATACTCAGAAGAAATACCCAACATTCCAGAAAAAATCTGACTTATTCCTAGAAGCCCTTTTCTTCCTCCCACAACCTCACGTTGCATGCCCTTGGAGCCCATGATAGGCAGTGGCGGATAATGACGCGTGAAGATGGAGGCGCAAGCCAGGTAGAGGACCCATCAAATGCCAAGTCCTCGTCTCAGTCAGACATAGGAAGAAAAAAACAGGAAGAATGACAACAGACACTCTAGCATTCTTCTGAGTTGTATCACTGTCTCGAGGTGGGACCACCCCATGAGTAATAACAGCTTCTAAGACGAGGGACGTGGGGGTAATGGAAGAAAAGGAAGACAGGGGCTTGCTAGAAGAAAAAAAAAGGATTTAAAGAAAATATGTTTTATTTGTTTCATTTGTCGTCAAACAGGTTACCTTTGTCCCTGTTGGTTGCTCACCTTAAATAGGGGGCCATGCTCTCGTAGGAATGGTATATCGGCCGGCGCCTCACCTCACGGCTGAAGCCCGTTTTCACATTACGCTGGGTAAGACTCTTCAAACATACACAGTAAAGGCGGCTGCAGATCTCAAAGGCATGGGTCCAGGCCCCCAGCTCAAAAGCTAGGTTCAGCTGCTCAGAGAGGGACTGCAGACAGAAATTAGAAAACAGGTATAAATAAGCAGGAGAAGATACTTAAAGGCATCATTCACACTGGAGAACCATATACTGCAGGCAGAATTTAGCCATACGCCACGGCAGCCAGGCATGTGATCTAAGTCAAAGTGTGTGAGAGTACCCGGCCACTTTAGAAGGTCACAGGAGCATTACAGAGGTTGACACAAAAAGGGTTTCAACACAACCAGGACAGCTTAGTTTTCAGATGTGTGTTAAGTGGTGGGCATTTGTATGGGATGGTGAGAGTGTTTGTTTCTTTTTTTTTTTTTTAAAGACAGAATATTAAAATGTTATTAGAAGAATTTAGTTAAGTGATTTTCTTGTCTTTTCTTTCCAGAATGTCTCTTTACTGCAAAAAATATGTTACTTAGATTTGTAACAAATCATCTGAGAAGGTACAGAATAGAAATTCTAATCTAGATAAGGAGTTAAGAAACCACACATTGAAACAAATTAATTAATAGTAAGTTATCACCAACTGCAGACACCAAAAATATTCTCTAGACTTATACATCTGTGTGTTTTTGAAAGTGCATGGTACACGAACTGTTAGACACAGGCCTCATTTTCATGCCAACTCTCAATCAAGGTAGGTCAGTGTGTGAATCTCCCACCGTAGTAACTTTTCTTATTCTGCACTCTTCACACGAGAAAGTCATTTACCTGCTAACACCACTATCTAAAGTTTATGTCACTTGTCTTCTCCTCTGACTGGCTATGGTAAGAAAAAGGTTGGGAATTTAGGGAGTGCTAGCATTATATGTTCAAGTTCCTGGGAGGCGACAATCATGATTTTAGAAGATAGTATAGGACTGATATTGTACAGCCCTGATGAAGAGGTAGCACACTATGAAACACGCGTTGGCTGTGACTCATGAATGGGCGTAATCCTGGAATGATAAGACACCACTGGCAAAGATCTCTGCTCCCTCCCCTGTCCTATGATCTTTGAGGATAGATTTTCTTTGCTGTAAGGATTAAGGCATTTACGGACACAGTTGCTTTAACTAAGTCTGAGGAGTGTTTGTAGTGACAACTTCACTGTGATTCTAATGAATTCTTTTAGATGATTGAACTAATGTTAAATGATGAGCTTAATACCAAAGTAAACAAGGTTTTTAAGGAATTGTATAAAAATAAAGTGAGAGACAGAAATATTTAATGTTCTGACTATTTGATAAACATAGCAATTGCACCCCACAAATTATGTTTAATGATCTAATGTGGAGGCCAAGTGGGTTACTGGCACAGTTAACGGTAGCATCGCAAGGCCTCCAATATTGGGCACCCCTCTTCGTTTTTTTTGTAATAATAAACGAGATAGCTTCAGATGCACGCTGTAGAGCAAATAACCAGGGACTTAGACAGAACGACCATGATGATCAATTGATGATCAATACACCGGTACAAGCTGATCTGTCCTCAAACATTTCAATTTCCTCCTAGACCTATCTTCAACTTGTCCAGTGATGCAATTGGCAAATCAAATACAAGAGTTCCTCGCTATATTACTGTTTCTGGTTGTGTTACTTTTGGTTCCTATAACTGACAAACATGACTTCTGGTGAAACTCTAAGTCACATGCAAATTTGTTGCGGTGGGATCTGATCTGTACAGTCTTCTGATTGAGTGTTTCGCAAGGTTCCATACTAATGAAAATGATGAATTTAGTTTTATTGTTTGAATCTGATAAACTGTTGCATGTACAACACAAATGTCAGAATCCTTGAACAAGTTTCTTCTACTTTGTAGTCTGAACTTGCAAATGATTTGAGGTGTAACCTTTGAAGTGACACCATAATGATGATGGTAAACACCAAGTGAAAACTACCCTGTAACCCACAAGACCCTTTAATGCCTAGGTCCACTGTGAGTACCTGTAACGTTTCCACTTATGACAAAGGCAAGGAAAGACATATGCCGCTTTGCCAAAGACCTCCTGGAGATCAGTAGTATGCTTACCTTAACTTCCCATTGGTACCCAACCCCACTACTATCTTTTCATGTATCTCAGCCGCTGCGTGGTTGTTCATTGTTGTAGACCGGTGATTCGCTTCCTTTTCCATCCCAATACACGGGGAACGCCAGCACCCCTCTGCTTCCTGAATCAGCAGACACCCACATGGGTTTATCAAGTTCACAACTTCTTAAAAGCTTTAAAATCTCCACACCCCAATTTTTCCCCAAGGGGTCTAGAAACATCTTGTGTTGATGATGTGCTATCTGCTTCTGCCACCTTTGAACAAAGCAAGGTTGACTCCCTCTAATTGCTCACTGAATAAGCAAAGAAGGGGCATGCGGCTTCCAAAAAGAAATTATATTTTTTGTCTACCTGTGTGCGATAGTAAAGTCATGACATCTTGGCTGGGGAAAGCCATTTGTCGACTGACCGGATTGAAGCCGTCTAAACTGCCTCAACCCCTGACCACCTCTCAGGTACACACCTTTTTGGAGATTGGCAGATATTGTACACAACGGATTATGGGATTTGCTACCTTGGTATGACCACTTCAAGCCAAGGAGAACAATCCGGAAGCCTTGAATTAGTCTGATGAGATGACAAAAGTCTTCAATCATGTAAAACAAGCTCCTACTTCTGCACCTGCACTGGGGCTACTGCAGTAAACCTTTCACGTTGTGTTGTAATGCACTAAAGGGGTTTTGTCAGGATTTAATCCAGGGTCATACTGGGGAAGATACATAGTTGGAAGTCTGTTTGTTACTGTTGGTGAGATTATCAAAACGATAGAGAAGGATTTGAGGCCGTGGACTACCAGCTGTTGGTGCACAGCTCACACACAGGTCAAGAACCGACAGTTCCAGGTCGGGACCAGTGGAGAGGCGCAGCCCCTCCTGGTAACTATGAAAAGGCCACAAACTAGCAAGATGGGGACTGACAACTTTTCACTTGCACTCGCTTAATTTGTCGCTATATGGTGGTCCTCCACATTTGCGGTTTTGTCCCTTTACCTGGTTCGTGTTTCCTCTCGTTCCTGTTTGTCTTAATTATTTTCCTGCTAAATCCCTGTGCTTCATGATCCTTAGTTGATCCAGCTGCTTTCCTGATTCTCCTCTGGGCGGTTCTGGGCCTCCCAGTCTTTCCTCTTGCTTTAGGTGCTCTTCACTGCTTTCTGCTCTGAAGAACCCAGGGAGTCCCATTCCTTCTTGTGTGATCCTTGTAAATGTATTGAATGTCACCTTGCCACTTTTTCTTACAGGGCCCCGGACTTGTTACATTCACATCCACTCCGGGCATGCAGAGGGGTTCTCGTCTGAAGGGGCGTCCCTTGCATGGTGTGATTCTCTCTCGTATTCTATTAACCTTATACCCGGCTTTCCCTGCTCCAGACTGAGTAAAATAGTTTTTTTACCATCCCACTTTTCTTAAAGTCTAAACAGGAAGACTGGTGGATTATTTGAGTCCAGATCCTCACTCGCCCTCGCAGGTACAGGCGCATTTGTAACTAGTACACCCTTGGAAAACGTATTACTTATTATTCCTCTATACCTGACCACGGGGCCACAAGGCTTCTGTCTTGCCTGTACTCTGTTGGCAGTGTAGTGCAGCTGTAGAAGTATCCACACTCACTGCAGCCATTCCACATTCCGTATCTGCTCGCCTACTCACTACAAAGAAGCACCATCTTTCTACTGCCTGATTGACCAGATAAGAAATGTTTAGTTCAGTTTATTAACTTGCTTTCGGTTGATAAAAACCATCACAAATTGCAAAATCAATCAGTATGAAAACAAATACAATTAATAACCTTTATGGAAACAAGAAATAATTAAAAACATGTTGTTGCTGTCAGCTTCTCACAGCACCCTGACTTGTCCTGTTTTGTAGCACAAGTTACTACTTGTGTAATGATATATCTGTAAGAGACATTAGTTAGTACTAGATTCCTTACCTTAGAATATCCCCAGGCGTCAGACTGGATCCGGAAACTTTTGCGTAGCAGTACCCTTGCGCGTCGGTAGGCGTCGTCTGCAGCTCCGCGTCCGTCGTCGGCGTCGTGGGCGCCGTGATGACGTCGTCGGAGTACTTAGACGCCGCCTCCGCGTGCTGACGTCAGTTCTTAAACACAGCTTTTCCGCGCCAGAAACGCAGAGCCATGTTAAAAACCAACACTGGTGCCATTGAAACTAGGGCCCTGAAAGGGGGTAACCCTAACCCTAGATATCGGTTCGCAGAACGGGGAGGATGGGTGGGTCGGTAAGGAATCTAATACTAACTAATGTCTCTTACAGATATATCGTTACACAAGTAGTAACTTGTGCATCTGAAAGAGACACGTTAGTATTAGATTCCTTACCTTAGAATAGATACCCCAGCAATACCAACCCCGGTGGTGGGTCTGCAAACCAATAATTACACCAGAAAGTCCTGGAGGACAGAACGGCCAAAGAAGCCATCCCTCCGGACTTGGCTGTCCAGGCAGAAGTGTCTTGCAAACGTGTGCAGTGATGCCCACGTAGCCGCCTGACAGATGTCCTGTAAGGGCACCCCCCGGCCCAGGGCAGTTGTAGTCGCCGTGGCTCGGGTGGAATGAGCCCGTAATCCAACAGGGGGCTCCTTTCTAGCCAAGGAGTAGCATGCCTGGACACATAAGATGATCCACCGGGAGATGGTCCTCTTGTGCACCGCTTTCCCCTTCTTAGCGCCCACGTAACCAACAAAGAGTTGGTCATCCACCTGGAACTGGCGTGTGCGATCCAAGTAAAATGAGAGCGCACGTTTTGGGTCCAGACAGTGGAGCCGCTCTTCCTCTTTAGAGGGATGCGGTGGCGGGAAGAAGGTTGGCAAGGTGATAGACTGCCCGATGTGGAAGGCCGTGACAACCTTAGGCAGGAAAGATGGCTTAGTACGCAACACCACTTTGTCCGGATGGACAGAAAGGAAAGGTGGAGTACAAGAAAGGGCCTGGAGCTCACTCACTCTCCTGGCAGAGGTGATGGCAACCAGGAAAGCAGTCTTCAGAGTAAGAAGGCAGAGAGGGCAGTTGTGAAGTGGCTCAAAGGGAGCGCACATCAGAAATGTAAGAAACAGGTTCAAGTCCCACTGAGGCATCACAAACGGAACAGGAGGAAACGTGTGTGTGATGCCCTTAAGAAATCTATTTACAATAGGGGACTTGAACAAAGAAGGTTGATCAGGCAGCCTCAGAAAGGCTGAAAGGGCAGAAAGGTAGCCCTTGATAGTGCCCAGAGCAGAGCCCTGCTGGGCAAGAGAAAGAAGGGAGAGAAGAACCTCAGCGAGAGGGGCAGCAAGGGGATCCACAGCCTTTGCTGAGCACCATGCCACAAATCTGTTCCACCTGCAGGCGTATACCGACTTTGTGGAGGGACGCCTGGCTGCCAGAATGACGTTACAGACTTCAGGAGGCAAGTCAAATGGCCTCAACTGTCGCCGCTCAATCTCCAAGCATGGAGGTGGAGTCTGGACAGGTTCGGGTTGAGGACCGTCCACTGTTGCTGCGACAGAAGGTCCTCCTGAAGAGGCAGACGAACCGGGGGATCGACTGACATACTGAGTAGCTCTGGATACCAGTACCTTCGTGCCCAGTCCGGACCCACAAGGATGACTTGGGCCCGGTCGCGCTTGATCTTCATTAGCACTCTGGGCAGAAGTGGTATAGGCGGAAAGGCGTACAACAGACCGCAACTCCACACGCGAAGAAAAGCGTCGCCGAGCGAGCGCCGCCTTGGAAATTCCAACGCGCAGAACTGATGACATTGCGCGTTCGGTGCGAATAGATCTAACCAAGGCTCTCCCCATCGCTGAAAGAGGCCTTGCGCCACGTCCGAGTTCAGACGCCATTCGTGATCCATCATGCACCGACGGCTGAGCTCGTCCGCCCTGGCGTTCTGAGAACCTGCCAGGTGTTGATCCACCAGGGTCACGCCCTGGCGTTCCAGCCATTGCCAGAGGCGCAGAGCCTCCTGGCAAAGGGTCCACGACCCCACCCCGCCCTGTTTGTTGCAGTACCACATGGCGGTGGTATTGTCCGTGAACACCTGCACTACACTCCCCCGGACAGAGGAGAGGAATGCCTTCAGTGCAAGGCGAATCGCCCGTAACTCCAACAGGTTGATGTGGAGCCGGGCCTCCGCCGGAGACCAGAGGCCTCTGATCTCCGCCTCTCCCATGTGGCCACCCCAGCCCTGGAGGGACACGTCCGTCTCAACTATGTGCTCCGTTTGGGGAAGGGAGAGGGATCTGCCGCTGACCCAATCGCGGTCCGTGAGCCACCACTGCAGCTGTCTCGCAGTGCCCTCCGAGATCAGGATGTGGTCGGACAGGTTGCCCTGATGCTGGGCCCACTGAAACTTCAGGTCCCACTGCAGAGCCCGCATCCGCCACCTGGCGTGATGCAGTAGGCCATCAGCCCCAGAAGGCGCAGCGTCAACCTGACCGAGACCCGGTAGAACAGCTGAAAGATGGGAATCAGAGCCTGAATATCCCGGACCCGCTGTTTGGGTGGATAAACCCGAAACCGTGCCAAGTCGAGAACCGCTCTGATGAAAAGGAGCTTCTGAGAGGGGCACTGGTGTGACTTCGGCACATTGATGGAGAACCCCAGCCGGTGCAGGAGATCTGCCGTAGTCTGGAGGTGGCTGACGACTGTCTGGGGCGAGCCCGCCATCAACAACCAGTCGTCGAGGTAGGGGAAGACTGAAACCCCTAACCTGCGCAGATGAGCTGCGACCACCGGCATCACCTTTGTGAACACCCGTGGGGCGCTGGTAAGGCCGAAGGGGAGCACGGTAAACTGAAAGTGCTCATGGCCAACCGTGAACCGCAGGTAGCGCTGGTGGGCCGGCAGGACGGGGATGTGGAAATAAGCGCCCTGCAAGTCCAACGCTACCATCCAGTCTCCTGGGTCCAGGGCAGCTAGGACCTGAGCCAGTGTCAGCATTTTGAACTTCTCCTTCCGGAGGAAGCCGATGACGTTCCTTAGGTCCAAGATAGGACGTAGGCCCCCTTTGCCCTTCTTGGGTACCAGAAAGTAGTGGGAGTAGCAACCACACCCTATTTCCGGGCCAGGAACGCGCTCGATGGCCCCCATGGCCAAGAGGGCCGTAACTTCCTCCTGCAGAAGTCGCAAATGATCCCCCGATACACGGTGGTTCTGCGGTGGCATGGCTGGAGGAGTCGCCTCGAAGGGGAGGGAGTAGCCTCTTCGGACGATTTGCAGCACCCACCTGTCCGAAGTGACAGTGCGCCAGTGGAGGTGGTGATGGCGAACCCTGCCCCCCACTGGCGTCACATGGGCCTGAAAGCACGGACTAGGAGGGTTTAGAGGCGGATGCTGCGGGGGAAGGTGTGGACTGACCTCGCCGTTGTCACCGACCGCCGGGACGGCGGTTCCTACGGCCGCCACCACGTTGGGTATTACCTTGCGGAGCGTGGCTGGCAGCACGTGTGGGTACACCCCTTCCGTGGCCACGAAAGGAGCGAAAGGCAGCCGATTGCTGGCGCGGGGCCGAGAGGCCCAAGGACTTGGCCGTAGCCCTGGAGTCCCTAAAGCGCTCAAGCGCATGGTCTGCCTTGTCGCCAAAGAGGCGACGGCCATCAAACGGCATGTCCATCAGTGTGTTTTGGACATCGGCCGAAAAGTTGGCGGACCTCAACCAGGCGTGGCGTCTGACCGCCACCGTCGTTGCCATCGTTCTACCTAGTGAGTCGGTGGTATCCAGCCCACACCGGATAGAATATTTGGCTGCATCCTGCCCCCCACAAGGGCTTGGCCGAGTTTGGCCCGTACTTCCAACGGACACTCTGGCAGCACTTCCGCAACCGTATCCCACAGAGAGTGGGTGTAGCGGCCCAAGAGGCATGCGGTATTGGAAGACCGCAGTCCCATACTAAGGGACGAGAAGATCTTTTTACCGTACTGCTCGTACCTCTTGGATTCCCTGTCCGGCGGCGCCGACAGGAATGCGGTCTGGGATTTGGAGGCCAGGATGACCAGGCTCTCGGGGGTGGGATGGGTGGACAGGAAACATGGGTCGCCCGGGGCTGGGCAGTGGCGTCTGGCCACGTTCCTATCTACGGGCGAACCCGTAGCGGGCTTGGACCAGGTGCTCAGAGGAACGTCGGTCAAGGCCTCATTAAAGGGCAGCAGAGGCTCGGCCGAGCTGGACTGCGGTTTAAGGACCTCAGTGAGGAGATTAGTCCTCACGGCCGCGACGGGGAGCTCAAGGCCCAAGGCCTTGGCAGCCCTCATCAACACCACACTGTAGGTTGCCCCCTCCTCCGAAGCCACGGTAGGAGGGGAGACAAAACCAGTGTCTGGAGAGGTGTCCAGGCCACTGGCCTCCCCAAGGTCTCCTGCCCAGTCCTCATGAGACTGACACTCTCGGGTCAGAGGGTCCTCAGACCCCTCCCAATCCCCTTCATCACCCATCTCCTGATACTCAGGGTTCTCAATCAATGGGGCCTGTTCATAGAAGTGAAACTCCCCAAACGACGTCTGGAGCGGCGCCCATCGGGGCCGTCCCGACGTCGGAACAGGAACGAAGGGGGCATCGGGGACGGCGCCGCCGGAGGCGACACCTGGTGGTCCGACGCCGGGGAGGTCGTACCCTAAGGCACCGGCGGCATCGGGATTGTGGAGCCCTGCGGCGCCGGGCCCGAAGGCGTCAGGGCCGAAGCACCCAACGGAGGCCCCAGACGGGTCCGCTGGGCCCGAAGGCGCCGCGGAGCCCATCGGAGGAGAGAGTTTACTCATGGACATGAGGAAGCGCTCGATCTCCTCAGGCGTCGCGTCTTGCCCAGGGACCGGAGGGTGTGGAGCTGGACGCGGCGCCCGCGACTCCGACGGAGCCGCGTGGGTGGTGTCACCCGAACCCCCGGCCGCATCGCGCGAGCGTCGGGGGGAGTCCGAAGAGCGATGACACCTCTTGTGCTTCTTACCTGATGATGACTTCGACCCAGAGGAGTGCGGCCTACTCTCGGAACTGTGGTGGCTCCGAGCCCGCGACCTGTCCCTCGACCTCTCGCGGCGCGGGACCGACTGCCGGAGTTCGAGTCGCCTGCGGGACCGCTCCCGCCTGGCTTTCGAAGAGAGGGCCCGGCAGTCGGAGCACGCCTTGTCGTCGTGGTCGACGCCTAGACAAGTTAGACACAGGTGGTGAGGATGCGTAACCGACATCGTGCGGTCGCAATCCTCGCAGTGCTTAAAGCCAGGCATCCCAGCATCCCATGCTCGCAACTTGGGATTCATCCTAGACTCCTCCCTCTCGATGACCAGACAAGTCAACGCCGTCTCATCATCATGCTTTAACATCCTACGCATGCCCCGAAAAATCTTCCGATGGATCCCCACCGAAACAAGGAAGACGGTCACCCAAGCACTTGTCACAAGCCGACTGGACTACGGAAACACCCTCTACGCCGGAACCACTGCCAAACTGCAGAAAAGACTTCAACGCATTCAGAACGCCTCCGCTCGACTCATCCTAGACGTACCCCGCCACAACCACATATCCGGCCACCTGAGAGACCTACACTGGCTCCCCGTCAACAAGAGAATCACGTTCCGTCTCCTCACCCACGCACACAAGACCCTCCACGACCTAGGACCAAGTTACCTCAACACCCGCCTGACCTTTTACACCCCTACCCGTCAACTACGATCGTCCAACCAAGCCCTCGCCGCGATTCCATGCATCCGGAGAGCCACCATGGGAGGAAGATCCTTCTCCTACTTAGCAGCCAAAACCTGGAACTCCCTCCCCACCCACCTCCGCCTTACACAGAACCACCTCTCCTTCAGAAAGCAACTCAAGACTTGGTTGTTTGATCAGTAATGAACCCCTCTCCCTCAAGCGCCTTGAGACCCTCTAGGTGAGTAGTGCGCTATACAAATTCTTGACTTGACTTGACTACGGCACCAATCGGAGTCGTAAGACTTCGAGAAATGATCAAAATGATCCAAAAAGTTAGTCAAAAATTGACTAAGGGTTACTGCTTTTTCCAGATCTGCGCTTGCTGGCGCGGAAAAAAGAAGAACTGACGTCAGCACGCAGAGGCGGCGTCTAAGTACTCTGACGACGTCATCACGGCGCCCACGACGCCGACGACGGACGCGGAGCCGCAGACGAAGCCTACCGACGCGCAAGGGTACTGCTACGCAAAAGTTTCCGGATCCAGTTTGACGCCTGGGGATATTCTAAGGTAAGGAATCTAATACTAACGTGTCTCTTTCAGATTCTGACATTTACAGATTTTTTGTGAACTGCTTTGAACCCAGCCACTTTGATGCCCACCTTTCAGGAGAAAGAGCCTTATGAATTCATGTGAGCCAGAAAACATTTGGAACCAACCTTGCATTGTGTCTGATGCATCATTCCCCACAGCAAATCAATTTATTTTGAAGATGGTTCAAGTCTAAAAAATAATGCAGGAGCCCAAGTAGTGCCACATCATGTGTGTACCCTAGATAAACTTGTTGAAAGTCGACATCTACCCCAAGTCTACTCTGCCCAAGTGGCTATACATGTTGCCCTTAGCCATGCCTGTGTACTGGGAGCCATGCCTGTGTACTGGGGACACATATTTTTCATGGTGTTCACCGACTTCAAGTATCCTTTTGGAATGGCCCATGATTTGGGGATTTTATGTGGATGCAAAAAAGGTTCCTAAATTCTGCAAGGACCTCCCATGGCATGTATGTCCAAAATCTATTAGAAGCATTAATGTTAGCCTTTAAATTTGTGCATGTCAAATGTGCTGCTGATCAATGCTTGAAAAATTAGTTATCTTAGGGAAATGCCCTAGCAGATCAAGCTGCTAAGAAAGCTGCTCAGTCTTCTGAAGATGAAATCATGATAAACATAATACAAACTGATGTATTCCTTGTGCCTCCTCTCAAGGATCTGTCCGTGTTACAGGAACGGGCTCCGGACACTGAAATACAGACCTGGATTAATAAGGTCTGTAAAAGGGACCCCAATGGTGTGTTGAGGGACAGCAACAGGAGAGTGCAACCCTGAAACGTTTGTTCTCCAACATGCATCTCCTGTATCATCGTACTGCCCTTGTCGGATGAGATGGTATGAACCTTTCATGCCTGAAAATGCCCAAATGTATTGTCACTCTTGTGCTATATGTCAAGCCAACAATATTAAGAAAAGAATCATGACCACCCCGCGGACCATCCACTTCCTGGGGGCACTTGTCCATTTGCACATGGACTTTGTTTAGATGCCCATTTGGAGCTCCTACTTGTGACTGTATGTATGTTTTCAGGCTGGGTGGAAGTTTACCCCTGAAATCAAGCAGACAGTATACAAGAAATAATTAATCTCCCGGTTTGGAGTTCCTCTAAGGTTTTGCTAACGACAGGGCTCACTTCATTTTTTTCATAGTCCAATATGTGTGCAAAGCTCTAGGAATCAGACAACATTGTTACTATCTCTATCACACAGAATTCCCATGAAAAGTAAGGAATAAGGTAGCTAAAATATGGTAAGTGACCCAAATGAAATAGCCCAATGCCATTCACTTGGCCCTCTGGGCAATCTGAGCCATTCCCTTCCAAAGAACTAGATTGAGTTCCTATGAAATAATAACATGCTAACCAATGATGCTCCCTTCCAATGCTCCTATGTCATCTGTAATTCTAAACTTTCATTTGAATGGTGACATTGTCTTGCAATATTGTAGACAATTGAGTCACTATTTCTGGAAAAACCATTCTTATCTTCATGCTCTCCGGGGTGACTGCTCTACCGAAGCCAGGCACGACTTGGAAGCTGGGTTTTCATGAAGGTTCATCAGCGAAAGCCAGCTGTTCAACCCTGCCGGAAGGGCCCATACTAAATTATGCTCACCTCCAATACTGCTGTGAAGTGCTAGGGGATTCCCACGGGGTGCATACTGCTCATTTCAAATGAGCACCTGCACCTCTGGACCCACGCTTCTCCAGCCCCAGCCTATCCATCTGCCTTCAGACCAACTCCAGTAAACCAACAAGCTCCAAGGTGACAAGGAGAGGGCTCAATATTTGCAACTCCACAGCCTCAGGTTTCTTAGGATGCCCCTCCTTCCAACGCTTCATCTGCAGTGACCAGTTGATCACTCGGTACTGGATCCCACTATGGGTCTGACCATCAATCGTTGCTGCAAGCCTAATCATTTGTTAATCTATGTGGGACGTCACTGTAATAAGGAGTGGCCTTTGCATCAAAGGTAACTGCACACTGCCCGTTTCCCAACAGAGAAGCTGCCATTCTATTTACAAAGTAAACACTTACCTGAACTTGCTGGAAGGATACAGGCAGGGCTTGAATCTTTCTTTACACTCGATCAGCACTCACTTGCCCACTAATGCGCAAGGAGCTGTACCCATGATTCCTTTTTGATGAATGTGATAATGCAATTCTTGAACTCACCCTATACAGTGATGACCTCCAACTCCCCAAATTACTACTCCAGCCTTCATTCACCTTGCTGACACTGCTCATAGTTTGCCTGCGAGACTAGAAATTGCAAAGTTCTTGCGGAGTATTTCTTCACTATGGTCCATCATATTCCTTTTGATTCCCTTAATGAGTATACTGTACAACAGCAGCAAGCCTCACAAGAAGTATTGAATGTACTGTCTGTGATCATCAAGCCCATGCATAGTTCCGCCAAGACTGATCTGGAACTTGCAACCCTGCCTTTGGGGTCTAAGCCACTTCCAATAATAGCCACAAATGCACTATGGCCCAGGCATTGACCTATTATCTCGCAAAACAAAGTGAAGTCTCTGTATTTTCCTAATCACATTGCATGCCTTTTCCCCCAAAATGTATGGCTGCCGTTTCGCTGAGGATTGCTGACACCCAACATATTGATACCTGTTTATTCGTCCAAATCCAGTTTACGTCAAGTTACCTCTTCATACTCTATCCATTGACCAAGCTCCATCCAGTAGAACCGCCATTCCGCTGGGAAATAGGGATTAATACTAGGGTCGCTGCTGTTGCAGAGCCGTCGTGCAAGGTCATATTTCACATGGGTAAGTGAAAGATACAGCAGATCCATCTGGAATGAGCTGCCATCACTATAAGGGAGAAATTAAAAGCAGACATCGGAGCAGATCAGAAGGAATTGATCTCTTAAATACAGAACTTCTACAAAGTCGATCACTTTCACCACTCTTGCACCATCCCAGTGGACAGTCCTTGGCCATAGTTAGTGAATTTATCAAGTGCACCTAGAAAGCATTCTGATACCAACTCCTACAAGTGCCAGAGTTCCTTCTACAGCTTGCAGTCTGCCACACAGCTACTACTCCTCCCCTGTTCAGTATGCCCAAAAGCTAGCATTAAGAAAGCAACCAAAATCAGCATCCCCACATCATGCACCACAGACAAACTTACCATATCGCCAAGACGCCCAAATGTTATATACCTCTGCTACATCCTCTTTTTCTTACATCATCCTGCACACGACCAGACATCCCTTCCTCCCTCCCACATCATCTAGCATCTAAGATTAGTCACCCATCTACTGGTCCTACATCACCACCCCCCTCCACCCCCCAGCACATTACGACCTTCCTATACCAACGGCACTGCTACACCATCCAACAGTCAGCATTAATATATAACCTTATATGCAGATCACCAGAGAAATAGAATGTTGGCTTGCTTAAGAGTACAATTGGGTAAATACCTCCAACAGAATATTTATGAAAAAAGTATACTGGGAATCCCACAAAAGCTTCGGGCCAAATGCTTTAAATATGTTCCAAGCACAGATGAGCAAATAAGGACACATAGTGAAAAATACATCTGTTCATTTATGTGACACAAAAAAGGCATTAGTTAAAAAAAGAAAACAGGTTTGGCTAGAATTATGTTCTTAACTCCCTAAAACATAATTGTACTTCATTTTCCAAAATTATGGAGGAACATAGCTCCATTTCAGAACCTTCTCTGGAGCACTGCCAACACCAAACACTTCTATATTGTCCCCAAAACTACTGCTTCTCTTTGACCACTCAAAGCCAGTGGAAGGAACCTGCATTCACTCACAGTTCCTACATTTAAATTCAGAGCCAGATCTTTATCGCCACCCCATGAAAACAACCAATATAATCCCAAATATGTAGCACTACTTTACCATACTCCATCTCTTAGACACCAACAGCTGTATCCAAAGCTTCATCAGGGTATTACTCAAACAGCTCTTAAACACAACGGTTTGCAGCTAAGCCTCTCATACCATTTCCCACAGCTAGCTGAAGAACACCATTCCCCAATCCACTACAAAGGCACTTTCACCATTCCCCATGACCAAGGCTCCTGTACCAGTACCCATTACCAGCAAGCCATGGCTCCTGCACCATTCCCCAGTGGTGCACCTACAGCATTCCCCAAAGCTTGCATTTCTACATTTCTCAAAGCAGCTGGAACACCTACATTTGCTTCACCCACAGCCAGTACTCCTACACCAGCCTCCTAAAGCTCATAATCATAACATTCTCCACAGTCAGGGTTCAGAAAACCTCCCTACCCCCCAAACAAAAGTCTTTAATGGGCCAACTGACCTTCGTTCAACCACTGGCCTCAAGCAAGTCATCTTTTCTAACTCTTCCTAACATGCTGAAGCCCACTATAATCGCCACCCGCTACTGAAAGAAAACAATAAGTTGACTGACCCAAATAAACTGCCCGGTCTATCTCCAACCACCTCTTTCGGAGTAAAATTCAAATGTGTATGGTACTGAAACCTCTTCTCCAGGGCCACCGATCTGTACTGCAACATGCAAGGGGAACCAAAACATCGCAATCATGAGGGAAGAACATCTCCTTTGTCTCAATCAGAAAAACAGCTCAGATTATCCCAGACCTGTTTGTGGAATACAATACCAATGTCCAAACAAAAAGGAAAGGCTAACACACAGGGGAGGAATCTAAAGAAAAGCAGGGCAATGGGCACTATCATCCCTGACCAACTAGAGCCAAAATTCAGTACCTGTTCATTTGGATCAATCAAATGCCCAGTCATAAACAGTGCTCCACAAGGATCATCTCTCTGGTACTTTCTCAGGATCTATGTATGCCACCTGGCATACCTCAGTGAACATTTGCAGCTGAACTTCAAATGTATGCTGTTGATATGCAAATAGACTTCCATATGGAAGATGATCGATAGAAAGCAACCTTATTCATTACCTTGTTCTTGAACTGGGTGTTCCACAGGATGGACAGCTTTCTGTGCAATGAATGGTGCCATGACAGAGCTAGTGATTCTCGATCCCAAGTTGTTCTCACTTCTCCAGAAAAGTCTCCCACTCTTTCATACTGACGCTCAAACCGAGCTGATGTGAGCGCTCATCCCGACATGCCTCAACTACTCTAACACTGTCCAAAACGATCGGCTGAAGAAATTATTTTCCAGGCTCTAACAACCAAAGACCAGTCAACCAGAATCTGCCTCAATCTACTTGCGCAGACCACAACAAACTACCCTTAAAATGCTCCACTGACTCCCAGTAAATTCATGGGCCAAATTCAAAGTATGGTGCACATTCATAACGCGTACTGGGGCAAAGCTGTAGAATGACTGCAGAACCTAGCACCTTACAGTAAATCCATCTGAGGCGCATATTCAAGATCTGATCATCAAATCAGCCAACATTCCTTCAAATGGATAAGATACCGTAGCAAATCTTTAAGCAGGCAAGGTCAGTGACTCTTAAATACCCTAATCCCAGCCTAAAAACAGAATCCAACTACATGAAGTTTAGCAGGGGAGTGGCAGTGAGTGGGGCGGCCCTCCCCAAGCTAGCTCTGCTGCCAGGGATCACATCCTGACACAATGCTGTCCCTGAGAGCTCATCCCCCGGTACAGAGTAAATCAGTTGCATAGCATCATGCCTATCCTTAAACTGGCAGGGAAAACAGCGTTTTGCTCCCACTGACAGGAGCCAAGAGAAAATGCTGCTTGGCGGGAGCACAAAGGAAATGTAGGAAGCTCCAGCGTGACCCCAGGGGACAAGGGCTGCCTGAAGGGATCTCACGGGGCCTTAGGGATCCCCCAGGAGGCTGGCAAAAGCAAGACGAGGGAGTGCCTTGGAAGAGCAGAAGCATAAAATCTACATCTTCAGATAGCACAACATGCAGAGTATGTGTCCAAAGCCAAGTCCCACTTCATACACAGAGTGTGTGAACCTTGGCACAATGAAACAGTGAGGCATAGTCTGGTCTATTTCAGGTGGCCACAAAGATGGGTTACCAAAAGATGGCATGGCAGATACTACTTTCTTGGTCAAAGAATACAAATTAACCTGGGGTGGAGTAACTGCATAGGGTCATGGGTAGTTGATATCCCCACCAGAGAAGAAATGAAAGGTATTTCTCATTGCTTAGTTCTTTTCACAGTGTAACCTTAGACCCAATCTTGTCCAGATGACATCAGATGAAAGCGCAGAGCAATAAGATGAAGAGGAAAAGAAAATTAATTTTAGAAAAAGGAAAGGAGAAATAAGAAGAAGAAACTAGAAGATACCTCATGAGTAGAAGGTAATACACCGTGTCTGTTCTCCTGAATAGGAGTTACCACAGTGTCATCATCAGTACTTTTACCATAAGAGACTGCAAAGTGCAAGCAAACGCCATAAAAGAGGGGGCCTGTCTATCTTACCCCTACTTTCACTGTCCCTAAAACCAAAATCAGTGCTGGGGTTTCCGCCTTAGCTTCTTAGTTTCCCTGGCAGACACTATCCCATAGGGTATGAAAAAGGGAGCAATGAAACCAATATTTTAAACTGCAAAATATAAACCAGCAACACAGGACAAGGCTGGTGGGGGCCTGTATGGGAGGCATAAAATGATGGAGGATGGGATGGGCATGCAATATGAGGGAGAGAAGCGGTGCAAGAAAGACCACAGACTGAGACAGGGAGAGAAAGAGCAAGCTACACCTGGAGAGTGAGAAAGCAAGTAACAGCACGACCAGGGGGAGGAGTGTGGGAGGAGGACAGTTCAAGCACCACTGGAGGGAAGGAGGTGTCACGACACACAGCAGTTAGGGGGAGTAAGGAAACACATGCACTTGTGTAGAGTGCAACAAAGAAAATTGAAAAAGATACCTCCAGAAGTGTACGGCCAGTGGAAGGACAAGGCCGCAGATGGGAAGCTTTACTTAGTCCTTGCTCCACTGAACAGATAAACACATGAACAGAACGTGAAACCGGAGGCTCTCCCCAACAATAAGCAAGGGAATGAGAGTGATGTTGAAGCCAACCAATATTACAGGAATTAGTAATGGACGGGGATTCGTTTTTATTATTTACAAGAGACTTGCAAGGTCATGCACTGTCTCAGACGTAACCCAAAAATGAAGTGCAATATTTTTTAAATCTTCACAGTTACTCGACTTGGACAATAAACTTTTCGTGCAGAAGGATAAGGCCATACAGAAAAGATGCCACCCCTTTAGTGCTGAGAAGCACGATGGAAGAGTAGCCTGAGGAAAAGAAGGGAGTGGGGAATCTCCAGGGGAATACAATAGTCATTCAAGGTAATGAAGGAGTTCTTTAAACCCCTAATCCATCAAAAAGGTTGTACAAGGGACATAAACCTAGTGATCTCTTTTTGTTTTGGAAATATGAAATGCATTACTCCATGACAAGAATCGGAGTCTGCTTTGCATATTCAAATTCTAGAAAGCACTAAGGAACTGACAGAAAGGGAGAAGATGGCATAGGTACCATAGGCAAAAGAGGACGGTCCTTCTTTGGAAACCTTCCCGGTTGGTCATATCCTCACAATAAATAAGGAAGACAATAATGAAAAGAAAGAAGATCACAGCCAAATGAAAAATCTCACTTTGATAGTAAAAAGGGGTTCTCAGCAAAAAAATGGAAACAAGCATAACAAGCATAAAATACAGAAAACAGAGGAAAGAAGGTTTACTTATTTATTTAGCTTTTTAAACACTAATTTACTGAGAAAAGGTGCTTCTTTGACTCTGAGCCAGGCTCCCGCCATCCTAGTCAACAGTAGCGCGAGGAGGACAGGATCAGACTAATGATGCAAGAACATTTTGAAAAAGTAATTCTGTATTTGCGGATAATCACTAAAGTTTTAGAAAAAAGGGAAAACAACTAAATGATGCAGAAGAATTTAGAAAAACTATTTAGCAGAGTTTAAAAGGACAGTGACTGTACTAGAGACATTAGAGAAGATCTTCAGTTATAAATTAACTGTGGAAAAGTTATTACTAACATGGAAGGCTGCTGCCATACAAGGAAAAAAAGACACTGATTCAGGGTTGAGCAATTTACAGTGGAAACTGTAGAAGAATCTATCTAGAGAATAAATTTCGAAGAATAAATAACAACATCGTAGGAGTCCCATAGGATGGAGAAGTGGGGTCTTCCTTAAGTGGAGCAGTAAACCACAAATTTCCTCAGAAAGACATTAGTGGCTGATTCAAAAGAAAAGTCAAACAATGAAACAATTGCTAGTGGCATATGATTCAATTTTGGAAGTCTAGGAAAGATGGTCCAGCACACACTATTATTGCATACAGAATTAAAGAGCAGGTCTTTGAAGAGGTAAGGGCCGTGAAGTCAACTAGGACCTCGGTAGGCTTTTCTTTAAATGGTCTTCTTGATTTATCATTTGAGCCTGCTGACAAAGCATAAAAAAGTTCATAAATATTATCTCAGAGTTAAAAGCGTTGGGAGTTTAGGCTCAAATAGCTCAATAATCAAAGCAGAGGTCTTGTGGATTGCTGAATTTCTGATGCATAAGGAAGTATCAGATTTTGTTACTTCGACAATTAATCAAAGATAAGAATGAAACAAGTTACTAGCACTGAATGTATGTGGTATACTTGGCAGTAGAGGCTTAGGAAGAAGGGATATACGTAAGGGTTCAACTGTAAGATAATGCAAGGGTTATTAAGTTACTCCTAAAAAATCCAGTGGGAGGTCAAAAAAGGAATATGAACTAGGGGACAAGGTGGAAAGATGTGATGTATCAAATTGCTAAAATGCAAGCCATACAACTGATAGGGAAAGCAGATGCTCCCTGGATGCAACACATCTTCTCCAGTACTAAGGTAAACATATTATCTTTGGTGAATTGGAGTGTTACCGCTCTTTTGAACTCAGAAAAAAAGAGGCAATTTCATTTGAAGGGTGAGGGGAGGCCAAAGAAACGTCTGATGGAAGAGGTGGTGGAAAGGAAAACAGTTAAAAGCAATGCAAAGTGCTATTATGGAATGGCGAATATCATAATAAGATTAATATGTTTATTATGCATGATTAACACCAACCTTCACATATACAAGACATTGCCATATCGATGAAAAACGAATTAGAAAAAGGGTTAAAATATAGATTGAGACAGATTACAGACAGTAAGAGCATTGGCATCAGGATTGTTAAGTGCAAACAATAAGTGGAGGCAAGTGCACAAATTTGCTCGATGCCCTCATAGTGTTAACAGGACTGTGACATTGTGCTTGGCCAGGTGACCGATGCTTTGTGTCAGGTGGCATTACGGTGGTTAAAGTACAGAAGGGTGCCAAATAAAGTGCATAATGCAGTTCGCAGCAGCCAGTTAAATAAAACTCTTTTAAAAAGAATCATGATCAGTTGAGGTCATAACATCATGCTTGATGCAATTCATAGCAGCCCGCTTGGTTAAAAATCTTTTATCGGGTCGTGGTCTCGGCGTCACTCAAGATGGCCACTTAGGTGTGGGGCTCCGCCGCACCGGGACTTTCAATGCTCGTTTCTTGCACGCTCCGCTGACCTTTTGGGCTTTTCGTCTGATGTCAGCCCTCCTGATCAGTCCTGGACCCTGGTGGATGTCTTTGGTGCTCCTGTGAGGCGAGTTTGCTGTTTTTATTGCATCGCGCCTGCCGAGTGGTGCCTGCCGCCATTTTCGACGAGCTCCGCGATTGATTGCTAATTGCGAAGCTCGTGTTGTGAGTGCCGCTTTCCACCGAAACTGTGACACGGGTTCTCCTGCTTGCCCTTATGTCGGCTGCTTCGTTTCCTCTTGGACTCTGGTAATTATCTTGCCTGCTCCTTATGACGCACGTTTTCTCCTTTACCTCAGCGCATTTCTGGAGCGATGTTTGCCGCCATTTTGTGCGAGTCCCGCGATTGAGTGCTAATTGCGGGACTCGCGTTGTAAGAGCTGTTTTTCATTGAAGTTGTGTCACGGGCTCTCCTGCTTGCCTATATATAAGCTGCGCCCTCACCTGGATACTGCTCATTATTGTTTTTGGTGGATGCGCGCTGAAGTTGCTGTGTTTCTCTGCCATGAAGCTTTTCCTCAGGCACTCCCAAACGCCATTTTGTCCTCCTGACCGGCAGTTGTATCTGCCCTTTCAATACTGAACATTTCTCCTGCTGGTCCCTGGCTTCTTTCCCTATTGGATTATTGGATTATATTGCTACTATGCATTCTTATGTATCGTTGGCCTGTCTTTTTATAATTCTCATTGACTTTTTGGCTCTATAATCCCGCTATGGCGCAGCTTTCAATAAATTAAACAACGTCCTTGCTCTGGCTGTTTCAACATGATGTGATGTCAATCTTCAACAAAACTCTATGTGGAATAGATCCTGCTCTTTACTACGTGTTTCAAAGGAATTCTGTAATTCTCCACTGTTGTTTGAAGTTTCAAAGTGGCTCTCTTGTTTTCCTCAGATGTTTCTCGACTTCTCCATATTTTTGATCTGTATATTGCAGGTTTTAAACGCACAATTTTTGTCATGCCAAATTTTTCAAGTGAATAACCGATGCTGTTTTGCATGTAGCCTTTTTGTGCTGCGTGGCTCCTTTTTGTCTTCGGGTTTTGTTTTGATGTGGAGACTCTACCCTTTCTCCGCTTTTGGCTTTCCATTGCCTACTCCCACTAGCCGTGTTAGCCTATGACCAAATTGCCCAAACCGAAATTTGTCTTTGTGCTCTCTCGAAGGCCTCAAGACCCAAATTCTTCTGCCGTCTCCACACAGTCTGTTGATGTTCCAATGGCTGGTATTGCTCCTAACCGCTCTTCTTCTGCGCATTCCATTTCTACAAAATCTTCTCCACCTACCTCCTCTTCCAAGCGCCTCAAACAAGATCCTCTGTCTCCTGATAAACAATCTTCTCCTATTTCCATGGAACTAATTCTGGAGGAGATTCGGACCTTGCGCCCATTTGTTTAAGATACCAACAAGGAGATGCAGCTTCTGAAAGATAAATGGTCATCTATGGATGGTAGGATTTCTTCATTGGAGCAACAGGTCTTGTAGGTACCATCTCATGCTCAATGTATCTCTTCCTTGGAGAAGTCAGTCCTTGCTCTTCAGTAACACTATGAGGATTTGGAAATAGGAACAGGAGGAACAATCTTCGCATTTATGGCCTTCCGGAATCTTTGGAAGGGGATGATCCGGTCACGTTCTTCACATCTTTTCTTCCAAAATTATTGGATATGCCTCCGTCAACTATGCTTTCAATACAACGTGCTCACAGACTTGGTTCACGCACATCTTCCTCGCCAAGACCTCGTGGAGTCATCATACTGTTTTTTAAATTTACAGACCTTTTCTCTGTTCTTTCTGCAGCTAGAGCCAAACGCCAAGTTTCCTGGTTGGGTCAAAGGGTCTTCCTGTCTAAAGATGTCTCTAATGCTACTGCTTCGAGAAGAAAAGAATTTCTCAATCTGCATGCTCCTCTACGTGCTCTTGGTGCTAGATACGGTTTATTTCATGCCTGTATCTTCAAGGTCACCCATCAGAATCCAACATGGACTTTAAGATCCTGGAGAACTTTATGACTTTCTTCAATCTCATTCCAATAGTGGCATGGATACTTCCACGCCTCCTACTGGCTGATTAATTTCTCCTATTCTTTGTCTTTTTTATCTTCCCTAGGCTGTTTGCGTTAGCATTTCTCAAATTTCATTTGTATTCTGTTTTGTTCTGCTTTGTGGTTCTTATTGTCCTATAATGCTATGTATTTTCTTTCCCCTGTTTTTATACCTTGTTTATTCTTTGTAGCATACCTTTGATGTGTATTTTCCTCATTGTCATTTAGTCTTCTTTTTCTTATGCCCTCATACAGGTTCCTGGTGTTTGTTCCCAACCCCGTGTAGTTTTTGCTCCTTCGTCTTCCTTGTCCTGGTTTGGACCTCCTCCCTTCGTGCGATTAGTCTTGTTGAGTGTCGCCACTTCCCCAGTTTCTTTTGTATTTCCCTCTCAGGTATGTTTTGCTCAGTCGTCCTGTTGGATTTGTACTGTCTCTTTTTTTCTGGTATCCTCCCTCCTTGTCTTTCCTTTTCTTCTCTACCTTTTCCTGTTCCTGCTCCCTCTTTAGATGTTTTGCCTATATCTCCTTTTATCATTCTCTTTTCTCTTTTTTTCCATTCTTCTCTTCCTTTTTCGGTTCTCTGTTGTCTGTATGTTGTTTAGCACAGTTTGAAGTTACTGAATTTGTTTTATTTGTACATTCAGAGTTGTTTCCTGGAATGTAAAAGGTTTTATTAACCCCATTAAATGGCAGAGAGTACTCTCACATTTATCTTCCTATTCCCCTGATATTGTCCTTTTACAGGAAACTCATCTTACTGAACTTGAATCCCTTAAGTTGAAAAGAGCCTGGGTTGGCCCCGTCTTGTTTTCCCCCTCCGTTAACAAGAAAAATTGTGTTGCTATTTTAATCCATAACAAATTGAAATGTAAAATTCTGTTAGTAGAAAAGGATGATGATGGCAGATGGATTTTGGCTAAACTCTTAATTGAATCATTTCCTTTAACCGTCTTTAATGTGTATGGTCCTACTCAGCCTGATTCTTCTTTTTGGCCCTTAATTTTGAGCAAAGCCATTCAACATAGAGATGAGTCACTTCTTTTGGATCCATTCCTTGACCGCAAATCTACAGTCCGCTTTATTCCACACAAATCACAAACAATTTCTAGACACTATCTCTCAATTACATCTTACTGACTCATGGAGACTCGCACACTCGGACACTCTAGATTATTCTTTTTTCTCTCCTCCTCACTTTTCTTTCTCTCGTCTGGACTACATTTTCCTTTCTCAGCCTTTATCTTAAAATTTGCTGTCTTCCTCTATTGAACTTATCGTTATCTCAGACCATGCTCCTATTGTAACTGATCTGGATTTACTTCCTCCCCATCCTAAAACTTCTCGCTGGCGTTTTAATTCTGCCCTTCTTACTGATCCCAATTTCTCGTCTTCATTTCGCTCTTTTACTAATGACTTCTTTCAACTTAATTCAGATCCTTCTACCCCTTCGCACATTTTATGGGATTCCTTTAAGGCTACCGCAAGAGGCTTCATCGTTGATTTTGTTTCTAAGAAAAAGAAGCAATTTCTTCAGAAACGCAAGCTTTCTCTTTCCCACATTAAACATTTGGAACATCAATTTTATACTTCTTCTAAAAAATGCATGCCTCCTGACCTTTCGCGAGCAAAATTTGCCTTCAATAAACTCACCACTGATAATGCTTCTTCCATCCTCCTCCGTAGTAGTGCACGCTATTACGGTGGGCGCAATAAATCCGGTAAACTTCTAGCTAGTTATCTTAAATCTCGTAAAGAGCGTACCCTTATAGAAGCCATCTATTCTCCTGATAACACCCTCCTTCACTCTAACAAAGATATACTCGAACAATTTCAATCGTTCTATCAACAGTTATATATCCCTGAAGCACCTCCTACCCCTTGTCTGATTCAAGCTTACCTAGATAGGATTCCTTCGCCTTCTAACTCTCACCTTAATCTTCCAATCCTGGAACTTGAAATCTCACTGCATGAACTCTCTTCAGCTTTATCCTCTCTTACTAAAGGTAAAACCCCTGGCCCGATGGTTTTCCGGTTGAATTTTATTTGCATTTTTCTGACCTCCTTTTGCCCAAACTTTTATCCTTCTTTCAATCGTTTTATTCTTCTGGCAAATCAGAAGGTTCTTTTCAGGATGCTACCATTTGCCTTATTCCTAAAGAAGGTCGTGACCCCAAACATTGTAAAAATTATCGTCCAATTTCACTGGTTAATGCTGACTACAAACTTTTTGCGAAATTACTGGCTCTACGTTTGGATCCGTTTATGCCTCATCTTGTGGGTAAGGAGCAATGTGGTTTTATTAAGGGAAGGCTTACTTCTGACAACTCTCGTCTCTTCTTAAACGTTCTCAATAAGGCTTCTTCTCTCTCATTTCCCTTAGCCGCCATCTCGGTGGATGCTGAGAAGGCTTTTGATAGAGTAGACTGGTCTTTTTTGTTTGCTTCTCTAAAATGGCATGGATTTGGTCCCAACTTTATTTCTCTCATATCCTTGTTGTATGCTTCTCCCAAGGCTTCAGTTCTGGTTAATGGTCAGCTTTCTTCTTCCTTTTCTCTCCAAAGGGGTGTTCGTCAAGGTTGTCCCCTTTCCCCTCTTCTCTTTGTCTGGTTCTCTAACCGTTTCTCACCTCTATCCGAAATAATGCCTCTATCTCTGGTTTTCCTTACGGTGATCATCACTTGAAGCTTTCTGCGTATGCGGATGACATTCTATTGTTTATCTCAAACCCTGAAGTCTCTGGTCCCCCGTTATTGCCTGAATTCACGGAATTTTCACTTGTCTCAGGATACAAAATTAACTCTGATAAAACGGAGATCCTCCCTCTGACCAATTCTTGTCTTCCACATCTTTTTGCCGTGACTGGTTTTGCTTGGAATAGTGTGAAGATTAAATATCTTGGCATTTGGTTCTCTAATGCACAAGTTACTACTTGTGTAATGATTAACCCTGGGCGTAGTGGGGCGTAGTGGGGCTCCGCGGAGCTACGCGGAGAGGGCGAGAAGCTACGCCCACTCCCGCACTCCGCGTAGCCCCACTACGCACCTCCCTCCTGCTCTCCCCTACATACATTATTTAAGGAATTACAGTGATTAAAACAATATTAAAGCACTTACCTTGTCCGGGGCTCGTCCGGGGCTCCCTCTTTGAATAGCGTCCTTTCCTGGATACCAATGCGCATGCGCGGGCTGCCGCGCATGCGCATTTGTTTCCAGGAAAAGGACGCTATTCAAAGAGGGAGCCCCGGACGAGCCCCGGACAAGGTAAGTGCTTTAATATTGTTTTAATCACTGTAATAGCTTAAATAATGTATCTAGGGGAGGGCGGGAGGGAGGCGGGTGGCGGCCGACTCGGCTACGCCCACGGAGTGGGCGTAGTGTTGCCGGCTACGCTGTCTACGCAAAATGCGTAGAAGGCAACACTACGCCTACTCCGTGGGCGTAGCCGAATCGGGCGCCCACCCTTAGTAATGATATATCTGTAAGAGACATTAGTTAGTATTAGATTCCTTACCTTAGAATATCCCCAGGCGTCAGACTGGATCTGGAAATTTTTTGCGTAGCAGTACCCTTGCACGTCGGTAGGCATCGTCTGTGGCTCCGCGTCCGTCGTCGGCGCCGTGATGACGTCGTAGGAGTACTTAGACGCCGCCTCCGCGTGCTGACATCAGTTCTTAGACACAGCTTTTCCACGCCAGAAGCGCTGAGCCATGTTAAAAACCAACACTGGTGCCATTGAAACTAGGGCCCTGAAAGGGGGTAACCCTAACCCTAGATATCGGTTCGCAGAACGGGGAGGATGGGTGGGTCGGTAAGGAATCTAATATCTCTTACAGATATATCGTTACACAAGTAGTAACTTGTGCATCTGAAAGAGACACGTTAGTATTAGATTCCTTACCTTAGAATAGATACCCCAGCAATACCAACCCCGGTGGTGGGTCTGCGAACCAATAATCACACCAGAAAGTCCTGGAGGACAGAACGGCCAAAGAAGCCATCCCTCCGGACTTGGCTGTCCAGGCAGTAGCGTCTTGCAAACGTGTGCAGCGATGCCCACGTAGCTGCCTGAGAGATGCCTTGTAAGGGCACCCCCCGGCCCAGGGCAGTTGTAGTCGCCGTGGCTCGGGTGGAATGAGCCCGTAATCCAACAGGGGGCTCCTTTCTAGCCAAGGAGTAACATGCCTGGATACACAAGATGATCCACCGGGAGATGGTCCTCTTGTGCACCGTTTTCCCCTTCTTAGCGCCCACGTAACCAACAAAGAGTTGGTCATCCACCCGGAACTGGCGTGTGCGATCCAAGTAGAATGAGAGTGCGCGTTTTGGGTCCAGACGGTGGAGCCGCTCTTCCTCTTTAGAGGGATGCGGTGGCGGGAAGAAGGTTGGCAAGGTGATAGACTGCCCGATGTGGAAGGCCGTGACAACCTTGGGCAGGAAAGATGGCTTAGTACGCAACACCACTTTGTCCGGATGGACTGAAAGGAAAGGTGGAGTACAAGAAAGGGCCTGGAGCTCACTCACTCTCCTGGCAGAGGTGATGGCAACCAGGAAAGCAGTCTTCAGAGTAAGAAGGCGGAGAGGACAGTTATTAAGTGGCTCAAAGGGAGCGCACATCAGAAACGTAAGAACCAGGTTCAAGTCCCACTGAGGCATCACAAACGGAACAGCAGGGAACGTGTGTGTGATGCCCTTCAGAAATCTATTTACAACGGGGGACTTGAATAAAGAAGGTTGATCAGGCAGCCTCAGAAAGGCTGAAAGGGCAGAAAGGTAGCCCTTGATAGTGCCCAGAGCAGAGCCCTGCTGGGCAAGAGAAAGAAGGAAGAGGAGAACCTCAGAAAGAGGGTCAGAGAGAGGATCCACAGCCTTTGCTGTGCACCATACCACAAATCTGTTCCACCTGCAGGCGTATACCGACTTTGTGGAGGGACGCCTGGCTACCAGAATGATAGTACAGACTTCAGGAGGCAAGTCAAATGGCCTCAACTGTCGCCGCTCAATCTCCAAGCATGGAGGTGGAGACTGGACAGGTTCGGGTGGAGGACCGTCCCCTGCTGCTGCGACAGAAGGTCCTCCCGAAGGGGCAGACGAACCGGGGGATCGACTGACATACTGAGTAGCTCTGGATACCAGTACCTTCGTGCCCAGTCCGGAGCCACAAGGATGACTGGGCCCGGTCGCGCTTGATCTTCTTCAGCACTCTGGGCAGAAGTGGTATAGGCGGAAAGGCGTATAACAGACCGCAACTCCACTCGCGATGAAAAGCGTCTCCGAGCGAGTGCCGCCTTGGAAATTCCATCGCGCAGAACTGATGACATTGCGCGTTCTCTTCGGTGGTGAATAGATCTAACCAAGGCTCTCCCCATTGCTGAAAGAGGCCTTGCGCCACGTCCGAGTTCAGACGCCATTCGTGATCCATCATGCACCGACGGCTGAGCTCGTCCGCCCTGGCGTTCTGAGAACCTGCCAGGTGTTGAGCCACCAGGGTCACGCCCTGGCGTTCCAGCCATTGCCAGAGGCGCAGAGCCTCCTGACAAAGGGTCCACGACCCCACCCCGCCCTGTTTGTTGCAGTACCACATGGCGGTGGTGTTGTCCGTGAACACCTGCACTACACTCCCCCGGACAGAGGGGAGGAATGCCTTCAGTGCTAGACGAATCGCCCGTAACTCCAACAGGTTGATGTGGAGCCGGGCCTCCGCCGGAGACCAGAGGCCTCTGATCTCCGCCTCTCCCATGTGGCCTCCCCAGCCCTGGAGGGACGCGTCCGTCACAACTACGTGCTCCGGTTGGGGAAGGGAGAGGGATCTGCCGCGGACCCAATCCCGGTCCGTGAGCCACCACTGCAGCTGTCTCGCAGTGCCCTCCGAGATTAGGACGTGGTCGGACAGGTTGCCCTGATGCTGGGCCCACTGAACCTTCAGGTCCCACTGCAGAGCTCGCATCCGCCACCTGGCGTGATGCACCAGTAGGATGCAGGAGGCCATCAGCCCCAGAAGCCGCAGCGTCAACCTGACCGAGACCCGGGATAACGGCTGAAAGATGGGAATCAGAGCCTGAATATCCCGGACCCGCTGTTCGGGTGGATAAACCCGAAACCGCGCCAAGTCGAGAACCGCTCCGATGAAGAGGAGCTTCTGAGAGGGGCACAGGTGTGACTTTGGCACATTGATGGAGAACCCCAGCTGGTGCAGGAGATCTGCCGTAGTCTGGAGGTGGCTGACGACAGTCTGGGGCGAGCCCGCCTTCAACAACCAGTCGTCGATGTAGGGGAAGACTGAAACCCCTAACCTGCGCAGATGAGCTGCGACCACCGCCATCACCTTTGTGAACACCTGTGGGGCGCTGGTAAGGCGAAGGGGAGCACGGTATACTGAAAGTGCTCGTGGCCAACCGTGAACCGCAGGTAGCGCCGGTGGGCCGGCAGGACGGGGATGTGGAAATAAGCGTCCTGCAAGTCCAACGCTACCATCCAGTCTCCTGGGTCCAGGGCAGCTAAGACCTGAGCCAGTGTCAGCATTTTGAACTTCTCCTTCCGGAGGAAGCCGTTGGCGTTCCGTAGGTCCAAGATGGGGCGTAGGCCCCCTTTGCCCTTCTTGGGTACCAGAAAGTAGTGGGAGTAGCAACCACACCCTACTTCTGGCCCAGGAACGCGCTCGATGGCCCCCTTGGCCAAGAGGGCCGTAACTTCCTCCTGCAGAAGTCGCAAATGATCCCTCGATACACGGTGGTTCTGCGGTGGCATTGCTGGAGGAGTCGCCTCGAAGAGGAGGGAGTAGCCCCTTCGGACGATCTGCAGCACCCACCTGACCGACGTGACGGTGCGCCAGTGGAGGAGGTGATGGCAAACCCTGCCCCCCCACTGGCGTCACATGGGCTGGAAAGCACGGACTAGGAGGGTTTTGAGGCGGATGCTGCGGGGGAAGGTGTGGACTGACCTCGCCGTTGTCCCCGACCGCCAGCACGGCGGTTTCCACGGCCGCCACCGCGTTGGGTATTCCCCTGCGGAACGTGGCTGGCAGCACGTGTGGGTACACCCCTTCCGTGGCCACGAAAGGAATGAAAGGCAGCCGATTGCTGGCGTGGGGCCGAGAGGCCCAAGGACTTGGCCGTAGCCCTGGAGTCCTCAAAGCGCTCAAACGCATGGTCTGCCTTGTCGCCAAAAAGGTGACGGGCATCAAACGGCATGTCCATCAGTGTGTTTTGGACTTCGGCCGAAAAGTTGGAGGACCTCAACCAGGCGTGACGTCTGACCGCCACTGTCGTAGCCATCGCTCTACCTAGTGAGTCGGTGGTATCCAGCCCACACCGGATAGAATATTTGGCTGCATCCCAGCCCTCCACAAGGGCTTGGCCGAGTTTGGCCCGTACCTCCAACGGACACTCTGGCAGCACTTCCCCAACCGTATCCCACAGAGAGTGGGTGTAGCGGCCCAAGAGGCATGCGGTGTTGGAAGACCGCAGTCCCAGACTAAGGGATGAGAAGATTTTTTTACCATACTGCTCATACCTCTTGGATTCCCTGTCCGGCGGAGCCGACGGGAATGCGGTCTGGGAATTGGAGGCCTGGGTAACCAGGCTCTCGGGGGTGGGTGGACAGGAAACATGGGTCGCCCAGGGCCGGGCGGTGGCGTCTGGCCACGTTCCTATCTACGGGCGAACCCGTAGCGGGCTTGGACCAAGTGCCCAAAAGAACGTCGGTTAAGGCCTCATTAAACGGCAGCAGAGGCTCGGCTGAGCATGACTGCGGCTTAAGGACCTCAGTGAGGAGGTTAGTCCTCACGGCCGCGACGGGGAGCTCAAGGCTCAAGGCCTTGGCCGCCCTCATCAACACCACACTATAGGTTGCCCCCTCCTCCTTAGCCACGGTAGGAGGTGAGACAAAGCCAGTGTCAGGCGAAGTGTCTATACGATTACCCTCCCCAAGTTCATCTGTCTAGTCCTCTTGAGACTGGTATTCACGTGCCAGAGGGTCCTTAGACCCATCCCAATCCTCCTCATCACCCATCTCCTGGTACTCAGGGTTAGGAAACGATGGGGCCAGTTCATGGAAAATGAATTCTCCGAACGGCGTCATATGCGGCGCCGCACCGGCGCCGGAACCGGGTCGAGGGGGGCGTCGGGGACGGCGCCGCCCGAGGACAGCACCGGAGGTGACACCTGAGGGGTCGGCGCCGGGGAGGGCGTCAAATCCACCGGCGACGACCCGGATCCGGAACCGGATCCAGCGGGGCCTGCGGCGCCGGGGGCGTCGGAGCCGAAGCACCCGACGGCGTCGGGGCCAAAGCCCCCGACCCGCTAGGACCCCCCGACGGGACCACTGGGCCCGAAGGCACCGTGGAGCCCGTCAGAGGAGAGAGGGACCTCATGGCCATGAGGAACCGCTCGATCTCCTCCGGCGTCGCGTTAGGCCCAGGGACCAGAGGGTATGAAGCCAGACGCGGCGCCTGCGACTCCGACGAAGCCGCGGGGGCGATGCCACCTGAACCCCCAGCCACGTCGCGCGAGCGTCGGGGGGAGTCGGAAGAGCGATGACACCTCTTCGACTTCTTGTGCTTACCTGACGACTTCGACCCGGAGGAGTGATGTCGACTCCCGGAGCTATGATGGCTCCGCTCCCGCGACCGGTCCCTCGACCTCCGTCCGGACCGGGACCTCTCTTGGCGCGGGGCCGACTGCCGGAGTTCGAGTCGCTTACGGGACCGCTCCTGTCTAGCCTTCAAAGTCAGGGCCCGGCAGTCGGAACAGGCCTTGTCGTCGTGGTCGACGCCGAGACAGTGGAGACACTGACGGTGAGGGTCCGTAACCGACATCAGCCGGTCGCAATCCTCACAGGGTTTAAAACCAGGCATCCCTACCGGCACCGTTTCGGAGTCGAAGACTCGAAAAAGGAGATCAAAAGATCAAAAAAGATTTAGTCAAAAAGTGACTACGGTACCACTTTTTCCGGATCTGCGCTTCTGGCGCGGAAAAAAGAAGAACTGACGTCAGCACGCGGAGGCGGCGTCTAAGTACTCCGACGACGTCATCGCGGCGCCCACGACGCCAACGACGGACGCAGAGCCGCAGACGACGCCTACCGACGCGCAAGGGTACTGCTACGCAAACAATTTCCGGATCCAGTCTGACGCCTGGGGATATACTAAGGTAAGGAATCTAATACTAACGTGTCTCTTTCAGATTCTATAGCTAAGTCTATTAAATTAAATATGTCTGCTGTTCTTTCTCGAATTGATCAGTTGCTTTCTTCCTGGAATCCTCTTTTTCTCTCTTGGTGAGGTTGTCTTGACTCTATCAAGATGATGATCTCCCCCATTCTTATCTACATGCTTTCCATGTTACCTGTTCATATTCCTGCCCTTTATTTCAAACGTATCGACTCCTCTCTCTCAAAATTTGTTAGGAATCACAAAAAGTCTAGAATTTCTCTTTCGGCCCTTCATCTGTCTAAATCGAATGGTGGCGTCCACTTTGCGGATTTCTGCCTTTACCACAGATCCTTTTCTTTACGTCAAGCACGCTGGCTTTCGTCGGATCCTTCTCCTTTCTCCCCTCTTTGGCTTCATATTGAACAAACTTTATTACTTCCTTTCTCTTTTGAGGAAGTTTTGTGCTTCTCGGCCAAATCTCCTTATACCTCTCTTCCTATGTTTAAACATACTTCTTCACTCTTGAAGCCTATTGTCCTCCCTTCCGACATATCACGTGATTCTTTTTTACATACCCACATCTGGTATAACTCACTCCTGCTTTTAAATAATAGGCCTCTTTGTTGGACTTCTTGGAGGTCGAAGGGTATCATTTGGGTTAATCATCTTTTTGATGGCGTTTCACCATGCTCTTTTCCCCAGTTTCAACTCCGCTTTCGTTGCCCTCACTCTTATTTACAGAAATTCACGTTACTCATGGCCTTAATCCTTGATCGCTTCTATTCTCTTCCTTCATCGATCCCCCATCCCATCTTCTTATAATTCTCTCTGCCCTTCCTAAAGCTTCTATAATCTACAAATGTTATTCCTCTCCCGACCCTAGTCGTGTAAATCCAAATTAGAACTTGCTTGGGAAAACGATTTAGACTCCTCGTTTCCCGTAGCTTTGTGGGATCAGCTCTGGACTAGAACTTTAAAAACTTCCCGTTCTGCGTCTCTTACTCAATCTCTGTTTTTTCTATATCATAGATTGTATTTTACTACTTCCTGTCTTGCTCGTTTCTCCTCCTACGCTGATTCTAAGTGTTGGACTTGTAATTCCTCTAATGCGGATCTTCTACGTATGCTCTTTCTCTGTCCTATGGTCTCTGTTTTCTGGAATAAAATTTGGTCTTGCATCTCTCACATTTTCACTCTCTCCAGCTCATTCTCACTCCATCTTCTCTTCTTTGGCTCTCTTTCTGACTATTTAGCTTTACCTCCGCACTCCCAGGGTCTCTTTGATCTAACGCTCGCACTTGCATTTCACCACATTTCTTCTAACTGGAAATCCCTTGCGAATGTCTCCATACAAGGTTGGTTGAACTCTTTATGCCACTTTCATAGACTTGATGTTGCCTTTGCATCTTCCTGTAAACCAGTTCGTAATGTGGATTTTTACTGGTTACCTCTTACCAATTACCTAGACCAATTGACTCGCCAGAATCCAAGTCGCACCACTTCAGAGAATTTTAAACCTCCTTGAAGGACTTCACTCTATCCCGTTTGCTTTACTACATGATATCGTTTATTGGGTGTTTTTATTGCATTATTATCTTCTAATGTTCAGTTTTTATTATTACTTGTGCTGCTCGCCTTATTGCCGTTGTTCTTTTCAGATTTTTCGTGTTTTAACATTTCCTTAATTCCCTCTTTCCCTCCCTTTTTCTCTCCCTCTCCCTTTTATTCCCTTAGAAAATGAATAAAATGCTTTGTTTTTCCTTGTTGAAATTGGCTAATCTTGTTTTTTTTTCTTTCAAACAATTACGTCTGCCTTATATCTTTTGCTAATGTCATGTTCTTGTACTTTACTGTTGATTTTCTCAAATAAAGCTTTCAAACACAAAAAAAGAATCTTTTATCGGTGTTGCTGGCCTCTTTCCTTAGTTTGTTTTCCATCCCCTGAAAGTATTACGCAGTCCATAATTTTTGTTGTGGATCTGCTAAGCTGAGACAGGTGATTACTGATTGTCAGCAGGAGCAAAGGGTTTTTTGGCTCCAGGTTGGGGGAAGCAAGACTCAACTGAGTCTGAGCGTCCATTTACAGAGGTACAGAACGAGAATGTTGTCCTCCTTTATGTGGCCACACAACCTGCAGCTGCCTGTGTCGTCCCTTCTTAGGCATGGATGATGGATGCACATGCAGTATTGATAGTAGGAGGCCCAGTCGGTGTTTCAGGTATTTTGCTTCAAGTACACTATTCAAGTGGTCTCCCAAATATTGTAGCAGCTTCAAGGTCTTATATCAGGACCATCCAAGCATGCTGTCTTTTGGCTAATGTGGCTTTGTCCGTCAGCACAGTTAGTTTTTTTGCTGTTTCCTTTAACACTTTTCCTAAGGAGTCCTAACTGGCAGAGGAGTCCCAGACTTCTTTTAGACCAAACATGGAGATTGCTGTATCGAGATATTTTCTGGTGGATAAATGTAATCTGTCTTTTATCTCCAGCCATATATTATAACTTATAGTATTTTCATCATAAGTTTTGAATTTGTAGTAGCAGATGGTGAAGGCCACTCTTCTGGCTAGCACCTGTTTGACTAGGCCAATTTCCAGTCTGGTCTATGCTTGAGATGTGTGACTGGGTAACTGTACAGGTTGCCAATAAATCCTCACTCAGGCTTGGTCATGGGTCTCCCCGTTTCACCCTTGCAGCGGCTCATTCCCGTGGGCCAGGGTAGGGGTTACTGGGCAACATACAATATGGGGGTGTACAAGGCCCCTTTTAGTTTTCAGGTCGAGCCTGAGTCAGCACACATGCGCT